>NC_138436.1:4543407-5232705 GCF_016097725.1 Ips typographus
TTTTTCTTGCCGCTCTCTGTCTTCTTCTTTGTCTTGTTGTCGTCCTTTCTTGTTCTTCCTTGTTTCGTTTTCGAATCTTTTCTTGTTCTTCTTTGCCTTGTCGAATTCTTTCTTCTTGTTGTCGAATCCTTTCTTTTTGTTCCTTGTTTTGTTTTCGAATCTTTTCTAGTTCTTCTTTGGCTTGTTTAAGCATAGCTTCAAATTGGGCCTCCATGTTTGCACTTTGACGTCTTGTTATTGGCATAAAATAACTTTAACACACCACTGTTCCGAAAATCTCTAGTCCGGTTCTGAACACAAGTCTTTAACCCGAAGTTTAGTTCCAATTCACGTCGCACTAACGTCTGATCCCACTTCTGACACCAATTGTTACGATTTTCCCGTGGGTTCACACAAAGTCAGTTTAACTCAACAATTAATAACTTTATTAATACTTCAAAACACTCCGTACAATAATTAACACAGCTACTAAAAACACTACTATAATTCCACAACTATTCCACTATTTAAACTTTACCGCGTTCCCAAATTCACTACTACACTACTCTCTCTACCTGCCGTTGTCGACGCCGCTTCTTTTATATTCGCAAACCACGTTCTAGAATGACCGCGAAACGCTTCGCGATTTGCCTCGATTCTTCCAGGTATGGCGCTTCCTTCTGTGGCCTACTTTAATACGCGCCCGGCCAGATATTGCGGCGCATCGGTTTCATCCCAAAGCGAGCGCTCGTTAAGAAGTATCGAGCATAGTAGGCCCAGACCGTAACAGTATGTATTTAGATTTCAACAAGGTTTACATGCACCATTTCTACAAAAGCGGACTAAAGTTAGTTAAATGTACAAAACTAATAAATCCTGTAAGGAACAAAGAAGAAAGACTCCTATTAATCAATCCCCAACATGAAGCTAAATGCAATCACCGTGGTATTAATGAAAGCATGGAAAAATTAAAACTAAATTATTATTGGCCATCCATGAAAACAGACGTAACAAAATACATCTCTGAATGTACTATTTGTCAAACTAACAAATATGGCAGAACCGCCATATGCTCCTCTAGTTCTTACCGAAACAACGAGTAAACCATTCCAAATACTTCATATTGATATTTTCAAGTTTGATAATCAAAATTTTCTTACTATAATTGACACATTTTCGAAACTAGGTCAAGCATTGCCAGTTCAAGGTAAAACAGCCATAGAAATATGTAAAGCTTTAATACATTACTTCTCGTTCTATGGAGTACCCGAAAAAGTTATAATGGACGTGCCATTGTCCATTATAACTTTTTTTTTTAAATACAACTGTACAAGAACTTCTTAAAAGTCATAAAATTAACGTTCATTTTACCACCCCTTTCCATCACGAATCGAATTCACCAGTGGAACGATTTCACTCTACCCTGATTGAACACCTTAGAATTTTGAGTGATCGTTTTGAAGATGAGGACGTTAACACTTTAATGAGTTATGCTTTAATAGCATATAATAGTTCTATTCATTCCTCTACCCATTTTGCTCCATATGAATTAACCTTTGGACACACAAGCTCAAGAGACCCTTGTGAACTAATCAACACAGGTTTTTATACTGATTATGTATACACTCATCATAATAAAGTTAAACATCTTTATGATGAAATTAAAGACAAGTTAGAAAGCCAGAAACAAAGAGTTAATAAAATATATTAAAAACATTAAACAAATCATCAATTTACAAAATTGAATTTTTTAATGCATACAATTTAGCTTCTGTATTAGAAAAGAAAATCAATTATCAACTTTCACAAATAAATCCCTTAAGGATCAAAAGACAAAAACCAGGACTAATTAATGAACTAGGCTCAATTGTTAAAGCTCTTACAGGTAACCTTGACCCACAAGATGCTGAGAGGTATGATAAACAAATAAATCAAGTATTAGAGAATGAAAACAATCTAAAAACAATAGTACAAGAACAGATAACTATTACGCAAAGCTCTAATAACTTAATACTGGTAATTCCAGTAAATGAAACTTTCATCAAAATACTTGCAAAAAAGGACTGTACAATTTACGAAATCCCAGTATAATAACGATTCCCGAATGTGCGATTAAAATTGGACATCGTGTATATGAAAAAGAAACCAGTTCAGATCTCCAATTCATAATGGACCTGCCTGACTTTTCGTATAATGAACAAAGTACTGCCATCCCTAAACTCCAACTCGGCGAGGTGAACATTGAATAACTCAAGAAAGCCCGGAAGATCGTGGACTCAGTTAAATTTCATTTCTTGAATGAACCCACTCAGTTTTCACCCACATAATGGACTCTTTTTGCACTTATTTTAGGCATACTAATCTTGGCAGCCCTGACCTGCCTGTGGAAGACTCTTCTCAAAGAAGAAAGTCTGGACGAACTCCTTCATCTAAAGACATGGATCTGCCCTTAGATGATCGAAAAACCCAGGAAACCTTGTTTCCTTGTTGTTCCAACTTACGGAACAACAAAACCTTGTTGTTCCAACTTACGGAGGGAGGAGTTATGTAGTATATGATGTTGTGTTTACAATATCAATGGTGTACTGTACTCTGTCCTTCGTCAGTTAATTGACATTTGACATGAAGTAATGTCAATTTTGTTGTTTGTATTTTCTTCAAAGTGTTAGTGTGTTTAATCTGATAAAAACTACAGGTTATGGGCCCAGCTACCAGTGAAGAAGTTTAAACAGTCATTTTGTTAGAAGTATTCCTTAAAGACTCATTCATTCATTGCTAATTAGACCATTATTACTAAAAAATAAAAATGTCAACTAGTGAGGCAAGTAGTTTCAACGCTGCAGTCGAAAAATTAAAAGGCAGGGAAAACTACATTGAATGGAAATTCCAAATGACCGCCTTGTTGAAATTAGATGGTCTTTGGAAGTGCATAACAGAAGAATTACCAAGCACTGAAAGTGGAAATGCCAGAAAAGAAGAAAAGGCTCTGGCAAGGATAATTCTTTCATTGGACAAATCAACATACCCACATGTTATGCAGGCTAGTACAGCTAAAGAAGCCTGTATTGCTTTGGAAACTGTTTTTGAGGACAAAGGACTTCATCGCCGATTAAGGTTGTTTAGAAGCCTATGTTCCATAAAGTTGCAGAATTTTCCAGACATGGAAGGTTATGTGAATGAAGTGATGACCCTTTCACAGCAGCTTTTACCCATATCCTCTAGATGACGAATTCTCAGATGTAATTATGCTTCAGGGTCTTATTGAAGATTATGAGCCTATGGTGATGGCACTGGAAAATTCTGGTGTTGAAATCACTGCCGATTTTGTAAAAACAAAGGCAAGATAAAAAATGGCATAATGGACAAACCCATGAAACTGCTTTGGTTCTTAAAGGAAAATCCCAAAAATCTGCATGGTGTTGCATTGCAAAAATCAATGCCCACATAAACATAATGATTCCAAAGTGCAGCACCATAATAAATTTTCTAACAAATCTAAACCTTTAATTGTTACTAGCGGTGAGTCTAAGGATCCTTCGTTCATAGATAGTGGTGCCTCTTCCCATACGACAGGTTCCCATGAACTTCTACATGATTTAAATAGTGAGCATCGGGGACCAAGCTACATGTTGTTGGAACAGGCTGCAGTAAGGTTCGTCTAAATCATAGGGTGAAGTAAGAAATATTTCAAATATACGGTTTGTCCCAGATTTATCTGGAATAGATCGTAGTAGTGGCGTCCCAAATATGTGAATATTTAATGATTATTTGGCGGAGTTAGGGACAAATAAGTTCTACCAGTTCTTGGCCAACGTTTCGATATATTAAACATATATAGTTTTCGATATATTAAACATGTATAGTTTTTTTATACCTTTTAGCCCTGATGAAGATATATGTTTAATATATCGAAACGTTGGCCAAGAACTGGTAGAACTTATTTGTCCCTAACTCCGCCAAATAATCATTAAATATTTATCTGGAATCTCAGTGAGTGCACTAGTTGACAAAGGTTACTCTCTAGTTTTTGACCAAACAGGCTGTAGAATAATGGATAATTGCCAGGTCACGGGAGAGCTGGTGGCAAAAGCAAGGAATGTTGGTGGCTTATATCAACTTGATGTCTTCACAGAGTATACAAAACTTGCTAGATTAGCTAATCATTTGGCTACTGGAATATCCGATCAAGAAAATAAAGTACCAAATAAGTGTGAGAGCTGCATAAAGGGAAAGCAATCTCGAAAACCCTTTCCCTATAATAAAAATAAGGGATTTGCTCTTCACTGGTTAGATTTAATTCATTCAGATCTTGCTGGACCTATGGATGTGGCATCTGGGAGTGGAAAGAAGTACATCTTCACTTTGATTGATGACAAGGAAAGATAAGATCTACATACCGAAGGCGAACTCCGTAACGATGCATGAAATAGAAAACGAATAGTGATAGACAAGAAAGAATTTGTTTCTATTAACAGTTGGTACTCTCTAAGCTGTTTTCAATCACATTCGGTAGACATCGGCAACAGAAAACGAGAACCTATCGGAGCTGAAAACATTGACTCATTTCTAGTAATAAATCTAGGGATTTTACTTGTTTCGTTTTATTCCGGTTTAGTGATAACAATCACAAGTGTGAATAATATTTTGAATAAATTTTAAATATTTAAATTTTTAGTTCCTTTTGATTGTGGATGGTGGATTTCAAAGTTTACAGTATATAAAATAGATCGTTTCGCGTTTCTTTGCCATTATTGTTGTTTTTCTAGTTGTTTCTTATTTTCTTGTTAGATCATAAACTTTTGCCAAACACGCTACCAATGTTTATGCATTTTGTGCAGGAAGTAGAATGCGAAGAAATCCTGGAAGGATTGCGAGTAGAACGAAGAGCACTACGAGACCCTTCTAACCCATTTGAGTTACCTGAGTTTCGCAAGCATTATCGCCTAAGCAGAGATTTAGCTCGAATTCTCATTGAGGAGTTAACACCTAATTTAAATATGGGCAGAAAAAGCACAAAGATTTCCATACCATCCAGAATATTTGCCGCTCTTAGATTATTTGCACAAGGGTCTTATCAAAGAAGGGTTGGGTATAAAGCACATGTTGCATTAGCCCAACAAACTATGAGTAGGGTACTTGATGAAGTTTGTCAAGCAATTGAAATCATTGCCCCCCGATGGATGAAATTTTCAACAAGTCCTGAAGAGAAAGAACAGAAAAAGTTAGATTTCATGAGAGCATTTGAGTTTCCTGGGGTTTTAGGATGTGTTGATGGAACTTACGTAGCCATAACGCAACGATTCAATCCATGATGAACATCTTTATTTCAACAGAAAAGAATTTTACTCAAAAAATGTACAAATAAATTATTTGTGACTCTGATTTGTTAATTAAATGGGAATGCCAATTTTGGAGGGGCTACTCATAATTTAGGCGAAACTCTATAGTCAAAACCGATATGGAACAGAGTTTTAGGGCAGGTGAGAGAACTAGTTGGTTGTGAGAAGAGTGGTTATCCTCATGAGCCTTGGCTCATGACACCCATAAGAGGCGCTCCAGAAGATAGTCCTGAAGGTCGGTACACACGGGCTCTAACAAGAACTAGGAATTGTGTGGAAAGATGTATAGGTATGAATATTTACTAGTTTATTACGAGTAACTCACTATATGATACCTCAGTCCTATAGTGTAACAAGTCGAAAATGGCAAAAACAGATTTGGAACATGATAACAATAATGTATTTATTCTACTATTATACTTCCATTCCTACCATATTCTGTACAAAATAACAATTTTTACAATATTGAAATTGGTGGAAAGTTACATTAGAAACATGATGACTACAATAACTAAAATTTGATATTTTTGGACTTGTTACGCTATAGAACTAATGTATCAATAATATGATATATTATACCCTTGTATGTATTATAAAAAACTTTTTCGTAGGAGTCTTAAAGATGAGGTTTCGCTGTAAGTATCACGTTATTAAAACATGTTAATTTGTGTGTGCTTTAAATGTTAGATGTTTTTTAATAACGTTTTATTTAAGTGTAATATCCCCGTGTATGCCTCCTAATGAGTGCAAAAAAAAGCAATGACACGGAATCACAAAAACAGCGTGTAAGTAAATCGAAACAACTCATTAGAATACACATTTAGTTTTAACTCCTTTTTTTTGTACACCATAGGCCCTGATAATGCAAAAATAAATTTGCGAAACGTCGGCAAAACTGTTGTAATTTGATTTTACGTGAACTCGATCATCCAACTCCCAAAAAAGGAAAAGCTATTTTTTATTCTATTTCTTTATTCTTCTGGTTTTTTCACCAGTAGTTTAAATTTTTTTTCTTGGGGGAGCATCTGTTGTACTTTTTTCAACACCCCTTTTCGATACTTTTGGAGTCAGAGGTACCAGGGGGGGGGGGGGGGGGTAATATTTCATTTGATGAGGCCACTAGATTCATCTATGGTTTCTACCACTGTTATACTGGGGCCATTGGCAAAATAGTGTTTGTTGACTAAGATATTGATTTTTTATGTAAACATTGCAATTTATTAAATCATGCTGATATAAAAATACTATACACGGTGATTCCAAAGTTGGTGCTTTCCTTTCACCTGCGAATAGGACTTCAAAAAATAAGGTTTTTTTTTCCTTTGACGCTTTTTCGAAATATGAACAATACAGGGTGTCAAAGTTTGACTGAAAAAATAAAAATTTAATGATTTGGGCGAAAGCACTTGAAGTAATTAAACAAAATTTTGTAGGTGTCAATAGCTACGTGGAAAGGAAATTTTCCAAGAAACAATAATTTTCTTGCGTTTACCAGTGGCGCGCGTACAATTTTTTTCAAACATTCTTGGAAAAAAATATTACCCTAGTTATATATGCCTATTTCCGTACATCCCATGGGACTATGCTGACACAACGGTTCCCAGGAAGATGCTATTGCTATTATGCTTATTTTACGTTTTAGGTTGCTTAATGTATTTTATTATATTCCTAGATTACTCTCTACTGTAACTTCGTGTAGTTAAGTCGCACTAATTGTAAACTCTTAATAAAATTATTCTTTTTAAAAAGGGTTTCTGACGTCGAGTTTATTTAAGTGGCGCAGTCGGTAGGATTGTGGCGGTAGTGATTTTTGGACAATTTCGGTCTGCAGTCATTATTTGGGCCCTTCGACCCTTCCAAAGAACAGACAATCCAAAGAATCTAGGACGTCAGGCGACACCCAGAGTGAGAGTCGGAAAGGAAGAAGCCAGTTCAACTACGTAAGTGCCATATTCCTTTCGCTCCTTCCGAAATACCCCCTTTACGTGTCTCGTTCGGAATAATTTATTTAAGTTCAGTCTATCGAAGACAATTTAGGTTAGATCAGTCTATTGGAGACAACTTTAGGATTAGTTCAGTCTATCGGAGACAAAATTAGGATTAATTATCAGTTTCTGAGTGAAAAGTTAAAAATAACATAACTTTTAATTAATTTTTGTTTTCTGTGTGAGTGTTTTTTCTGTGTGAGCACTTTAATGAGTGATTCCGAAAACGAATTTGATGCTATTATAAATCAATTTCAAAGCTCTCTAAAATTATCAAGGGAAGTGAAACAATCAACTCGAAACACTATTCCCACCATGAATAATCAAGCAGGTAGTCAGGCACATGTTGCTTCATTTAATTGGAATCTTTTCAAATCAAAAGTGGATATTATTAAACCATACGATGGAGACGCTAACACCCTTAATAAATTTATTGAAGCATGCCAAGGTCTGATTGATTCTTACAAAGATTTGAATGATGCCGAACTTAACAAACATATTTTCGATTGCATTCAAGGTAAATTGATTGGTAAGGCAGAAATCATGATTGGCAATCGATCAGAACTTTCTACTTGGGATCAATTTAAGAATGCTTTGATTCAATGTTTTTCCGATCGCAGAAATTTGGAATGTCTAATTCAAGAATTAACACGAACGCGGCCTTTTAAAAATGAACACTTGCTAAGTTTTGGTAATAGGTTACAATTACTTAGGAGTCAAGTAGCGCAACGTATTAGTAATGACATTACATTAAGTAATGATCAGAAAATGTGTCACATTCAACTATATGAGAAAACCGCCTTAAATACATTTATTGCCGGATGTACAGGAGTTCTTAAAAACAACATGCATATTAAGAGACCTGATAGTATCGAAGATGCTATGGCTTATGTTGTAGAATTCGAGAATTTTGAAAATCTTTACGGTTGTTTTTCAAATTTGGAAAAATCTAATAGGGTAAATCAAATACCTTCTAGATCATCAATAGGAAATACATCTTTTTCCCCGATGAATTCAAACAACTCACCAAATTATTTTGGTAATGCGATTGCAACGAGTCCAATGAATCGAAATCAATTTATTCCAAATTCGAATAATCAACAATTCAATAATTTTCCCCAGCAAGCATTTTCATTCCCGAGACCGCAAATGAATCAAAGGTCAACATTTCCATCACAACCGATAAACGTCCAACCCAGAGCTCCGAATTCTACCAGATTTCCTACAAACAGAGAAGTCTTCGGACCTCCGAAAAATGTTTTTAGACCAAATCAAACCCCTATAAATCAACTTCCAAAACCAATTCCAATGTCAGGAATATCAAGAGCAACCAATGCCACTCGCAAACCATTTCAAAACCAATTTATGCAAAGGCATCAATATCAAAGACCTAATTTTAAAATAGAGGAACTCTACAATAATGAATGCGACGATAATCAATATTTCAGTCAGTACAACAATCAGGACTATTTGAATGACCAGTACGAAACCGAATTTTCCGATCAATATGCCGATGAATCTCAATTGAATTTTTATCCTGATTTTCATTTAAATCAGAGTAGTGAACAACGGTCTATTGATACTGAAATCCAAGGTCCCGAAATCACTGAAATTGACGACAACCAAAATTTTTCCAATTCCAGCCGGACAGGAAATCAAAGCTGATAGAAATTAATATTTCATCTAGTAATGCTTTACCATACATTCAAATCCAAAATCCTAATATAAAGCTTTTGATTGACACTGGTAGTTTTAAGTCAATATTAAAGCCTTCCATTGCTGAAAGTTTGTATCCACACTGTATATCATACAAATAACGTAATTAAAACAGCTGTTGGAAGTCAAACTACGCGATACCAAGCAAAAATACCAGCATTTGCAGAATTTGGATTGGATTATGCTATTGATTTCATACTCTTTGATTTTCACGATTTTTATGATGGTGTAATAGGTTTAGTAGACCTGATTAACATGAATTTAAATATCGATTTAATGAATATGTTTTTGGTAGGTCCTAATATCGAAATACCATTTAAATATCGACATATTTTGGATTCAAATTTCTCAATTTCGGTAAACGCTAATGAGATAATTTTAAAACAAGTACCAGTAAATGTGCGAAATGGTGAAGTTTTAATCAATGCACAAAATTTTGAAAATCTAATTATCTAATCTAACATTATGCACTTGTTGAAATTCAAAACCCAACTGATAAGTGTGTAACCATGACATTAACCGAACCGCTTGTTGTTGAACCTTTTGAAAATGATAGTTTTGAGATGTTTACATTCGAGGAAATGTCCTATAGTTCATTACCATCGGAAATTGATAGACCAAAACAAGATTTCATCAACAATCAAATACGTGTTGACCACATGAATAAGGAAGAGAAAACTGCTATAATAAAACTTTGTAGAGAATTTTCCGATATCTTTTGTGAACCAAACACAAAACTTTCATTCACTTCCAAAATTAAACATGAAATCAAAACAACTGACGAAATCCCGGTACACACTAAGTCTTATCGATATCCATATATCCACAAGGAAGAAGTAAGAAAGCAAATAAATGAAATGCTAGAAAAAAACATTATTAGACCATCATCTAGCCCATGGTCATCCCCCATATGGATTGTCCCTAAGAAAATGGATGCTTCGGGAAAACAAAAGTGGAGAATTGTTGTAGATTATCGGAAAATAAACGAAAAGACCATTTCTGACAGATATCCAATCCCTAACATCAATGATATTTTGGACAAACTAGGCAGGGCACAGTATTTTTCTACGTTAGATCTAGCTAGCGGATTCCACCAGATAGAAATGGAAGAAACATCAATTGGCAAAACTGCTTTTAACGTAGAAAATGGGCACTACGAATACCTTAGAATGCCCTTCGGTCTTAAAAACGCACCCTCAACTTTCCAACGCGTGATGGACGAAGTCCTTAAAGATGTACAAAATAAAATTTGTATGGTGTTTATGGATGATATCATTGTTTTTAGCTCAGGCTTGGAAGAGCACATTAAAAATTTAAAATTGATTTTCCAAAAACTACGTGACGCAAATTTAAAGATACAGGTTGATAAATGCGAATTTTTACGTCATGAAGTAGAATTTTTAGGACATATCGTAACAAGAGAAGGCATAAAACCGAATAAGAAAAAGATTGAGGCAATCCAGAAATACCCGATACCAAAAACTCCAAGAGATATTAAATCTTTTCTAGGATTACTTGGGTATTATCGTAAATTTATTAAGAACTTTGCCAAAATTACAAAGCCCATGACAGAATGTCTCAAGAAAAATTGCAAAGTAGAACACACTAAAGAGTTTGTCGATTGTTTTAATACATGTAAGAATCTATTAAGTTCAGAACCTGTCTTAACCTACCCAGACTTTAATAAACCTACGGATCCTACCTCACTACGGATGCTTCCATGTATGCAATAGGAGCAATACTTTCACAAGATAACCACCCCATTTGTTACGCATCAAGGACACTCAATCCAGCGGAAATTCACTATTCTACGATAGAAAAGGAACTTCTAGCTATTGTGTGGAGTTGTCAGTACTTTCGACCTTACTTGTTTGGTCATAAGTTTACTATCCTGACAGATTATCAACCATTACAGTGGTTATTTTCCTTAAAGGAACCTGCTTCTCGTCTTGTTCGATGGCGCCTGAAGTTGGAAGAGTTTGATTACCAAATTCAGTACAAACGAGGCAAACAAAATAAAGCAGCGGATGCACTTTCTAGGAATCCAGTAGATCTTAACGCCTTAGAAACTGAATCCATATGTAATAACCCAGGTGATATTGATAACGTAATCGATAATTTCATAATTCCAGGACTCGACAATTTACCTAACTTAGATATTGATGAAATTATGTTGGAAACTTCCAATCACCAAGATCCTAGAGTTAATATAATTTCCAATGTGCAAATTAAACCTCCAAGGGTGGAATCAATACCTCCTAGTGACCTCGAAACAGTTCACTCAGCAGCCGAAAATCCACTCTTTGGAATACCTCTTACGGAAAGACCAATAAACCAGTATAAAAATCAAGTAATAATGACAAACAGAGACATTGAAGTACCAAAAATAAAGCAAACTAATGTGTTTAACAATATGCGATTTTACATAACAATATCAATCAGAAATTACGAACAACACGTGATTAAAATTCTTAAGGAGTATTTAAACCCGCGCACTTTATATGCCATTCATTTTAAAAGTGCTGAAATCGCAAGATTGTTTACCATAACCGTCCAGAAGTACTTTAAAAATTCATCTTATAAGTTTGTTCAATGCTCTACATTCTTAGAGGATATTGAAAGCGAAAATGATCAAAGAAAAAAGCTTACATTGTACCACACAACGAAGACTTGTCATCGAGGAATTAATGAAATGCGAACAGCATTATTAAAACGGTTTTATTGGCCAAAACTAATAGAAGACGTGGAAAATTACGTTAATAATTGCGAAAACTGCCAACGAAATAAGTACGACCGAGATCCACCGGTAGTGAAATTTAATCTAACACCCACTGCATCAAGACCGTTTGAGCACATTCACGTAGACACGTTTAGGATGAATTTCGATGCATTTGTAACGATAATTGATTCATTTTCTCGTTACGGACAAGCATACCCTCTTAAGAGTATAACTGGAACAGAGGTTGTGGAAAATTTGATGACATTTATTACTCATCATGGACTACCCCTAAAAATTACGGCTGATCAAGGAACTGAATTTAAGAATAAAGATCTTGAAGATTTCTGTAAACTTTACAAGATTGAATTACACTACACAACAGCGAAAAACAGTAATTCAAATTCACCAGTTGAAAGAATTCATTCTTCAATTATTGAAGCTTACAGGTGTCTAAAGGATGAAAACAACGGACTGTCCACTGAACAGTTAATGAAAAGAGGTGTTTTAGGATATAACAATTCGGTTCATAGTGTAACTAAATATACGCCTTTTGAAGTTGTTAGTGGTCATATAAAGGCAGTAAATCCGTTTGATTTAAACGACAATGCAATTATATCTACATATGTGCAACAACATAAGGAAACATCAAATAAACTGTATGATCAGATTAGGGAGAAAAATCAAGAAATAAAGGAAAAAGTCATTAATAAACGAAATGAAACAAGATCTGATCCGCCGGATCTAAGTGCTAATCAACAAACGCTTCAAAAGAGTTTAAGAGCACTACAATTAGCAATTAGTGAAAATATCAATAATATGCATGACTACCTTAACTTTCAAGGCATTTTGTTGCAATTAAATTTGGACTGCCAAAATATGATAATGTTTCTTGATAACTTAGAGGATGCAATCACTTTTAGTAAGGTTAATGCCCTACATAATAGTGTCGTTTCGAATTCGGAACTCAAATCAATGCTAAGCTACTTAACAAGCCTTTATGGTAAGGAAAAGTTTCCAAATTTCAAGAACATTCTATCTTACTATCAATATTTGGAAATACAAGTCACCTTTAGTAGGGATAAAATAATTTTTGCAATTCATGCACCAATTTTAAACCCAAACACCTTGTCCTTTTATCAGTTGTTCCCAACAGTCCAAAATCAATCAATTTTGCTCCCAAATTACCCTTATATGGTACAAGAAGGCACCGTCCGTCAATTCGTGGCCAAACCATGTCCAGCAATCGAAGATACATTCTACTGCCTGGAGAAATTTCATTCGCGTGACCAGTGCCTGGAGAACATTCTTGACAACCTGCCGATCGATAGCTGCGTAATTGCTAAAATACACGTTGACGAACCAATAATCGAGGAAATCAACCGAGGATTGAATCTTGTTCTGCCAACCAAACCTGTTGGAATTAAAACGAAATGCCAGACCGATCAACATCTTAAAGTCTATCAATCAACGTTGCTGTCAATACCAGAAACCTGTGAGGCACTCATCAATAACAAATTGTTCGTCAATGACGCGAGGGTACAAAAGGGTAAACCGTTGATTTTACCAGCAATGCAGTTACCCACTTTCTCCGATGGAACATCACAGATTTTTGAGACACCACATTTATCAAAAATCCAATTTGATGAAATCAATGATCTAAAACGAATGGCCAATCAACTCAAATCAATAGACGACGCCAGTGAGCCATCCAGTTTTGACCAGCCTACATTTTGGGTACCGATAGTCCTCTGCATTCTAGTTGCTATGGTTTTGATCATCACTCAGAAGGAGAAGATACTCAGGATCCTTACGAAATCGAAGAAGAAATCAAACGATCAATCAATCGATCCTTCGAAAACACAGTCCGTGCTTTTCGAAGCTTAAGGAGGGAGGAGTTATATATGCCTATTTCCGTAAATCCCATGGGACTATGCTGACACAACGGTTCCCAGGAAGATGCTATTGCTATTATGCTTATTCTACGTTTTAGGTTGCTTAATGTATTTTATTATATTCGTAGATTACTCTCTACTGTAACTTCGTATAGTTAAGTCGCACTAATTGTAAACTCTTAATAAAATTATTCTTTTTAAAAAGGGTTTCTGACGTCGAGTTTATTTAAGTCACTGTATAGTATTTCAACTACACTTCATTCCTTTTTTTCCAGTTACTACATGCAAAGTGATTGGAAACCACTCTGAAATGAAGATTGAAGACGCCTTTAAGACGTATTTAAAAAGGGCACCCGAACGAATAAAAAAATATTTAATAATGAAACAATATGTTAATTATGCTATGTTATTTATTTTGTAAATAAATATTTGACTGAATTTTTTTTGTATCAACTTAATAATTTTTAATACATAAAAAAATATACCTCCTTTTATATCTAATCCTAGAATAAATTAAGTATTGTTCTGATTATAAGAAGTTAGCAAGCGTTATGCGGTATAATACAAATAAATATAAATAAATTAAGTTCGGTTAGATCTAGTTAATAATGTATGTGAAGGCATACTTTCGAAAAAAAGGTCAAGTATATAAGGTGTCCCATTTAAAAAAGTTTTTACATATGTGGTGTATGTATGGGATTTTTGGGGACAGTTGGAGCTACAATAATAAGGTTGGTTAAAGGGACGAAAATTTGCATATTAGTCTGCTTGTTGTTGTTTTAATTTGATACTGTTCCCTTGATGAAAATTTTTTTTTCATTAACGGATCAGTACCGATTTAAAACATTTATTACCCGGATTATTTTTAAACAGACTAGTACGCAATTTTTTTTTCCATTTAACCAATCTGTACGCCTAATAGTTTCCAACTATCCCAAATGTACACCATGTGTACCCTTTTAAATGGGACACCCTGTGTATAGAAACATACGACGTCCGGACCAGCAGGACGTCTGAAGTACGTACAAAAAAAACGTCCAACGGTATCACTCAAGCTGTGACATTTGCACGTTTTAAAGACGTCCATAAAACCTTGGCGTTCCAATAAGGGACGTTTCTAAGACGTTGCAATAGTCGGGACCAGACGTAAATAAAACGTCTTTGTGACGTGGAGTGCTATTAGGGACGGGTTCTTCTGGATGAAGCCAGTCTTAAAAATGATAACTTTCTTAGTAAACTACAAGAGCAAGTGGTAGTGGGACTAGGTGCAATGGCCATTCCATTGAATTCCATGTTTTCTAACCCAACAACAGAGTCCAATATATTGTTGGAACCCTTAGTTTACTCTGCTATGGTTCTATTGAATGTCCACTATTCATTGTCCCTCTATCGAAGGTATTTACTCCTTTCAAAACTAAATGCTCATACTAGGAAGGCTGTAGAGAACACCCCAGTGGGAAAGTTACTGTTTGGGGAAGACTTAACTGAGAAAGTTAAATCTATTCAGTCGGTAAGGAAGGCTAGCCTCGAGTTACGGCCGTAGACAAATAAAGAACCCGGACCCAGTACATTTCGCCGAGGTTCCTCCCAGCGTACTCAATTGCCAAAAAACTCAATCGAGGCAAAGGTTCAAGAGGAGACGACCTTAAAACCTA
Source organism: Ips typographus (assembly GCF_016097725.1). NCBI lineage: Eukaryota > Metazoa > Arthropoda > Insecta > Coleoptera > Curculionidae > Ips > Ips typographus. Next base: position 4,558,693 of record NC_138436.1, read on the forward strand.
TCTCTGTAAGTTGCAATGCTCCTTTTGCTGGTCGCTTGTCACTTTTTTACGATAATTGGCGCTATGTAACCTCCAATTTTACTCTTCGGTCATGGATTCGAGGTTACCAATTGCAATTTCAAAGTAAACCACATAATAAGTCGCCGTATACAAGTATTCTCAATTCATGCGAAGTTCATCATCTCCTAAGTAACAGCAGACGTCCAATGGACGTCTCATTTTGGTCATTTTTTTATCAGCGACGTCTCTGGACTAGTGCAGATCTTCTTGAGACGGCCCAGGGCGGTCAAAGAAAGACGTCTTTGGGACGTCTTTAGTGGTTCAAAGCATGTTGAATTTTAAACCGCAAAGAGAACGACAGTGGGCGCTGGTATCGGCACTGTCGTCTAGGTTGACGGCACACGACTACGTTGCCAGTGTTAGAGAAATTTCTTCGATACGAAGAGTTTTAACGAAAATTCTGCCTTTGTATGGATCTTGTGATTATTTTATGAAATTACAAGCACATCTCAATGTTTAAGCAATATACAGATATAAAGGGTTACACCTTCAAACAAACTGATAAATAAATGTATCAATATTTTGATCACTTTATCTGAATTGAAAATATATTTGGCAGTAATGCAACGACTACAAGGTTAATTTAATTTGTTTATGTGTTCACGGGGCGGGGGCCCCTGCAGGGATGTCAGATTAGGGAATGTTTGCCGGAAAATAAAGAATTTTTTGCATTGTTTGGGGCATTTTTTGGAAATTTTTCGTGGGAAAAAATTTTTTCCTAAACTAAAATAAATAAATTTTATTTGCATTAAATATTTAGTAGTTCTTGGAGATTTACTTGTAACGCATCTCGTTTTGAAGTATTTGAGATATATGCGGAAAATGTTTTTGTAACGGATATGTATTAAAATGCAGGAATGACAAATTATCATTTATGAAAATACGGAAAAAAAGTTTCTGGGCATGTTTTTTCAAAATGCCAGTATTTAGGGGATTTTTATAATTTCGACTGGGGAAATCGAGTCGACCAATCTGGCAACCCTGGGCCACTGCGACGGTGCGTCGGTGCAAGACTGAGAGTGCTACGTGGCACGCGATTCGAGTTGTTAATTTGTTTCGTTGTTCGTACGTTTCCCTTTGTAGTTTGTACGGTGTATGCTAGGTGATTTGTTTTTCCTCGATATTTTTCTTCAAGGTAAATACAAACAAAATATGCTTATCTGTTTAATGAATTCAAATAATTCTGTTTATTTGCCCGGAGTTTTTACATGACAAAACTAGAAATGAATCTTAAAAAGACCAAGCCAAACGCTGCACTACGCCATTTTGAAATCATTGGTTAGGGCGTTGTTTTTTCATGGTTTCATCATAGTTTAATGTTAGGTGTGCTGGTGTGCCTATTTTTCAGTTTTTTTCTGCTTCAAGTTTATTCAATTACATCTGTTAATACCTGGTTTGAGTTTAAAATGTGAATATGTTTATTTTGTAATATGTGGTAGGTGAGGTAAATTGATATGAATTGCAAATATTGAAATTGAACCAAAATTTTTGATACTACTCCCTTTTTCATCTAGATGTACGTTTTAGTAGAATTTGACGGTGAAGGTATTGGAGAGTTGGCTATAGGTAGAGGTAGATGGTTAACCCCTCGAAAAAAGGAAGTTTATTGGCCGCCGGTAAAACAGCAGAGTGTCTTTGACGAACTTTTACTTGACAATAGGAGTCCAGATACAAAGAACTGGAAAACTTATTCCGTTCGTAGATGCTTATATGAAACAGGTACATTTTTAGTTCCAAATTTTTATCCAATATAAGGCTGCACTGCAAAGGAATTTCCGAAACCGTATAAATTAGGAAAGATTTCCTATATGGTTCTAAATCGCGGGCGTGGCGTTTTCGAAAATATGGTATTTGTTTTAATTTTTGAAATAGCTATTTATAAAAAAAACTTATTTTTGAATATGATTTTTAAGTGAAAGTATTTGTCCCGAAATTTAGTTTTTCGATAAAACCGTAGGTACAAAATTTATTTTATGCACTTTAGAGAGAGTAAGATATTTGTGCAATAGCAACACTTACAGGGCACAATAAATTTTGAGTGAATCCACCCTGCCAACAACATTCAATGACAACTACCAATAATACGAGCTGTCAATCTTAAAACTAGAGTACCGTTAAGTGATAAGTGATCTACTCTGAGTTTTGTGATTTTTTATTTTTAGTTTCCCACATTCTAAAGTGCATAAAATAGTTTATAAACCTCGTGACTAAAGTGTCTTTTGGCAAAACTTTTTTGCATTATTTTTACACAATAACATAATTCTCGCTTGCAAAATACTAAATAAGCTCAGATAATAAAAAGTTGAATACGTTTTAATAGTGTATCAGTCTTGAAGCAGGGTAGTCTTGAAACATAGTGATACAATATACTTTTCAGATGACTAATGCGATTGCCAATCGAAAATTAAAAGTAGCGGAAATTTCGTCAGATTTGGCATCAGATAGTGAATTAACTGATGCACGAAGGATACAAAAAAGAAAACAGTGTTGTTCAGATAGTTCTGATGATGACAATGATTACTGCTTAAAACGACCGCCAAATATTAATTTTGATTATCATTCCGCCTTAAAGCAGTCTTCAACTGGTAATATTTATAAGGATGAGGAAGCTGGTGAGTTACTAAATTGAGCTATGCAGGTCCTTCTTCCATTTGAACTTCATTGGAAGCTTTCGGTTGGTTGTTGTGTGGTTTTTATCCGATTGAAATAAATTTTTGGAAATATAAAGCTAATCAAGGCATTTTATCAAAAAGGTTTGTGTAAATAACACATCCAATGTTCAGCTTTTTTGAGAAACTGGTATCCAAAAATCGAATGTCAACCAAAACGTTGCAACGGCTATAATTGCCGTTTGATACAGTTTAGTGCACACTCTATCAAGAGGTGTTGGTGGTCGATAGGTTCAAGCAACCAGGGCGGATACGCCGAAGTTGATGAACAGATCGATGATGCCCTGGTTTGATTCTCGGTGCCAACCAATCTTTTTTATTTTTTTTCCTAATGTTTTCGTATGCGGTACGAGTTAAGCAAAAAATAATCTAAACCCGAAATGCCTTGTCGGAAAACGTGTGAATTCGATCTTGTAAGCTAGAAGTTTGAACGACAATGGGTGTAATTTAAAGTGTGATTTCTACGCAGAATATTAGAAGGCTGAACAAAAGGACATTGTCGCTGTTTCAGGTTGAATTTACTTTATTAATTAATTTTAAGTATGTAGGGAAATGATGTGGGTATTTTAGCCAGCCGGTGTTAAGGCTAAATACTTGAGAGGACCTGATATCGATCGCCATTACTAAGAGGTACGCCGGATTGGCAAAATCCAGCACCCGTACTAAGGCAGCCGTTAGCTAATCCCTCTGACGACCTGCATCATTAGTCGTGAGGATATAAGGAAGGAGTAATATCGATAGATTGGCTGTTGATTAAGAAGCCCTAGAAACCCACTAATTTAAGTTAAGTGTACGTCTAAGGGTTTAAGTTATATAGTACCCGTTGGTACGTGGACGCCTGGTGAATTTCGTCGGAAAAATTGAGGAAAATCACCGGCAAACCACGCAACAAGGCTAAAACACCAACTAGAAGACAAAAGACCGACGTCTCAGCCCCAAAGTGCATGGGAAAATCCAAGAAAAGTGAGTTAACTAAATACCATGTATTAAAATAATAAAACTTAAACCCGCAAATTTGAACAATTTTGCACATCGATACATCGCCTTATCGGATTCCACCGAATTCTGTAAATAAAGAAAAAACCCACTTTATCAATAAAATACTAACACAATGGCAACATGGAAGGCAAATGAAATAAATATCTTAACTGACCATATAGAACAACACAGGGGCGTACTGGACCGTGAAGAAATTCTAGAAATTCAACAACTACTACCTGGAAGGTCAGCAGCTGCGATCAAAAAGAAATACCAGCAGAAAAAGCAAAACCTACAGGAAACTGGGCAGATGAAGAAACAAAACGACTAGTAAGAAGCTACAGCCGCAGAACAGAGCCAAAATCAACCCTCAGATTAGCATCCATCCAACAAGACTTCCCAAACAGATCCATAAAAGCCATGGCCACCAAACTTAGAGAAAACTTTCCCGATATATATTATATGCGCAAAAATTACAGTACCAGCGAAAGCAGCTCAGAAAGCACACAAGAGGAAACATCACAAGATAAAGAAGACATGACGGATAAGGAAGACACGCCCAATCAAGATCTAAAGCACCAACCAGATGAAATCAAACAGGGCGAAGCCGGCCCTGACTCGGAAGCGGGTTCGAGCGGAACGGAAAGAAGGGTTGAGGAAGGAAATGTACAACCACCAATATATCAATCTGACCGACCAACCGAACAAGACGCAGAATTTTTACAAATAAAAACACATTTCCAAAAGTTGCTCATCCAAGTTGGCGACAAAAGGAAAAAAATTCAAAAATTCCTAGTTAGGCCGAGCAACAAAACATAATTAAGTAAAATCAATACAATTCTTGAGGAGGAAATAACAAAAATACAAAAATCCAACAAAAAAGAAGCAGAAAAACGAAAAGCTATAAAAGCAGCCATATACGCAGCAGGAAAACCGATCCGGGAAATATTGATGCCAAAAATTGGAACAAAACCGAAATATGTTTTCACTCAGAACAAAATAAAAAAACTGGACATACACCTAAAGAACGCTAATAATATCAGGGAGCTGGGAAGCAAAAAACCAACCAAAAAACTGATGAAGGAAATCCAAACCATCAGAAAGCTTAAAATGACCCTGCCACAGTACATTGAGTCGACACAGGAGAGAAAAACCATTCTGGAAGCTAGACTGGAGGAACAGAAAAGAGCTGAAGAAAGGAACCAGCTAAGGAAAAAATTCTACGACAGACCATCAATAGATATCCTGAATACACATAGAGAACCTGTCGAACTGCAACCAGGAGGCAGAAAACTATTATAGAAACCTGTACAAGAAGCAACAGGACAACATACCAATACCCACCTTTAACAAATGGCTGAAAAAACTGCGGAAACACACGAGAAAAACAGCAACACCCCGACCACTCTACCAAGACAACATTGAGCAAGAAATAGAGCAAGCGTTACAAAAAGCAGCGCCCTGGAAAGCACCTGGAGAAGACGGCATCCCCACATACATATACAAGATCCTAAAGGCCGCAAAAACCTACCTAACAAGGTATGTAACTGACATTGTAAATAACAAAATCAAGTTTACAGAGACCGACGTTAGAGCCAAGAGAGTGACGCTGATATACAAAAAAGGAACCAAGACCGACCCAGCCAACTACAGACCGATCTCACTACTCAATACCGATTATAAAATAGTGACGTCGGTCATAGCCAGCAAAATAAAACAGGTAATACCAAAATGGGCTCTACCACCCGAACAGCTCGCGCAAAGTGGAATGTGGGGAACGGCGCATGGACTTTTAATGGATAAAAGCATAAGCAGTTTAGCCAGATACAGGCGAGTACCCAATTTTTCAGCCTGGTACGATTTCAGGAAAGCATACGACTCGGTTCACCACAAACACCTAAAACGACTTATCGATGTATTACCCCTCCACCAAAACATCAGAATAGCGATCAAAACAGCTTTAAAACAGTGGTCCATGAGAATCCAAGTCGGAAAAACCATGACTAATCCAGTTCCAGTCCGAAGAGGTGTGCTACAAGGAGACTCCATGAGTCCATTGCTGTTTACACTGGTTACAGCAGGCGTCATTGACCACCTAAAAACCGTCTCACAGGTAACAAAAATAAACCGAGGTAAGCAGCACGTAATAGCATACATGGATGATTTTAAATGTCACGCACCAAGCAGGCAAAGGCTGGAAACACTCACAATACAGCTCACAAGCGCCGCGGGGGAGCTGGGACTGGTACTAAATAGGGACAAATGCGGTCAATACGTGAGAACAGCACAGATCGACGACGCGGGAGACCAGGCACCTTTTCTACCGCAAATAAGGGACGGCTACAAATATCTGGGGCTGGAACAACTGGAACAGGATAGCCTAGTCAATTTTAAAAAAATTTAAGAAAAGGCACAGGATGGCCTGAGGCGAATTCTGGAGTCAGGACTGACCACCGGACAAAATATGCATTTAATAAACACAAACATAATTCCAGCAGTGGTTTACGTCACAGCAAATATAGCTCCAGATGAAAAACGTGCAACCACCCTAAAGAGATGCAGGGACCTGGACACAATGATACGTACCATGCTGGTAGACCACAAAGTAAAGGGCAAAACATCGTCAAATGCCGCAGTATACATGCCTGTAAAAAGAGGGGGACTGGGCCTCAAATCATTAGAGCACGAAACCGAGCTGGGTTACATAAGAAAGGGAATCTACCTTGACCAGCACGAACATATGGTTGAATGCAAACGCAGGTACCTAGATTTGCAAAAAGGTTGGTGGACGAACCCTTTAAGTGACATGGCCTGGGTCCTAGACAAATATGACATCGAAGTGCAGGATGGCCAAAACATCAAAGAAAGGTGTCAAAAAACCGTCAGAGAAGCGACCAATAATTATCAAGAAAAATTGGGAAATGAGTGGTCCAGGAATATGCACTATGGACGAATAGTATTGAAAGAAGGCAACAAACTCACCATCCCGGCCTTCACTTCTCCATATCTGGACACCTGGAGGAGGGGAATGCTGAATAGTGCAGCAGAAGAGCAACTCCACGCCCTGGCAATGGCACAAAACAGAAAACGATGCCGACGAGGGTGTGACGCCGTGGAAACCGCATACCACGTTTCCAGTGCCTGTGTGGACAACTCATACACCACCAGGCACGACTACGTCGTTCATTGGATTGTGAAAACCATAATGCAAGAAATGCGAGTGCCTAAAAAGTGCTTTAAACATTTTCAGTTTGGCAGGGCGACGTGTTCCGAGACTTTCCAGACTGGCGAGCGTACCGTCAAAATCAGTGCTGGAAAGAAAATCTTAACCGGACAGCCGTTGTACCACAACAAGCCAGACATAGTGGTCCACTTAACCAATTCCGACGAAATCTATGTCTTTCAGGTCGCCATTTCCCACCTTCAAAACATCAGGGGCCAGGAAAAGCTGAAAAAGGCCAGGTACACAATAAATTCTTTACATCATATTTCAGACATCAACCAGCTAAACGATCTCGAAAGGGACCGTAACCTCGTAACAGAGATGGCGGAAATGCACAGATGCCGTGTGAGATTCGCTGTATGCGTGGTGGGCGCGTATGGGGAGATTTTGGCTACCGAAGAGTACAAAATTTTCCAGACCATGCTCAGGGACCGGCTGAAATGCTCCCAAAAAGCCATAAAAATCCTAGCCAACAAGATCAGCTGCAGTCTAGCAGTGTCCACCTCCAATATATCATAAGACGAGTCAAAGAACCACAAGCTACCTAGAAAGATGTAAAGATGTGTAAACTATCTGTAAATAGTATAATTTGTAAATAGTAGGAATCCCATGTATAATATGTATATAGTTGCGTATAAAACAAGTCCTGTATTTATTCAGATATTTTAGCACAATTTTATCTTGTAAATATTTTGGACGAAAATAAATGAATATACTACCGAATGCCCTCATTCAAGGGTCCAGGGTTCATGTCCCTGCTCGGGCGCCAGTTGTAACGTTTCTAATTTAAAAAGATTATTAAATGTAAATATAAATATATATAAGTGTATTGGCTAGGTGTTATTTAAAAAACAGTTAACACTCACCACGGAAACTAAAATTACTTATCCTATAGTCCTTTACAAGATCACAGCAACTTACGTAGTTGTCCACGTAACAACGGGTACTATATAACTTAAACCCTTAGACGTACACTTAACTTAAATTAGTGGGTTTCTAGGGCTTCTTAATCAACAGCCAATCTATCGATATTACTCCTTCCTTATATCCTCACGACTAATGATGCAGGTCGTCAGAGGGATTAGCTAACGGCTGCCTTAGTACGAGCTGTCAGTGGGTATGGTCCTAACTTTTTGAAGTGTTTGTACTAAAGTTTTCTATATTACCGGCTGTCATACATTTCGATACAGGGGAAGTTATAAAAAGGTATTGTTATTTTTAGAATATTACATACAGGGCGATTCTTAATCTATACGGATAAATTTAGCGAATGATACCTTATAAAAAAATAATGAGTAATCATGGAAAAAAGTTTAGTAAACGTATTTTATTTATAAAGATAATCGATAATACAGTGAATTTGCAATGCAATTCACAGTTATCGTAAACATGTTTTTGCCCGGTTTAGGCCGTGCGAGTAGGTCTCATCGATTCAGCAATTTATAGAAAATGATGGAAATAACTTCGAACAGTTGGTATCAATCATATTAGTTAATAATGCATTTTCAATTATAATTTTGAATTCACGGTAATGTATTTTTTTTCAAATTTGTCTCTGTAAATAAAAAAACTTCACTTTTACTAAACTTTTTTCACATTATTAATCATTATTTTTCATAAGGTATCATTCTCTAAATTTAGGCGTATAGGTTAAAAGAATCACCCTTTATTATTAGATGCGTTTCAAGCGTAAGAAAGTCGGCTCATTTAACCACATGTGTTATAATGGGTCGATTATTCTTAATCGTTCCAATGAAAGTAAACTCCCCCTATATTGAAAACGCTTGTGCACACTCCACACTCAGCAAATTCTGGAAAATAATGTAGGTAAAGTTATACAAATCACCAAGAAATTATATCTCACATTCAGAAAGTCGTATAAAATTTTTATTTTTGCTATTTATAAATAATATGGATACATACTAGGTACATTTGAACTTTGAAGAGGTGCTGTCAATAGCAAACTATCTGCACGATGTGAGCTTGTGTACTTTACAATAATAAGAAGACACTATAAACATACAATTATTAAACACGTCAAACTTTTAATAATATTTGCTTAGAAAGCTAGACGATAACTTAAAAGTTAGTAGGTAAATCGTCATTTATAATTCCTTTGTCCCTTACCCGCTACATCTCTCTTCACTCAGTTAATAATATTAATAAAAAAATTAGTAATCAGCTATATATTTCTTATTAGTTTCATATGTAAAACTCGCTGTTTACGTAATTTAAAAAAAAATAGGAATGTTTGAAATATAACGAGCGATACATGTATTTAAGTTTTTCTAAACTTGCGTTTAGACTGCCATTTTTTATAGGCTTTGATCTTAATGGGATCAATTAAAGATTTATCTGGAAATTCATGATAAAATTTTAAAAATTTTGAATCTTGCCCCTTTAAATAACAAAAACTGTGCTGTGTCTTCAGCTTCCATCGGTAGTCCTGTTTTCTCCTTGTCTCCTAAAAACATTTATAGCAATAAAGTATTTTTCCTAGAAGCACAATAACCTTCAAAGTAGAAGGATATTAAATATATTTTAAACCACTTACCCCATCTTGCAATTCCTTTTAATAATGATCCAACTTGGTGATTGAATACTTGAGTACATAAAGACACCTTCATTTTATTAAGCTTTCCTATTTTTACGTGCGAGTCTGTCAATTTTGTACAAATTTGTTCATCTGCGCCTGCGTCTAAAACATATAGTGAGTTTATATGCTCCCACTTAGCAATCATTTTGCGAGATTGATATTCAAAATGTAACTCTTTTTCAAGTAAATTGTTTCTGATTCCCTTAAAAATGTGTGGAACGTCAAACAGTGGAACAATCTCTTGTCCCATAATCTCAAACCCAAATAGTCTGTTTTCTTTGTTTTGACGACTAAACTTTTCTTGCGTATCTTTCAATAAGCTATGAATTGCAGCTTGATTAGAACCGCCTTGGTCACATACTGTGGCAATCACATGAAGTCCGATTTTTTGACAATTCTTGATTATATCTACAATCATGTTTTTCAATTCAAATGTTTTTATGGGCCCATCGCTAAATGTGAAACATAATGGTTGCTTCCATTTTGTATAAATTCCCTGCACCATAAATACATTTGCATGATCTACTATTCCAAAATTTTGAGTTAGGCCACAAATTCTGTCTTCTTTGGGGTCGTAATGCAATTCAGTTGACAGCGACATCTCGTCAAACATGACAATACAACATCTTTGTTGTTTATTCATTTTTCTTATAGACCCTTCCAGATGTTTCAATAAATGTTCATTTAGTCCTTCGGTCAAAGGAAATTTGCGTAATAGAGTTGTTAGAGTTTTTCTTGAGGGCAAAGAAAATATTTTAGACAAGAATTTATAACCTTTTCCACTTGACTTCATCATCGACAATGCTAATATTTTCGCATCAGTAGAAAAGCGCCTCCCGTTTTTTGACTTGTTTTGATTTTTAATTTGTGATAAAAGAAAATTATATGTAGGTGTATTTAGTTGTCCTAAAAATTTTTCAATTGGAAGGGAGTTTCTTGCTTTTATTGCTAGTTGCAGTCTTTTTTTATATTGCTTGTTTCGGGATTTTAAAACTGACATCTGCCGAGTTAGCTGTAATGCTCTTTTATACAATATTCTAGCCGATGACGTTAAATGAACCTGTTTGGTCACTGCACTTTTGTTCAAAACTTTTCGTTTCCTTTTCTTCATGACTAAAAATTATAATCATATAAGTAAAATTCCAATTAATTTAATAACGTAATTTAAATATTTTTTTAGGATTTCTTTTAGGTGTTACAGAAAGTGACTGATTACCTGTAGCTGAATTGGTGTTATGGATACTAAGTGATCGACTCAGGTTATCTTCATGATCTGATGCTCGATCTTCTGCTACCACTCGCATATGCTATACAAATAAAATCTATTATTATCCATATATCAGTCTGGTATTAACAAAGACAGTGTTAAAAATTTTGCAGATATTTTTGATTTTATCCTCAATTTCAGTGATAGGCTATTATTTTATTTAAAAAATACAAATGGAGTGATGTTCCTGATCGATACTTTTGCAAATAACTAGAATACAATGCAAAAAAAAATGGAAATGAATGTCCCCAGCGAATTTGGGACAAAGCGCAAATTCTCGAAACAGGAACTCGCAGCCTGGAATTGTCTTTTTGCGGTTCTGCGTCAAGTATTCGTGCCAGTGTCACTTTTGTCGTTAAACTATTTAAATTAACTATAAATTTTCAGTGCTGTTTTTTAAGTTTAAGTGGAATTATTTACAGATGTTAAGGTAGATTTTTAAGAATCAACTATGGATGAAGAAAAGTTGAGAATTAAAAAAATTAAAGTCTTTTTAACTAACCTCCTGCGATAATCTGATTATAATCGGCTATTGGCACTTTCCAAATTACCACAATCCATATTATTTAATGTTTTAACTCGGAAGTGCAGAAACCAAAACAATTATTTCGTGTTTAACCTCAAACAACAATGACTTGTGCTTGAAGCCCAAATATTGCGGGTGGTGCACCAGGGGAAAAGGGAGAAGGCGTTTGCGTACCAAGCTCACGTCTAAAAATGCGAACTGGGAACGCACATCGGAAAAAGTTTGGTGCACATATGCTCGGTAATGTGCATAAAATGGTCGTCTGGAAAGCGGCTCATGTGTCCAAGAGCACCCTGGACATAGGAGATTAACATGGGAAAACGGTTATGATTTTTTTGCGCCTGTACGGTTCATTTAATGGAAAAACGCTTTAGATAAAAGTTGTAGTGCACATTTTGGGCTATCAACTTGTAATTTTTTCAATACCGTAGATTTGACCATTAAGACGAAAAACGGATCTAAAATTCGGAAATTTTAAATCTCCCGCCAAGCGGTCGTTAAGGAAAGTTTATATCCGGTCGTGCTACCAACCTTTCAAAATCATAACAAATCGTTGTCAGTCATTCTGTAATCAAAACATTCAAAACAAGTTTATTTAGTAATAATTTTGAGTTACTACCCACATAATGCGAAGAAAATACAAATAAATCGTGATAAAAATACTTTATCAGTAGCCACAGTCCAAAAATTTGGTAAGTTGCGTTCATAACCTCATTCAATGTCTCTATTAAACTTATTTACTTTGTAGGAAAATTCTTTAAGAAAATACTGGTTTTGCTTGCAAATATTTAATGAGGATGACCGAATCACCTATCTCAAGCCTCTTCATAACACTACCAAACGATTTAAAGTGATAAAAACAATGGACTAGGAAGGCCTGCAGATGTTTGAAGATAAGTTGCTTTACTATACAGGGACCACAAAAGAGGGTAAATACTTCCCTCAAAAGTGGTGGAATTTAGTGACCTATGTGACTGATAGTTTTATTGTATCCTTCTGTTTTGTAGTGTTATCAACACACCATAGTGTTTAAGTGGTTTTACATTGTATGATGTTAATAAAAAGGCATTTTTTATAACTGATTGTCAATGTTTTTTCCCATCTCTACAGGGTAAGGTAAGTACTGATATTTAATTAGCTCCATTAGTTAACTTGAATATCATTCACCTACAAGGATACTTGTAAAATGTCTACTAATCAAACATAGTTTATTTGCAAGTAATGTGTAACTCGAGTTCACGTTTGATTAGTAAAGAAAGGTATGTCCTGTGAAATGGTGTATTGAATTAGAAGCAAATTGTTTCTCTTTAGAAACTTTCAATCACTACATTTCACCTACCTTTGCTAATTTGGAACTCCACTATTATCCAAACAAACATTAGGTTAGTAAGACAAAGTTGTTTTTAGCATAGCTTGTATGGTGACAGGTTCACACACTCACACTTAATCTGTGGAACAATCACTGTTTATGTGGTAAGACCAGTTTTCTTTGCCACCTATTGTACCCAAGCTTTTCACTTGAAGAAAATGTATACTGTACCTTGAACTGTGAATAAATAATTAATACAAATGTTCAGTGTACAAAGTTTTATTTGGAACAATTGAGTGTGTGGAAAAAAGAACACAATTATAATGTTAATACCTAAATCTAGAATAGAACAGCTCATGTAGATAGCTCAATTGAAAAGTTGTTTTTTTCATAATACCTACCCATATACAAAAACTTTTGTCACCTGACTGATAATTTGACTGTGTAAATCCATATTCTGTTCCTAGAAGGGGTTTCTCAGAGGTTTTATAGCCAGTTTAAGTTTCTTCACATTTCAGTCAGATCAAATTTTGAGATTTAAGTCAGGTATCAACACTGAATCATTTTAAGTTTTAGTTGCAACACTGATGAAGACCCTCGCTGATGATAGTCCATGAAGTTAAGCACATTGAAGCTAAATCACACCACTTTTGAAGGAAGTATTTGGCCCCTTTGGTGTTGTCCCTGTACAGTAGGAAACTTATCTTCAAAGATCTGGCTTCATTGCCCACTGTTTTCATCTTCATCACTTTAAATCGTGTGGTAGTGTTATGAAGAGGCTTGAGATAGGTGATTCGGTCGTCCTCATTAAATATTTGCAAGCAAAACCAGTGTTTTCTTAAAGAATTTTGCTACAAAGTAAATAAGTTGAGTAGAGACATTAAATGAGGTTATAATAAATATATAACAAATATAATATATAAATTTTTGGACTGTGGCTACTGATAAAGTGTTTTTATCACGATTTATTTGTATTTTCTTTGCATTATGTGGGTAGTAACTCAAAATTATTACTAAATAAACTTGTTTTGAATGTTTTGATTACAGAATGACTGACAGCGATTTGTTATGATTTTGAAAGGTTGGTAGCACGGCCGGATATAAACTTTCCTTAATGACCGCTTGGCGGGAGATTTAAAATTTCCGAATTTTAGATCCGTTTTTTGTCTTAATGGTCAAATCTACGGTATTGAAAAAATTACGAGTTGATAGCCGAACATGTGCTCTACAACTTTTATCTAAAGCGTTTTTCCATTAATTGAACCGTACAGGCGCAAAAAATTCAAAACCATTTTCCCATGTTAATCTCCTATGTCCAGGGTGCTCTTGGACACCTGGTATACCTTTTTCCATTGTTCACCAGTTTTTTGGGTACCTCCAATAGAATTTATAGCCTTTGCAGCTTGTTCCCAAGATTGTCTTTTTAAATTTGGGGTACCTTTTCCCCACTTTAAAACGTCAGAACTTTCTAGCTCAGTTAGAAGTTGAATATATTGCTGTCTTGAGGCTTTCTTCGACATACCTAAAATTGATTTAAAAATTAAGTTTGGTACTTTATCCTAATTTTGAAATAAGTACTTACCGTTGCCGGGAAAAAAACTGAAAAACACCAAAAGCCGTTTGGTAGCCGTACCTTGAAGCTTAAGTAAGTTTACCAATTTGGTCTAAAAAGTTTTTACAAACTAACGAAAAATGATCTTTTTTCGAAAAGATTTTATCTTTCTATGCTCCCTGTATGCATGGTAAATGCTTGTTGTTTTTGATACTGGCACAGCAGGTAGCAGGTAAAATTTGGTGTAGAAAGTAAAACAGGGTGGTCAAAATGCGAATATTAACTTTATATCAAGAATTAAGTACAGAAGAAGTATTTTTTAAAATAAATTGTTCAAAGTGACCTCCGTTTGAAACCAAACAGTACCCCAAACGATCATAAAATGCCCTTTTGACGTTATTAATAAATATGTCACTCTACCTGCTACCTATTCTGCCAGTATCAAAAACAACAAGCACCTACCATGCATACAGGGAGCATGGAAAGATAAAATCTTTTCGAAAAAAGATGATTTCTCGTTAGTTTGTAAACACTTTTTAGACCGAATTGGTAAACTTACTTAAGCCTCAGGGTACTAAACACACACCCGTCAAGTTTTACACTTGTAGTTCCAAAACAACATGGTATAACATGAGCTTAAAAATTTAACACGTAAAATCTTATGTTGCGCGTTAAAAAAGACGCACTGTATGTGACCAAAAATGTAAATAGTGGTCAATTTTCATTGAAATTATTTCAATATTGATATTAAGTCAATGGATTTACGGCATACGGCTGAACATCTGCCTATCAAGGTCTATAATTGTAAAGAAAACATCTTTGTGCTGCTGCAATGTTCTTTTAAAGCAATAAATCCAATACTGTAACGAAAATAATCCCCACATCTCTATTATCTTGGTTGCCGGTAGAAGAGGCCGAACGCCAAGAAAACAAAGAGAGAAGACTTAGGTTAGGTTGAAGAATTTTAGATTAGTAAGAGACTAGATGACTTGTGTTAGTTTATGGCTACAATAAATGTTATTTTATGTTCAGCCCTTAGTTTTTGAGCTTTTCTAAGTGAGTAACCCTCTACGAACGATTCCGCACCCCTAAGCGACCCCCAGCTCTCCACTGCCTCGCTACAATACTTAATAAATATACATTTTTAAATATTTCGTTTAGTCGAACTTACCCCTTCCTATAAATACCATCTCAGAAGAATGTAATGTCTCCACTCTGTGAAGATGGACTATCAAATAATACCAAACCACGGACAACGCCTGTAATCCCTTGGGTATTAAGTGCATATTGTGCACCCGAGCATCCACTGTGACGTCACCCGGCGTATCGCATTGAGAAAACAAGTTCTGCTGATAGGCCAACTTGGATCTGTTGTGATGTCAAATGCCAACTTGTCACTTGGCTTTTGTTTTGTTGTGTCAAAAAAATTAACATGCAGCTAAAATAATTGTATTTTTATTACAATAGTTTAATAATTGGTGAAGATTATACACTGAGTTCAAGTAAATGTATATTTTTCAATGGTCATAATGCACACAACGCCTGCTAGCCCAGGTAAGATTACAATGACAATTAGGCAATTTCATACCTAACCTATATAATCTTTGCTGATGCATCACTTGTATAAATGACTAAAAATTTGTCTAGTCTGACAATTTTTTAAGGGTGGTTCAACTAACAAATTGGGCCTATTTCACAGATCTGAATCCTGTATATGCTGAATACTTCACTACTTTTCCATGTGGATGAGAAAATATAACTTTTATGAAGAAATTGACCTAAGGGAAGATCAAATTACCCACTAAGAAGATTGCAACATATCAATCAAGTTGAAGAGTGAAATGGTGTGCAATGGGATCAACTACTTACATTACAACCGTGAATAAAAAAGCAAGTTTTAAGGTCAGTATATTGATTTTACTTAAATTAACATTAAAATGAAAACATTGAAAACTAATGCATTTTTCATTATTGTTTTATGTTTAATAATTATCATTGTACACTTTAGTAATCGGCATTGCTCAACATTGAGTTAATATGTATTATACAATGTCTTGAATGTGATGAAATGGAAGGGACTTAAGCCTAGTTTATAAAGCAAAATTTTAGTTATATTATTAATATTAGGACTAAGAATAGAATCAATGCTTATGACCAAAGTAGTTCATAAAAAAATAATTTAAATTTAGTATTAGTTATAACTGAATTCACTTAAAAACCAAAATTTTCTTATGGCTAATACTAAAATTAAATCTTTTTGCCTTTTTTGCACCTGCAGTATGGTTAACCTGGCATTGACATGAATATTATCACAAAAGTTATAGTTTTTAGGTACATGATTTTATCATCTTTTTTATTTTTGTTTTGGGTTCCGGCTTAAAGAAAAAGAATTGCAGCTACAAGCTACAACTTTTTATGAAATATTTACTATTTATGTACTGTCACTTGTCTGTCTATATGTCATGTAATAACCTCCATAAACTTATCATTTATAATCACCTTCAATTTTTACAGTGAGTACTAATACCTACTAATACTTAAACTAAATTTTAAAGTGGGCTTTACTTTTTGCAAAAACACTTGGAACCTTATTTTTATAGGAGGTTTTGGATTCTACAAACAATCCTTAACATATTTCATGCAACATACTCCATATTGATATTCAATTGTTTTCAAACAAATGTCAAATACACTTTTCAAAATTATAGGTCCTACAACTTTTACTTAAAAAAATTGAAAAAAATTAAAATCAGCTGTTCAAAATGAACTCTATGTACTGTTACAATAACCAAGACGGTTTATTATCTTTTTACATTTTTTTCAAAAATGTCATCAATCATTTTTGGGGATGTTAATTTGATTTATTGGAAAATTATTGGTGTCAAATTATCAATATTTACAGGACAATTGTGGTACAAGTTGCATGGAACATATTTAGAATTGTTTGTTTCTAGAATCCAAATTATACAATAATAAAGAAGTGTTGCCATTTAAAAGATCAAAAATATTTTAAATACCCAGTTTTGGGCCCTGTATAATTCCATTTCATATAACACAAGCAGCGGTTAATAAAATTAAAAACATGAGGGGGTTCGAGAATTTTTGTGAAAAGTTAGTCTTTTTAATTTTATTGAACTTAGGCAGCATGAATGTTACAAAAGCACTGTATGTAGTGTTATCTAAATGCATGGTTGAAGGAACAGTAATAATCTAATTCATATACGTGTCAATTCTTCAGATCAAATGATGTCTACGAAATTACTTAGATGATACAACATTTGCTTATCTAGTACCATGATTTTAAACCAAACATACAGGGTGTTACAAATTCGGTGCATTAGCATTGCTATCTCCGAAAGTATAGTTGATAGAGCTTTAGTTAAGTGGAGGCAAAGTTGCGCATTTTATTGCTAAATAATTTGGTAAAAAAAAAAATTCAAAAAAGTTTCATTACATCCGGAGATATCCGACAAAAACCGGAAAAGCCAAATTTCTATTTTATTTTTTTACCACTTTAATCAATGGCACCTTCTGGAGGCACATTTTCTTCAAGAAAATAGTTTTAGTTTTCAGCTCAAACATTACTTTTTTAGATACCAACGTCAACTTCAAATTTTCAAATACCGACCTAAACTTTTTATTTCATTTTTTTAGTAGCCACAGACCTTCTGAAACTAATGATGTGTCACACTTGTCAAAAAATATACCTAGTGTACTTGTATTATGTACTTGGTATTTTAAGATTTTTTTAAAAAATAAGCAATTGAATTTGATATGTTGTCATAATGAGTAGATAATTTAGTTTTATATAATTTAATAAATAGGTTCATTGCTCCTTCGAAAAAGAGCGAGAGTTTCTTATGGTACTTTTCATTTATTTAAAAAAAATATGTTTTTTGTTAGTTATTTATTTTTCAGATACTCACATGTTTGAATTCGCGGTTGAGTTTTGATGAATCAGCTTAATCATATCAAACTAAATTCTTTACTCATTATGATAACATATGAATTTCAAATGCATATTTGAAAAAAACAAATACCTAAGAACACTAGGTATAATTTTTTGACAAGTGTGGCACATCATTATTTTCGATAGGTTGGTAGCTACTAAAAAAATGAAATCGAAAGTCCCGGTCCGTATTTTAAAATATTAAGTGGATGATGGTATCTAAAAAACGAAACGTTGTAGCTAAATACAAACATTATTTTCTTAAATAGCATAAATTAATGCCTCCAGAAGGTGCAATTGATTTTCCAAAATAATCAATAATAAAGTGGAAAAAAATAAAATAGAAATTTGATTAGTTGTTTTTGTTGGATATCTCCGGATGTAATGAAAATAAAAAAAATAAAAATTTTACCGAATTATTTAGCAGTAAAATGCGCAACTTTGCCTCCATTTAACTAAAGCTCTATCAACTATACTTTCTGAGATAGCAATGCTAATGCATCGAATTTGTAACACCCTGTATGTTTGGTGTAAAATCATGGTACTAGATAAGCAAATGTTGTATCATCTAAGTAATTTCGTAGACATCATTTGATCTGAAGAATTGACACGTATATGAATTAGATTATTACTGTTCCTTCAAACATGCATTTAGATAACACTACATACAGTGCTTTTGTAACATGCATGCTGCCTAAGTTCAATAAAATTAAAAAGACTAACTTTTCACAAAAATTTTCTGAGATAGCAATTCTAATGCATCTAATTTGTAACACCCTGTATTTGTGCAGCTGCAATGTTTTTTTTTAACAATCCAATACTTAAGTTCAATTTTGTTGTTATGTCAACTAAAGTTCGAATTTGTCATTTTGCTTTTTTTTTATTATTTATGTTATGTCAAATAGATTCCCATGCAGCTAAAATAGTTATATTTGTAATTTTAATACAATATTTCAATAATAGTTGAAAATTAGGCAATAAAACCAAGTAAATTCTTTTGATTTTTTAGATAATTTGATTATTCAAGATATTCCCTTTCTATAAATAATATCTCAGATAGACAGGAATTAACATTAAGGTTGATTTGATTATTTTATTCAGAGTAAACTATTTCGGAAGCTACAAAAAGTATCTTGTAAAACTGTGACAGTCCAAATTTTCTATATTTTATAATGTAACATCCTGTATATTATTGACTTTTGAATTTACTCATTGATTGATTGATCAGGAAGACTTGTTACATCTAGCGTGCACCGTTTTGTGATTTGTGTTTATTATAAGCTATGTGATAATATATATCAGTTTTAATTTAGGCTGGGCAATTTTTCTTATAACAAAAATTAGAAATGTTTTCTTTTTGTTTTGATTATGCAGGGTGGAGCATAAATTTTGTGGCAGATAAAATATGGGTATTTTTAAATAGAACCACATTTTTTAATACATTTTAAATTCTACACTTAATTCTTAAACTTTTACTTTATATACAGGGTGTTACAAATTCGATGCATTAGCATTGCTATCTCAGAAACTATTGTGGTAAGAGCTTTAGTTCAATGGAGAAGTTGCGCATTATATTGCTAAATAATTTGGTAAAAAAAAATTCAAAACATTTTATTACATGCGGAGTAAATTCCAAAATAATCATTAATAAAGTGGTAAAAAACAAATAGAAATTTGACTTTTTCGGTTTTTGTCGAAAATCTCCGGATGTTAGAAAAAGTTCATTTAAAATTTTTTTTAGGTATTCAGCTGAAATCGGTTAAAACACGTTGACGTTTTTTATGTTCTTGTCGTAATATTATTTTCTTTGTTTCAGATATTCTCCCGGTGAAGCGAGATGCATAAAAAGTCGTACAGGGGAACGCTGGAATTCTTATTTATTTTACTAATATACTAAAGATTGGGGCGCGGGTTGTGTGTAGTTTTATTTGCTATTTCGATTTGCTGTTATGTCATATGCAACATTTTCCAATCCACAATATTTGGCCGTCTAAATGGGGATGTATTACAAGAATTATCATTCCTTTAAATGTCAATCTACGCATGGCGAACTGAGTAACTGTGCAGAAGTTGACATTGGAATTGAACCACACCATAATATCTATCAAACGTACAATTTATTTTCCTGACTGATCAACATCCTACAGCAAAATTAACTTTTTGTGTCTGCTCAGCTTCGATTTACATCGAAGAATCAACCTTTT
Source organism: Ips typographus (assembly GCF_016097725.1). Lineage (NCBI taxonomy): Eukaryota > Metazoa > Arthropoda > Insecta > Coleoptera > Curculionidae > Ips > Ips typographus. Next base: position 4,579,026 of record NC_138436.1, read on the forward strand.
ATCAAGTGGGTTTTCTAAGAACGAGCCAGAATGTTTATTATTAGAACTTCAAAAAAACCGCGTCTTTTAATGTGTATACAAACTTAGAACGCGCTTGAAACACTTTTTTACACTCAAAAGTTTACACATTGTTTTATTTTGTACCTTCTTTGCGATTAATCTCTTTGAGTAAAACTTATTTTCTTTGCTACTACGCGTTTTTATAAAATTTCAGTTTGAAGTTTATTAGATGTCAAATATTGTATGACGGATTTTTTGAAATCTGTGATCGAGATGGTTTCTTGTTCATTTTGTTTGTACAACATATATCAATGCGTTCGCCATAGATGTGATCAAAAGTAACTCGAAGGCGACTATCTTATCAGATAGATCGACAGATTCGTTAGCCCTGATATAAACCCAAACAGCTTCAGGTTTTAGTTTTACCCCTATTGTGCCCCTCACCTCGATCATTTTGTCAGTGTTTTATGTTGAATTCAAATGAAAGTACATATTTTTAATGTATATTAATTTAATCATCAATGTAACATTTTATGGTGAGCGTGAACATCAACTTGTCTTATGTCTAATAATAATATAAAACTAACCTAACCTTATTGACATCTGTCATAGTATGTTCAGGATTACACTCTGAACATCGAACACCTTCCCCTTAAAGATTAAGTCTATGGGGTTGTCTAACTACCCTACCAGAACGTGTTGCACTAATGAAAGTAAATGAATTTGATCCATCTGGAACTGGTATCCTTGAACGCGATACTCTGTTATGAGTTGACATCAATTCATTTCCATCTGAATTATATACTGTTTCAGTGTCGTTATTTAATGTGCTACCATTTAGTTCGTTATTTAATGATAAGTTATTAAAGTCACTAGTCGTAGGAGTATGGGAGAACTGAGTTTCGTCAATTGGATACAATCGAGGGTCCAATGAAAATTCCTTATTACTTGTTTGTGAATGTTTCATTTGAAAGGAGTTTCGCTTAACAATTTTTCCATTACTCTCTTTTTTTATCCAATATGACCTAGGCTCTTTACACTTTTCAATAACGATACCTTTATGCCAAATTCGGTCTTTTGCACTTTTAATCACTACTTTATCCCCTTTTTCAAAGATGGTGGTTTTTTTACGAGCTGTCTTGTTATATTGTAATGTCATATTCTGTTTTTTGACACATAACTTGTTAAAAATGTCCCTGATTATTCTTGGTTCTAAGTTTGAACCCATTATTGGAAGTTCTGTTTTCAAATTTCTACTTTGTAATATTTGTGCTGGTGAAGCACCCAAAGATATTAAGATTGAGTTATTGTATTCCATAATTGATTCTCTATAGTCAGTACATTCTTCAAATGACTTTCTAAGGATTTGTTTGCAAATACTCACTGCTTTCTCCGCCAGACCATTACTCTGATGATAATGTGGAGTACATGTTAAAACAGTAATGTCTTTATTGGAGTAATAACTATGACATTTCCTCGATAAAAATGGTAAATTATCTGCTATAATATAAGAAGGATATCCAAATTTTGTAAAAATATCTTGGAAAGCATCTACAACTGATTTAGACGTTTTGTCTTTCAATTTGTACAGTTCAATCCAGTGTGAAAAATAGTCAACGACAACTAAGTATGGGTTTGCTCCATATTCCAAAATGTCAGTGCCAACTTTGTTAAACCTATACTTTGGAATAGAGTGTGGTAATAAAGGTTCTCTATAATTACTGGACATAAACTTTTCACAAGTTCTACATTTTTTCTCTACATCTTGTGACATTTCCGGCCAATAAAACAGTTTCCTAGCTTTATTGATAGTTTTACTTATGCCTATGTGTCCTTTATGTAAAAGTTTAATCATTGGTTGTTTAAGGCTCTCAGGAATAATAATTTTTTCATCAAGAAACACGATACCGGCTTCTACATAAATTGACTCTTTAAGGTTATAGAATGACTTACATTGTTGAGAGATGATATTATTTGTTTTGTTTGGCCAACCATTAAAATAAAAATCAACTATTTTTGACAGAGTTGGGTCTTTATTGGTCTCTAGTCGAAGTTCAGATTTCCTTTCCTCACTTATTGGTAAATGTTTTGACACTAAATGTACCATATCAAACATATCCTTATCAAATTCAGTTTCTTTTAAGCTTGACCTAGATAACATGTCAGCAAATTGTACATTTGTTTTATTTTGTACCTTCCTTGCTATTAATCTCTTTGAGTAAAACTTCTTTTCTTTGCTACTACGCCTTTTTATAAAATTTCAGTTTGAAGTTTATTAGATGTCAAATATTGTATGACGGATTTTTTGAAATCTGTGATCGAGATGGTTTTTTGTTCATTTTGTTTGTACAACATATACAGGGTGTCCCACGACGAAAGACATCGATTGATATTGGAAGAAGTATAAATAGGAGAGTTTTGAAAATTTTGCAGGATTCTGATGTGGGCATGCCCAATCCAACTAAAATATTTTCAAGATGGTTGTCTTGCTTGATCTTGCTTTGGTTGTGATCGACTTCCGTTTATACCGGAAGTCGATCACAACTTTCTTATTTTAAATAGAACACCCTATATATTAATACATATTTGGATTCCTCACAAAATTCTGACCAACTTTTGTATAGAATGCCCTATGCCTATCTCTAGCCGTTTTCGAAATATTTGATGTTTTTCCAAAAAAGTGACAGTTGCAACGTTCAACACATTTTTGTACTATGTTAAAACCGTATTTCATTTTGAAATGAAACTTTGGGTTATTGTAAATAAAGGATCGTTTTATTAAACTGAGGGTGCGTAATGACTCATTTGTATACAGGGTCGTCAAAAAAAATCATAAACTTGCCACTAAAAAAAGTGAAAAATCTCAAGTTTTTTAAATAGAAACCCACATTTTTTATGACGGAATCATTTTGAGCATTAAAAATTACTATATGTTTCAATTTACTTGCCTATACCTAAATCCAACCCATTTCGTTTTATTTGAGAATAAACATTTTTTTATTATGTGGTGTTCTAGTTGGTCATGCTTTTGACACACGGTGATATTGGAGACCTGCAGGGCATGTTAATAACACTAGTTTTGAGTGTTTTGACAACTGCAAATTGCCGTAGCGGTTACGTTATTCCAACCAAGATTACTTAAATCTGTTTATTATTTACGGAGAATGTGATAAAGTTGTGAGTAGAACATGTGAGGTATTTGCCGCTCGTTATCCAGAAAAACCAAAGCCATCACCAAAAGCTGTCAAGCAAATAATTGAAAATTTTAAGAATACGGGACAAAACCAATCATGTGTGTCAAAAGCATGACCAACTAGAGTACCAGCTAATCCCAACCGTGCAGCCTAATAAAAAAATGTTTATTCTCAAATAAAACGAAATGGGTTGGATTTAGGTATAGGCAAGTAAATTGAAACTTATAGTAATTTTTAATGCTCAAAATGATTTCGTCATAAAAAATGTGGGTTTCTATTTAAAAAACTTGAGATTTTTCATTTTTTTTAGTTGCAAGTTTATGATTTTTTTTTGACGACCCTGTATACAAATGAGTCATTACGCACCCTCAGTTTAATAAAACGATCCTTTATTTACAATAACCCAAAGTTTCATTGCAAAATGAAATACGGTTTTAACATAGTACAAAAATATGTTGAGCGTTGCAACTGTCACTTTTTTGGAAAAACATCAAATATTTCGAAAACGGCTAGAGATAGGCATAGGGCATTCTATACAAAAGTTGGTCAGAATTTTGTGAGGAATCCAAATATGTAATAATATATAGGGTGTTCAATTTAAAATAAGAAAGTTGTGATCAACTTCCGGTATAAACGGAGTGCAACCATCTTGAAAATATTTTAGTTGGATTGGGCATGCCCATATCAGTATCCTGCCAAATTTTCAAAACTCTCCCATTTATACTTTTTCCAACATCAATCGATGTCTTTCGTCGTGGGACACCCTGTATATAATATTTATCTCACAGTACAAGGTACAGTAAAAAGGGCTATCGGCCGCGTGGCCTTTCTGCCCATGGTACATGCGAGAGAAAAAAATAAATAAATTCTGGTACTGAACTAACTTAACAATAATGTACTAATGTATGTATACATACTAATGTATAATAAACCGCTTACGCAGTTTCTTGATTAGTTCTTCTCTGTTATTGTTCTCTCTCTTGTTTAGTTGGTGTTTGTATTTGTTTATTATGTGGTCGTGCGTTGTAATAGGTGTATGAACTCGGCTGTGTGCCGTAACTGAATTGGACACTTCAGCTGTCCTCTTATTAAGACATTTCACCTTCACGTTCGGAATACCTTCAATGGGAGCAGTGGGTCGTTTGGGACACTTCATGCTCCAGGCAGCATGATCGTCCGAGTTGCAGGTTGCACACTTGACTGGTAGAGGAGAAGTGCACGCACTCGTTGAATGAGTGCCCTGGCATCTGTTGCACTTCAAAGGCTTCCTGCAATCCTCCGAACGGTGGTCGTAAGCGTTACATTTGCTCCATGGAGCAGGAATAAGTGGTGGCGGTTTGATTTCTATTATCCTGAAGATGCGCCCCAGAAAGTGCACAAACCTGTTTGCCATCAGACGCTCGTATGTTGAATGGTCTCCAGTTATCAGTCGTATTATAAGCGTGGGCGCCCTTCTTTGTCTCGATATGATTCTTTTACAGAATCTTATTTGAGGGTAAATACTCTTCAGGTGGTCAGAAAACATCTCGTCGGTAATGTCAAGATCGACACCCGTGGCGACCGCAGAATACGATGGTGTGATGTTCCGGTTGGTAGTTGTTGTTGGTGATGACGTATTGTTGCTTTTTTGGACTTTGAACGATGTTATCATGCCACGTTGTTTGAGAACCTCAAGAGATTTGGTTGTTGTTTCCTCATCGTTGGTTTTAATAAGGAAATTCGACTCTTGTTTTATGATAATGTCCTTGTTAGATTGGTTGATTTCTTCCCATTTGACGGCAAGTTGCACTCTCGTTAAAGTTGGTGGTGAGGTGACGTAAAACGTCAATTTAAATGTTGGGTTCCTAAATTGGTGGTTGGTCGTAACAATTGATGAAGGAGAGGGTGAAGTTTGAGTGGAGGTTTTTTCCCTGTTGGTTGTAGCTCGTGTTGCAGGTTTTTCTAAAGCCGGTCTTTTAAGGTCCTGAGTAGGGGTTGTAGGGTTTGACGATGAGGGGGTAGAGTTTGGTTTCCTCCCCCTTTTTTTAGTTTTCGGCTTTGTAAAGCCAGGAGAACAAATCCGACTCGGACTGCGAACTCCCAGGGTACATGCTATTTTTGCACGTGCCGTGTTCAAATAGTTAGAATTCCTTTCTATAGCTAAGCCGATGTCAGTAAAAAAAATTGTTTTGATTCGCTCGCACTAGCACGTCCGTTCCCTATCAAGGCCAGCAATTTGCTATAATCGATAACTATGCGCCAGTTTCTTTTACCAGATGCGTCCATTTTCTTTGGTACTACCCAAATGGGGCTAGTCCATGGTGAATTTGAATGTTGTATTATTCCATCATTTAACATTTTAGTTATATGAGAACGGACTTCCTGCTGATGTACGGCGGGATAACGATAAGTTTTTGTAAAAAGTGGAGTTTCGTCAGTCAAATTAATTTTGTGTTTGATTTGATTTGTAAATGTTAATGGAATTTTTTCACAATAGAAAATGTGTCTAAATTCATAACAAAGATCTCTAATAGCTTTGTATTCTTCTTTTTTACAGTGTGAGAGTCTCAATTTTTTTAAATTTTGTTTTTGTGCATTGTCAAAGTGTCTGTTAATTTCTGTGTCTGTTTCCATTTTTTCGAAAAAATTTATTTCAGTTTCATTAATGGTTTATACATCGAAAGGTTAAAAAATTTGAATTTTTATCGGATTGAAAAAATCAATTCCTAAAAGGCCATCGTATTCCGGCGAAAAATCAAAGAGATAAAACTTATGATCTCCTGGGGAATTGAAAGATAGAAAAATTGGAATTTCAGCAACTTTATTGTGAATTGACTTAGCGTGAGCTGATCGAACAGCAAAAGGTTCATTTGATATTGAATGTGGATACATTTCATATGATAATTCGGGTTTTATAAAACTTTTTCCACTTCCAGTGTCGATAAGAAAGTAAGAATTAATTTCGTGTAAAAATATTGTTGGTAAATCAGGATTAACATAGTTGTTCACGTTAACTACTATATTGGGGGATTGTTGGAATGAGAAATCTGAAAATTTGACTCATCAAAGTTTCCTGGTTGTTCGAATTGATAATTTTGACAATAAAAATCATCATTTGATTGATTTACTTCATCAAATTGATTGTTAACTGTAATATAAGCATTTCCTTCTTCAAGATATGAATTTTCAACAAAAGGTTCAAAATTTTCTTCGGTTTGATCTTTTAGACTTGTAACCGATTGATTAAACAATTCTTGACTCGTAAAATTGCGATTTTGATTTTGTTGATTTATGGCTTTGTTTATGATGGTATTACTAGAAGAGACGTCCATTGGTTCATCTCTAAGTACATGGCACTACATGGGTATGTCATTCAAACAGAACTCATACGACTACCCCACTCCCAACTACGTCAATGACAAGACCGCTTTCGGCAGCGTCATCAATTGCCTCAGTATCGTCGCCAGGGTACATATGGGACACTATGGAGGTGCTGTTGTCGCCTGAGGCTTCCACTAGCAAACATTTAGAAGAAGAGACAGTTACAACACATGATCCAATAATAGATCCTGTAGAAACACCACGATCTGGTAATAAATGATTAGTATTTTTTAAATATTTTCGACGACGACCTTAATCTGTACCCTTTTTCAGAAAAAAAAAGGAAAAAATCTAGTCAACAACCCATTGTTGAGGCCACAGAGTTGCTCTCCGTTGCCTGAACTATATCGGAGCAGATGAAGGTTCCGCACAGCGAGAATAAATCATGTACTGACCACATCTGCGCTGTTTTGAATAATTTGCCACCAGAAGTTGCAAAAGAAAAAAGGAAAAAACTCTTAATGATTTTGTATGAAGACTAGAATAAGTTAGTTTAAGTTTTTTAGTCAAAAATTATTAACAGCTTAGTTATGAAACTGTCTATATAGTATTTATTTCACAATGTATTGTAAAGTCAAACCCAAACGGATTTATAATAATGGTTATTTTTAACCTCAATGTTTTTTTAGGAACTTCACAAGTTAACCAAAATATAGAAGTCATAAATGTAGAAGTTTCCAACACTCAAATTATGGACAAATTAATTACCATTGAGAACACATTAAAATTCGTATTAATGCGTTTAAACGCATTAGAAATTTCGAATAAGCAGGTTCCAGAAAATAACATAATGGAGTTGTCGCTGCCAATAAAACTACCTGTATCTTCAATAACTCTCCTTTTAGAAGCAGAAAATGAGATAATAAAAACGGAAGAGAATAAAAAGCAAATGGTAGGTAACATCGAATTTACAATGAAAGTTTGTGGCAGTATGTTATCACTTGTAAACATTTCAGATGCATAAGTTCCTGCAAGTATTGGGAAAAAACGCAGCCGATTTCACTAGAAGAGGATTAGCGACAATTTTTACCAATGAATTGGCGGTTCAGTGTTCTTGGACAGGCCAACAAAATAATTTCAGAGTAAAAAACTCTGAATTTGTTCGGATATTAAAAGGCAATTTTTTTTTGTATAAGTGTATTAAGTTTTACATTTATTATGTATCTACTTCACAGAAGCCGTACAGCACGTATTCAAGTCAGCCACTGATAAAGAGATTGAAACGTATATGATGGATTGGTTCCGACATGGGAACCAGAGATTGAAAAGGTACTTAAATTAATGTCATCGCGTTCAGAGCAGTCATAAATAAGAAATGGAAATTTCAAATTGATATTTTTAAATGCACAATTTTTTAATGCAATACATTAATAAAATATATGTATACAGGGTGTCCCGTGACTCGACCGACAATACCTTTGCCATGTCAAGGTGTTCTATGAGTCATTCTGATGACAAAAGGTCAGAGCCACTATACATATAGGTAAATTCTTTTTTGCTTTGGAAAAATTAGATATGGAACAAACAACTTTTACTATTCATTATTAGGCTTTTCATATTTTCTTGAATACCTCTGATACAAAAACGAATTGACCTATGGTTGCTATAATTTTGTTCATCAGAATAACTCTTTAGAACCCTTTGTCTGTCGAGTCACGGGACACCCTGTATATTTGTAGTTAGTAAAAGTTAAGATTTGTTTTTATTTAGAATCTGTTCATTAATTTATTTTAGATGTATTTTTTAAATACATATTTTTTTCCCTGCATTTTATATGCAAATAATGTGAAATACTAAAAGATCTGTTTTAACAGGAATATGTTTTATTATACCATAAATAATAATTTAACATTAGTGGTTTAATAATATTTTTTATACCTTTACTGCTACGGCACTAAGTCGTATTCGTAAGGCAAAACCATTTTGTTGACCGCTCTCGACAAGGATTTTGATGAATCAAAACTTTTTACTTTACGTTTAACTTAATGTTATTTACCTGAAAGTAACTTTTATTTGGTTGGTTTGGTATTTCATAAAAGACTTATTTTTAAACTTTAAGATCTGTTATAGGTATATGCCAGTGCAGAAAGGAGATTTATTTATTCATGTGCAGAGTTACTTTTCATAATGTGACAAGCTGTGGTGCCTTTATTTTTGAGTTTAGAATAAAATTTCTTATATGAAAGTTATAGGTATTTTGTATACATGCTGTCTGACAAAAACACCAAGAACAATGAAATTAACAAAATCTACATTTTTAATGACACTGGAAAATGTTATTACATAAATAAACCGCTTTCCTGCATTTCTTCCGTTTCAAAGACGAAAATGTCAGTGCTTTACCTATGTATTTTTGAAATGACAAATTGCAGCCAATTTATTTATGTAAAATATATGCAGAGTGTTCGTTTGGAAAAACGTATATTCAGGCGAATTTCTTGATTTGCCATCTACGTTTATTTTTTTATTGACAGCACGTATAAAATATTTTGTATAAGTTTTTTTTCTAAATTGAAAAATAAATAATAAACAACCTCAGCTTGTCACAATATAGAAACTAACCCTGTAGAAATGGAAACGATGCTGGAACGATTTTTACACCAGCATGTGTCGATACTGGTTAGACACAGTTTCGGTTTAATGTCGTAGCCAAAACGAAAATGTTCTATAAAGAAACGTTAGGAAAACGTCCTAGATCAAACATAACCGATTCATAATCGGTTGTACGTTTGTAAGTTGACACAGGTTTGTTGCAGATTCGTAACCGAGTCAAAACTAAAAAGGAACATTTTTAACGTAACAGGGAGAATGTTGAGTTGCGGGACATATAACGAACGTTTAAACTTAAAAAATATGTAAATGTGTCAAATAAATAACGAAACAAAGAAACATAGAAACTAAATTGTATTGAAACAACGACGTTATTTTGTTTAGTGGGTAATCTAATAATAAATATTGATAAAAAAGTGGAATCAGCTGGGTTTACTTGACCCTGCCGGCTGCCCCCCTGAACGGTGTTATTTAATTTATTATTATTGTAACATTTGTTCCTGTATAGCTGTGATTAATAATTTATTGATGGGTAACCAAATTAAAGTCTGACAAATGGGTAAGAAAATCTACTTTTACGTTAATTTATTGTTATAATGTGTTATGTTTATAGATTTAAAAACTAAAAGTTCTCCGATGACGGAAGAACAAAAGTGAATTATGATCGAATTTATAAAGAAAACCCCAATTTTACAAACCGGAAAACTTTCAAATGGAGTGTCTTACAAAGACGTGTCAAAACTATGGTGTGAAATAACAGATATTCTGAGTTCTGTCCCAGTGCCACGTAAGGAATGGAAGGATTGGAGAAAAGCAAGTAAAAATTTATATAATTTTTCTAAAAAAGCCATAAAAATCAAATACAACTTTTTGTTGTGCTTAATCAAATTACCCACCACAGCAGGGTACTACGCTGTGATACAAGGTGAAAAATAAACTACGTCACTGGATTCTACGCAAAAATATCTATAAGAAACCGTTTTCACCTCTTCAAAAAGTTTAAAGATACCTGAGATACGGCGGGTACCTCAACAATGATAACATTTTCAATTTTTCCGTGTATCTTAACAACGAAATGGGTTATGACAATTCTGCTGACGCCATGTTAAATTTCACAAAAAAGTAACAGACTGTCGTAAAAACCGCAACCCCGTATTTTTCAAAATAAGTACCTTACAAAAGTGTCGAAAATGGGACACCCTGTACACCAACATTCCTTTAGCTATGCGATTAATCGATTCAGATACTCACTTAGTAGGTACGGTATGGAAAAAACGATGTGGTTTGCCAAAAGCAGTTGTATTAAAGAAACTTCAAAAAGGTCAAATATTTGCGCAGCAGAGTAGGGAGGGTCTAATTTTTATAAATTGGAAAGACAACATAAATGTTTTTATGCTGTCAAGTAAACATACTGACAAAATGATTGAGGTGAGGGGCACAATAGGGGTAAAACTAAAACCTGAAGCTGTTTGGGATTATATTTATATCAGGGCTAACGAATCTATCTGATAAGATAGTCGCCTTCGAGTTACTTTTGATCACTTCTATGGCGAACGCATACATATATGTTGTACAAACAAAATGAACAAGAAACCATCTCGATCACAGATTTCAAAAAATCCGTCATACAATATTTGACATCTAATAAACTTCAAACTGAAATTTTATAAAAAGGCGTAGTAGCAAAAAAAAGAAGTTTTACTCAAAGAGATTAATCGCAAGGAAGGTACAAAATAAAACAATGTGTAAACTTTTGAGTGTAAAAAAGTGTTTCAAGCGCGTTCTAAGTTTGTATACACATTAAAAGACGCGGTTTTTTTTGAAGTTCTAATAATAAACATTCTGGCTCGTTCTTAGAAAACCCACTTGATAAAAGGTTGATTCTTCGATGTAAATCGAAGCTGAGCAGACACAAAAAGTTAATTTTGCTGTGGGATGTTGATCAGTCAGGAAAATAAATTGTACGTTTGATAGATATTAATGACTGATTGCTGGTGTGGTTCAATTCCAATGTCAACTTCTGCACAGTTACTCAGTTCGCCATGCGTAGATTGACATTTAAAGGAATGATAATTCTTGTAATACATCCCCATTTAGTCGGACATTAAATAAAAATTATGCGGCCACATATTGTGGATAAGAAAATGTTGCATATGACATAACAGCAAATAGAAATAGCAAATAAAACTACACACAACCCGCGCCCCAATCTTTAATATATTAGTAAAATGAATAAGAATTCCAGCCTTCCCCTGTACGACTTTTTATGCATCTCGCTTCACCGGGAGAATATATGAAACAAAGAAAATAATATTACGACAAGAACATAAAAAACGTCAACGTGTTTTAACCGATTTCAGCTGAATACCTAAAAAAAATTTTAAATGAACTTTTTATAACATCCGGAGATTTCCGACAAAAACCGAAAAAGTCAAATTTCTATTTGTTTTTTACCACTTTATTAATGATTATTTTGGAATTTACTCCGCATGTAATAAAATGTTTTGAATTTTTTTTTACCAAATTATTTAGCAATAAAATGCGCAACTTCTCCATTGAACTAAAGCTCTTACCACAATAGTTTCTGAGATAGCAATGCTAATGCATCGAATTTGTAACACCCTGTATATAAAGTAAAAGTTTAAGAATTAAGTGTAGAATTTAAAATGTATTAAAAAATGTGGTTCTATTTAAAAATACCCATATTTTATCTGCCACAAATTTATGCTCCACCCTGCATAGTCAAAACAAAAAGAAAACATTTCTAATTATTGTTTTAAAAAAAATTGCCCAGCCTAAATTAAAACTGATATATATTATCACATAGCTTATAAGAAACACAAATCACAAAACGGTGCCCGCTAGATGTAACAAGTCTTCCTGATCAATCAATCAATAAATTCAAAAATTCAATAATATACAGGATGTTACATTATAAAACATAGAAAATTTGGACTGTCACAGTTTTACAAGATACTTTTTGTAGCTTCCCAAATAGTTTGCTCTGTTTAAAATAATCAAATCAACCTTAATGTTAATTCCTGTCTATCTGAGATATTATTTATAGAAAGGGAATAGCTTGAATAATCAAATTATCTAAAAATTCAGAAGAATTTACTTGGTTTTAAAAACACTGCAACTGCACAAAGGTGTTAGCTTTATAATCATAGTACTCATAAGATAGAAGATGTCTCATACAAGCGGTGTCTTGAGTTCATCATTTGTACTCACTGCAAACTACCTCATTATTACTATACTTTAAACATACTTTTAGATTAGAAACACTAAATATAATACATATTGATTTGACGTTCAATAATGCAATTTAGCAAAGTAAATAATGATGATTATTGATAAGATGATTGTGTTAACGTAAAACTGCAATGTCAATTTCAGTAAAAATAGTTAACTAACATTAAAACTTGCTCTTTTATGCACTGTTCTAATGTAGTACTTCTTGGTGGGTAATTTGAGCCTTGTTTAAGTCATTTTCTTTATAAAAGTTATGCTTTCTCACCCATATGAAAAAGTAGTGAAGTATTCAGCATATACCAGATACAGATCTGTAAGATAGGCCTAATTTGCTACTTGAACTATACTTATGTTATGTTCCTACGGAACGCACTTGTGTGGGAATTGATGGATGTCATCCGGGAAAAATAAAGATTTCAATTTCGGGGCAATGATTCCGAATTGGCATGTTTTTACAAGGACTGACTGAATACTTTGTTACAAATTCTTTAGTTATTAAGTTGTGATTAAATGGAGTTATTAAGCAATCAAGGATATTCATATACACCCTACTCCGAGCACAACAACTTAAAAAATACCAGACGGGAAAAATGTGTAGTAATGATGCATCAGCAGGGTTAAATACCTAGGTTAAGTTTGAAATTGGTATTGTAATCTTACTTAGACCAGCAGGCTCTATGTCCTTCAAAAAATATACATTTACTTGATTTTATTGTCTAATTTTCAACTATTATTGAAATATTGTATTAAAATTACAAATATAACTATTTTAGCTGCATGGGAATCTATTTGACATAACAACAGATGGAAGATGGCTTAATCAGCAGAATTCGAACTGAAAAAAATTGAACTTAAGTATTGGATTGTTAAAAAAAACATTGCAGCTGCACAAATACAGGGTGTTACAAATTAGATGCATTAGCATTGCTATCTCAGAAAGTATAGTTGATAGAGCTTTAGTTAAATGGAGGCAAAGTTGCGCATTTTACTGCTAAATAAAAAATTTTTGTTTAAATTTTCATTACATCCGGAGATATCCAACAAAAACAACTAATCAAATTTCTATTTTATTTTTTTCCACTTTATTATTGATTATTTTGGAAAATCAATTGCACCTTCTGGAGGCATTAATTTATGCTATTTAAGAAAATAATGTTTGTATTTAGCTACAACGTTTCGTTTTTTAGATACCATCATCCACTTAATATTTTAAAATACGGACCAGGACTTTCGATTTCGTTTTTTTAGTAGCTACCAACCTACCGAAAATAATGATGTGCCACACTTGTCAAAAAATTATACCTAGTGTACTTAAGTATTTGTTTTTTTCAAATATGCATTTGAAATTCATATGTTATCATAATGAGTAAATAATTTAGTTTGATATGATTAAGCTGATTCATCAAAACTCAACCGCGAATTCAAACATGTGAGTATCTGAAAAATAAATAACTAACAAAAAACATATTTTTTTTTAAATAAATGAAAAGTACCATAAGAAACTCTCGCTCTTTTTCGAAGGAGCAATGAACCTATTTATTAAATTATATAAAACTATCTACTCATTATGACAACATATCAAATTCAATTGCCTATTTTTTTAAAAAATCTTAAAATACCAAGTACATAATACGAGTACACTAGGTATATTTTTTGACAAGTGTGATACATCATTAGTTTCAGAAGGTCTGTGGCTACTAAAAAATGAAATTAAAGTTGAGGTCGGTATTTGAAAATTTGAAGCTGACGTTGGTATCTAAAAAAGTAATGTTTGAGCTGAAAACTACAACTATTTTCTTGAAAAAAACGTGCCTCCAGAAGGTGCCATTGATTAAAGTGGTAAAAAAATAAAATAGAAATTTGACTTTTCCGGTTTTTGTCGGATATGTCCGGATGTAATGAAACTTTTTTGAATTTTTTTTTTTACCAAATTATTTAGCAATAAAATGCGCAACTTTGCCTCCATTTAACTAAAGCTCTATCAACTATACTTTCTGAGATAGCAATGCTAATGCATCAAATTTGTAACACCCTGTATGTTTGGTTTAAAATCATGGTACTAGATAAGCAAATGTTGTATCATCTAAGTAATTTCGTAGACATCATTTGATCTGAAGAATTGACACGTATATGAATTAGATTATTAGATTATTACTGTTCCTTCAAACATGCATTTAGATAACACTACATACAGTGCTTTTGTAACATGCATGCTGCCTAAGTTCAATAAAATTAAAAAGACTAACTTTTCACACAAATTTTTGAACCCTCATGTTTTTAATTTTATTAACCTCTGCTTGTGTAATATGAAATGGAATTATACAGGGCCCAAAAACTGGGTATTTAAAATATTTTTGATCTTTTAAATGGCAACACTTCTTTATTATTGTATAATTTGGATTCTAGAAACAAACAATTCTAAATATGTTCCATACAACTTGTACCACAATTGTCCTGGAAATTGGAAATATTGATAATTTGACACCAATAATTTTCCAATAAATCAGATTAACATCCCCAAAAATTATTGGTAACATTATGGAAAAAAATGTAAACAGATAATAAACCGTCTTGGTTATTGTAACAGTACATAGAGTTCATTTTGAACAGCTGATTTTAATTTTTTTCAATTTTTCTAAGTAAAAGTTGTAGGACCTATAATTTTGAAAAGTGTATTTGACATTATTTTGAAAACAATTGAATATCAGTATGGAGTATGTTGCATGAAATATGTTAAGCATTGTTTGTAGAATCCAAAACCTCCTATAAAAATAAGGTTCCAAGTGTTTTTGCAAAAAGTAAAGCCCACTTTAAAATTTAGTTTATGTATTAGTAGGTATTAGTACTCACTGTAAAAATTGAAGGTGATTATAAATGATAAGTTTATGGAGGTTATTACATGACATATAGACTGACAAGTGCCAGTAGATAAATAGTAAATATTTCATAAAAAGTTGTAGCTTGTAGCTGCAATCCTTTTTCTTTAAGCAGGAACCCAAAACAAAAATGAAAAAGTTAATAAAATCATGTCCTTAAAAACTATCATTTTTGTGATAATATTAATCTGTCAATGCAAGGTTAACCATACAACAGGTGTGAAAAAAGCAAGAAGATTTAATTTTGGTATAAGCCCTAAAAAAATTTGGTTTTTAAGTGAATTCAATTATTACTGATACTAAATTTGAATTATTTTTTTTTATAAACTCCTTTGGTCATAAGCATTGATTCTATTCTTAGTGCTAATATTAATACTATTACTAAAATTAAATTTTGTTATATAAACGAGACTTAAGGGACTTAATTTCATCAAATTTATGCAGTACCTACTGTACAAAGACACTGTATAATACATATTAACTCAAAGTTGAGCAATGCAGTGTATAATGATAATTGTTAAACATAAAACAATAATGAAAACTGCATTGGTTTTCATTTGAATGTTAATTTAAATAAAGTCAATATACTGACCTTAAAACATGCTTTTTTATTCACTGTTCTAATGTAAATAGCCCCCTGCACACAATTTCATTCTTCAACTTGATTAAGTTGTTGCAATCTTCTTAGTGGGTAATTTGCTCTTCGCTTAGGTCAATTTCTTCATAAAAGTTGTATTTTCTCATCCACATAGAAAATTAGTGAAGTATTCAGCGTATACAGGATACAGATCTGTAAAATAGGCCCAATTTGTTAGTTGAACCACCCTTAAAAAATTGTCAGACTAGACAAATGTTTAGTAATGTATACAAGTGATGCATCAGCAAAGATTATGTAGGTTAGGTATGAAATTGCCTAATTGTCATTGTAATCTTACCTGGGCTAGCAGGCGTTGTGTGCATTATGACCATTGAAAAATATACCTTTACTTGAATTTAGTGTATAATCTTCTTCACCAATTATTAGACTATTGTAACAAAAATACAATTATTTTAGCTGGACGGCTATTTTATAGGGAGGCGTGAAAGTGAAAGTGAGAATTTCTGTACTGTTGGTTGCATAAAAATCGGTAGGAATCCATCTCGCATGATCCCCACTAGGTGAAAGTGAAATATAACGGTGAGAATCTTAGAGACATGCGCAAAATCTGACAGAAGACAGAATTGTAAATGTAAATATACAAAACATTCAGTTTATTATTCTCTTTTCCTTTGAAAATGTTGTGATTTTATGATTTGTTAAGTGTTTCCTGGTTTGTATGTATATGTCAATCTTATGAATTGTTAAATGGTTAGAAATAGTGTTTTATTTTAGCTTTACTAAGAAAATGGCTGATAGGTTTTTTGTTACCGATCAACAAAAAAGAGTGTTGATTGAATATATGAGGGAACATGAAGATCTGCGAAAGGGACTATTTAGTGCCACATTCACCAGACAAGTATCACAGAATTTATGGGAGCAAATCACTGCCACTTTAAATGACATTCAAGGTGGTTCCAGAAAAGACTGGAAAAATGGAGAAAGGTTGAGTTATTTAATATAAATTTATTTAAATATTAAAATGTAGCACTTACAGACAGCACTAGCAATATGCCTACTAATAATAATATTACCAGTGCTATGAATCTATATTATTGTTATGAAGTATAACTTATATAGCCATAAAATATATTAGCTGTCTTC
Source organism: Ips typographus (assembly GCF_016097725.1). Lineage (NCBI taxonomy): Eukaryota > Metazoa > Arthropoda > Insecta > Coleoptera > Curculionidae > Ips > Ips typographus. Next base: position 4,595,999 of record NC_138436.1, read on the forward strand.
TTTTGTAGACTTGGCAAGATCTTAAAAAAAATGCCATTTCCAAGAGAGGACGAAACAAGAGAGCAATGACAGGAACCGGTGGTGGACCACCAAGAATTGAATTAATTAGTGACTTAGAAGAACAAATATTAGGTCTGGTGCCTATTGAATGTGTGGAAGGACAGCAGGAAGTCTCTGAATCCACTGTTGACTTCCAGTTTAACCCGGCTAATGTAAGATTCAATTTTTATAAAAAGCTTTTGATAAGTAAATCAATTACTCGATCAATTAGTATAACTTCAATATGTTTATGCAGGTGGAACCAGACACTAATGATGAAGTAGTAGAGGAAATCATTGAAGTGCAACCTGGACCATCCACTTTTTTACTTCAAAAGAAAGAAGAAAGTATCCTGGATATAAAACTATTAGAAGATGCAGGAATAGAAACAGCTCCAATTAATGGTAAATTTTTCTTTAAATTATTCATTATCTTGCATACATATTGTCATGCAAAATTTATATTTTAATTTCATCAAAAATCAACAATTAAAAAGAAAACCAAAAACTGTTAATTAAAATAATTAGGCAACACATTACAATATGTTGTTATATATAACGTATTGTAAATTTTAATATATAATTATACAGGGTGTCCCACGACGAAAGACCTCGATTGATATTGGAAAAAGTATAAATAGGAGAGTTTTGAAAATTTGGTAGGATACTGATGTGGGCATATTTTTGTGTAAACCTTTAAACTTCCAATGTATTGGTGCAATCTAAATAGCAGCTTTAGGAATATAAATAATTTTAATTAAAATATTGTTATTTATTATAAATCATATGTTTAGATCATAACTATTCAGTAAGAAGAGGCATAAAAAGAAAAATTCGAAAAACGGGTTCTACCAAAATAAGTAGACTTAATGAAGCGCAAAAACAATCAGAAAAGTTGCTACATAAAGCTGAAGAACAGGCCAAAGAAACAAGAGAATATCGAACACAATTGTTAAATGTTTTAAAAGGTATTCACGAGGAATTGAGGGAAATAAAAATGACGTTAAAAAAAGAATGACCTTATATAGCATATTGGTGTTAGAAAGCACCTAGTAGTTTTGTGTTGCTTGTTATTTGTTGATGTTAATTTTATTATTTTGTTGCGCGTTTTGTTAATTATTTATATATTTTTGAACAATAAGAAGGTACTGATTATAATAAGTATTTGTTTCGTTTTATAATATATTAACTTACAAATGAATTCTACGTTGTTTTCTTTGAATTTTCAATATATTGAAGAACATTTTATAACAAAAAAGTAAACATTTTATTACAAAACTACGTGAAATAATTGTCAATTATGTGCTGCCTTAGGGCTGCACCTGCAGCTAAATCTCTATTTTGAACTCCTTGATCACCTTGGACTACTGCTTGATTTAAGCCTACACCTAATTCTATATTATTATCTATATTTTCTTCATTATCATCTAGTATTAATTGTATGTTGTTCTGAATACAAATATTGTGTAATACAACACAAGCATTTATAATCTGAGATGCTTTTTGTGGCCTGTAATGCAGAATTCTATGTTTAATAAGGCATCTAAATCGATTCTTCAATACACCATTACATCTTTCAATTAGGCTCCTTATACTTGTATGAGCATTATTAAATCTTTCCTGTGGTGAACCTGGAGCTGGATTTTGCACTGGTGTTAAAAGCCAAGGACGTAATGGATAACCTGAAGCAAATGAGAAAAAAAAATGTGCTTAATGAATCATTATTTTGTAACACTAACCGGAATCACCGAGTAGATAGAATCTATTTGGAAAGTGTTGATACAATTCGTGTATTGTGCGATAAACATTAGACTCTTGCCAAATTCTACTATCATGAACACTTCCTGGATAGCGGGAGTTTACATTCAGAATCCTTAATTGGTCATCACAAATCTAACGCCACATAAAAACCACAAAAAGGTTAATATTTATCTTGTAATGTAATATAATATTAAAGGATTTACACAACAATTACCAAAAAGTTGAAAATTTTTTAATTGAAAATATGGAAGAAAATATAAAAAACCAAATGTATTGGGCATCTTTCTCTAAAAATTTAATAATTTTAAAAGAAATTTTCCAACTTTTTATTGCTCATTTTATATTTCCAATACAACTCACCAGTTGAACATTTATAGAATGATACGTTTTACGATTGACATAGATATGTTCATTCTCTACTGGTCTGACGATAGCAACATGGGTGCAATCAATGCAGCCTATGATGTTAGGAAATTGATACTTATTAAAAAATCTGAAAAATATAAGTATATAAGTATGAATGCAAATAAATAAATATGATATAAATAGTATAGGTATATAATATAGTACCTAAACATATGTATAGTATACAGTGCGTTTTTTTTTAACGCGCAACATAGGATTTTACATGTTAACTTTTTAAGCCCCTGTTAGACCATGTTATTTTGGAACTACAGGTCTAAAACTTGACGGCTGTGTTTTTAGTACCCTGAAGCTTAAGTAAGTTTACCAATTTGGTCTAAAAAGTAATTAAAAACTGGCAAAAAAATTTTTTTTTTCGAAAAGATTTTATCGTTTCATACTCCCTGTATGCATTGTTGTTCTTTGTTGTTTTTGATACTGGCAGGGCAGGTAGCAGGTAGAGTGACATATTTGAGTGCATCACGACCCGACATCTTTTGAACGTCAAAAGGGCATTTTATGATTGTTTGGGATACTGTTTGGCTTCATACGGAGGTCACTTTGAACAATGCATTTATAAACTTTCTTGATATAAAGTTAATATTGGCATTTTGATCATCCTGTTTTACTTTCTACGTCAAATTTTACCTGCTACCTGCCGTGCCAGTATCAAAAGGAGTACATATAGGGAGTATGGAAAGATAAAATCTTTTCGAAAAATGATAATGATGATTTTTTGCAAGTTTTTAATCACTTTTTAGGCCGAATTGGTACACTTACTTAAGCTTCAGGGTACGAAACAGCCTCCCGTCAATTTTTATACATGTAAATTCAAAATAACATGGTCTGACATGTGCTTAAAAATTGAACACGTGAAATCCTATGTTGCGCGTTAAAAAAAACGCACTGTATAATATAGTACACAAATAGTATTTTACCTTTGTTGAATAGTGTTTAGTTGTTCTAAATTCTGAGGAAATCGGATCCATTCATTAAAAAGATTAGGATTGTTTAATGCTTCAGTCACCTCAGTAATTACTACACTGACTGCACTCTGGCTGATTCCAGAGTACATATGGGAACCAACTGTTAGTTGGTAACTACCACTAGCATAAAAATGTAGAGTAACAAGGACCTGTTTTAAAGAAAGTAAATACTATAAGAAAATGGATAATCAGAACCTTTACAAACAGTACCTTTGTATCTACATTTGTTGAATACTCTCTTTGTGGAGCTCTTAAATATGGTGTGATCAAATAGTGCATAAAAATTACCGATAATGTTGCGTGAAAACTTGTTATCTCTTAACTGCATGAGTTTATTTCCATATTCTTTTGGCGAAAGAGCCCGACACCGAAGGTGGAGGGCTGTTTTAGAAAAAAATATGAAAATGACCGAATGCAGTTTGCAAAGGTAACAAGTTTGAACGCAGAATTATCAGGTCATTTTTAAGCACGAATGTAATTTTGGGGAATATTTCCCGAATAAAGAAAATGTTTTGGTTTTGCTGCTGGTTTTGGTATAGATTGCTCAATGGAGCTCAATGAGCAAGTTCCAAACCGTTCATTAATTTTTGTTGACATCGCGTTTGACATTTTTTGGTTATAAAAAGTCAAAAAAATGCGCATGGACAACAATTAGTGTACTAGCAATAGGCTCTACAACAATGCAGTCGTTATAGATATGTACAGTGCAATTATCGAAATGCAATTATCACTTTAGAATGCAATTATCGCTGTCATTCTGGTGAAAATGCACTGCTCATATGGGACATTTAACACATGATGGAAATATTCAGAAGAGTTGCCTTAATGTTTCACAAACTATTACTTATTTGGGATTCTATTATGATTCAAGAGAATTAACCATTTCCCTCCCCGTAATGAAACAGTACAAGATATTGCAGTTACTGAAATCTATGGGAAGAAAGAAGAGTTGCAAAATCAGAGAGTTTGCCAGGTTCATTGGTTCTCTAATTTCTTGCTGTCCAGCTTTACCTTATAGCTGGATATACGTGAAAAACTTCGAGAGCTTAAAAACAAAAGCACTTCATCTAAATAAGGGGAATTATAATGCTAGTCTAAGTCTGACCTCTTGGTTAGACGAGGATTTTCAATGGTGGGAAACCCACTTGTCATTGGGAAAACCCTTAGTAGCTCGAAGCTTTGTTTTAGAAATTTTTTCAGTTGCTTTACTTACCAGGTGGGGTGTTTTCTGCAAAGGTCAAAGGACCCATGGACACTGGTCCCCCACAGGAGCCACTTTTCATATAAATTACCTCGAAATTGAAGCTGCGTTTTTCGGTCTTAAATGTTTTGCCTCTGATCTCAGTAACTGTACAATTCTCTGCAGAATAGACAATATAACTGCCATTGCTTGTATAAATCGCACGGGCAGTGTTCAATCTGCAAAATTAAATTACATAACAAGGAAACTGTGGCAATGGTGCGAAAATAAACAGTTAGTTGTCATGGCTTCTTCAGTCCTTAGAGAATAAGGAAGCAGACGAAGAGTCGCGAAAAATTAAAGATGACAATGAATTTGAACTAAATGATGAATATTTTTTGGATATTACCCAAAAGTTTGGTATGCCAGATATTGATTTATTCGCCTCCCGAACGAACAAAAAGTGTAAAATGTTTGTTTCATGGCATCAAGACCATGAAAGTGCGGCTGTGGACGCTTTCACATTAAATTGGTTATCTTTAAAGTTTTATGCATTCGCTCCATTTTCTCAGATTTTAAGGGTACTGAATAAAATCCACAGGCCACAGGGATTGTGGTGGTACCTAAATGGGAAACTCAGCCGTGATTCCCAAAATTTGTATCACTCTTAACAGAAAATTGTATATCTTTTGCCCCAAGTGAAAATCTACTTTCTTTTCCAAACAGATTGCCTCATCCTCTCCATCAACACCTTACCCTGGTTGCAGGAGTTTTATCCGGGAAACGCTCCTGAGAGTAAACGTTCCTTCGGAATGTTTGGATATATGTATGGCGTCTGTCACGGAGTCAACTCTAAAACAGTACAACTCTGCTTTGAAGAGGTGATGGGGATACTGCAATATAAAGTCAGTGAATGTGTTTACAAAGTCGCCTGAACATATTTTAGAATTTTTTGCCTACTGTTTTAGGGAAGGCAATTCTTATGGAGCTCTAAACTCATACAGAGCGGCCTTAAATCAAATAATTTCGAACGATGTTCTTTCAGACATTCGAATAAAAAGATTTTTTAAAGGTGTCTACAACCTGCGGCCTAACTTACCTAGATATGAGAACATTTGGGACCCCTCTGTAGTCTTAGACTATCTTAACAAGTTACCAAAAACTGAACTCGCTGTGCTACTATTGCTTGCAACAGGTCAGCGCCTCCAGACAATTGCAAGTATAGAAACTTGTAACATCGAAAAAGCAGCAGATAAATTGTCAATAAAAATTCCAAAAAGACTTAAAACCTCTGCAAGAAACATTAAGCAACACAATTTTATATTTCCATATTTTCCAAATAAAGAGCTCTGTGTCGCTCATATCATAAATGTATACCTGGAAAAAACAAAAAACTTAAGGGACGCTAAAGCAACAAATTTGCTGATTACCTTTAGGAAGCCTTATAAAAATGCGTCATCCCAATCTATTGCTAGGTGGTTAAAAACGGTTTTGGGAAAAAATGGAATAAACACTGACATATTTTCTGCGCATGGTACCCGGCATGCTGCTACCTCAGCAGCAGCACGCAGATGTATAACTATTGATACAATTAAAAACTCTGCGGGTTGGTCTAAGAAATCAGAAGTTTTTGCCAAGTTTTATAACATGCCTTTGTGCACTACCAACTTTGCGTCTGCTATTCTTAATTACACTTAGTTGTACTTATTTTTATGTTATGTTTACGTTACCGGTTTCTTCATATTACATATTACGGTTATGTTATCTTAAGCGAGTTAGCGATGTTTTCATGCTAGATTAGTTTAATCAATGTTGAAATAAAGTTATGTTCAGTTAGTTCGAACAGTTTAGTTCATTCATTTAACTCCACGAGTTGGTTTTCCCTCCTAATATTAAAAATTGTTGCCTTTGCTTTAAACATCTACATAATAATCTATTTACGAGTAGAGACCTGAAATATAATTAATGGATCAAACGAACTTACCTGTGTGAAGTTCGATCCTAATTATATCCAGGTCTCGACGAAGTAAATAGACCCCACCCAACCCACAATCCATTCTACCAAGTACTCAGTTCCTAGTACTTTTTCTTTCAGCAACAATTTTTTCAGCTTTCAAAAAAAATGAAGTCCTTTGTGCGGGGTGGTTAGGGGTACAAGGTCAATATCGATTTTTGCCTGTACAGTGTGTGGTCGACAGTACTGCGGGGGCACTACATAATAATCTATTTACTTCGTCGAGACCTGGATATAATTAGGATCGAACTTCACACAGGTAAGTTCGTTTGATCAATTAATTATAGTACTTGATATGCAGATGTTGTCTCATATAAGAGGTTTCTAGAACGAATATTTAAACTAACAACAAACTACTTTATTAAAAAATATGACTACTATTTCTTAGCATGCTTTTAGAGAAGGCTACATATACTCGTAAGACATATTAGCACTAGAGGTTCAGCAATGCAGTTTACTGAATCAGCTAATGATGATATCGTTATATTGTGTTAAAAATAAAAGAACACTGTAAACTGCAATGATTTTTATTTTTCAGTGAATGTTAATATTGCAATTATAGTATTAATGTTAGTTTGAATAAAAACAGTTAACTTAGCTTAAAACATGCTTTTATAATGTTGTGTTATGTTATAATGTTAGTAGTTAAAAAAATTGCACCATGTTACACTCTTCACCATTGTTTTTAGTTTACTATAGTTATTTAACCTCGGGTTAGACCCGGAATTTCACTCTCAGGGAGCGCGTAATCCGCCGGTCGTTTACTATTACTATAAACCATAGAGAAACTAATAACTAAAACTAAGAAGAGAAGTTAATCCCATGATATGTGGTTGTTACAGAGTTTAGCAGTACTCGACAGTGGCGACTAGCTTGGCGGCTAATTGAATCTGCGTTAACGATAGTGTCGGTAAAAAAGATCCCACTTTTCTTTGCTTGATAATAGGCGGGACTTTTAAACGTACCAATAAATTGTTTGGCTTTTCAAAACTGTATGACCTTCACGGAATAATTTGGATTGCACATGCAATTTGATTGTGTGCAGCTACCAAGTATATAAAATAAAATAGCTATAACTATTAATTTTTGGTAACAATTCGTCCCATAACCTGAGATTAGTGTACCATAACCCCTAGATTTAGATAGACATCTTCGATAAGATTTTCCCATTTCACCTCTAGGACTGTTTTCATTAAGGGAATCAAACAAGTTATACATGTCGTGTACAAATTGAGCAGTGTGCATGGCCTCCGGAGGCAAAAAGCCGCTTGAGCAACCAGAACTACCAGAAGCTATCATGGACTCAATGGCACTGGCAACAGTTTGACTTAATGTTCGGGCAGCCACACAAACTTTCATTTTGAGTCGATTGTGATCATTTAAATATAAATAGACTTTTTCGTTGTTGGTAAAATTTGTAACACTGGCGAATATGTGAAAACTTTGCTACTTGATCGTTAGATTTTATATCGTATTTCATAAAAGCGTTTCGGGTTGATTATATGGTCCTGGCCTATCAGATTCTTGATTCAATTAAAATATTGCGGAGCGATTACAGTACGGGGTGGGCAAATTTCGATGTTTCTATAGGAGATCTCGAAAAAACAAGAGATAGAAGAAAACTGACATCCAAGTCTCGATGTCTTTTTTTGAGATATGTTTATGCTGTATTCAAAATTTTGTAAGAAAAATTAGTTTTTGTGTTAAGTGCAAAAAACAGATTTTTGTTGATTTAAAAATAACATTTTAATTTCGTTATTTTGGATTGTAGCTAAATATAACTGTTACATTATTAGGACACTTTTTCGCATGGATTCCAGTGACGTAGATGAAATTTTTATAAACTCATTGTTTTTTGACTCATTTAGTTCAAATGCAAACAGATCTAATTACGGTTCAAGACTAGGTCCTTCCTCTTCAAACTTCCTTCCCCGGAATATGCCATACATACGATCAATCTAATCTATCAACAAATCTAATAACCAATATGAAAATCCAAGTACATATTATCTTGACGGAACCGTCAATGAACAAACCGAAAATGAAGTTTTTCAATAAACTATGCCTGAGGAATCTGTTCAACAGTCCCTTCAGCAAGAAGGAAATTTTCACCAACTTTTCGAAAGCGACAACGACACTGAATAACACCACCAACTAAACCCCAAATTATATCCTTTAACCTAGATTCTAACAGCGAGTTATCATATATAATATTCCCTGAACATAACTTAAAGATACTCATTGACTCAGGATCAACTAGATCTTTCATGAATCCTGACGTAGTAAAGGCAATTTATCCTGATCGAATATCTTACGACCCGTTTGTAGTAAGTACAGTTTTCCAAAAATCAAACCACGAGTTTAGTGCACTGTTGCCGACTTCAAAAATATTTAATTTACCAAATTACCAAGATTTAAAGTTCTACTACTAGTCCTTTTTAAAGTTCATCATGCGTCCGACGGTTTGTTAGGATTAGATAACTTAAAATATTTGCAAGCCAACATTAACTATAATACAAAACGTTTAAAAACCCCTTTTGCAAGTATCCAAATTCAATTTCATCAAACAAATTCTGTAAATTGTTTTATTACTGTAAGTCCCCGCATGGAGCAAGTAATTAAGATAAAAACTACGGTTGCAAATGGTAATGTGATAGTTCCTTACCAAAAAATTAACAGCTGTGAAATTCCAGAATCGTTGACAGTTGCAAAAGATGGTTATGCGTTAACCACAGTTTTAAACAGCGGCATTTCACCAGCGACAATTGATTTCTCTGAACCTATTAAAGTAGAAAGTTTCGATATTTCAAAAACTGAAAATATAGATTTAAACAATTTCGACGATAATATGGCATCAGAACCTAAATTGGACACATCAAAACTCCGACTCGATCATCTAAATTCGGAAGAAAAATATCACATTGTAAAATTATGCAAAGCCCAATGCCTAACCTAACCTATAAGATTAAACACTCTATTAAAACAACGGACGAGTTACCGGTTTACACAAAAACATACCGATACCCTTTTGCTCACAGACAGGAAGTCAATAACCAAATAAAGAAAATGTTAGATCAAAAGATCATTAAGCCTTCGGATTCGCCTTGGTCATCACCAATTTGGGTGGTACCAAAGAAGTTGGATGCTACCGGAAAGCTCAAATGGCGAGTGGTTATTGATTAAGTTAAATGAAAAAACGATTGAAAAAAAATATCCCTTACCACAAATTACTGATATTTTAGACAAGCTTGGCAAATGTCAGTATTTCTCAACAATTGGTCTTGCGTCTGGTTTCCATCAGATCGAGATGGAAGTGATATTCAAAAAACCGCGTTCAATAAAGAAAATGGGCATTATGAGTTTTGGAGAAAGCCCTTCGGGTTAAAAAACGCGCCCGCAACCTTTCAGCAAATCATGGATACCATACTGCGTGGTATACAAAATGAAAAGTGTCTTGTGTATCTTGACGATATAATTGTATTCTCAACATCCTTGCAAGAACACATAGAAAATCTCAAGCTCGTTTTCCAGAGATTAAGAGACTCAAATTTCAAAATTCAACTTGATAAAAGCGAGTTTTTAAGACGTGAAGTTGCTTACTTAGGTCATGTGGTAACACAATCGGGAGTAAAACCAAATCCGGCTAAAATTAAAGCAATAAAGAATTTTCCTATTCCTAAAACAACAAAACAACGAAAAGGTTTCTTAGGACTTTTGGGTTACTATCGGCGTTTTATTAACAATACCGCAAAATTAACTAAATCACTAACTAAATGTTTAAAGAAGGGTGCTTCCATCGAGCACAATAATGAATTCTTAACTTGTTTTGAAACTTGAAAAAATCTATTAATTAATGAACCCATCTTGCAATATCCGGAATGGTGTCATCATTGACAAATAAGTCTTTGGATGTTCAAATGTCCTTTAATATCATGGGGGCTCACTTTTGGTCCTTCTCTTAGTCATTGCTCGGATGCTGGTGACTAGCATGGCTATTCTGACTTTATTGGCTGCTGCACGGAACAGTTCAGTAGTGGTTAAGGCAAACCATTGTCTGAGGTTTTGAAGCCAAGAGTTTCTTCTCCGTGCTGATCCTTTATGGCCAAATATTTTGTCCTGAAGAATGAGCTGCAGCAACCCATACCAATCTTCGTTTCGTTTTGTTTAATTTGTTATAAATTATAAACCCAAGCAAGTAAATAAAAATAAATATAAAGTACCTACAATATATAAATTACTTGATAAATTTTAAAGTGAAGTGAATAGCATGAAGTATAAATAAATAATTTAGTAATTTTGAATTAGGAACACGACTGAAAACTTAACCCTTAAATGCATCTAGTTGCCATTTGGCAGCATACCTCTAATTAAATACATACAACATACTGGACAAGAAATTTTGGTTCATTGCATGCTGTATCCAATTGGCTACGTTCAATATAAGTATGTAAATCCATTCGTTTTATAGAGATGGCGCTGTCAGGCATATGCAAACCGTTTATTGCCAGTTGCGTATAAACTTTTTCAACCATCGTTGGCATAGTATTTATGCTATAATTTTCTTGTAGCGAGTTTTGCCACTTGGAAAAATTGTAATCTAGAGTTTATAAGGTTTGTATTTCACGGTATGATAATAAGTAATTAGGTTGGTGCTTACGTTTTAGAACAAAAAAAATATTTTGTTTTGATGCCAATTGGCGACATTATGAATTAGGTGGTGAACATTACAAGTGTTGTTTTATTTATTTTAGGATGAGCAAAAATAATAAACTCTTGTCAGAAAGAGACCTGATTGAATACTGGGATAACTTCACAGGTTTAGAAAGCGATGATGAATTGGATGATAGCGAAGATGATGAAATTGATGCAGGGGAGGGTCCTTCTGGTATTTCGGACTTTGCCCTTCCAATGAATGATGAAGAACATTCTAGTGAAGAGAAGCTCCGCACAGAAATGGAATCTGAAGAAGAGCAAGTTAGCGACGAAGAAGACAATTTACCTTTATCTGTTTTACAAGGTAAACAATTCACAAATAAAATACCTACAAATAAGAATATTTTGTGGAAACAAAAATCTCTGCAACTAAATGATGACCAGTTGCGCTTCAATGGAGACCCAAGACTTGCTGCCGATATAGGGGAATTGGAAGCACCATTTGATTTTTTTGCTTATATTTTTTCAAATGATCTTCTAGAGAAAATTGTACAGGAAAAACTTGCGGTACAGAAGAAACCTGAGAGGCCCCCTGTTTTTACAAAAGTGGGCATAAAACAATATCTTGGAATCATGATATATATGTCACTAGTTCATACGCCTAACACTAGGTCTTTTTGGAGTAAAAATCTAAGATTTTCTAACATAGCAGACTGTATGCCTGTGAACAAATTTGAAAAAATCAGGCAGTTTTTACATTTGAACAATAATCAAACTTTCATACCTCGAGATCAACCAGGACATGATAGTCTTTTCAAGATAAGGCCTCTCATTGATCATCTCAATAAAAAATTCTCAACGGTTGCTATGGAAGAGCATCTGAGTATCGACGAGCAGATGTGCTCCACCAAAGTACGACACTATATGAAACAGTACATGCCGATGAAACCTCACAAGTGGGGTTTCAAACTATTTGTTTTATCTGGAGTGTCCGGATTTGCGTATGAGTTTGAGATTTATACTGACCAAGAAAAATTTGAGCAACTAAATGAAGGTGAACCAAATTTTGGTGCAACCTCAAATATAGTGTTGCGACTAGCTCGAATAATACCAAGACAAAAAAATTATAAATTATATCATGACAATTATTACACAGCCTTACCAATCATGACTTACCTTGCAAGGCAAGGAATATATTCATTGGGTACTATACGCAGAAATAGGTTGCCAAACTGTAAGCTGCCATCAGAATGCTCACTCAAGAAAGCTCCTCGTGGCACAAGTCATAAATATGTAACCACAGTTGATGGAGTAGATATATCGTCTCTAATATGGAAAGATAATAAGTATGTCACTCTCCTTTCATCATTTGCTGGGAAAAATCCTGTTTCGTCCATCAAAAGGTTTGATCGCAAGCAAAAGAAATATATTGAAGTGGAGTGTCCGTACGTTATAACCGAATATAACAGGCACATGGGAGGCGTAGATTTGTTGGACAGTTTGATGGGTAGATACAAAATAAGTCTAAAAAGTAGAAAATGGTATATGAGACTTTTTTACCACCTAACTGACAAGCGTGGTAAATGCGCGGCTGCTTTATAAACGAGTTCATTGTGAAAAAGGACGATCTGATAAACTCCTCAATCAAGCTGAGTTCCGAGCCGAAATCGCTTATCAGTTATGCCACCTGAAGTCATCGTCATGCAAACGTGGCAGACCAAGCAACCTAGAACTAGAGATTTCAGCAAAACGAAAAAGAGGCCCAACCAAACATATTCCTCCCAAAGAAGTGAGAACAGATCAAACCGGTCATTGGCCTGTTCTTCAGGATTCAAAAATGAGATGCAAGAATCCCATTTGGAAAGGCTTTACAAGAACGAAGTGTGAGAAATGCGGCGTTGAGCTGTGCCTGAATAACAAAAATAACTGTTTTAAGAGTTTTCACTGTTAGTTTTTTTTGTTGTAAATGCATAATGTAAAAAAATAAAAATAAAAAATACATTTAGGTTTTTGTATGATTTTCTCATGTCTATTATATTGTTTTTTCAATATTTTACAAAAATAAAAAAAATCATGCATTTAAGGGTTAAGACTATTATTTCAGAAGAATCATTTATTGCAAATTCTTCATTATTTATTAATACTGGGTATTCCTGCATAGCGTCTCAGAATTTGCAATATGCTTTATAGGTCACTGGCTTTTGATTAGTATTTTAATTTCAAAATAAGCATTGTTACATCTGATTATCACAGATTTACAGTAACCTATTCAGCTAACTATCTTCAATAGCAAGTTACCGCTGTGGTCACGTGTGACGTCATTGTTATAACTACAAATGCAAAGAAATACGCGTGGTTATCGATTGACGTAAATAGGTATGTTGTGGTTACTCCAAACAAATAGCTCTTTTGCTGAGTATTTACTTACATGTGATTTTTATTGTTATGATTTGTGAACTTGTCGCACCTTTAGTTTGAATCCAAATTTATAGAGAATATTATAATGAATTTTTGAAGAAGATTCAAGCTCCTCTGATGAGGATGAAATAATAATTATTGTGTATAAAATACAGAAGCGCCACGATAAAGTTAATAGTTATTTAGGAGTGGTGATGATGCGTATTCCGGCGACGATGTTCAAGCTCATTTTTGCCTAACAAGGACCCTTGTTGAGGTAAAGGCTATTATTATATTCATAAACTAGGAATTTGTTTTGCTATTAGGAGTTTTTAAAGAAAATGGATGGTTTGGTAGAAGTTAAAAACATGGGCAGATCTGCTGTAAAACCGCTGCAGTGTTTTCTTTTGACATTGTGGCTTCTGGCAAACCAGGAGAGTTTCAGAACAGTAGCTGATCGCTTCCAATTTAGCCCTGGTCATGCTCACACCATATTTTTAAAAACATAATGTTTATAACATCTCGAAAAGACTCGATATTGAGAAAACTGTTAAGGAATTTGATGAATTGTGAAGAAGTTTTCCACAAGTAGTTGATTCATTCTATAGTCGAAAAGGAGTACATTCAGTTATTTTGCAGGTTGGACATTTTGCAAATTTTAATTTTTGCTTGTTACTATGAATTTGAAATAAACTTTATACTTTTCAGGGAATATGCAATGCCCAAATGGAATTTATAGACATCTAAACAGGATGGCCAGGGTCTGCACATGGTGCTAGAGTTTGGCAAAATTCTCCCATTTATTCAAAATTAAAAAATCGTGCCCTACCAAGCTGCTATCATTTATTAGGGGAGACTGCTTAATATAATATTTGTGTTCTTTTTATGTTTTGTTCATTTGTGCGTAATTATTTTTGTTCGTTCGTACAAAAATTCATGGGATGGGTAGTGTAGCGAGTTTTGGGGGTGTCTAATTTTTGTTATGAGTCTAAGAGAAATGTGTTCTGTGACCTGTGTTTTTTTGTCTTGTCAGTTGCACAGTATATTATGTCCATAATCAAGTAGAGGTCTGCATATAGATTTATATATTTTAGTTGCAGTCATTGTACTTATTGTGATTTCGTTTCTTACGTTTTGTGTATTCGAATTCAAATATTCTAATGCTCCGCAGTTGATTGCGACATTAATGGGAAGGAAGTAGTTGTTATTTGCATTTATAGACCCCCTGCAGAAAATATAGAAACTTTTTTTGATTGTCTTGAACGCGCATTGAGCATTATATTTGATATAAACAAAATGATAATAATCACTGCTGATTTTAATATTGAATTTCTTAAGGACAACAAGAACAAACATAGAATTTTATCACTTATGAAATGTTTTAATCTTCAACATACAATTACAGCAAATACCAGAATAACGAGTCGAAGTCAAAGTTGCATAGATAACATATTTGTTAATTATCCTTACATAGAAAGTTCTGTAATAAACACGAACATATCAGATCATTCTACCCAATGCGTCACGTTCCAGATGTCAACTAAGGCTATTAATACAAGCTACTACACTCGTATCTTTTCTGAACAAAACAAACAACAATTTGTAAACCTCCTTAAGAGTGAAAACTGGGGAATAGTCTTCAGTTCATTTTATCAAACCATCGATGAGCACTGGAACTTATTTTTGTCGGAATTTACAATCCTGGTTAATCAATGTTTTCCTCAGAAATTAGTAACAAATAAAAGCAGAAATAAGTGCAAAACATTATACAAATCGGATGAATTAAATGAGTGCAAGAAAAAACTAGATTTGCTACTTCAGCTGTTAAGACATGATATAAGATTTAAACCTCAGTATATCACTGTAAAAAAAGGAATATGACAACATTTTATTAAAATCAAAAGCGGATAGTTATAAAAAACAAATAGAATCTTCTGACAATAAAAATAAATGTAAGTGTTGGCTTGAGACTGATATAGCGGGTGATCCTTGTGTTATGGCAAATAAATTTAACGACAAATTCTTGTCGTTGGTCCCTGATATATTGGAAAATATGCAGCACACGGAGTTTAGTTGTAATGATGTAATGTAAAAAAATAAAATAATGACAGTTTATGCAATTTATATATATGAGTGTCTCATCTTTCTTAAAAAGAACCAAAACCTATTTAACATCAAAGTCAATCATACATACAACACAAGACAAAAAGATGTAAACTGTCCAAAACATAGATTAACACTCACTGAGAAGAATGCAAAATATATGTGTATTCGCCTATTTAACAAACATTGACGGACAAAAGTTTCAAAAAAGAAGTAAAAAATTTACTAATTGAATTAGAACCCTACACTATAGAGGATTATTTTGTTAAATAAATATTGCTTATTCTCTGAAATCTGTATTTAGGGAAAAATCGCAGAAAATGTATATAAGTATCTTTAAGTACTACATAGTTCATAGTTTACCATGACGCTATTTCCTTTGTATTAGTTGATAATGTACATTGTACTCTATCCTAATCACAATTCGAAATAAAGACTGGTGTTATTATTATTATTATTATTACATTTCGGTATAGGACATATTATAAAAAAAATGTTCAGAATTGTTTGATAATTCTAGAAAATTGAAAATATAATCCTTCTGAAACGTCCTGTATAAATAACAATATATTCTGCAAATAGCTGGCATCATCTCGTACAACTTGTCTATTCTTTTTTTTCTAATGTGAAAAATAAAAAAGTTGAGAGGGGGGGGACATTATAAATGATCACCGTGTACACGGCGTTAATTATTTTAACAGATTATTAGGCTAGTTGCTATATAACAAAACCAAAGCTTTAATCGTGATATCGTACTTCGGTAGGTTAATAACCCAGCACCCCCTCTTCCACCATCCCCTCCCTCAACAGCGTGTTGGCCGGTGTTCGCACTTTTTCTGGGGTTTACCACCTTATTGGAGCCCTTAGCTACCCTCATCTTGCTCATTGCGTTGTCCACTTGCCACCTGTTTGCTAGTTTGGTGCATTGTTTGTCTAATTTTAACTTTAAATCTTGTTGTATGAATGGTTGCGGCTTTAACCTTTTTATTGTTAATCTTTGATTGATTTGTGGGTTGTAGAACTATCTACCTGTCGTCACTTAGGCTATTGATTTTATTGTAATCCCCTCTTAAACGCTCCCCCTGCCTTCGAATTAACGGCTTATCATTGCGGTTTTTCAAAAAAATTTAGCATCTCCATTTTGTTTCCTGTTTGATCGCCTCTGCCGTTGATGGTGAATTAAATCTAAAGTTATCTTTTCTCTCCCCATAGGGTCTAACCCAGCCCTTAAAAATGGGTCTAATTTAAGGTTTTAGTTTTGTGATTAAATATGTAGTGTCAGGTTTTTTTCTCCATAATCAGGTAATTATTCAATTTTAAACCTATTTTATTCATATTACTTGTGTTAAATTTTATAGCTTTATTCCCCCCTTTAAACAACTTTTTAAATTCACAAAATCTTTATATGGGGGTCACTGTCTCTCCCTTTCTAAAAAGACAGCCGGCGCATTGATTGTCTAGATAAGGTAGGTTTTCTCGTTTCTTAAACATCTGTTACACATAAGTAGAGTAAGTTATTCTTCTAGCACCTGAAGATGGCCATTTATATGTCCGAAACTAGTAGAGTAGGCCTTACCCTTTGAAGGTCGAAATAAAGTATTGTGGAGACGACTGCGTGTCATTCCTTTCCTTTTGAACTTAATAAATATTTTGTTGAGATCGACTTTGAGTTTTGTTTTCACTTAAATCAAAATCGGTTGGAACAGATGACTTGAATATCACCCTTATAAACTTCTGTTGTCCCACAATATTACCCTTCTTAACACACAGTATAAATTCTTGTTTAAAGAAATCGTACTTTCCAAAAAATTGGAAACACGCCAAGGTTATTCTTCTATCAAAGAAAAATAATCCAACAGAAATGAGTGACTTGAGGTCGATATCAATACTACCAGTATTTTCAAAAATTCTTGAAAAAGCGATGTATTACCAAATAGCTGAGTTTGTGACAACTTGTGGTGTAATACCCCTAAGTAATACCACCTAAGCAATCTGATTTTCGTAAAAGTTACTCGTGTACTACCGCGTTATCTGATATACTGGACGACATTGTTGATGCTCAGGATACAAATTTAGCTACTGTTCTCATACTGCTCGATTATACTAGAGCATTCGACATGATAGATCATAAAACTATGATTGCTGCAATTTTAAAGTTTATAGGGTTTGGAGAAAGAGCATTGTCTCTTCTCGCATCTTTTCTTGTTGATAGACATCAAACAGTTCAAATAGGTGATAAGGTCTCTGAAAACTTACACAGTTTTGAGTAGAGTGCCGCAGGGGAGCATCTTGGGACCTCTTTTGTACAGCATTTATACTTTTAATTTTACAAATACCCTTTCTTTCTGTAAATATCATTTGTATGCTTTGTATGATGATCAAATATAAAGGGTAATTCCAGTAACCCAGTATGGATCCCAGAAACCATAAGAAATACGAGAAAGTTTGAATTGGGGCAAAGTTGCGCAATTTAAATCTCCACCAATTGCCGTTTTAAAAATTTCTATTTTCCGAGTGCTTCCTTTTGTTTTTATCTATTTCTAACCTTATTTGAAGAGATATCCCAAAATTAAAAGCATCTTTTCATTGCCACTTTTTCCTAGCTATTCGAGGATGGATTCAAATTTGCCACACGACGTTTCGTTTTTTGTCAGTCATCATCAGCTTTCTTTTTTCTTATGGGCGCCATATTGGATTTTTAGCCCACCAAATAGAACGTTTTATTCTGTTTTAGTGATGTATAATAACTTATGATTTGCTTGATAAATAACAAAATAATTCAATAAAAACTATTTTTACTTTAGTTATTGGCTTTGAGTGTTAATGGCCCGTTTTATAAAATGCCATTATTTGACAGTACTTGTCAAACACGATAATTCGGACGATCATTAGAGCAAGTCAATCATAGTTAAAAATGTATCTAGAAAAGATACCCCCGCACAAAATGTTATTATTATACAACATTGCTGAACTATTTAGGTTAATCAGAAAATAAGATTTGTTAGCATTATCTCTAACTTAAACAGCTCATTTATGTTTCCAAGAGAAAGATCATCATTTTAGGAACTTAATTTTTTGGCAAATTTCAATTTTTTATCATTTATACACCCGCGTTATTTTAAGGTTAGTTTTGTTGGTTGAGTTTGTAAATTCCATGATGGAAAGTGATCGCATATTTTGGGAGGAGTTTATAAACATTTATCATCTGCATACCTGTCTTTGGAATACAAAGGTAAAGAGTATTCAAACAGAAACATAAAAAACCAAGCATACGAAGAACTGATAAAAAAATGCAAGGAAAAATTTCCAAACGCAAATAAGGACTTTGTAGTTAAAAAAATTCATACTATGCGATGCAGTTTTCGCCGAGAATTAAAAACAGTCATAAACTCTGTGAGGTCTGGCAGTGGCACTGATGAAGTTTACGTTCCATCCTTATGGTATTATGATATGCCATAGCCGATTCTGAAATGCCTCGGAAAGGCACTTCAAATATTGAAGATGACGAGAGTGGCCCCGAAAAAACACAAAACGAGGTAGAAGCAGAAGAAGCATGTAGCTATTTATTAATATAATGTATTGTTAAATAATCATGTACAAGTTTGGTTTAATATTTTGTTTTTATAAAAGGGGGGGCCCCTTTTCACCCTATTGTTCACTAAGTTTGGATCAAGCCACATCTTTTTTCTTGGAAAGGCACAGCTCCGTTAGTATTGAAGTATGTTTTGTATTCATCTCTTATCTTTTTTGCTAAAGCAGTAGCTGCTCTTGGAGAACGTTTCAGTGATGTCAAAGGATTTCGATCTTGTCGCCATTCTCCAGGTATTACTTCTCCAGTTTCAGTATCTTCTTGGTCATATGAAGATTTTGGCGAGTAAGTTGTAGATGCTTTACGTCTAAGGAAGTTATGAAGGGCACAACATGCTAATACTATAGCATCAACATTTTCAATGTCAATAGCAATATCAGTATGAAATATACGAAACCGGCTAGCCATTATGCCAAAAGCATTTTCTACGATTCTACGTGATCGACTTAACCTATATTTAAATATCCTTTCTTCCTTTTTTAAGTTTTTTTGAGCATATGGCTTCATTAGGTTTTCAAGTAACGGAAATGCTTCGTCTCCTACAAAAGTATAAGGCAACCTAGACTGCGTTCCACAGGGAGTTTCAGGACGTGAAAAATGTAATTTGTCATTTATCAGTTTTTCATAAAATTTAGTTTCTTGCAAAACTCCTCCATCGGAAATCCGACCGTTGATACCTGTATGAACCATTATGAACTCGTAATTTGCATTAACAACTGCTAACAATACGATGCTAAATTTTCCTTTATAATTATAATAGTATGATCTACTATTATGAGGATTCTTTATATTAATGTGTTTACCGTCTATCGCACCACAACATGTATCAAAGTTCCATTTTTCTATAAAATCGTTTGCTATTGATTTCCATTCCTTTTCGCTCTTTGGAAACTAAAACAAAAACAATAACTTATAATTTATTTCAGGACATTGAAGAAAACATGGAGCTAACAGAACCCAATAATTTTTCCGACACAGACTTATCAAACATTCAGTCTCCAACTCCAACTACTTCACATATGAGCTCAACTACGACTCGTAAAAGAAAGAAGTCACGATGGAACAGTACTCGGGGACGCATCGCGCATTTTGCGTACGAGCGTATTATCGTAATGGTGATTCAATAGTGACTGCTCAACGTCTCTATCGTGTGGAATATCGTACACGCCACGCGTCAAGTGACGATAGCATTAGGAAATGGATCAGGATGTTCGAGAATACACTGCGACAGTTAAAATTCAAAACTCTGGTCGTCCTCGTTCAGTTCGCGATGAAGAAACAATTAAAGAAGTTGAGGCGTCGGTTCGTCAAAATCCGTCTTTATTCATCCGAAAGCGAAGCCAAGCGTTGATCATCAAAAAATCGTCTTTACATTCGATTTTAAAGAAAGACTTACATCTAAAAGCCTATAAAATACAATTGGTTCAAGAATTAAAGGATACGGACTATGCTAATCGACTGAATTTTGCAAACGAAATGCTGCAGCGATTTAACAACATACTGTTCAGTGACGAAGCAAATTTTCAACTGAATGGTCATGTTAATAGGCAGAATTGTCGGTACTGGGCAGTGGAGAATCCGATACGAATGCATGAACGACCCCTGCATAGCCCAAAGGTCGTTGTTTGGGCCGCTATGTGGGCTAAAGGCATAATTGGCCATTATTTTCATGAAGATCAACGAGGCCGAGCAATTAATGTGAATAGTGACCGTTATTGCGATATGTTGCGAAATTTTTTGGTCCCAGAGTTGCAGGAGTTTACAGGTTTCAACTCAAGAACGTGGTTCCAGCAAGATGGGGCCACTTGCCATACCTCAAATGACTCAATGGAAGTTGTTAACGAATTATTCCCTAATAAAGTCATTTCGCGAAGGGGTAACCTCAACTGGCCCAGAAGCCCCCACCTTAGCCCGCTCGACTATTTTGCATGGGGATACCTTAAAAGTAAGGTTTATCAAAATAATCCGACGAATCTAACCCAGTTGAAGCAAAACATCAGGTCAAAAATGGCAGCAATATCGATAGCTATGTGTCAACGTGTTATCGCCAATCTTCGTTCCCGTTTAGAAGAGTGCCAGCAACGTAACGGTCATCTATTGGATAACATCATCTTTTCCAAATAATTCTCCAATTCATATGCTAATAATAAACAATAAACTTTTTTATTGCATACAAATAACTCTTGTTTTATTGAACTTACAAATACCCGATACCCTTTCTGGACACCTTGTATCTATATATTGTATATTTAGATTTTATCTATATAATAATGACTATTGTGGCACAAAGAAAACAAATGATATTTGACCATTGTTCTTGTTTAATTAAAGGTAGGATGGGTATGACGACACAAGCATTACCCTGACCTACCTCAAAACCGCTACCAAGACAAAATAAACCGAGTATAGGTTGTTTACACTACTTAAGTAGAGTGCATTTTAAACCATATGGTCTTTAGACAACCGTAAATTTGGTTTTGTGTTTACATTTTGATTACTTACTTTCTTATTTTTGTTTACAGATAATCTAAAAAAAAAATAAATAATAAAAAAAAAATAAAATAATACAAAAAATAAAAAATAATACACAAAAATATGACTCAACAATAGCACAGTTACATCGTTTTGAATGAGTGAAACAACGAAGTAAACGTCACATTCAAAACCCACCCACCATGTATATCATATGTATATGTCTTGGCAAGTACATCATTTGGTTCCAGTATATGCTATAAATATACATGTGTACATGTAATGAATATGAAAATGTTGGTTCAGTGTATTAACTCTGACACATTCCTGCAACATACATGTAAGGTTCATAATGTTTGTATGTATGTACCATGTACAGGATGATTGATTGAATTTTGACCACCCCCTTAACTTCCATAATTTTGATTTTAGCAAAAAACGTTAAATACAAAACTAGAAGATATTTAGGTCTACTTTATTTTTAGCTAAACAGTTATTATACAGGGTGTCCCAAATTTGAGTAACGAACCAAACTTATGTTTTTTTAAATAGAATGACCAACTTTTTATTCGATATTTGAATTCTAGAAACGGTGCAAGTTGCCAGGCTGTTATTCAAAAACACATGTTTATTGTGTAAAATGTGAAGTACATTTGTGCTGCTTTAAGGGTTTTTATATAATATTAGTTTCATAACAAATAAGAGTTTTAATAAATAAAATGTCCTCAACGTATATGTATATGAATTTTCCACTTAGACCTATTGTCCGTCGACGACATGACGTCACGGTCAAAATTAATATTTTTACCTCAAAACGACAAATTTTTTCAAAATGTTTTCAGAAGTGTCATGACTGAAAGGGTTAATATACCGTATTAGTGGTGACCCGACGTACAATCGACTCAAATTTGTATTCCCCAAAATAGTGCAAATACGAGTAGAAATGCCGTCGCCCCAACGTCGGTACCTGACGTTGCGTCGGGTAATCGAACGTTGGCTCGACGTCCAAATGCCGTTTGGGCATTATGGATAGTTCTTAGAAAACACACGTGATTAGCATTAATTCTTCGATATAAATAGGAGCTGAGCAGACACAAAAAGTTAAATTTGCTGTGGGATGTTAATCAGTTGGAAAATAAATTGTACGTTAGATAGATATGAATGACTGATTGCTGGTCCTTGTTCACTCCCAATGTCAACTTCTGCACAGTTACTCAGTTCGCCATGCATAGATTATTGACATTTAAAGGAATGACAATATTTCTAATAGATCAGCATTTAGTTGGAAATTAAAGGAAAATTATTCGGCCAGATATTGTGGATAGAACAATGCTGCATATGGCATAACAGCAAATCGAAATCGCAAATAAAATTACACACCACCCGCGCCCCAGTTTTTAGTTTATTATTAAATTAAAAAAAAAATCCAAGATTGACCTGGATGACTTTTTTTTTGCTTCTCGCTTCACCGGGAGAATATCTGAAACAAAAAAAAAATAATATTACCACGAGAATATAAGAAATGTCAATGTGTTTTAAGGAAGGAAATAAATCAAATTTATTTCACTTAATCGGAAACATTAAAAAATGTGGAATTTATATTACTTGAGCGGAAACATTAAAATTGTGGAATGCGGTCAGAGTGCAACTGCACCTATGATGCAATAGCTAGACTATGCACCGGAGTGTGACCGGACGCGAAAGAGTTGCGAAATATGCGAAATATTTCCAGGTACCGAGGGTCGAAAGGTCGTCACGAGTTGTCGGCTACAGGAGACCTGGTCTGGGAGTTTTTGATTGGTGGAACCAGTGTTTGGAATGCTATAAGAAGGAAGTTGTACCCTAGAGAGGGGTTCATTCCAGTCAGTCCAGTTTTGCTGTGCACCACGTCGGAGAAGGCAGTACCTAGCCAGAAGACTCCGCTCACGCCACAGAATGTAGTCGTCCTGAATTCTGCAACCCGCACCGGGGGTTTACAAATTAATTAAATAGTAAACCATATCTTAAACTATAATAAATCGCGAGTGCCAAACCCTCCAGAAAGCTGCCCTCATAATTGTTTAACAAATGTAAGTATAGATTTATTATTGTAATATTTTGTGCATGTAAAAGGTATTGTTTAAAGTGCTACTTTTGGGAATTATGTTGAAGGTTTTATTCCGATTCACTAAGTTGATAAACCAACCATTTTGTCAATTAGTTTTAACTGTTATTTAGTTATTAAATTATATTTTTCTACCAAGTGGTTTGATTCTACCTCTGAAACAAGATATCGGTAAAGGCGTTTATTAAAGTAATAAACGCACGTCTCGTTTAACTTGTTGGGCCAAAAGGGCTTTACAACTTAAACGTGACAATACATTGAATGGTAATCTAGCACAGAACTTAACGTGTTATGTCAGAAATTCACTGACTTTAAAAAAAAATATTTTTATGCAAAACACGTATTTGTCAGCGCACGAGAAAACCCACCAGTTAAAAACAGCGCACGGGAAATTGGCACTTTCCAGCGTCCTCACGGAAAAGGTACATTTTTTTAAACGAATCCACCAAAAAATAGATAGTTTTCAGACTAGTAAGAATAATGAAAAAAACCTTTCCTACTCAGGTGCGGTAAATGCACTTTTACACACTTATTTGAGTGCGGGAAAGAGTACTTTTCCGCACCGGATGCGGTAAAGTTACTTTTCCGCATTGCAAAATTAATTTACAATAAATGTAAAATTTTAAAGGTAATATGTGTAGAGCGAGAATACCCACTTGCACCAACCTTTTGATGAGATGCTCAAGCAAATTAAAAAATTGAAAAAGTCATTAAACAGATAAAAAACGAAAGAAAGTCCACAATATTCAGACAGGCTTTAGTTTAAAATTCTCTAATTACTCCCTAGGTAGTGAAAGTGATATTTTCATCTCTCAAATGAGAGAGAAAACTTTTATTTTCTATAGAGGTCGTAGAAAATAGTTATTTGCGCATAGTTAAAAGCAGCAGTTAAATATTACTGGGCTTTTCAACCATGTGGTATTGTCTAACTGAGGACAAAAGATCACACCAGCAAACCTTTCAGGACTTTAAAATTTAAAAAATGTTTAGACTACCATTTGGCTGACAAATCCACCACTTTTATGAAATATCTAAGAAACGGTGCAAGATAGGGAATAGATTAGGATAGCGAAGTATTAACATTAATTACTAGGCTTCTTGCGACAACAGATGGAAGATGGCTTAATCAGCAGAATTTGAACTGAAAAAAATTGAACTTAAGTATTGGATTGTTAAAAAAAAACATTGCAGCTGCACAAATACAGGGTGTTACAAATTAGATGCATTAGCATTGCTATCTCAGAAAGTATAGTTGATAGAGCTTTAGTTAAATGGAGGCAAAGTTGCGCATTTTACTGCTAAATAATTCGGTAACATTTTTTTTTTTAATTTTTATTACATCCGGAGATATCCAACAAAAACAACTAATCAAATTTCTATTTTATTTTTTTCCACTTTATTATTGATTATTTTGGAAAATCAATTGCACCTTCTGGAGGCCTTAATTTATGCTATTTAAGAAAATAATGTTTGTATTTAGCTACAACGTTTCGTTTTTTAGATACCATCATCCACTTAATATTTTAAAATACGGACCGGGACTTTCGATTTCGTTTTTTTAGTAGCTACCAACCTACCGAAAATAATGATGTGCCACACTTGTCAAAAAATTATACCTAGTGTACTTAGGTATTTGTTTTTTTCAAATATGCATTTGAAATTCATATGTTATCATAATGAGTAAATAATTTAGTTTGATATGATTAAGCTGATTCATCAAAACTCAACCGCAAATGCAAACATGTGAGTATCTGAAAAATAAATAACTATCGAAAAACATATTTTTTTTAAATAAATGAAAAGTACCATAAGAAACTCTCGCTCTTTTTCGAAGGAGCAATGAACCTATTTATTAAATTATATAAAACTAAATTATCTACTAATTATGACAACATATCAAATTCAATTGCTTATTTTTTTAAAAAATCTTAAAATACCAAGTACATAATACGAGTACACTAGGTATATTTTTTGACAAGTGACACATCATTAGTTTCAGAAGGTCTGTGGCTACTAAAAAATGAAATAAAAAGTTGAGGTCGCTATTTGAAAATTTGAAGTTGACGTTGGTATCTAAAAAAGTAATGTTTGAGCTGAAAACTAAAACTATTTTCTTGAAGAAAATGTGCCTCCAGAAGGTGCCATTGATTAAAGTGGTAAAAAAATTAAAATAGAAATTTGACTTTTCCGGTTTTTGT
Organism: Ips typographus; assembly: GCF_016097725.1. NCBI lineage: Eukaryota > Metazoa > Arthropoda > Insecta > Coleoptera > Curculionidae > Ips > Ips typographus. Next base: position 4,621,896 of record NC_138436.1, read on the forward strand.
CGGATATCTCCGGATGTAATGAAACGTTTTTGAATTTTTTTTTTACCAAATTATTTATCAATAAAATGCGCAACTTTGCCTGCATTTAACTAAAGCTCTATCAACTATACTTTCTGAGATAGCAATGCTAATGCATCGAATTTGTAACACCCTGTATGTTTGGTTTAAAATCATGGTACTAGATAAGCAAATGTTGTATCATCTAAGTAATTTCGTAGACATCATTTGATCTGAAGAATTGACACGTATATGAATTAGATTATTACTGTTCCTTCAAACATGCATTTAGATAACACTACATACAGTGCTTTTGTAACATGCATGCTGCCCAAGTTCAATAAAATTAAAAAGACTAACTTTTCACAAACATTTTTGAACCCTCATGTTTTTAATTTTATTAACCTCTGCTTGTGTTATATGAAATGGAATTATACAGGGCCCAAAAACTGGGTATTTAAAATATTTTTGATCTTTTAAATGGCAACACTTCTTTATTATTGTATAATTTGGATTCTAGAAACAAACAATTCTAAATATGTTCCATGCAACTTGTACCACAATTGTCCTGTAAATATTGATAATTTGACACCAATAATTTTTCAATAAATCAGATTAACATCCCCAAAAATTATTGATGACATTTTTGAAAAAAATGTAAAATGATAATAAACCGTCTTGGTTATTGTAACAGTACATAGAGTTCATTTTGAACAGCTGATTTTAATTTTTTTCAATTTTTCTAAGTAAAAGTTGTAGGACCTATAATTTTGAAAAGTGTATTTGACATTATTTTGAAAACAATTGAATATCAGTATGGAGTATGTTCCATGAAATATGTTAAGCATTGTTTGTAGAATCCAAAACCTCCTATAAAAATAAGGTTCCAAGTGTTTTTGCAAAAAGTAAAGCCCACTTTAAAATTTAGTTTAAGTATTAGTAGGTATTAGTACTCACTGTAAAAATTGAAGGTGATTATAAATGATAAGTTTATGGAGGTTATTACATGACATATAGACTGACAAGTGCCAGTACATAAATAGTAAATATTAAATAAAAAGTTGTAGCTTGTAGCTGCAATCCTTTTTCTTTAAGCCGGAACCCAAAACAAAAATGAAAAAGTTAATAAAATCATGTCCTTAAAAACTGTCATTTTTGTGATAATATTCATCTGTCAATGCCAGGTTAACCATACAACAGGTGTGAAAAAGGCAAGAAGATTTAATTTTGGTATTAGCCCTAAAAAAAATTGGTTTTTAAGTGAATTCAATTATTACTGATACTAAATTTAAATTATTTTTTTTATAAACTCCTTTGGTCATAAGCATTGATTCTGTTCTTGGTGCTAATATTAAAACTATTACAAAAATTACATTTTGTTATATAAACTAGACTTAAGTCCCTTCCATTTCATCAAATTTATGCAGTACCTGTAATGTATTGATCGTACTGACTGGTACCCAAGGAATGTATTATGATGATGAATCACAAAATAAACAGAGAAAACACACTGCTTGGTTGGGATTATTATTGAATGTGGTTTCGGGAAGTAAAGCAGACCAAGCAGAGTGAAGTGGTGTTATATTATAACAAAGTGTTTTATTTTCCTAATTAATAGAAGTGAAGAAAGAGAACTTTACAATATGTATTGTGTATGTGCATGGGAGTATTTTAAATGCATGCTTCTTATATGTATCTTTTGTATTTGAAGTGTATCAAAACACAGCTTTTTCGAACATGTAGGTTACATGCATATTAATAAAATATACGATTTTTATTACACATTTCAGAAACAGCGTCTAAAAATGTTGGGATCGCGGAATTATAAGGAGCTAATTAAACGTGGAATGGAAAAATTATGTACGGATGAGTTTATGTCTATGTACAGTTACGTGGGCCACAAGAAGAAAAAACCTCTAAAGGGGTTAAAAATTGCTCAAGCATTAATTGGTAAGTTGTCAAAAGTTCATACATACTTCCAGCTTTTTTTAAAAGTACTCAATAGTACGTATCTAATGATCAATTAAAATTGAGGACTCTAATATATATCATATTTTTTTATAATTCAGAAGCAGTGCATCTGTATTCTGAGGGGGTCACCATAAAAGACATAGAAATTCAAATATCTATATTTCTGTCAAAGGCTCCTGAGAGGGTATTAAAAAGAAATGTTCGGGCTTCTTCCGATTAGGGCCAGGCTTATCAAATAAATTTGATATGGTGTTTTAAAAATTTTGTCTGTTATTTAGTTGTCATCCCAAATTAGCATTATATACACTACAAATCTTTCTTACAAGAAGGGGAAAACCAATAGGAAAACACACATATCAGCCTTCTCCGCATATTGTCACGAATGGAAAATCCATTAATTCAAAAGATGGACTTATTAACTTAAAAACATAAGAATATTCGAGGATTGCGAAATATTAAGCGCACGAGGCAAGGTCGCACCATGATGCACCGAGTGTGTCATGCACCGGGTGCACTGTATCGGTGATGAGTCACCACCACCTGCTTTACAGAAATGTGAAAAACAAGCGACAATAACAAACTGCGTCAGCCGATCAATCGGGTATAAAATACGCCGATTTTAGCAGTATAGAAGAGTGTGAACCAATCGACAGTAGTGCGACCAGCTGAACCAGGAAGCGCCAAACAGAAAGTACTTAAACGTTACTTGCTCAAAATGGAATTTTATGACGAATGCGATTTGGCGACATCGATGAGTTATGAGGATGTTGCCCCAGAACTGGACGAGTTTGAATCCCTCCCCCCGAGTGCTAAAACGGGAGTGGAATATCTATCGAATGTCGATTATTCTTTAAACTCTCCCCTCATAGAAGATGAAATCAATGAATTTCTCAAGTACTCTAAAGGACTGCCTTACAGGCCAAGCTGGAATTTAAAGCTGTGGAAATCGCGTATGGGAGTTTTAGACAAACTCAAATGCCAACTTGGCTTATTTACAACCCCTCGCGAGTTCCATGAATGGTTTGGAAGAAAAAACTTGAGTGACAATTTTGACCTCTCACTTATCAAAGACTTGATGCGTCTCTCCCAGGCTGATAGTGACACGACTTATCCTGTAGTGTCGGCATTCTTTAGAGGTTGGATAAATAAGACCATAGGTAACCCAGACAAGACCAAATGTCATCCTGCCATTCTCAAGTGGGGTGCTTACTTTTTAGATCTCCACATTGTTACCTTGTTTTTAAACGCCATAGACAGTACAGAGATCACGGAGCTCTTGAAGATTACGGGGACGAAACGTGTTTCTCCGGACCATCCGGATCAAATCGTATATAGGAGCAAGAACTTCGGAAGAATTTTGATCAATCATGGGTTCGTCTTCTTCCTTGATGATAAAATTATTATGGACCGTAACACTTTGCTTATGTGTAAAGACACATATGTTGCTCGGTTCCAGACTTTAATCTCTATGGTAAACCGGGTGGATAAAATGTTCGCGGCATCTGAATGGGAAACCCTCAATCAAATATACAGATTGGGTGACAAATGTCTACGATTAGTCGGGAATCAAGCATATGATGCTCTGAAGTTGATTGAGCCTATTGCCTCTCTCAGAATGGCAGATCTGGCTCATGAGTACCGACACTTGATCCCTGAATTCCCTGAATTCAGCCGTCATGTTAAACAGTCGGTCACGGCCATGAAAAATCACGGCATCCCTCTTGAACCAATCTTCAATTTGATCCACAAGCTGGACAATCCGAATCTGGTCCTCACCATTTTTGGCTCCTTCAGACACTGGGGACACCCCTTTGTCCAATATTTGGATGGGTTGAGGAGTTTGTCAGACCAGGTCCATATGCCGAAAGATATTGATGAAGACTATGCAAATGCCTTGGCCAGTGACCTGGCTTATTTAGTCCTCTCTTCAAAATTTAATGAGACCAAGCAGTGGTATGTAGACAAAGCAAAAGTTCACCCGGATCATCCATTTCATTCCCACATAACTACAGGGACATGGCCAACTCCAAAACAAGTGCAGGATTTTGGAGATGAGTGGCATAGCCTCCCTTTAACAAGATGCTACGAAATCCCAGATGTCCTGGATCCATCAATCATCTATTCAGATAAAAGTCACTCCATGAACAAGACAGACATCCTAAACCACATCAGATCACATCCAAACACACCCATTCCTTCCAAGAAAGTTTTGCAAACTTTTATCAATTCACTCGCAACCAACTGGAAAGAGTTCCTGACCGAGATCAATGACAAAGGATTATCATCTGAAGATCTAGTCATTGGTCTTAAAGCAAAGGAGCGAGAACTGAAAATCAAAGGTAGGTTCTTTTCTCTCATGTCCTGGAGACTGAGAGAGTACTTTGTTGTGACAGAGTACCTAATTAAGACTCACTTCGTTCCATTATTCAAAGGATTAACCATGGCAGATGATTTAAATACAGTTGTGAAGAAATTAATGGGCAATTCGAATGGTCAAGGCCTGGACACCTACGACAACATCTGCATAGCCAACCATATAGACTACGAAAAGTGGAACAACCATCAGAGACATGAGGCCAATGGTCCTGTATTCAAGGTCATGGGTCAGTTTTTGGGATATCCAAACTTGATCTCAAGAACACATGAGTTCTTCCAAAAGTTTCGTATATTACAACGGTAGACCCGACCTGATGGTGGTGAACCAATCGACAGTAGTGCGACCAGCTGAACCAGGAAGTCGAGATGTCGACTCTCCTCGGTCAAGAAGATCAAGTTAAGTAGTCCATTCTCCAGAATTGTTCCAACAAGAAAGTGACCAAGCCCGCCGCCAGAAAATGCTAAGTCCTTAGCTTATGAGTCTATGTAAGTACAATTGTTAAATTGTCAACTTTTAGTGTGTTTATGACTGTATTGTTTATTTAATAGATTTAAGTGTTTAATAGAAAACTCGGTGTTTGATTCCATCTTTAAAACTGAGATCCCGGCACGACGTTTAACGTCGTGAGTCAGTTTAATTAATGAATCCGAAAGGGCTCATAAATTAAACGTGACATTTGGTGACAAATGTAGTATACATAAATGGGTCTGCATAATACGGTCATAAACACACTAGCAATTAACAATTTAACAATGGTACTTACACAAGTTCATACGCTAAGGACTTAGCATTTTCTGGCGGCTGGCTTGGTCACTTTCGTGTTAGAACAACTTTGGAGAATGGACTACTTCACTTGATCTTCTTGACCGAGGAGAGTCGACATCTCGACTTCCTGGTTCAGCTGGTCGCACTACTGTCGATTGGTTCACACTCTGTATCTAAAATTACATCAAACAAATTGTCTTCGTTATTTATTGAAGCTTTGATTGACAATAAATTGCTATCTTTACTGTTTGTCGAGTTTAGAGCAACTTCATCGACACTTAACATTGAGTTTTCACATTCACTAGGATTCTGATGTGTAGAAACATTCTTATTTTGTCCAAAATTGTAAAACTTGTTGCTACCTCGATTAAAATTTTTACATTTTGATGAACAATTATTTCTGGTATTACTATTTCTTATACCTCGATTTTGATCAAACCTAGAATAATTTTGCTTTTCTTGTGACACATTTCGATAGTAAAAATAATTTTTGTTTAACTTGGTCCCTTTGTACTTATTATTTCCACAATAATTGTTGGACTGAAATTCACAATTTTTACAATACTTATTTGGCCAAGTACGAATAGTACCGTATTTGTCAAATTTGTTTTTCAACCGATCCTTACGAGACCGAAAATTCATTTCGTCCGAAATGTAAAATTTACTTTGCCGATTCATTTGACTAAATAATACACGCTCTTTAATATCACTTATTCTCAAGACTAGTTGGTTTAAATCACCCAAATTTTTATTATTAAAATAAATAATACATTTCAAAACACGACGGATTTAAACCGTTTTCAAAATAATCTCTAAAAGTTTCAAAAGACATGTCTGGGTTAATTTCATTTGCCAAGGTAAGTAAGTCATAATAATAAGTTTTAATGTCTTCATTGTCCCGATGTTTACGCGTGTTTAATCTAAATTTCAGTTTACGAAATGGTTGGTCACCTGCGAATTCTTTTAGAAAATCTGTTCGAAATATTGCCCAAGTATTCAAAACATAATACTAATACGCCAGAAAGGATTTAAGCTGATCATTTAATACCTACTTGCATTTACATACTGATGGCATATTTTTATTTTTACAGAAATCAATGAGGGAAAAGCATTTGATTGAGGACATTATATCCAATTTTTGATAGAACAATCTTCTCCAAAAGGATTTGAAGTTGGTTAGAGACGGTTAATGTTTCTGTATTTTTTGAAACAGGCAAATACGTTCTACTTTCCATAAAATGAAAACTAGAGCGTCTTATACTTACGGAGTTCAAACTTTTTAGTTTCAGGACCGGATTCCTGTTTATTTTAACATGTCAGTTAACTTCATAAAGTAATTCGTAACACTGCATGCAGAGTATATATAGTAATATATATATTGGATATAAGTATATTAAGCCTTAAGTAGCACATACTAACCTTTTGTCTTATATTTCATGTAACACTGAGGACTATGTAAGAAGGAAGCAGACTATGATGAGCTAGTATTGTTATTGGAACTCACGAAGGGCTTGGACATTGGACCGTATACTGATAAACTACACGTAAAGAGTTTATCAATTGGACAATCCACATCACAAACATTAATAGGACATAGTAGATGATGGTGTTAAGTGATGTGAGGTGCGAAGTTTTGCTCATAAGAGTAAGTCTTGTCAAACTTTTCCCAGTGTTGCGTTATTTGTTTTTTTTCCCTGCCGGAAGCAAAGTGTTTACGGTAAAGTTCATAATTTGAACTATGTATGTTTTTACGAAGCATAACGTTCTATAATATTGTCACGAATAACATAAATTGCACTATGTTCCGTTACCTAGTCGGGCCCCGGTCTACCCCAGTACAATGTTTGTGTCAGCAAGATTGGCGAATTGGGGTCATGATGTGGGTATAAATACTGCACCAAAAGCACGTACAGATTACCGAACTCTGGGGTCATCCCCAGAGGGAGGTCACGAGCGACAGTCCGAACTTTCTAGTGCCCGGACGGCTCGTTACCCTGTTGCAGTGCCTTAAGTAAGTCCTTTGGGCGTGTCGGACATAGAGGCACCCTGCTCGTATCGGGCGGGTTCCGCTTGGCGGCACATCAGAAGGCCTTACGCACATACACCCACACCCACACACCCCCTCTTGGACAGTGTTCGATGCTAAGAGTTATACAGTGCCAAATAAAGAAGACTTACTTGAGCTACAGTCTTGTTTCTCTTCCTACGCTACCCCCTAAACGTGACATGGTGGAGGCGCCGGGTAGTTTGATAGCCTGGACCTTGATTGGTAGAAAAACTATCCTTATCACAGTAAATTAACAAAGTGATTTGAAAATGTCGTGCATAGATGACTTCGAAGACATCTTTGGTGTGGGAATTCCACCCATAGAGGAGATTCCAATAGACGAGGAACAGGAAGCGAAGCAGTATATGATATCTATGTATGAACGTCTAAACCGTCTAAGAGAGAAGCATGAACTGGAAGAGGAATCAATCTCATCAAGTGGTACTTCAGGACAATCAACCTCGGTTGTATTCAGCGATGATTCAGCAGAGGAAAAAGAGCCTGACGCGCTACAAATTGAGAAGTTTCTCGCAGTAGACAGCAACGGAATCTATATACCGGTTCCACTCTTAAAGAAAGACGGACTTAAAAGATGGAGCAATGTGGTCGAACACCATGAGCGCAGGATCAAAGATGTGATAGTTAAGCTGGATAAGCTGAATAATCACAGAGATCTAGTGCAACAAATTCGATCAGCAGCAAGTTTGGAGCAATACCAATCTTCCATCAAAATTAAAGACAAAATACAAAAGCACCTAGCTTTAAGAACATTAGCAGTTGGTGCAATGGAAAAGATAGCTTTTGATGCTATAGGCATCATTGCTTTCAATTTAAAAGACTTAGAATGCATGATAGATAAAGTCACAAATGGTGTGTGGATTACGCCACCAAAAGACGAACACGTCAAGACTTTTATATCTAGCATGGGCACAAGCAGAATGGTTCTGACGCGTAGATTCAATTTCAACGCTCGGCAAGCAGAGAGTTTAGTTTCACTTCTATTCTCATTTGAGCCGGACGTACGAGCACGCGCAAAGTTAGACCTAAATGCAAGTGTAAATCAGGAAATATTTAGAGAACTCGTCCAATATCCAGGTAGAACATTGGAAATAGCATGCGCTGAAGCCATGCTTACTAAGAGCGAGATCATATATAGAGCGATTTATATATGGTTTTTCCTAAAGTCAACACACAAAGGATCTGCTTAGCCTGCAGGACAGCCGTCGAACTCAATGAAGTAGTTTATCACGGAAGATGTCGAACTGTAGAATGGTTAACCAGATATTGCAAATTTGCATACGACGATTCAGATCAATGCATTGTAGAAAAGAGTGACTACTATTTAAATCCTCAAAGTAGACGATTACTAGTGGAGCTCCTAAACATACATGCAAAACTGAAACGTGACATGGTGGAGGCGCCCCGTTCAATCCCCGTCTATTAATCTTCATATTGATAGACACACCCTCGCAAATTGATGCCAATTAAGTCACAGGGAAAAGATGAAGGAATAACAGAGGAAAAAGAAGAGAGGCAAAGACCAGAAGAAAGAAGAGAGAGAAAGAAAGAGAGATCAGGAAGACGACTCAACCATGCCCACCCCCACAAGTTCAAGCACACCCCAGAAGAATCAAGACGAGTTTTGAAGGACCAGCCTGCAGGTCCGCAGTTGCTTGAACTGAGTAGGGCTATATCAAGAGCGGCCTGTAGGTTGCCCTAAACATTTTAGTGTATAGGAGCACATTTTAGTTTGTAGTGTATTGGGTAAGATAAAACTAAACTTTTGATAACTAGGTTTCATAAAATAAGTGTATGTATAGTTAATGCAATAACAATATCTCGATTTCTAGACCAGTGACGCCATTCCCGACCTAGGTACTTTGCTGAGATAGCAAAAGCGCGCAAGTATCAGGTGTTTTGTTTATAAATACATGTTATGTCTGTTTATGTTATTGGAGTCGGGCTTGTTTGCTAATTAATTGTTGACTTTAGGGGCCACCTAATTACCTCGTTGCGTCTATCGACAAATTGACCTGATTAAAGAAGCGAGAAGAAGAGGAGCCAGCCTAGGAGAAACCAGCATCTTCGGATGGGTTCCGCACCGTCGGTTCTACACCCACGTGCACCCAGAGTCCCTTAAATGACGGGCTGAAGAAGGTTCTCCAGATGGGCTTAGAAATGATGTATAGTAGTCCAAAGCAACGTGTGCTAAAAAGAGAGCACGCAATGGACCAAAGATGTCGAAGCTAAGCGATGGATTTCCGCTTAGACAATGTAGTGCCGAGAGAAGGTACTAGAAGATGGTGCCCGATGCAGGGGACAAGTTACGCTTAAATGAGAAGGCAAGAAGATGGACGCAACAACAAGGTTGAAAGGTGACCCAACGAAAGGAATAAGTGTTTTTTGGGTATGCAAACATGGCAACGTCTAAAAATCGAGAGGTAGTTAAGATATTTGTTCAATAAAGTTTTCCCCACCCCTTTTCTAGAAGATAAGTAACATGTGTTAGTTTTAAGAAGTAATATTTGATTATAGGTTGGTTTAAATAAAGTACTCCCCCACCTGCATTAGAAAGTAAGAATAGAGAATAAGTAAGTTGCTCTAGGAAACATAAGCTTTTAGTGTTCGGGGCGAACACTTGTTGGAAGGGGGAGATGTCACGAATAACATAAATTGCACTATGTTCCGTTACCTAGTCGGGCCCCGGTCTCCCCCAGTACAATGTTTGTGTCAGCAAGATTGGCGAATTGGGGTCATGATGTGGGTATAAATACTGCACCAAAAGCACGTACAGATTACCGAACTCTGGGGTCATCCCCAGAGGGAGGTCACGAGCGACAGTCCGAACTTTCTAGTGCCCGGACGGCTCGTTACCCTGTTGCAGTGCCTTAAGTAAGTCCTTTGGGTGTGTCGGACATAGAGGCACCCTGCTCGTATCGAGCGGGTTCCGCTTGGCGGCACATCAGAAGGCCTTACGCACATACACCCACACCCACACACCCCCTCTTGGACAGTGTTCGATGCTAAGAGTTATACAGTGCCAAATAAAGAAGACTTACTTGAGCTACAGTCTTGTTTCTCTTCCTACGCTACCCCCTAAACGTGACAATATTGTTAGAATAAGTACTAACTTATTATTAAGGAATGATTGTAACCAGTGTCCTTGGACAAACTTAACTGAGTACTATGGAATACTCACATATGTAAACCTACTAACCATTTATCATAATGCCTTCGTATGTACACATGTAACTTTTAAATTTGTGTTAGGCTAACGATATATTGTTACTATTGTTAAAATTTTTTAATTATTGTTCATATAAAACTGGGGACCAGTTTTTCTGGGGCGGAGGCATATGTCACGAATGGAAAATCCATTAATTCAAAAGATGGACTTATTAACTTAAAAACATAAGAATATTCGAGGATTGCGAAATATTAAGCGCACGAGGCAAGGTCGCACCATGATGCACCGAGTGTGTCATGCACCGGGTGCACTGTATCGGTGATGAGTCACCACCACCTGCTTTACAGAAATGTGAAAATCAAGCGACAATAACAAACTGCGTCAGCCGATCAATCGGGTATAAAATACGCCGATTTTAGCAGTATAGAAGAGTGTGAACCAATCGACAGTAGTGCGACCAGCTGAACCAGGAAGTCGAGATGTCGACTCTCCTCGGAAAAGAAGATCAAGTTAAGTAGTCCTCTCCAAAATTGTTCCAACGCGAAAGTGACCAAGCCAGCCGCCAGAAAATGCTAAGTCCTCAGCTTATGAGTCTATGTAAGTACAATTATTAAATTATCAACTTTTAGTGTGTTTATGACCGTATTGTGCAGACCCATTTGTGTATACCGTATTTAATAGATTTAAGTGTTTAATGGAAAACTCAGTGTTTGATTCCATCCTTAAAACTGAGATCCCGGCACGACGTTTAACGTCGTGAGTCAGTTTAATTAATGAATCCGAAAGGGCTCATAAATTAAACGTGACAATATATCAAATATCTTAAATATATAAAAATTAATTCAATATATGTCGAGAAGGCAGTGTTTTTCTCCTTCTTGTATTCATATATACACCTCCACTTTGCGAATATATGGACTTCTACTTCACTTTAAAATGTATTTCTTGGTTTGGGTAAAAAAACTTAGGTAAGTAAGACATTAAACTGTATTTTCTGCTAAGTAATAAATTTCAGCAAAAGATTCGCCGTCCAAGAGCTTTTGAGTGGTTAAGACAAAATTAGTACCAATATTCAAAAATAATTATTCGTTGGGTACCCAAAATTGTATGTGAATAGAATATTTTTTGTATATTCTGAAAGATTACTATAATATTATAGGAAGATTCATAAATATATTTTATGAATATTTCAAAAATGTGCCATTTGGATATTACTGGAATATTCTAAGGTTGTACATTAAATGTTCTATTTTGAATATTCTACTAATATATAAGGAATATCTGTTGTTACTAGGGACGAGGCCAACATAAACAACTTACCTCGAGGAATTTTATCCCAGACATGCGAAATGGCTCTGATCCGGAAGACCTTCTTCCTTTAGCCGTTCTACAAAAAAAATTGAAATGCGAATCACAAATAGAACAAACAAAACCTTACCAAAAATCAAGGTGGCGCGAGCCTGAGGCAGAACTTTTAAATAGTGAGATTGTTATTACCTGTAATCCAAGCGAAGCTTCGCGAGAGGCAAAGCAAGCAACCAATCCAACTGATTTTTTAAAACTTTTTTTTGATCAATCTCTATTGAACCACATTGTTGAAGAAAGTAACAGATATGCCCAGCAGAAAAATGTGGAGCTAAAACTGACACTGAATGAATTGTACGTGGTTTTGGGTGCTTTCTTGTTGTCGGGTTCTGGGAAGTATCCAAATCGAAGGCTATATTGGTCCAGCGATGAGGATGTCCCGAAACTGATCCAAAACAGCATGAGACGCAATAGATTCGAAATGATTCTAAAATATATACATTTTAACGACAATTCGAAGTTACACCAAGAAGACCGGTTATATAAACTGAGGCCTCTAATTGACACACTCAACGAAAATTTTAGAAAACATGGGGGTTTTGATGAGCATATCTGCATAGATGAGAGCATGGTACCTTACTATGGCAAGCACTATGCCAGGCAGTTCATTCGGGGAAAGCCGATCCGGTTTGGCTACAAAAATTGGGCTTTATGTTCTAGTAGTGGACACATGTATGGGTTTGAAATTTACATGGGAAAAAATGTGAATAAAGAAAAACATTTCGGTTTAGGAGGCGATGTAGTCATATCTCTATTGGAAAAAGTTCAGTTGCCTTCTAGCCAGGGATATAAATTTTACATGGATAATTATTTCACGGGATTACCCCTCTTCGATTACCTGACAAAAAAGAACGTTTGTGTTACCGGAACAATAAGGGATAACCGGTTGGAGCAATACCCAGCTAAAACCAAAAAAAAAACTGGAAATATCAACCCAGAGGTAGTTTCCATATGATTAGAAATGACAGTACCATAGTTGTACAGTGGAAAGATAATAAAACAGTATCAGTAGCTTCAAATTTTGAAACTACAGAAGTCACTAATACTTTACGTTGGGATAGGACTACTCGTTCCAGGAAAAGTGTGCCCCAGCCAAAACTAATAGCGAATTATAATAAGTATATGGGAGGTGTAGATAAGATGGATGCTCTTGTTGCTGCATATAGATCACGGTTTCGTAAAAAAAAATGGTACTCGCCATTAGTTCTTTATTTGTTAGACGTGTCTGTCGTAAATGCTTGGATTCTCATGCGGAAGCTAAAGGCAAATCATTCGGACTCGGAAAGTTTATTGCGGTTTCGAAGACACATAGCCTTTGTTTTTTGAAAAGCCATGGTACCAAACCATTACAAGGAAAAAGTAAGGTTGCTCCACGACCTTTACATGACGTACGTTATGACAACATTGAACATACAGTTATATACAATGAAACTGACCGCCGGTGCGCTCATTGTAGCAAAAAGAGCCAATTTATATGCGAAAAATGTAACATAGCATTGCATCCCAAATTTTGTTTTAAGCTTTATCACACGTTGTAATATTATTTAGCATGTAATAATAATTTTTATATATCAATAAAATAAATTCATAATACAGGTATTAGGTTTTTTCTTTTCATACTCAAAGCCCAGCGTCCCTTTTAAGGGACGGCTAAATAATAGAAAGTTCTCTATAAAAAAAGTGAAACACAGTTTTTAACAACATACTGGGCATATAATAAGCAAACTTTTTTGGTTTATGCAAAAAAAAAAAGACGAAAATACACTTTGGGCAGTAATGGGTTAAAATATTAAAGGCTTACATTGCTGTGTTCATTTGTTTTTCAACAAAGGCGATACATATTGAGTTGGTCACTGAGCTCACTTCTGAATGCTTTATAGCGGCACTTCGCAGATTTATAGCTCGCAAGGGTAAACCTGAATCCAACAATAGTGATAATGGTACAAACTTTGTAGGCTCTAAAGCAAAACTTGAAGAACTCTATGAATTTTTAACAAAAAATTCTAATCAAAAGACCATCATTGATTACGCCACATCAGAAGGGATAAAATGGCACTTTATACCTCCGCGTGCCCCTCACTTCGGTGGTTTGTGGGAGTCTGGTGTTCGTAAGATTAAGTTTCATCTCAAAAGAGTTACTGGTTCTTCCACGCTAACTTATGAAGATTTTATGACGATCCTCATTCAAATCGAAGCTATAATTAATTCGAGACCTTTATATCCCATGTCGTCTGATCCTTTTGACCTTAACCCTATTACTCCTGGTCACTTCCTTATCGGACGTCCAATCACATCGTTACTAGATCAACCGTTACAATACATATCAGAATCTCGTCTGAAGGCATTTCAACGACTTCAGAAGTTAAGACCTTCTGGGATCATTGGCGTAAGGACTATATTAGTGAGCCGCAAACCAGAAACAAATGGAAGGTGAAGTCTCCTTCTATAAAGCATGGTGACATGGTGATAATCAAGGAGGACAATCTTCACCCTTGCAATTGGAAACTAGGTCGTGTTGAGGATTTACATATCGGTACTGACGGATTGCTTCGAGTAGCTATTGTTCGTTGTTCAAATGGAACCATAAAGAGACCTATAACAAAGTTATGTCTTCTACCTGTTGATCCTGATGGTGCAGTGTAAGGAAGTAATGCAACTTAGTGTTGAAAGGCTTTAGCCTTTCAAAGGGGGCGGTATGTTCATAAAAGTGACCTTGTCGTGATTAACTTTAAAAACTACGACCCGCTACTGCCCGAAATTGTTCGCAGTTTCGGCTTTCGCGCGTACCAACCCGAAGAATTGAAGTCGACGAGTCAGTCGGCAACAGAAATCTCGGGAGTACAGTTCGCAAACTCCGTACCTTGCAAGATTAATATATTTTGTTAAATTGTCGTATTATATTCAGTTCTTTTTTAAGTCTCAAGAAGTGTATCAATTAATCCTTAACAAGTTGCAAAAGAGTAATTCATCAAAAAAATGGATGCGCCGAAGTAGATGAGTTTAAATATGGGTTGTGTTTTTTGTGCCAAAATTATTAATTAGCTTTGCTACCGACCATAATTTTAAAACTATAATCATCGAAAGCTGCTAGTATTAGACTATCACTTGAGAACAACAAAGTACCCACTTTTTGTAACAGTTGTAGACCCAAAAATATTAACTGACAACGGACAAAATAATTAAACCATTTTGAACTGTTGTAGTTTGGAGGTACTAGTAGGATGCGGCAAAGAGGTTCTATGGTAACAAGATATTCTTATGACTTTAGGGAACCTCCCTGATGAAACTAGAAAGTGGCTCCACTAAGGGTTAACTTTCTACACCCCAAAAACTTAAGTGACAACAAACAAAATAATTCAACAACTTTGAACTATTGTAATTTGGAGGTACTAGTAGACAAAGAGGCAAAGAGGCGCGAAGAAGCTTATATGGTACCAAAGGATTCTTAGGACTTCACAAAAAAGTGGCTTTATTAATGGTAAATGTTTTAAACCGCTAAATGTTATAACAATTAAGATAGAAGTTCTTAAAGCGAGGATAAGTAAAAAATGTGGTTCGAATGCAACAAAAGGGTTATTTATTTTCATATCATGGTTCTTTAGCAAACAGAAGCACATTGTTTTAAAAATAATACGTATTGCTACTAATCTACATTTTCGTCATTTTCTACGGTCTATTAGATATTATAGTAGGCCTATATTGGTGCGGATGGAACTAATCCTTTTTATGGCTGTGTATTTATGGGAACTTCACACTAACAATTAATTTGACTGACGAAACTCCACTTTTCACAAAAACTTGTCGATATCCCGCCGTGCATAAGCAGGAAGTCCATTCTCAAATAATTAAAATGCTTAATGATGGAATAATACAACATTCAAATTCACCATGGACTAGCCCCATTTGGGTAGTACCAAAGAAAATGGACGCATCTGGTAAAAGAAAATGGCGCATAGTTATCGGTTATAGGAAATTAAACGAGAAAACTATTGATGATAAATTTCCATTGCCAAATATCTCTGATATACTTGACAAGTTAGGAAAAGCACATTTCTTTTCGACACTCGATCGGATGATAGCCAATGGATTTCACCACTACGAATTTAAACGTATGCCCTTTGGCTTGAAAAATGCCCCTTCTACATTCCAAAGAGTCATGAATAATGTACTTAGAGGCCTAGAAAATGAAACTTGCTTGGTTAAAAAAAAATAAATAAATAAAATAAAAAAAAAAAATAATATTGAAAAAAAAAATAAAAAATAATTAAAAAAAAAATTAAAATAAAAAATATTGACAACTTATTAAAAAATACTATATACTTATTTAAAAATTATTGACAACTGACACTTTTAATTGAGGTTATGGTTATATACTTTACGAGAAGGGTAGTCTTGACCGACTAGTTAGCAAGGAGAGGTGGAGTTCTTAGGGTATCGGTCTTGAGGAGGGCTCGTATAATTAAACTTTGAAGCTACCAAGCTTTCGGAATTTTATTTGATTCCTTCATCAGGGCTAAAAAATTACAGTCCAAATTAGTCACGCAAAACAGTCTGACAAGTTGAGTCACATTTTGTTGGAAGATAGTACTTACTGCTACGTGTTATATTATGAAACATTGGCGGAGCATCTCGCGAGTTACTAACCTCCCTATAAACATTTTTCTTGAGATTTTGAATTTGGTTTGGGACACAACTTACTGTAAATTCAATAACACTTTTTATAAACAAATATTAGGCACGCCAATGGGGGCTACTATGTCACCGATTCTCTCTTTGTATGTAATGGACGACCTACTTAATGACGTCACGAAAAAATTGTCATTCCCACTCCCCTTCCTTAAAAAATATGTAGACGACATCATAACGTCCGTTCCCATTGATAAGATAGAAGAAACCCTAGCGACTTTTAATGGCTACAACACTAATATCCAGTTTATCGTAGAGAGAGAGAAGAATAATAGTGTGCCCTTTCTTGATACCTTAGTCTGCAGGGACAACAACATTATTAGGCTTGACTGGTATCAGAAGCCTACAAGTTCGGGGCGCTACATAAATTACTTCTCGAACCACAGCCAAAAAATGAAAGTCAACCTTATCCTAGCCCTAAAAAATAGAATTAACAAAATCTCCCACCCACAGTTTAAGTTGAAAAATCTAAGAAAATTATATCAAATCCTAAGAAACAACTCCTACCCGACAGAACTTTTAAAAAAACTAATTTTTAGTTCTCCTTCTACGTCCACTAGTGAAGAGAGAGAACCTGTAGTGAACAATCAGGAATTCAGTTACTGCTCATTCCCATACATACCACTAATTAATAATCAAGTGACACGTTTGTTTAAAGACTTTGATAACATAAAACTGGCCCAGCGTAACGCAATCACTGTTGGTGATCTGTTTACTAAGCTGAAAGACAAAGAGGAAACGGTAAGGTGCTCCGACGTTGTCTACCACATAAACTGTGTGCAATGCCCAGCCACATATATAGGACAAATTTCCAGAATCCTACATAATAGATTATTGGCACACAAAAGTGATGTTAGACTTGGCAAGCAGACCAGTGCACTAGCTAACCATTGCTTTTCGAACAATCATAGCTTCAATTTTGACGAAGTGAGAATTTTACACAGGGAAAGCAATCTCACTAAGAGATTGTTTTTAGAAATGGTTGAGATTAATGAGAGTACATCCTCGATTAACTTACGATCAGATATAGACAACTTAAGTAGCATATACAGTAATATCTTGGAGTCGTGTAAGAGGGAGACATCTAATAGTGACCTCTAAACCCAAACAGTTTGTTTGCTTAACTTTATGAAAAATAAAAAAATAATAAATTAGAAAGAACAACAACATAAAGAAAAATAAAATAAAATTAAAATTAAAATAAAAATTGAAAAATAAGGGTTGAGTGTAGATTGTTTGTGCAGGTTTTGTTGGTTTGGGTCTTCCACTTGAGGCTTGACCTCCAGGTAACTTTACCATCCCTTTTTTAACTGAGTGTGGGTAAGTTTAACCTAATGGACCCAGTTTTTTCTTGAACATAATCAATATAGTAGGTATCCATGGAATGTGAACGTTTGACTGATAACAGTAAATCCGACGTCTAAATTACACCTTTAGCACTGCTTCTCGGATCTGCCTTGCATTAAGATCACATGCGAAATTAATAATTAGTCTTTTAATGTGTAATATCGTCTAATTTACGTCTTAAGTTTTTATGTAACATTGTGATGTTAGTTTTAACAATTTTTTGAAAGAAAGTTTTTAACAATAATAATGAGTGACAACTGGCTGTGGGCGCTATCTGTGTGTTTTCAATGAGGAATTCTCAAATTCAAATTTAATGTTACGCTGGGACCACATGTTTCATAATATAACACGTAGCAGTAAGTAAACTATCTTCCAACAAAATGTGACTCAACTTGTCAGACTGTTTTGCGTGACTAATTTGGACTAATTTTTTAGCCCTGATGAAGGAATCAAATAAAATTCCGAAAGCTTGGTAGCTTCAAAGTTTAATTAAACGAGCCCTCCTCAAGACCGATACCCTAAGAACTCCACCTCTCCTTGTTATATACTTTGGTAGTTATTATTGGTTATTGTTTTGGTCAGAGGTCAGAGTCTTTTCTTTGATATTGTTATCCATTTGTTACAACCAGTCGATGTGTTAAAATTAAAATGAGTTTGGAAAAAAGAGTTCGAGCGCCCAATTTTACAGTCGAAGAAAAGGCAGTGCTGGTTGACATTATTGCCCAGAAGTACAAACATATTATTGAAGACAAAAAAACCGATAGAAACACTTTGCATCAGAAGATAGAAGTCTGGAAAAAAGTCGAAGCAGATTTTAATGCATTGTCTCCAAGCAGTTATTTCCGCGAGTGGAGTGTTTTGAAACGTTTTTATGAAAATAGAAAAAAACAAGTCAGAAAAATGAAAGCATTGGATCGGGCAAGTAGGTTTAAAACTGGTGGAGGACCTGAGGAAAAGAACAGTGGAACAGACGTGAGTGATGACATTTTGTTGGGGATTATGAATCCCAAAAGTGTGTATGGACTTGGAAACATGCAAGATTCCAATCAGATGTCGCGTTCTACCCAACATACTCCAATGACTGAACCAGCAGACATCTTGAGCATTTGTGGTGATAATGGTAATGCAGATGTTGAACTTGAGGGCATAGTGTTGGAAGTTGAGGCAAGTATTAATTTCTGCCTAATTTTATTTATGATTATATTTTTTTACATTTATATTTGTTAACATTAGTTACCTACTTAATTCATATTTCAGGGTTTAGAAGGAGTGGAAAATGTTGGAACCTTTGTTGAAACTGTTGTGTTTGCAATATCAATGGTGTCAGTTGTTTGAAATTTGACATAATGTAATGTCAATTTTGTCCACATGTTTATTTAAAAGTAGTTTTAAGGTTATGTGTTCTAAAAAAAGTAGTCTTGTAAGGAACAACCAAGTTTAATGTTATTCTGTTCAACGTTATATATAATAAAGATTCTTCAAAGTGCGTAGCGTGTTTAATCTGACAAAACTACGGTTAGAACATAGGATGGAAGGTAGAACCAAGAGACAAGATAAGAGACTGAAAACGTGCCCACCTAGTTAAGGGAAGAGTTACAAGTTATTTGATACCTTTTTTAACATAATATACGCATTAAGTTTAATCAGCTCCCTTATTATTGATCCAACCAACACAGTCTTGGTATACCTTTGTCTGTCGAGTCACGGGACACCCTGTATATTTGTAGTTAGTAAAAGTTAAGATTTGTTTTTATTTAGAATCTGTTCATTAATTTATTTTAGATGTATTTTTTAAATACATATTTTTTCCCTGCATTTTATATGCAAATAATGTGAAATACTAAAAGATCTGTTTTAACAGGAATATGTTTTATTATACCATAAATAATAATTTACAATTAGTGGTTTAATAATATTTTTTATACCTTTACTGCTACGGCACTAAGTCGTATTCGTAAGGCAGAACCATTTTGTTGAGCGCTCTCGACAAGGATTTTGATGTATCAAAACTTTTTACTTTACGTTTAACTTAATGTTATTTACCTGAGAGTAACTTTTATTTGGTTGGTTTGGATTTTCATAAAAGACTTATTTTTAAACTGTAAGATCTGTTATAGGTATATGCCAGTGCAGAAAGGAGATTTATTTATTCATGTGCAGAGTTACTTTTCATAATGTGACAAGCTGTGGTGCCTTTATTTTTGAGTTTAGAATAAAATTTCTTATATGAAAGTTATAGGTATTCTGTATACATGCTGTCTGACAAAAACACCAAGAACAATGAAATTAACGAAATCTACATTTTTAAATGACACTGGAAAATGTTATTACATAAATAAACCGCTTTCCTGCATTTCTCCCGTTTCAAAGACGAAAATGTCAGTGCTTTACCTATGTATTTTTGAAATGACACAATGCAGCCAATTTATTTATGTAAAATATATGCAGAGTGTTCGTTTGGAAAAACGTATATTCAGGCGAATTTCTTGATTTCCCATCTACGTTTATTTTTTTATTGACAGCACGTATAAAATATTTATGCAAATATTTATGCAACTTTTGTATAAGTTTTTTTTCTAAATTGAAAAATAAATAATAAACAACCTCAGCTTGTCACATTATAGAAACTAACCCTGTAGAAATGGAAACGATGCTGGAACGATTTTTACACCAGCATGTGTCGATACTGGTTAGACACAGTTTCGGTTTAATGTCGTAGCCAAAACGAAAATGTTCTATAAAGAAACGTTAGGAAAACGTCCTAGATCAAACATAACCGTTTCATAATCGGTTGTACGTTTGTAAGTTGACACAGGTTTGTTGCAGATTCGTAACGGAGTCAAAACTAAAAAGGAACATTTTTAACGTAACAGGGAGAATGTTGAGTTGCGGGACATATAACGAACGTTTAAACTTATAAAAGATGTAAATGTGTCAAATAAATAACGAAACAAAGAAACATAGAAACTAAATTGTATTGAAACAACGACGTTATTTTGTTTAGTGGGTAATCTAATAATAAATATTGATAAAAAAGTGGAATCAGCTGGGTTTACTTGACCCTGCCGGCTGCCCCCCTGAACGGGGTTATTTAATTTATTATTATTGTAACATTTGTTCCTGTATAGCTGTGATTAATAATTTATTGATGAGTAACCAAATTAAAGTCTGACAAATGGGTAAGAAAATCTACTTTTACGTTAATTTATTGTTATAATGTGTTATGTTTATAGATTTAAAAACTAAAAGTTCTCCGATGACGGAAGAACAAAAGTGAATTATGATGGAATTTATAAAGAAAACCCCAATTTTACAAACCGGAAAACTTTCAAATGGAGTGTCTTACATAGACCTGTCAAAACTATGGTGTGAATTAACAGATATTCTGAGTTCTGTCCCAGTGCCACGTAAGGAATGGAAGGATTGGAGAAAAGCAAGTCAAAATTTATATAATTTTTCTAAAAAAGCCATAAAAATCAAATACAACTTTTTGTTGTGCTTAATCAAATTACCCACCACAGCAGGGTACTACGTTGTGATACAAGGTGTTTTATATTCAACATATGTTTATGTCATAATTAAAAAACGAAAGATTTCAGCAAAAAATAAACTACGTCACTGGATTCTACGGAAAAATATCTATAAGAATCCGTTTTCACCTCTTCAAAAAGTTTAAAGATATCTGAGATACGGCAGGTACCTCAACAATGATATTTTTCAATTTTCCCCTGTATCTTAACAACGAAATGGGTTATGACAATTCTGCTGACGCCATGTTAAATTTCACAAAAAAGTAACACACTGTCGCAAAAAAAGGCAACACCGTATCTTTAAAAATAAGTGAGATACCTTACAAAAGTGTCGAAAATAAGACACCCTGTACACCAACATTCCTTTAGCTATGCCATTAATCGATTCAGATACTCACTTAGTAGGTACGGTACGGAAAAAACGATGTGGTTTGCCAAAAGCAGTTGTATTAAAGAAACTTCAAAAAGGTCAAATATTTGCGCAGCAGAGTAGGGAGGGTCTAATTTTTATAAATTGGAAAGACAACATAAATGTTTTTATGCTGTCAAGTAAACATACTGACAAAATGATCGAGGTGAGGGGCAAAATAGGGGTAAAACTAAAACCTGAAGCTGTTTGGAATTATATCAGGGCTAACGAATCTGTCGATCTATCTGATAAGATAGTCGCCTTCGAGTTACTTTTGATCACATCTATGGCGAACGCATACATATATGTTGTACAAACAAAATGAACAAGAAACCATCTCGTTCACAGATTTCAAAAAATCCGTCATACAATATTTGACATCTAATAAACTTCAAACTGAAATTTTATAAAAAGGCGTAGTAGCAAAGAAAAGAAGTTTTACTCAAAGAGATTAATCGCAAGGAAGGTACAAAATAAAACAATGTGTAAACTTTTGAGTGTAAAAAAGTGTTTCAAGCGCCTTCTAAGTTTTTATACACATTAAAAGACGCGGTTTTTTTGAAGTTCTAATAATAAACATTCTGGCTCGTTCTTAGAAAATCCACTTGATAAAAGGTTGATTCTTCGATGTAAATCGAAGCTGAGCAGACACAAAAAGTTAATTTTGCTGTGGGATGTTGATCAGTCAGGAAAATAAATTGTACGTTTGATAGATATTAATGATTGATTGCTGGTGTGGTTCAATTCCAATGTCAACTTCTGCACAGTTACTCAGTTCGCCATGCGTAGATTGACATTTAAAGGAATGATAATTCTTGTAATACATCCCCATTTAGTCGGACATTAAATTAAAATTATGCGGCCAAATATTGTGGATAGGAAAATGTTGCATATGACATAACAGCAAATCGAAATAGCAAATAACTACACAACCCGCGCCCAAATCTTTAGTTTATTAGTAAAATAAATAAGAATTCCAGCGTTCCCCTGTACGACTTTTTATACATCTCGCTTCACCGGGAGAATATCTGAAACAAAGAAAATAATATTACGACAAGAACATAAACAACGTCAACGTGTTTTAACCGATTTCAGCTGAATACCTAAAAAAAATTTTAAATGAACTTTTTATAACATCCGGAGATTTCCGACAAAAACCGAAAAAGTCAAATTTCTATTTGTTTTTTACCACTATTAATGATTATTTTGGAATTTACTCCGCATGTAATAAAATGTTTTGAATTTTTTTTTACCAAATTATTTAGCAATAAAATGCGCAACTTCTCCATTGAACTAAAGCTCTTACCACAATAGTTTCTGAGATAGCAATGCTAATGCATCGAATTTGTAACACCCTGTATATAAAGTAAAAGTTTAAGAATTAAGTGTAGAATTTAAAATGTATTAAAAAATGTGGTTCTATTTAAAAATACCCATATTTTGTCTGCCACAAATTTATGCTCCACCCTGCATAGTCAAAACAAAAAGAAAACATTTCTAATTTTTGTTTTAAAAAAAATTGCCCAGCTTACATTAAAACTGATATACCAGGTGTCCAAGAGCACCCTGGACATAGGAGATTAACATGGGAAAACAGTTTTGATTTTTTTGCGCCTGTTCGGTTGATTTGATTGAAAAATCGTAATAATAAAAGTTGTAGTACCTATCACGGACTAGTTTTCTGTATTTTTTTCGGATCTCTAACCTGAGCCCTTTCGTCGTAAAACACGAACAAAAAGGAGAAAATTTAAACTTTTGGCCTGCACTGTATAGGCAATGGGTTCACAGGTCATTGTTGCTGGTACGATTGCTCGACAACCGCTTATACAGTGCAGGTAAAAAGATAAAATTTTCGCATTTTTGTTCGTGTTTTACGACAAAAGCGCTCAAGTTAGAGATCTGAAAAAAATACAGAAAACTAGTCCGTGATAGGTACTACAACTTTCATTAATACGATTTTTCAATCAAATCAACCGTACAGGCGCAAAAAAATCAAAACCGTTTTCCCATGTTAATCTCCTATGTCCAGGGTGCTCTTGGACACCTGGTATATTCACATAGCTTATAAAAAACACAAATCACAAAACGGTGCCCGCTAGATGTAACAAGTCTTCCTGATCAATCAATCAATAAATTGAAAAATTCAATAATATACAGGATGTTACATTATAAAACATAGAAAATTTGGACTGTCACAGTTTTACAAGATACTTTTTGTAGCTTCCCAAATAGTTTACTCTGATTAAAATAATCAAATCAACCTTAATGTTAATTCCTGTCTATCTGACATATTATTTATAGAAAGGGAATAGCTTGAATAATCAAATTATCTAAAAATTCAGAAGATAGAAGATGTCTCATACAAGCGGTTTCTTGAGTTCATCATTTGTACTCACTGCAAACTACCTCATTATTACTATACTTTAAACATGCTTTTAGATTAGAGACACTAAATATAATACATATTGATTTGACGTTCAATAATGCAATTTAGCAAAGTAAATAATGATGATTATTGTTAAGATTATTGTGTTAACGTAAAACTGCAATGCTTTTCATTTTAATGTCAATTTCAGTAAAAATAGTTAACTAACATTAAAACTTGCTCTTTTATGCACTGTTCTAATGTAGTACTTCTTGGTGGGTAATTTGAGCCTTGTTTAAGTCATTTTCTTTATAAAAGTTATGCTTTCTCACCCACATGAAAAAGTAGTGAAGTATTCAGCATATACCAGATACAGATCTGTAAGATAGGCCTAATTTAATTAACGCACTTGTGTGGGAATTGATGGATGTCATCCGGGAAAAATAAAGATTTCAATTTCGGGGCAATGATTCCGAATTGGCACGTTTTTACAAGGACTGACTGAATACTTTGTTACAAATTCATTAGTTATTAAGTTGTGATTAAATGGAGTTATTAAGCAATTGAGGATATTCATTACACACCCTACTCCGAGCACAACAACTTAAAAAATACCAGACAAGAAAAATGTGTAGTAATGATGCATCAGCAGGGTTAAATACCTAGGTTAAGTTTGAAATTGGTATTATAATCTTACTTAGACCAGCAGGCTCTATGTCCTTCAAAAAATATACATTTACTTGATTTTATTGTCTAATTTTCAACTATTATTGAAATATTGTATTAAAATTACAAATATAACTATTTTAGCTGCATGGGAATCTCTTTGACATAACATAAATAATAAAAACAAAAGCAAAGTGACAAATTCGAACTTCTGAAAAAAATTGAACTTAAGTATTGGATTGTTAAAAAAAACATTGCAGCTGCACAAATACAAAGTGTTACAAATTAGATGCATTAGCATACAAAGACATCAATATACAGGGTGTCTAAAAAGTCTGGAATATTGCAAATCTCTCGAAAACTGCTGATTTTATTTTTCTCAAAATTTGCGTCTTGTTATAGTAAATAACAGCGCATGACGTGAGGGTGAAATGAGGTTCGCAAGTATACAGGGTCAGTCACAAAGTATACCAACTTTCTTAATTCAAACCTAACACACTGTATATTACTTCAGATTTTAAGAGTACTTATAAAAGCCAATTCAACGATATACGATTTTTTTTTTTTTTTTTTGTACCTACCTATAACAATGATAGGTGTAACAATGACAGCTAACGTCAATATAATGTTAAATTAATTGGCAAATTTTCCTATTACTTAAAATGGTGTTTTTGAGTGAGAAGGAAAAGACTGACATCTTAAGTATGGTGGGATATGGCGACCGTAAATGAACGCAGCAGGAAGTATGTGATTTGTTTAATCAGCGTTACCCAAATCGTGTTGCAATAACTCAATCTTGTGTAAGCAAATTGGTGAAAAAATACAACGAGACGGGAACTGTGAAAGACAGACGCAGATCAGGCAGACCAAAGGCAGCCACTGGCGGTGATGAATTGAGTTTAAACCACCACGTGAGTATTCAGTCAGTTTTAAATTTACTTAAAAGGGAAAAGATTCGGCCTTATAAGAACTAGTAGAAGATGACTTTTATAGACGATCAGAATTTTGCGAAGTCTTAATGGAAAAGTGCAATGTTGATCCTAATTTCGTCTATAACATTATTTTTTCGGATGAAGCTACTTTTATGCTTAACGGCACCGTCAATAGGCATAATTGTAGATATTGGTCCCAGATTAATCCTCGATGGATGGAAGAAGTAAAGACTCAAAAACCCCAAAAAGTTAATGTTTGGGCCGGTATTGTAGGCCATAACTTTATCGAACCATTTTTCATTAATGGAAATCTTACGTTTGAAGTGTATTTAAATTTGTTGGTCGAGAATGTTATTCCACAATTAGAAGTTCTTTATCCAGATCGCCAGAACATTTGGTTTCAACAGGATGGTGCTCCCGCGCATTTTGGGCTAATCGTGCGCAATTTCCTAAATGAAACATTTCCAAATCAGTGGATCGGAAGGAGAGGCGAAATTGAGTGGCCCGCTAGATCTCCAGACCTCACTCCTTTGGACTTTTATTTGTGGGGTTATTTAAAGGATAAGGTGTATGAAAATAAGCCAGAAAACATTGAAGATTTAAAAGCAAAAATTGTAAATGAAATGCGCCACATTCCGCGAATTACGTTTGATAATGTTTTTTTTACGGGAATTCAGAGATAGACTCGGCTATTGCCTAGCTCAAAATGGCAGACATTTTGAACATCTTATAAAGTAGTTTGTGTTTTATTTCTAATGTTGGGCTAGTTTTAATTAATTTACTTAACGTTTAAGTGTTTTCATAATTTCCTCAAATAAAATTGACTAATACTAAGAATAAAGTAGCAATACTGTAGATCGTTGAATTGGACTTTATGAGTACTCTTAAAATCTGAAGTAATATACAATGTGTTAGGTTTGAATTAAGAAAGTTGGTATACTTTGTGACTGACCCTGTATACTTGCGAACCTCATTTCACCCTCACGTCATGCGCTGTTATTTACTATAACAAGACGCAAATTTTGAGAAAAATAAAATCAGCAGTTTTCGAGATATTTGCAATATTCCAGACTTTTTAGACACCCTGTATACTAACGTATATAGACCTGCCCCTATTCTATCAAAGTTTGTGCCAAGATGAAATGTCACAATATAAACGGCATTTAGCACATCTTTTACCCCACCAAAATTTGAGCCAATTATGTAGGCAATGTTGCACGCTTGTGCAACTACGCTGACAAGTAATACACAGTTATAAGAGACGAAAAGAAAGACGAAATTAGTCTATGGCGAAAGTCTTACTGTAAAAAACTTTAGTGTGTATTTTTTCAACACATTTGTTCTGCATATTAATATATACGAGTATTTTAAAATTTACATTGTAAATATGATTTGGCCTCATAAACTGCGAAAACGTTGTAAGAAACGTGGCAACGTCGCAGAACACGACTATACAAAGCTGACCAATGGGGAAGCTCCTAGCTGGTGGTAGTATTTCTAGTAAATTGCGGCCATGTTGAAAGTGTTTTGTTGTGATTTGAATTTTGATGGTGTGTCCACGTGTTTCTAAATAGTTTGTGAGATTTTTCAGTAAAAAAGTGTAATCTGTGCTATAATCATGTCGCATCAGTGCTTTGTGTGTAAAAAAACTCGATTTTTGAACCCAGATTTAAGTTTCCACAGGTAAGTTTATATTCCCTCCATTATGTAAATGTATACGCAAGCATGGGCGTAGGGTAGGGCAGGGCTCAAGTAAATTAAATTAATTAAACCTTCTGATCTAGATCTGCTTTATTAATTTATATTTGAGAAAACTACTTCAAAAACTAAAACAATTTTAATTGATGCACAACTCGATTATTAAGTTGGCAGCAAATTATAGGAGGAAATTCTGAAAACAGCATATTGATTTTCAACTAATGTATGTAATAAGTATAGAAAAGTAAATTGTCTATTTTTTAGGTTCCCAGTTAATGTTGAAAGGAGGAACATATGGTTTTCAATTTTGGCAATTGATGTTAATGCACCAATGCCAAAGAATCCGCTGATATGTTCGAATAATTTTAAGCAGTCTAGTTTTTGCTACAAGAGTGATGGAAAAAAATATTTGGTACAAGATGCTGTACCAGTTGATGTCAATATTACATTTCTCTCGAGGTATTTAAACTGTAATATTTCATTATTTTTGCGTATTTAATTTCCCATTTTACTTATTTTAGTTCATCTGATAGTCATGATATCAGTGTGGATAAGTCTGACACTCTAAGTGAAATTGAAAGGTGGGTTGTTAAGTTATATTATATAGGGTGTTCAGTTTCAGGACTTTAATTTATTAATTTATTTAATTTAGTCTTCCATTGGATATGGAGCATGAAGAGCCCCTTGCAATGCCACTTACAAAAAATGTTAATAGCCTATCAGAGAATCTTGAAGATCAAAGGTACATGCTGGTTGCTCTTCTTTACTTTTTACAGAAATTTTACAGTTTTTCTCTGTGTATTTTAGAGATGCATTATTTGCCAAACTACAAGAACCAGGCCCTTCCACTCTCCAGTCTTCATCTTCAACTACTACTACTACTTCGACAAAGCATATATTAAAATTGGTGAAGAGAAGAACATCTCCTAGAGCTTCTGGAAAAAGGTAAGAATGTTATTATTGTTAGGCTTGTTAAATTACAGTAAGTTATATTTTGAAGTATATTGAAAGGAATTTCAAAATTGTTCGTAAATTTGAGAGTAAAGAAGTGATTTACATTATAAATGATCAGGTGAAATTATTATTTTATATATTATAATTTTTTTTTTTATAGGAAAACATACCCTGGAGATTTGTCTAGTGATGACTTTGCCACTCCCAGGAAGAGAAGAAGAAACCTCCAACAATTTCAAACTAAGATTAAGCAGAAAAACAAAAAATCTTTACAAAACCATGTAAGGTATTTTAAAAAACGGGTCAAAAGTTTGAAAGTTCTTTTGGATTATTTTCGAAAAAATTTATCTGTCAGAAAATGCTGCTTCAATTATTAAGGTATTTCCCTATAATTAACCAACACTAGTTAGTTTATAGCATATTATTGTTTTTTAGGCTTCACTTCATGGACCTGCTGCACATATTTTTGAGAGAATGTTAAAAGGACCATCCACTCAAAAATATGAACCTGAGCTTAGAGCTTTTGCTTTAAGCTTGGCATTTTTTTCGCCTAGAGCTTATGAGCTAGTGAGGCGCACGTTTAATAACTCCCTTCCTCATTTAAGAACCATTTCCAAGTGGTATACATCAGTTGATGGTAGTCCTGGGTTCACTCATGAGGCATTAGTTGCAGAGCAAGTCGTCAAAAACTGGAGAAACTTTATTATGTAATTTGGTCATGGACGAAATGGCAATTAGGAAGAGAATTGAATGGGATGGTTCGCGCTTTACGGGATTCATTGATGTTGGTGGTCATATTGACTCTGTTGCCCTCGAACAAAACTACCCGTTTTGCCCTTGGAGTTGTCTCTTGCACTCTGGATCGGGAAAAAATATAACACCCTTTACTCGAATTCAACTTTATTCGGTGTTAGAACTAAACTTTAGATTGGGATTAAAACCCTAAAAGATATCAAGAACATGTGCCTATTTTTTTACTTAACGCCAATAATCTCCCTTTTTTAGGTTATAGTTACACGTTGACATTACTTTTCAAAACAAAATTTTTCAGCTAACAGTTGACAGTTGAAACTAGAAAATGTACATAGATACAACATTCTCCCACCTGAGTCACTTAAAAAGTACAATCAAGTGACTCACAAATCAAATTTAAATTTACAAGTATTTTTTGGGCATCTTAGACACACGCCCGCTTCTAGTCATCTTCTGCATCACTGGAGCCGGTCTAGGGATCAGAACTTCTTGTTCTGGATCAGCCTCATCTGTACCATTCTTTTTGGAGGTGGTTTTCACGACTTGAGGAACACATTCGGACGAACTTGGTTCACATACCTTAACCTGCTGCACACATTCCAAAGGGTAAAGTCTCTGAATCGGCCGCATAAAGGTTCCTCGGTTAGTAGACACTTTGACCACACGTACTTGTCCGTCTTTGCCAGGCATCAGCTCACAAATCCGTCCCATAGTCCAATCGAGGCGTTTCTCATTGTCATTGCCAATAAGGACAATATCACCAAGTTTAGGTTCTGTTGTACGTTTTCCCCAGTTTAGTAACTTTAACTGACCTAAATACTCAGTTCGGAATCTTCGATGTAGATCTTCTCGGATTTTCCTGAGATATACAACTCTTTTGCAAAGTGACTGACCATCTATTGCATCAATGTCACAAACGCTACTGCTCGCCTGGTCTCTCAAAAAGAACATGGGAGTGAGAGGTATTAGTTCTTCGGGATCATCTGACAAATACGTCAACGGTCTGGAGTTCACAATTGCTTCGCAATCACACAATACTGTGACTAGCTCCTCGTAATTCAACGACGCCCGTCCTAAAGTCTTACGGAGAAGTTGTTTAACAGCTCCCACTAACCTTTCCCAAAATCCTCCCCACCAGGGTGCGGACGGAGGGTTGAATTTCCAGGTAATACGTTCTATACTGGTTTCCGTAGTAATTTTATCCCAGTCCAGCTTGCTGAACAGTGTCTCTGTCCCTACGAAATTAGTCCCATTAGCACTGTAAATGGTCCGTGGTCGTCCTCGTCTAGCGATAAACCTACGAAGAGCTTGAAGAAAATTAACAACCGACAGTGAAGTACACAGTTCCAAATGCACCGCACGGTATACAGCACAAGTAAAAAGGCATATCCATGCCTTTTCTCCATTTTTTAAATATAAAGGTCCAGCAAAGTCTAAACCGGTCACTTCGAATGTAGCAGCCTCGCGAACACGGTCCCGCGGCAGAGCAGGTGAATCCACGACGTACGATTTACCGTTATGTCTCTTACACACGACACACTTAGAAATTATGGATTTGATAACTCGCCTACCGCCCGGGATCCAGTAGTTTTCTCGAAGTATCCCCAATAGACCCTGTGCTCGAACATGACACGATTTAATATGAAGGTCAAATATCAAGTTTTCAACCAGCTGGTTTTTGGCAGGTAAAATAATAGGGTAACGAAACTGGTCAGTATCGTCGCGTTGACTCACTCTAGACTTCAAACGTATGATACCCGATTTGTCCACAAAATAATCAAAACTTCCAAGTCGTTTTTCTTCATTTCCTTTAAATGACTGTTGTTGCAGCAGCTTAAATATAAACGTCTCTGCTTTACTCAATTCTTCAGTAGACAAGACACTTTGTAATCGTCTGGAAGGAAATCGAGCATTATGAGAAAATCTAAATATCCAAGCTATCATTCGGACGGTTTTCCAATACTTAGAGAAATAAGTCATATGCCAATCATCTACGGTCATACTACAATCATTATTGGCTAATAATGAGGTAACAAGCCCTTTCTTGCGTTCACGTTGAACTTCTTGTTCATTTGTTAGTGAACATTGGTTAGGCCAATTATCAGATGCTGTATAAAGCCATTCTGGGCCCTCCCACCAATTTGATTTTTTAAGTTGACTGGCCGAACATCCACGAGATGGCAGGTCTGCAGGATTAAGATGGCCAGGAACGTGTCTCCACGCATCGAAGGGGGTTGCATTTTTTATTTCATTGACTCGATTGGTGACGAATACGTTCCATTCTTCCTGTCGTCGAATCCAAGCTAAAACTGTAGAGGAGTCAGTCCAGAAAAAACTTCCATAACTACAGTGTAAACTTTGCTGGACTGAAGAATACAACCTCGCTCCAATCACCGCTGCTAATAGTTCTAATCGTGGTATAGTTATTCTTTTCACTGGAGCGATTCTGCTTTTCGCTGCTAGGAGAGTAACAAAAACCTTACCATGTTTAACTCCACGCAAGAAAACAACAGCTGCGTAAGCAGTTTTACTTGCATCACAGAAAGTATGCAGCGTCCAGTCTTCTGCGTCTTCCAATCCTGCATGAATCCAACGAGGAATCTTGATGTCCAAAAGATGTTTTGACTCTGTCAGCCAGTTCTTAAAGTCTTTGGAAATATCCGGAGTAACCTCAGCGTCCCAACCTATTTTCATTCCCCATGTCAGTTGCAACAGCAGTTTGGGAACCAATGTCGTAGGACAAGTAAACCCAATAGGATCAAATATTCTTTGAGCTACAGACAGCATTATTCTTTTTGTTACAGGGGTATTCAGAAATTGTTCAAAACAGTGTGACAGCGATTTATTCAAACCTAAGGTATCCTGGTCAGTGTTCCACTCCATTCCAAGTAACGCAGTCACGGGTTCGCTGTTTTCTGGTAACGTCTGATGAGAAAACTCCCACCCTCTCAAGTCAAATAATGCTTTCTCCAAAAATGTAGTGGCTTCTCGTCAAAAAGTAATCAAGCTTTCTTCATCTGGAACACTACAAACACAATTATCTACATAAAAGCTCTTACTAAGTCTTTCTAAAGTTTGTTTGGAAAACTCAAGACTACATTCCTTCAAACCTTGATTTATATGGTACTCTAAGGTAGCCCCCAACAAAAATGGACTACTTCTAATACCAAAGACTACTCGTTTGTGTCGATAAATTATTTCATTCCCTTCAGAATCGACCCATAAAAAGCGCAGAAAGTCTCGGTCAGCTTCGTGAATACTAATCTGTAGAAATGCTTTTCTTATATCTGCAGACACACCTATTTTATGTTGACGGAAACGAAGAAGTATGTCTGGTATCAGCTCTATTAAGTTGGGGCCAGTCTCTAAACATTGATTCAGTGAGGGTCCCTGTTTGTCTTTGGCTGACGCGTCGAACACTGGTCTAATTCTGGTAGTGCTATTTTCCTTGACGACTGGCCTGTGAGGTAAATAATGAACCAATGAAGTTACCTGGTTTTCTCTAACTTCTTCAATGATCCCAGCTTTAATCCATTCCAAGAAAACTTCATCGTAAGGTTGCCTCAATTGACTGGTGATTAATTTCGTCAAAGTGTTTTTCAAACGTTTTTGTGCCAGCTCATAATTTGAAGGCAATGGCGGATGTCCATCTACCCAGGGAAGCCTTACTTTATAACGACCCCTTGGTGTAACTTGAACAGATTCTAAAAAGAGCTGTACTGCCGCCGAAGCTTGTTCTCTTCGAGAGCGTTGTTCATAAGGGTCACGAATTCCTAAAGTATCTAAATCCCATAGTTGGGACAGTAAAGCATCATTTATAAGTAAACTTATAGCACTTAAAGTGTGTCCTAAAGGTCTATCAATTGGTACCTTTCCCATCAGGGTCCAACCAAGTAGCATTTCCACAGCAACTAAACCGGTTGTCAGCTTAAGGGTACGTCCAGTATACAGCTTCCCAGCTACATCCGACCCTATCAACACCTCTATGGGGCCTGGAGTATTAAAATCAGAGAGGGGAATGTCCTTCTGCCTCAAATCGTCCATCCAGGGTCCATAAAAAACAGGCAAAACATCTGTACAAATAACATTTTGAGATAAAGCTTCTAAAGTACACTTGTAATTTCCTTGACTTAAACAAATATCATAAACATTGTGGTTCTGTTCAGATGACACTCCTCCAAACAAACAGTGGCGTATTTTAAAATTCTGTTTTATAGAAAATCCTAATGAGTCTGCTGTGGCTTTTAGTATGTAACTGTTATGTGAACCAGTGTCAATAAGTACCCTCACGCTTTTGGAACCATGTGGACCATTCAAGTTAACCTTCAAAGTCTGCAAAAATACATGAGAACCCGTCCCATTAGTACAAGTCAAAAAATCGTTGGACGTCGACGCGGGAGTTTCGTCGGCTTTCAGCTCTGTCACTGCTTTTCCACCTGTTGATAGACTGAAACACATAAGGGTTACATGTGACTTTCCACAAATTATGCATTTAACCCTGGCATGGCACTGCCGTGACTGATGACCCAACTTCAAGCATCGAAAACAAGCCCTCATGGAAGACAACAACTCTTTCCTCTTCTCCAAAGTCATACCTTGGGCTTTAAAACAGTTTAGGCTGTCATGACAACTGTTGCAAAATACACATTTATTTGGTTCTCGTTGTGGTGGACTTGGCTTCTGGTTTGACTGCACCAACAGTGCACTGGCACTAGGCTGTCGACGGGAGTTTGCTTTCACAGGGGTCTCTTGAAAATTGTCCACAGTTTCACTACGTAGACCAAATCCCTGTGCTGCAAGAACAATGCGTTGCTCATTATTAACCTCATTTCGCAGAAAATGTAGCAAATGTTTTAGTTTGGCCTCGAGACTGACTGCTTCAACATCTGGTGGCTCTGATGGTATACTACTACTAATAAACGATCGCTGCCACACTCTTAATAAGTCCTCAGGTAGGCAAGACTCAATCAAAGGAAACAACACTGCTGAATATCCACTTGTGGTAATGCCTAAAGTCTCCAAAGCACGAATTTGTGTTTCCAGGCCATCATAAAGTGAACATACGTCTATATTATTACTAGAGGTAGCATTGTTAATAATAAGCTGCAGCAGACCACGTATATACACCTCTATTTGCAAATCTTCCCTGCCAAAACGAGATTTTAGTGACTCAACGATCTTAGGATAATTTTCTTTAACAGCAGGGAAACTTTCTACTAGTAACCTGGCTCTACTGCCAGGAACAGTAGCCTGAATAAGGTATTCAATTTTATCATTGCAATCAATGTCAGGGTCTTCATGAACTTTGCGAAATTGTGACCAAAATGGTAACCATTCCTTGATATTACCGGAAAATGTCTTAAATTCAATAACAGGCAACTTAAACTTATGTTTACCTTGTAACGGTGCAACACTATTGGTTTCCGGGTTTCCTGAAGCTGCATGGTATCCATTTCTATCTTTCTGCATGAGGGATTCGTAACGTAAACTTAATAAGGAGAATCTCTTCATGTAGTTATCACATGCTTCTAACTCCGTCATTATGAGGTCCTCTTCAGTATCTTCGCTCAACAGTAGATCATATATTTCCTCATTGAGAGCTTTTAGCTTCTCAGCTTTATTATTCAACATGTCGAAGGCCACTCGAACATCTAAGTTCACCTCTTCACCAGTTAGTAGCTCTTCCAAATCATTGGCACTCTTTGTAAACATAGTACGCAGAATTTTTCTATTCTTCCTTAGCTGCTCCATACTATGTCCCCAAAAGCTCAAAAAATACACTACAAAACTGTCCAACCCCAACCAAAGTCACAAGAGTCCTGTCACGGTCGCCACTAATGTTGCCCTCGAACAAAACTACCCGTTTTGCCCTTGGAGTTGTCTCTTGCACTCTGGATCGGGAAAAAATATAACACCCTTTACTCGAATTCAACTTTATTCGGTGTTAGAACTAAACTTTAGATTGGGATTAAAACCCTAAAAGATATCAAGAACATGTGCCTATTTTTTTACTTAACGCCAATAATCTCCCTTTTTTAGGTTATAGTTACACGTTGACATTACTTTTCAAAACAAAATTTTTCAGCTAACAGTTGACAGTTGAAACTAGAAAATGTACATAGATACAACAGACTCTGAAGAGTTACCCCCAGGCAAAGGAGGCAATTGTGTTTATGTTGGTATGCTTAAACCAGTGTTGGACGGTCCCTGTAGGATATTTTCTAACAAACGGACTTACAGCAAACGACAAAGCAGAATTAATAAAAAAGTGCTTGCAATTTTTGCATCAATCAAATGTCACTGTAAAATCGTTGACATTTGATGGTGCAGTTGCAAACATAAGTGCAGTGCAGCAACTTCGGGCTCAACTAAGTGAACCCAAGAATTTAAAAACTTATTTCGAACATCCTGTTACGAGAAAGAAAATGTTTATATTTTCTATGACATTTGTCACATGATAAAACTAGTTAGAAATTGCTTCGGTGCCATGAAAGTACTAGAAAATTCATCAAATGACTCTATAAAATGGGATTTTATTTCAAACTTGGCAGAACTTCAAAATGTTGAAGGTGTTAACGAGTGTATCGTGTATCGCTTCGAACTGCCCACTACTACGGATATTTGGTTCGGGTGTACTCGAGATCGGTCGTTCCGAAACTCGGGTGGCCTACGTGACCGGCGCGTGCAGTAGTCGGCAACAGACATTCTAACGGAACGTTTGGAGCGTTCCTTTGTTTACCTTACGTACATATCTAACCTATATTTTTAAGTTGTTGTTTCCTTTGGGTTTGTAAAATAAACCATTTAAAACAAGAAGTGCATCTTGAATCATAACAGAAGGACTTCATGCTGCTACCAAACTGAGAAATAGGCATTTACAGTGGTCCAGAGAGGTCATGAAAGTCAGACTAGCTGTTCAAACTATCAGTAGAAGTGTAGCAGATGCAATGACATTTTTAAGAGAGGACATCCAACATCCAAGTTTTTTAGAATCCAGGGCAACCTCTGAATTTATATTGAAATTTAACAATCTGTTTGATATATTTAATTCTAGGGGTAAGTGCGCTAAATATAAATTTAAACAAAATTCATCTCCTAAAACAGCACCAGATTTTTTTAATTTTTTTGGTGAGATGAAAGAATATATTTTGGGACTAAAATTACAAGGACGACCCGTTATCCAATCAAAACGGAAAACTGTTTTTTTAGGGTTTTTAGTTGGGATGAAATCACTGGAGTCTTTGTATAACGACAATATTAAAAAAAATCATAACATGAAATATATAGCCACTTATAGACTTTCACAAGATCATTTAGAATTATTTTTTGGGGCAATTAGAAGCAAAGGTGGGTTCAACAATAATCAGACAGCAAGACAATTTCAAGCTGCTTATAAGCGTCTGTTAGTACAAACCCAAATTTCCGGTTCAAAATCAGCAAATATTACTGATTTTGAAAATGTTGCCATACTAAATTGTAGCGGTATCACAAAAACAGAAGAAGGGGAAGATATGGAACAAAATAATAATTTTGTTTTACTTGAAGCTGAAATTAAAAATGACATAGATAAATATAAATATTTTAACTTAATACATGGGATTTAACAATGTATGTTGAAGACATTGTTGGGTACATTTCCGGATTTATTGTGTGCAAACTAAAAACTTGCATAAACTGTGCTAAGTGCTTAATGCTACTTCAAAGTGAGGCCTGTATAAGTAAATTACAAGAACGAAAGACATATGGGCGGTTAATAAAAGCGTCCAATTTGATCGTTGAAGTATGCAAAAGTGCGGAAAAATTTTTCAAATTTTTTGCAGACGCAAAATTTATTTAATAAAAAATTTGACGATAAGTTACTAGAACTTTTAATTGTAAGTACAATGAACCACATGGAAGCCACAATTTATGACCATTTTGGGGACCATTTATATGATGGTGACTTAATTAATAACCTCATCAATTTTAATTAAATTAATTTTAAAACATTACTTTAAACTTCGACTCTACCATGAGTCAAATAAATTATTAGAAAAATCTAAACCGAGAGTGCGAAGTATAAACACTAAAATTACATTATTTAGAAATGAATAACTGTGCCTAATAATAATGTTAAAGTTCAAATGAGTGTTTTTTTAAGTATGTATAAGTAATTTAGTATTAAGGTGTTGTGTAATAGTATAGTTTGTATAGTAATTGTGATTGGTTTTGGATATGCCAACAATTTGTATTTGTCAATTTTTAGTTTAAAAAATTATTTGTATTTCTTTTCATTCTATTATGTATTATCAGGTATAGATGTTATGTTATTTTTTAATAGATTTATATTTGACAAGATTGATTATACACTCAAATATATGTTCAGATTTAAATTTCCTTAGTCTGGTATATTAATTTTTGTAATTTCTTTCTTTGCTTGTTCGAGACCAACGTTATAATAGTCATTGGCACTGTCTTATAATAAATTAATGCTTCTGTGATTTTGTTAATTTGATTTACACCTATCAAACTAATAAATATTATGTTTACCACTAACCCATTTAGGCATAATCACACTATTCTAAATTGATTTGAGAGTACAATATAGGCATACAGTGCATTTTTTTTAACGCACAACAGCGCAAGCACGTGTTAGACCATGTTTTTTTGGAACTACAAGTATAAAACTTGACGGGTGGCTGTTTCGTACCCTGAAGCTTAAGTAAGTTTACCAATTCGGCCTAAAAAGTGATTAAAAACTTGCAAAAAATCATCTTTTTTCGAAAAGATTTTATCTTTCCATACTCCCTGTATGTATGATAGGTGCTTGTTGTTTTTGATACTGGCACGGCAGGTAGCAGGTAAAATTTGGCGTAGAAAGTAAAACAAGTTGATCATTAACTTTGTATCAAGAAAGTTAAGAACAAAAGAAGTATTTTTATAAGTGAATTGTTCAAAGTGACCTCCGTTTGAAGCCAAACAGTATTCCAAACAATCATAAAATGTCCCTTTGACGTTCAAAAGATGTCGGGTCGTGATGCAGTCAAAATATGTCACTCTACCTGCTACCCGCCCTGCTAGCATATCAAAAACAACAAAGAACAACAATGCATACAAGGAGTATGAAACGATAAAATCTTTTCGAAAAAAATAATTTTTTGCCAGTTTTTAATTACTTTTTAGACCAAATTGGTTAACTTACTTAAGCTTCAGGGTACTAAAGACACACCCGTGAAGTTTTAGACCTGTAGTTCCAAAATAACATGGTCTAACAGGGGCTTAAAAATTTAACACGTAAAATCCTATGTTGCGCGTTAAAAAAAACGCACTGTATATTTTTTTATATCATCCTTTGAATATATCAACAACAAAAGTTATCTACAAATGACCAAAAATTATTTAAATCCACAATCACAGGATATCCATGGTTTAACCTCAGATATACAGGGTGATTCCAAAGTTGGTGCTTTCCTTTCAAAAAATATTACCCTACTGGTTTTTTTTTTCAACATAAAATTTATTATTGAATTCCTTGTTCAATTCTAAAAATAAAACCCCTTTTATTATTTTTTGCTACGAGGCATCGTTTCCCAGTAAAAAAAAATAAAAACCGTCTTAATGCGTGCCTAAAATTAAATGCTGTTTTAATTTAAAATGTCAAATTATTAAAACTTAGTTCAAAGGCGGCTGAAATCTTTTGTTTTTGTTTATGTCTGTTGATAAGGAATAACCTGTAGTTAGTTAAAATCAAATTTGTTATTTTTTATTTTGTTTTTTTCAGTAAAAGTTTGACACCCTGTATCTTCGTTATTGTTCATATTTCGAAAAAGCGTCAACGGAAAAAAAACTTATTTTTTGAAGCCCTATTCGTAGGTGAAAGGAAAACATCAACTTTGGAATCACCCTGTATAGGTATATATAAAATTTAAACCGACTTTTAATATATGTTATTTGTATCAAGCAGATGTATAATTATGTATATAATATTATATATGTATATAATTATATAACGTGGAATAGCAAAACGTTTTCTATTTCACGAAACTTAGAATAAAATCCACAATTCAGTTTTCCGCCACCGCCACTGAATTCCACTTCGGACTATAAAGAGAGAGACAACAATCTAAAACACGTATTAGCACAGACTCATCCCCACCCGCCGTTTATTCATTCATTACTTTCGGCTGCAACCGATCGATAAGAAGAGGTGTCTGCTTAAAAATGATTTGTATTTATGAATGACTAGGCAGGTCTATAGACGTTAGTATATATTAATGTCTTTGTTAGCATAGCTATCTCAGAAAGTATAGTTGATAGAGCTTTAGTTAAATGGAGGCAAAGTTGCGCATTTTACTGCTAAATAATTCGGTAAATTTTTTTTTTTTAAATTTTTATTACATCCGGAGATATCCAACAAAAACAACTAATCAAATTTCTATTTTATTTTTTTCCACTTTATTATTGATTATTTTGGAAAATCAATTGCACCTTCTGGAGGCATTAATTTATGCTATTTAAGAAAATAATGTTTGTATTTAGCTACAACGTTTTGTTTTTAGATACCATCATCAACTTAATATTTTAAAATACGGACCGGGACTTTTGATTTCGTTTTTTTAGTAGCTACCAACCTACCGAAAATAATGATGTGCCACACTTGTCAAAAAATTATACCTAGTGTACTTAGGTATTTGTTTTTTTCAAATATGCATTTGAAATTCATATGTTATCATAATGAGTAAATAATTTAGTTTGATATGATTAAGCTGATTCATCAAAACTCAACCGCGAATTCAAACATGTGAGTATCTGAAAAATAAATAACTAACAAAAAACATATTTTTTTTTAAAATAAATTAAAAAATCTAAGTACCATAAGAAATTCTCGCTCTTTTTCGAAGGAGCAATGAACCTATTTATTAAATTATATAAAACTAAATTATCTACTCATTATGACAAGATATCAAATTCAATTGCTTATTTTTTTTAAAAATCTTAAAATACCAAGTACATAATACGAGTACACTAGGTATATTTTTTGACAAGTGTGACACATCATTAGTTTCAGAAGGTCTGTGGCTACTAAAAAATGAAATAAAAAGTTGA
Organism: Ips typographus; assembly: GCF_016097725.1. Taxonomy (NCBI): domain Eukaryota; kingdom Metazoa; phylum Arthropoda; class Insecta; order Coleoptera; family Curculionidae; genus Ips; species Ips typographus. Next base: position 4,662,030 of record NC_138436.1, read on the forward strand.
GGTCGGTATTTGAAAATTTGAAGCTGACGTTGGTATCTAAAAAAGTAATGTTTGAGCTGAAAACTAAAACTATTTTCTTGAAGAAAATGTGCCTCCAGAAGGTGCCATTGATTAAAGTGGTAAAAAAATTAAAATAGAAATTTGACTTTTCCGGTTTTTGTCGGATATCTCCGGATGTAATGAAACTTTTTTGAATTTTTTTTTTACCAAATTATTTAGCAATAAAATGCGCAACTTTGCCTCCATTTAACTAAAGCTCTATCAACTATACTTTCTGAGATAGCAATGCTAATGCATCGAATTTGTAACACCCTGTATGTTTGGTTTAAAATCATGGTACTAGATAAGCAAATGTTGTATCATCTAAGTAATTTCGTAGACATCATTTGATCTGAAGAATTGACACGTATATGAATTAGATTATTACTGTTCCTTCAAACATGCATTTAGATAACACTACATACAGTGCTTTTGTAACATGCATGCTGCCTAAGTTCAAGAAAATTAAAAAGACTAACTTTTCACAAAAATTCTCGATCCCCATGTTTTTAATTTTATTAACCTCTGCTTGTGTTATATGAAATGGAATTATACAGGGCCCAAAAACTGGGTATTTAAAATATTTTCGATCTTTTAAATGGCTACACTTCTTTATTATTGTATAATTTGGATTCTAGAAACAAACAATTCTAAACATGTTCCATGCAACTTGTACCACAATTGTCCTGTAAATATTGATAATTTGACACCAGTAATTTTCCAATAAATCAGATTAACATCCCCAAAAATTATTGATGACATTTTTAAAAAAAATGTAAAAAGATAATAAACCGTCTTGGTTATTGTAACAGTACATAGAATTCATTTTGAACAGCTGATTTTATTTTTATTCAATTTTTTTAAGTAAAAGTTGTAGGACCTATAATTTTGAAAAGTGTATTTGACATTTGTTTGAAAACAATTGAATATCAGTATGGAGTATGTTGCATGGAATATGTTAAGGATTGTTTGTAGAATCCAAAACCTCCTATAAAAATAAGGTTCCAAGTGTTTTTGCAAAAAGTAAAGCCCACTTTAAAATTTAGTTTAAGTATTAGTAGGTATTAGTACTCACTGTAAAAATTGAAGGTGTTTATAAATGATAAGTTTATGGAGGTTATTACATGACATATAGACTGACAAGTGCCAGTACATAAATACTAAATATACTCTTTCTTTAAGCCGGAACCCAAAACAAAAACAAAAAAGTTAATAAAATAATGTACCTAAAAACTATCACTTTTGTGATAATATTCATGTCAATGCCAGGTTAACCATACTGCAGGTGCGAAAAAGACAAAAAGATTTAATTTCAGTATTAGCCATAAAAAATTTTGGTTTTTAAGTGAATTCAGTTATAACTAATACTAAATTTAAATTATTTTTTTATAAACTACTTTGGTCATAAGCATTGATTCTATTCTTAGTCCTAATATTAATAATATAACTAAAATTTTGCTTTATAAACTAGGCTTAAGTCCCTTCCATTTCATCACATTCAAGACATTGTATAATACATATTAACTCAATGTTGAGCAATGCCGATTACTAAAGGGTACAATGATAATTATTAAACATAAAACAATAATGAAAAATGCATTAGTTTTCATTTTAATGTTAATTTAAGTAAAATCACTATACTGACCTTAAACCTTGCTTTTTTATTCACTGTTCTAATGTAAGTAGTTGATCCCATTGCACACAATTTCACTCTTCAACTTGATTGATATTGTAACATAGAAATTACACTAGGTACCGTTACCTTAAGTTGCCCCAGTCTCCCCCAGTACAATGTTTGTGTCAGCAAGATTGGCGAATTGGGGTCATGATGTGAGTATAAATACTGTACCAAAAGCACGTACAGATCACTGATCTCTGGGTTAGTCTGGGTATGCCTATTGTGTAACGTAACGTGGAGCAGTAGGTGACCAAGTGCCACACCCCTGATCAGCCCTAGCAAAGGAAATAGTGTGGGCGCGCAGCCTAAGTTGCCGTTCCAGCTTACCTCCCTTTGTTAGGTTCTCCACGTCTTTGCCGGCTCGGTGAATGCCCTCGGACCTGAGTCTAGGGTTCATTTACCACCGCTAAAGCGTTGCCCCCGTGTACCTTTACCTAGAAGCCAGATCACGTCATGATCCCCGCCATCTTAGCCATCTGGGGGTAAGATTATCGTCTAGACATATAGGCACTATTACATAATAAAGAGTGGGTTACCTGTGGAAACCTGAGTATTCTTCCCCCTCAACCAACCCTTAACGTGACATGGTGCATGTGCCTCGTTTCATCCCCGTCTGCTAATCTCCAAATTGGTAGACACACCCTCGCAGACGCAGTTAACGGCGCAGGAAAAAGGGAATGAATAAAGGGTACAATTTGAGATCCGCAAAACCCGACAGTCCATTTGCACCAAGGCACAGAAGTTCAAGTGTTGGGAACTTTCAGGACCAAAAAAATACAGAAGGGTCACCAAGATATCTCACCCTGACCTTGGTACGACAGAAAGACGCAACGGAAGCAGGGAAAAGTGACGAAGACAGAGAAATCATAACAATACGCAATCAAGCAAATTCAGAGGAGATAAACAAGGGCTCAGGCAAACTTACCGACGCAATGGCAAACACCACGATTTCCACGGTGGAAACAGGGGAAAAAAACACCCGCTTTGCCACAATTTATCAGCCCCCCAACTTTCAACCCCTGCAAAGACTCAGCACAATCTTTTATAGCGACATATGACCGAATGGCAGTGGCCAACAATTGGAATGATGCCCTGAAGATTCTGTACTTTCAGTCTTTCCTGCAGGGGGCGGCAAGTTTATGGTACACAGAATATAAAGAAGGCCACCCGGACAGTAACTGGCCCCTCATATGTCAGGCTTTTAAAAAGGAATTCGACGACGACAACAGCAGCCTGCGCCTGCTGGCAAAAGTTCGAGAGAGAACACAAGACCCATCAGAACCCACAATGAACTATTTCTACGACCTAAGGGTCCGCTATGAGGAATACAAGCGTAATATCGATTTTGGGGAATTTCAGGAGATCTTTCAAGGGGGTCTAACAACCGAAGCCAAAGCTAGGTACTACTGGCTCACACACTTTCCCAACCAGCCACCTAGTTCACTAGAAGAAATCAAATTGTTATACATCACAATGGACAAAGCCCCCATAGAAGCACCCCCACGGCCCTCTACATCCACGTTCCAGCCACAACGGCGGGTATATGATAGCTCAAACTTTGGGGAACCGGCACGGTACGAAACCCGCCGCCCAAGCTACAGAGACGCACCCACATTCCGTCCACAGCGTCAGGCATACGATAATTCCTGCTTGACAAGGGCAGGAAGATACGAACACCGCCGCCCTTTCACAAGGGAAAAAACCCCGCCACCTCCCAGAAGGGAATATGATACAAGGCGCACACCCCCGCCTCAAAGGCGTTACCCTAGCACGAGGGCACGAGACAATAGGCCAGCATGCTATAGCTAATATAATATAATGCTATAGCGAAAAAATTGGGCACTTTGCCACAGTCTGCAGAAGCAGACCGCATCACCCAAACTTCGAAGGGTGGCAAAATTGAGTCCCGTCACCCTCTCCACTTGGGGGCCAACGCGCAATAAAGTATTGACAATCAACGTTATTTTAAATGGATTCTTTATACCAGCAATAATAGACACAGGGGCCGAGCTGAACATAGTAAGCGATCGCCTAATAGAAAACAAGCAAAGAAGCACAAGACACTCCACCCTCCTGCTCACGGCAGGGGGCCAGAAAATCCCCAGCCTGGGGGAAACGAAAACATCACTAGAGATAGTAGGGAGCTACGTAGGAAAATGGGACATACGAGCTACTATACTAAGAAACCCACCCCAACCACTCATCTTGGGAATGGAATTTTTGGTGGATACAAAAGCGACAATCGACATGGCAAAGAAAACGTTAACCCTCGAAGAAGGGTTGATCATAAGTTTCAGCCATCAAGCAAAAAGCACAAGCAAACAAGACCCACGTTTACACCCGCAAAACAAAAAAAATAATAACCCAAGCAAAGCAACCCAGCAAGCAAAAGCAGGAAAAAATAGGAAAAAGCAAGCAAATTCTCGTTTACCAGAGCCTAGCATACACGAGGTGCCCAGATCGATTTTCTCCTTCCCCAAGAACACGGCATGGGCATTTACAGTGTCCACGACACCCTGCAACGACGGGGGTATTGCTAGAGTAATCAGAAGCCACGCAGGGGTAAAAAAAATAAATGACTCCCACCTGGGAGAACTGGATTTCTTCTCAAAAAACGGCCGACAGATAGTTCAGATGACGGCCAAAGAGGAAAACGCCCATTCAGTCGCCATCGAACCGTTCAGAAGATGCTGCACGGCACTGAAACAATGGGCAAATCAACACGATATTAGGAGCATCGCCTTACCAAGATTAAGCCAACGAGACGATCCCACAAGCTGGCTAACCAGCAAGGAAATACTAACAGACGCGTTTAGGGGCACTAACATAAAGATCTGGATATCGAAAGGAAAAGGAAAGAGGAAAACACGCGCCAGCAAAGCAAAAACAGGATGGGAAGTCCTACCTAACTACTTTGAGGAAATCCCGCCAGAACAAACTAAATTAAGGGCTGCGGAAGATGTGGTCATCATGCCTGGCGAAACAAGAACAATAACAACAGGACCGCAGAATACCCCAACAGAGGGAACACACGTGGTACCTAATGAAAACTGGTTAATCAGGAACCACCTGCTGGGCAACTACGGGCAAGACGGAGAGAGCCCCACGATAGAGCTCAAAAACGTCGGCCCAACGCCAAGAATAGTGTATAAAGGTACCACCATAGCAAAGATGGAAAAAGAAACGGCGTCCAGTCAAGTATTCTCGGTCCGTCAATCGAACGATGAAAAGGTGAACCTAGAGGACCATAAGCTCGAACACATACCAGAAGGACGCTTTAAAGAAAAGTTAAAGCAATTATTAGCGAGTTATGAAGACGTGTTCTGCAAATCACCAAAGTTCATGGGCAAAACAAACCTTATCGAACACAAGATAGAGGTAACTGAGAACAAACCAGTAAAATGCCGCCCGTACAGAGTCTCACAGAACGAAAGGGAAATAATAGATGCCCAGATACAGGAAATGTTAGACTGTGGGGTAATAAGACCCTGCCATTCACCCTGGGCAAGCCCGGTAGTCCTAGTTAAGAAAAAGGATGGTTCCACCAGATTCTGTTGTGGATTACAAGAGAACCATTAACCCGGTGACAAAGAAATCCTGCTACCCCCTACCGCAGATAGATGATATATTGACCTATCTAGGAAACGCCAGATATTTCACGACACTGGACATGTTCTCGGGGTACTGGCAGATTCCGATCGAAGAATCTTCAAAGCAATATACGGCTTTCACAGCACAAGGCCATGGCTCGTATGAGTTCAATGTACTAAGCTTTGGACTCTGCAACGCCCCAGCCACCTTCCAGCAGCTAGCAGACAAAGTTTTTAGAGATCTTAAGTGGAGTGAAATACTGATATATTTAGACGACAATAATATTCTCCGAAAACCTAGAGGATCACATCCAGAAGCTGTAGGGAAGCTGAAAAAGTATTCACAAGAATGAGAGAATCTAACCTCACGCTTAAACCCAGCAAATGCGAGTATCTGCAGGAGCAAGTAAGAATACTGGGCTATACAGTAAGCGGGGAAGGCATATACCCCGAAGAAGGGAAGTTAGCAGGGATTAAAGAATTCCCGACGCCGAAGAAAACGAAAGAACTTCAAAGTTTCCTGGGCTTGTGCAATTTTTACAAGAAATTCATAAAAAATTATTCAGTGTTGGCACGGCCCCTGCATGAGGCCACAAAGAAAAACAAATTTCATTGGGGCACAGAACAAGAAAAGGCATTTCAGGAAGTGAAAGAACGGCTGACAACAGCCCCGGTGTTGAAACACTACAACCCTAACATCGGGTGCACACTCCACACAGACGCATGTACAGAGGGCATTGAGGCGATACTATTGCAGGAAGGAGATGACAAGCAAAACCACCCCATAGCATACATAAGCAGGTCACTGTCAAAAGCTGAGAAAAACTACTCTATAAGTGAACTGGAACTGCTGGCCGCTGTATGGGGAATGACATACTTGAGACATCTCATTTACGGAAGACCAGTGGTAATAGTCACCGACCACCATGCTCTCTGTTGGATACATAACATAAAAGACCACTCTAGGCGGTTAGCTCGGTGGGCACTAAAACTAGCCGAGTTCGACTACTCGGTGGTATACAAGAAAGGCAGCAAGCATCAAGACGCAGACTGTCTATCGCGCAACCCCGCTCTACATATAGATAATATGGAAATCGAGGAGTTAGATGACGTGCCCACCTTCACCATCCAGACAGTAAAGATAGACGAACTACAAAACAGAGACAAGGACCTAAGGGAATTAAAAGAAGTAATCATGGACCCTGAAAATAGTACCAGCGACGCAATAACGCGACGAAAGGCGAAGAATTTCAGGGTAAGGGACAACATATTGTCACGTTTAGGGGGTAGCGTAGGAAGAGAAACAACAAACGTAGCTCAAGTATGTCTCCTTTATTTTTATACCGAAGATAATGCCTAACTAAATCTTACCCCCAGATTAAGAGGGCCGCCAGTACCGCTACAGGCGGGGCGCACATGGAACACTCTCTACGAGGGGGTGCGTGGGGGTGTGTGTGTGTGTGAGTGTGCGTAAGGCCTTCTGATGTGCCGCCAAGCGGAACCCGCTCGATACGAGCAGGGAACCCCTATGTCCGACAAGCCCGAAGGATTTACTTTAGGCACTGCAAGCCCTCTTGAAGTGTCGCCAAGCGAAACCCGCTCGATACAAGCAGGTAGCCCCTATGACCGACACGCCCAAAGGACTTACTTCAGGTACTGATAGGGTCAAGAGTCCCGACGGTCACCACTGGGTTGCGTAAGAACTCTAGTCTTTTCAGCCTGGATTTCCAAGAAGGTATCGAGCCGTCCGGGCACTAGGAAGTTCGGACTGATGCTCGATAGACCGACCCAGAGACCAGTAATCTTCGATGGCTTGAGACGCTGATTTAATACTCATCTCATGACCCCAATTTGCCGGTCTCGCTGATTCGGCAGTGTACTGGGGGAGACCGGGGCCAGACTAGGTAACGGAACATGGTGCAACTTATGTTATTCGTGACATCTCCCCCCTCTGAAGAGTGTTCGCCTCGGACACTTAACCCTAACTTAACTAAATAACCTACATGCCCCATGGCTTTATTTACAACGTGTGACCAATCGTAACTTATGTCTTATTACGTTCCCTTTGTTATCTCCCTTGTGGTTCTCCTGGAAACTGTTGCTCCTTCCTGGAGGGCGGCCTTACGCGGCTTCGTCTTGCCTATCTGTGCGCCAGAGCACCCGTTACTCAGTTCGCGGGTGGTGGCGCCCTCTACTGACTTTCCTCGTCCACTTTGAAGTGCGCGGGATGGTCACTTGTTCCGTGAGTTCCTAGGTTGTGGTATCCTGGCGGTAGAGGGCGTGACGGTCGGTCAACCTATTTAAATATGTATCTTGTAAGTTTATGTTTTATTGTTTATACTTAATTGTTTAGACTATGTAAGCTTTATGAAATATACTTAGTTTGCACCCTACTTATGCAAAATGTTACCCTTACAACTTATTTTATTGTTTAACTGGCCGTCGAAGTGTAAGAACAGAATAATGGAATCAAGTAAGTTCACTTTTTCCTCTTTTCTCTATTTTTCTCTGTGTCATTTTCCCTTTCTTTTCCCTTTAGCTTCGCATTACCAAGGGTTCCCTTGCACCAGACGGCGGTTAAGGGCCCGGCTGCTACGTCTCCTACACTTTGTCCGTTCTGACTTTCCACGAGTATGTTATTCTTAGATCGGGACTGCCATTTCACTTTTTCTTTCTCCTTTTTTTTTTTTTCTTTAAGGGAATCGTACCGGAAGTGTATATATTTAAGGTGCCGTTTGGTGACTGGCCCCCCAGCTACCCAGACACCCATGTGCTGCTTCGCGAGGGGTCTTTTTGTGGACAGATATGTCTGATCTCATTTACCCCTCGCCTTCGGCGACCAGTTATACATTTGTATTATTAATATCGGTACCAAATATATCTATATCCTATCTAGTCGTTTGTTTGTTCTATGCTAAGTTTGTGTGACTTGACTTATTGCTCGTTCACTGTGCGCGCGTTTCCTGTCAACTGTCGTTCTAATTGATGAGCCACACCTTCGGTCAATGTCTTGCCTAGTTCTGATGATTCGTCGATTTTCAACACGAAGGTTCTCGGTACCTGATGGCGTCCCTCTGCCGCCATGCTTGATATCTCTAAATTTTCCTGGCTTTCCTGTCTTAAACCTTCAGTTTCGGTGCTCTGACTGGGTGATTTGTGTTTTTTACGGGAGGTAAGGTAGTGTTTCAGCAGGCCGTATAATATGACGCCGATTATTATCCCTCCGATTAGCCACGTTGTCACGCCCAGCCAGTATTCCTGCGTGCCCCCCCCGGGTGCTTGGGGGGCCCCGTTTTCTGTGTGGGCTGTCTGTGCCAATGCGAGTAATGTTGGTCGTTGTAATAGTAAGTAAATTACCGCTATTGACAAGACTATGTTCCACGTGAACATGAAGGAGTGGTTGCCCTGGTGTATTTCCACGTGGGCGAGGTGTTCCTGTTTTTCCCATTCGATGTCCATGTTTAACCTTACTTCTTTTTCCGAGGTTAGGTTGAAATGTGGCAGGTTTGTGGTCCAGTTACTGTTTAGGCATTCTGATAGGTTATGAAAGGTAGGTAAAAATGCCTGGTTATCTGATGGTTTTAACACGAATGTTTTTAGGTTAGTCCATGCGGCTGGTAGTATGTGCCGTATGGAAGCTGGATTTTCTTCGTCTTTGCAAGGAAATCGTTTTTGGATGACAACGTCCTTGTCTACTAATAGCTGGCATTTGCATGGTAAGTTGATTTTTAATGCTCCTGGTAGTTTTAACATTTCCTCCCCGAGTTTAGTGGTGCTTTTAGGGCAGCTGATTGTCGTGTTAGCTTTTGGGTGTGTGATGAGGAATTCCTCGGACCCTGTTTCAGATATGATCATTAGGTTCGACTGGTGGCAATGCATAGGGCAATGTTCTGCTATATCTTCCACTGTGGATCCATGAAACAGTTTTCGAGCGCACGAAGGGCCTTGCGTTTGGTCGCCCGAGAACCTTGGTAAGTAGCACAGCCTATCTTGAAATGGTTTGCATTCGTGTAGTGCAATGCCTGTGATTTCTTTTAGGACCGTGGTCCCCTGGTCATTTGCTACGGCCATCATCAGTGGTGAGTGCTTTAATGTGCATGTCTGGCCCTGCCATGCGAATGGGTTTGTCTGGAGTTGGAATAGCTGCCACTGGTGATTTTTAGTTACTGTTGGTACCTTGACGTGTACCACCAGCTGTTCTCCGGAGAAGGTGCACTCGCTTATTGGTATACGGAAGTATGATGCTAAGTTGGATACAGGTATGGCTAAATCGATGTTGTCTTTTCCTATCTCGTTCTTTATTTTATTTAGATCGCTCCTTAACGTCTCAGGTTGAATTAGTGACAGTGGTATATGTTTATGCCTACATTCTTGTATTGCGGATTGGCTCCGCATTCTTCTAATTAGTAAGATCATTTTCCTTGCCATCCCCAGATTTGCTTGCATGTTTGCCTCCAGAGACCCTGTCGCTAATTCCCTTCCTGCTATTTCCCTTTTTCGAACCTCGTTTAGGAATTCCTCTAATATGTGCACCCTACTTTCTGTTGTCTTGATTGCCATGTTGGTTTCTTCCTGGCAGCGTTTCTGTTCTTCAGAATGTGTGCTGATCAATTTCAGCGTATTACTCATAGTACCATGTAGGGCATTTATATGTGCTTCCAGTTTGCCCTCTTCCATGGACATTGAGTCAAGTTTTTCCTGGGTTGCTACCCCGCAGCAGTAATTAAGCCCGTCCGCAATGAATCCTAGTGAGAACGTTCGTTTCTGACGTTTTGTCTTTCCAGACTCTGACCACTCCGGGTACCAGGCTGCTTTGTATTTGTCCATCTCCACATCTATTGCCCTTTCTAATTCCTCCAAGTGTTTTTTCGCCCTGCAGTATATGTGTTGGCCATTGCTCTCGCAATTATCTGCCTGTCTGAACCCTGGTTCTGTGGTTAGTTTAGGTTCTAACCATGGGATGACGTAAGTCAATGGAATAGTGCCCTCATAAAGTATTGTTTCTGGTAGTGTTTTCCATGTTGTCCCAGCTGATACTTCCACACGCTGTGTATCCGACGTGCCGGGCCTACAAGAATTGTTTTTATTACTGTCTCCGTTCCATGTAGGCCGACCGACTTGTGCTAGTCATTGTTCCTCTTCCTTGCATTCCACGTCCGAATCCCCCTCGGATATGTCCCCCAACGTCCATTCGTCATAGAATGGTAAAATCCTCCCTATGTGTACTATATCCGTTTTTTTTCCCTTTTTCTTGTTTTACTTCGTAGTTAACCTCACTGAGTTTCTTTATTATTCTGTAGGGTCCGAACCATCGTAGCAGCAGTTTCTCACTTTTTCCCATCTTCCTGATTGGGATGAATATTTTCATCCTATCTCCTACCTCAAATTCACCATTTCTGTGGTATTTATCATAAATGTCCTTGTCCTTCTCCTGTTTTTTGTGGATATTATCTACAGCAATTGCCCTTAACAGTAAAGCTTTTTCTCTTAATTCGTTCGTGTTTGATTCGTCCTCAGTTTCTAAAAGGGTGGCGTCTAGTGGGAGTGTGGGGTTTCTTGTGAATATTAGTTGAAATGGGCTGAAACGTGTCGTCTCCTGTTTGGCCGTATTGTATGCAAATGTCACGAAAGGCAGATAAGTGCACCAATCTGTCTGCTCTGTGTTGCAGTATAGTGACAGCATGTCTGCCAACGTTTTGTTTAAGCGTTCAGTTAGACCGTTGCACGAGGGGTGGTATGCCGTTGTAAAAGTGCTTTTCAGACCCATAATCTGTTGTAGTTCCTGCACTAGTTCGGATTGGAATACCATGCCTCTATCGCTGAGGATGCTTCTAGGAACGCCGTGAATTAGTATTACTCGTTCTAATAGGAACTTTGCCACAGGTCCTGCCTTCCCGTTAGGCAGGGCCGCTGTGATGGCGTATCTTGACGCGTAGTCTGTCACCACTACTATCGTCGTCTTGCCTTGGTTACTCCTCCGGAATGGTCCCAGTAGGTCTATCCCTACTTTATCAAATACCTTGCCCACTTTTATTGGCTGGAGTAACCCCAATGGCTTATCGTTTGTCGGCCCTTTTCTCGCTTGGCAGTCCCTACATCCTTTAATGTAATTTCTGACGTCCTTAGTCATAGAATCCCAATAGTATTTGGGAGTAAGTCTACTTATGGTTTTTGTTACCCCCATATGTCCGCTGGTAGGTGCGTTGTGAGCTTCCCACAAAATTTCCTCCCTAAGTGACCGGGGTATAACGAGTGCGTGTCAGTGTTGCCAACCGTAGCGGAATTCCGCTACTGTAGCGGATTTTCGATCTATGTAGCGGCGTAGCGGCGGAATTAACATATTGTAGCTTGGATAGCGGAAATTTAAATATTTTCAGACATTAAAAATTAAGCTGTGGTATGTTAAAAAAAATAACCACATATTAAAAATTAGATTATTACGCATTTAACTGCATAACAGTTTTATTATATAAAGGTTTGGTATTCGGTGAACTCCCTTCTTGATTTACTTGTTCCGGTAATTCCCCCAGTACCCAGTAGCCTTGTCAGTTTTTAAAGACGATGATTTGTTTTAGATAGGGGAATCCCCTGTCGATTTCGTGTAATTTCCCTATTTCGGATTTTTACTTTTAGTTTAGTCAAAAGGGACAAAAGGTTGTGAGTAGTAATTAGTGCACGGTGCTCACGCTTCTTTTTATACTGCGAATCGGACAAAAAATTTAGTCTTTATTTAACATTATTTGTTCTTTACGGTTTGCTAAAATCGGAAACGAATAAAATTTCTCGTCATTTTGTGTGTGTACTGTGTGTCTAGTTTACAATGGATCAGGTAATCTAAAAAACAGACTAAAAGTTTCAAAATAGTTTAACATATTTTTACTACGTATTAAAGATTTCAAGCGACTCGGAAAACTTAAGCGACAGCAATGAAGCCAAACTGATAAAACAGGCAAAAAGAAAACGCCGCCTTCATAAACAATGTTCAAGAGGAAAACAAACTCCTAGTAGCCCTAGTCCGAACAAATCGAGCGCCGAACCTGCAGAAGATATTGAAATTCAGCAATGGACTTCTTTGGAGATGTTGGAAAATACTCGGACAATGAGCACTGCTAGCACCTCTGCCAGCACTCTCCAAGATGAATCTTCTCCAACTACTCAGGTGAAACTTAAGAGAGTTAATCCGGTTAGTCGAATTCAAAAATTTTCGCTGAAATGGTTAACGGACCCAAAATTACAAAACTGGATTGAGGCTTGTGACCCTTGTGATGGTGAAGACAACACATATGCCAAATGCAAAGTGTGTTTGGTTAAACTCAAAGCTAAATACAGTGACTTAGTTTATCATTCCAAATCAAATAAACATCAAATAGCAGAAAGAAATATTAAATTTTCAAAAAAAATCGATTCTATGATGAAAACTAATCTCGCACAAAATCGAGAACATGTAGACGTTGTTTTGGCAAACTTTCGGTCTTCACTATTGGTAGCTGAGCATAATTTAAGTTTTAACGTTGTGGATCACATTACAGAAGTTAGTAAAATAAATTTTAAAGATTCGAAGGTAGCCAATTATTTACAATTAGGCCGAACAAAATGTACAATGATTATTAAAAATGTCTTAGCTGATGTCATAAAAAATTAATTAAAACAACAAGTAAAAGACAAATATGTATCAATTCTATTAGACGAGGCTAGTGACGTTAGTAATAAAAAAATATTATGCATTTTAGTTAAGTTTATACAAGGAAATGAAGTTAGAACTCAAGTCCTTGGTATGAAGGAGGTGGACAGTGATCATGGCACAGCAAAAGGGCTATATTCGCTGCTAAAACAGTCACTAGAGGAATTTGAAATTGAACAAAAAAATGTAGTTGGTTATTGTGCAGACAATGCCAGCGTAATGATGGGCAAGAAAGAAAGTGTCAAACAGTATTTATTAAATTCCAATCAGTTTTTGATCTCTAATGGTTGCATTTGCCATTCTATCCACTTAGTGGCAGTTTCAGCAGCAGCCTGTTTGCCTGATCATTTAGAGAACTTGCTTCAAAATATTAGCACATATTTTTCCCGCAGCCCAAAACGCCAATCAGTGCTTGAATCATTTCAAGAATTCATGCAAAACGAGAAATTAAAAATTTTAAAACCAAGTGCAACCCGTTGGTTAGCTCTTCATAAGTGTATTGAGCGGATACTAAAAATGTAGGATGTTTTAATTGAATTATTTAGATTAGCTGATTTTGAGCGAGAATCTGAAGTTGCACAAGTAATATTTAACCAATTGTGTAATCCTGTTAACAAAGCATACTTGTTATTTTTAAATTATATTTTGCCACTTTTTAATCAGTTTAATGCCTTCTTCCAGTCCCAAAAATCGTTAACTCCAACAATTTATTCAGAATGTCTAAGATTTTTAAAAACATTAGGTAGCAATTTTTTTAAAAAAGAATATATTACAGATGAAATAATATATATAAACTGTTATCATCCCCATCACCTTTTACCATTAGATTGTATACAAGCTGGTCCTGCAACATCTGATTTAATAAAAACATTTGACAACAAAGTAAAAAATCAATTTCTATTAAAGTGTGTAACTTTTTATCAAAAGTCCTTTGAAAATTGCTTAAGTAGGTTTCCCTTAAACAATTTTTTTTAAAATATAAGTTTGGTTAATATTAATGATGCTTTATGATCTTAACGTAGATGTCGATATCAAGTGTGTAGCAGAACAAATTAACCCTCAAAGAGTAGAACAATGCACCTTAGAATACAACCAATTAAAAATATACTTTTCAGAAACAGAAAAATCAATGAGTACGTGTACATCGAAGGCTTAAGTAAGCGGCTTCAGTTGGAGCCACTTGAAAAACATCGATGTATACGCTAAAAAGCGATTATTTCAAGTGACTTGAGGAAGTCAAGTCAAGTCTCTTTTTCAGCTCCCTTGAGTTTCACGAGCGCCTTGAAAATGCAATTAGGTACGATGTAGACAGAGTTTAGAGTAAAGACACTAATGACAGCTTGACAGCTGGCAGCTGAAAAACTCCTATTACTCCTAACCTGCAATTTTAATTTTGATTAGATCCGCCAAACAAGTTTGCTAAAATTAATTTGTTCCGGGTTTCGGTTTTCGATTTCGGTATATCCTAGTTCTATTTTCACACTTTCACTTTTACAATACATAATGGATGACATATCTAGTGCTCAAGTTGAGCAAAGCCAGGCACAACAATCGTTAAAAACAGGAAAAAAAGGTCGAAGAGCATTTTGGAGCAATAATGAAGTGAGGTGCTTTTTAACCCTAATGAAAGAAAAAATATTAGGGCTAATGGATGGCAAACGTTGGAGAGTTAATGAAATATTTAAATCGCTTGTGGAGCCCATGAAGCAAAACGGGTATCCAAGAGATGTCGCACAATTACTTTTTAAGTACAAAAACCTGAAGTGTAAGTTTATGAAGTACCTACTGCTTTAAGAAAATCTTCAAAATGTATTGTTTTTCTGTAGATGAATACTACAAATGTAAAAGAAATAACAGTCTTAGTGGACAAGAAAGAATGTTTTTTGAATTTTCTAATGAAATGGATAACCTTTTAGGGGATAGGCCAATGTCCAACACCCAGGAAATTGAATATGAAAGTCTTAATAGCATTCCAAGTAAGTAATCTGTTAAGTAAGTTAGGTAGTTTTGTATGAACAAAAACATCTGTTGAGCTGGAGAAACTTGTACATGTAAGCCAAGGTCATTCCTATAGGCATTAACATATCACTTGCAAGGTTTTTGAGGCTCAATGATGTTAGTATGTATACCTAAGATAATAATTTTGTTGGCAGCAATAAATCATGATGATGAGAACAATAATAATGCAACTCAACCTAAAGTTGTGTGTCCATCTTAACAGGTTTCACGCAGGAGGTCTCTCTTCAGTGGTTCCTGCAGTAAGCAAGAAAAACAGGAACTTGTCCTCACTTAAGAAAAAAGTCAAAGACAACGATTTGATAGTAACAAAAGCTGACAAAGCCAATTGCGTAGTGGTTCTTGACAGAACTCAGTATATGGACAAGGTCCTGGATTTTCTGAGTTCGGACTCCTTTGAAATTTTAAACTCCTCCCCTCTGGACAAATTCCTGGTGAAATTTAAGTCAATTATTAATAGAGTCCAGACTACTTTAACACCATTGGGATTTAATAAATACAAAATCATACCTATCAACCCTTCCGTTTCCAAACTCTATGGCCTTCCCAAAATCCACAAACCCAATATCCCCATCAGACCAGTGGTTTCCTTTTGCGGTTCTCCCTGCCACCATCTTTCTGCCTGGTTAAATGATAAGGAACAGATGTAAAAGAAATCGGAAAGCGAATAGTCAAAGCCAAAAAAGTAATCGGAGCTCTGAATGGAATCCTATGGAGCAAAGAAATAACCAAGAAGCGGAAATTTAATATCTATGAGGCAATGGTAAAAAGCACCCTCCTATATGGATCAGAAACCTGGAGAATTTCAGATAGACACAAGAAAAGAGTTGAGGCAGTTGAAATGGATGCAATTAGGAGATCGATGCGCATTTCACGAAGAGAAAGAATAAGAAACGACATCATAAAACAACGGATGGGAATAGAAGACGCAATAACACAGGATATCGAAAACAAGCAACTTACGTGGTACGGACACGTGGAAAGAATGTCAAATACCCGATGGCCTAAAAGAGTACTTCATTGGCAACCAACAGGCAGAAGAAAACGAGGAAGGCCAAAACAGGAGTGGCAGAAAACCATGCATAAATGCATGAGTGAGAGAAATCTAACACCTGAAGATTGTGAAGACCGAAGAGGCTGGAAATTAGGTGTCGGACAACGTCGAAAGACGTTCTAAACCGGCCTATATATATATATAAATGATATTATCCTTAAAACCACCGGATTTAAAAGTAAATACTCCATAAAAAATTCATTTGAACTTTGCTCCCAACTCAAAGACTTAACCATCCCAGACACAGCAATCATGGTCTCCTTCGATGTTTCCAACCTCTTTCCCAGCATCCCACCACCTGATTGTTTAAACTTGGTCCAGGATTTGTTGTCCGCTTCAGAAGGTCTGGACCCTTTCCAGGTAGAAGACTTATTAACCCTGGTGGCTCTGGTACTGGACCAAAACTTTTTCCAGTTCAACAACACCTTCTATTCACAGTCCGGGGGCCTGGCTATGGGTTCATGCCTTTCCCCTCTGCTAGCAGAGATTTTTATGTCCAACATTGAACATTCCCTAGAATCCTACCACTCCTTCAATAAAATACTCTTTTTCAAAAGACATGTGGATGACATTTTTTGTTTTTTGATGGGTCTTTTGATGACCTTCAACAATTATTCATGTTTCTTAATGATTTACACCATTCATTCTCATTCACCATGGAACTAGAGTCATCCCATAAACTACCTTTCCTTGATATTTTGCTTTACAGGTCTTGTAACCACATTGAGTTTTCCATCTATCACAAACCCACAAGCACTGACTGCATAATCCCCTTCCAATCCAATCATCCAATTAATCAAAAGGTTGCGTCATTAAACTGTTTCTTTAACCGTCTATTTAACATACCAATGTCTGAAACAAACTTTAACTTAGAACTTTCTTGGATCAGAACAGTAGCGGCCAATAATAATTTTCCAAACACATTAGTTAATAAAATTTATTTTAACCATTTTAAAAAATTTGTTAATAAGAACTTAATATATTCAGACAAACCTGAAAACCCAAAATTCTTTTCCATCCCTTTTTTGGGTCCACTGTCACTTCAGATTAAAAACATTTTCAGGTTAAATAACATAAATATTTGCTTCAAAGTCTCCAACACCTCTAGACAATTCCTTTCCCACTCCAAAGATCCTACTCCCCAACTCCATAAATCAGGCGTTTACCAACTGTCCTGTTGTACCCCAGGATGTAATGCTCTCTATGTTGGTCAGACGGGCAGGAAGTTCTCCACTCGCATTCATGAACACACTCGGGAGTACTTGAAGTTCACCAACAACCCCAACCTAAATACCACTAAATACCAATCTAATTTCTCTCGACATCTTCGTCAGAATGATCATACCTTCAACACCGAACAGGGTTTCAAGATTCTGCATGTGTGTGGTAAGGGCAGCCTCCTTAACCACCTTGAGGTGCTTGAGATTAACAAGGCTTCTGGTGATGGTGGGTGCACCTGCCTGAATGATCAGCTTAACCATACATCAACCTCCTTTTTTAGGTCCTTAACCTTTTAATGCATCACATACCCTTTTACACAACCCTATCACCTCCTTTTTCACCATCCCCTCCCTCACCGTGGCGTCGGCACTTCTTCGAGTTTTACCACCCTGTTTGAACCCCTATTAGCCACCCCCATCTGGCTTAATACGTTGTCCACCTGTTTGCTGGTTTGGTGCATTGTTTACTTTCAACTTCACTACCTGCGGTATGAATGGTTGCGGGTTTTTAACCTTTCTATTGTTAATCTTCAATTGCTTTGTGGGTTGCAGAACTATCTACCTGTTGTCAGCTAAGTTATTGATTTTATTGTAACCCCCTCTTAACGGTTCCCCCTCTGCCTTCAAATTAACGGCTTATCAATGTGAATTTTTTAAAAAATTTTTGCACCTCCATTTTGTTTCCTGTTTGATCGCCTACTCTGCGGATGGTGCACAAGTTTTAAGCTCTTTTTTTTCCCTAGGGTCTCACCCAGCCCTAAATGGGTCTAGTTTAAGTTTTTTGTTATCTCTTTTTTGTCTAGTTTAATTTTTAATTTAATGTGCTATAGTTAGTTTTTTCTCCATAATGAGGTAACTATTAAATTTGCCATAATCTTTTTAATTCATGGTCACATGTGTTAAATTCACTAATTCGTTATAACATGGGTCTCTCTGTCTCTCCCCTTGTAAAAAGACAGTAGTCACATTGATTGACTGATTTGAGGTACGTTTTCTCGTTTTTTAACATTTAACTTCTGGTACACCAAGTAAAGTAGGTTATACTTGTAGCTCCTGAAGATGGTCATTTATGTGACCGAAACTTGTTGAGCAGACCTTACCATCTAAGGTCATAATAAAGTATTGTGGAGAAGACTGTTTGTCATTTCCTTCCTTTCGGATTCTAAAATGTTACTCAGCAAAGTAGGTATCGAACTATCAGAATCCAACATATCAATATTGAAGTCACCCATGCACATATCATATAACCTCAGCAAATTTTGAATACATTTCAGTTAACGTGTTGTCAAAGTAATTTATAAAATTTCTACAATTACAGCCAGGAGGTCTAACACAACCCCTACCGCAATGCTTTTATGACAATATTCAATCTCAACCCACATATGTTCAACAACGTCATTGCATTCGCTAATGACTAATTTGAACGGTATTCTATCCTTAATGTAAAGCCCGACACCTCCCTCACGACCTCGCCTGTCCTCTCTAACAAAATTATATTCTCTTATGTCCAGAGCTTCGGATCCCAAAACATCAGAACAAGAGCTGAGCCAAGTCTCCGATACTCCGAACAATTCGTGGCCATGAGCATCAATATAATCCTTAAGTTTATCAAAATTCTTGGTAATTGACCTAACTTTTAAGTGTACAATGCAGCATAAGCAACCAACAAACTAGACAAAAATATATGGTTGCAAACAATGATAAATACGCAGACGAAAAGAAAACAAACCGCACCGAAAGTTGAACGATTTGCCACCCCACACCACAAACAAGTAATTAATTCTTAAAACAGTATATAAGTGTGAATATAAAAAAAAAACAAAGAACAAAAATGATAAACAGCAAAAAAGAAAATCAATAAATATTCCCGGTGTGTACACCCACACATCCAATCATCAACGATCAATTATTATGGCTGTTAATAAATACCTGGCTATATGTTTATGTCACTGTTGGTTAATACGAGTTGACCACCATTGACTTTCACATATACCACACCATGTAGACACCACGCATTCTTGTGAGAAAACTTTCGGTCGCGTCCAATAGATCCAAACGAAACTTGGTGATCCTCTCTAATGTTTATAGTAGAGATATTTGCTATTTTTTAGCACAACGCCACGTTCAATATCTTTGAAAAATGTTAGTAAAATTGCAGGAGGGTGTGCACCCGGATTTTTCGACGTCATACGATGACATTTGCTAACCTTGGCCCGCAAATCTTCGTTTTCAGTGTAAGAAATTCCAAATATCCTAATATTTATGCTACGTTGGGCTTGTTTATGGTTACCGCATTTGCGTTCCAATTCTAAATTGATGTCTTTTACAAAAGGGGGTGAGGAACACTCAGCCTTCTCCACAACAAACTTTATTGAACCTCAATTAAAGAGGGTACGCTTACTAGTTTCGAGTACATAAATACTCATCTTCAGGAGCTTAAGATGTAAAATTTGTGCCGGCTCTCTTTTTTTAAAAAAGGGTGAGACAGCGAGACCCAAGGTAAATTAAAGATAAAAGCATAGAAACATCGCTCGATGGTCCAATTGCATGCCGTAGGGACTTTGAAAATTGAACATAATGAATACGAATACTAAGCGTATATTTTAATGGTTTTTCTTGGTTTCTGGACAAACTGTCCCGCCTCCCACATTGTCTTTCTGGCCTATAATAGTGACTATTAGTAGGTACATTTGGGTACCAATCACTTGTCCTTGCATGCCGTAGGGACTTTGAAAATTGAATATAATGAATACGAATACTAAGCGTATATTTTAATGGTTTTTCTTGGTTTCTGGACAAACTGTCCCGCCTCCCACATTGTCTTTCTGGCCTATAATAGTGTATATTAGTAGGTACATTTGGGTACCAATCACTTGTTCTTGCATGTCGTAGGGACTTTGAAAATTGAATATAATGAATACGAATACTAAGCATATATTGTTGGTTTTTTGGATAGAAACTTCCAGTTATTGTTACATTACCCATAGTAGAGCCATGTTTAAGAATAATTAGATTTTTTGCAAGTATAGCGTCTAATCGCAAAATGTATTTTGCAAATGTATGTGGTTTAACAAGTTCAAACTGAAAATTTCCACTCTGGCGCCATATAACAGACGTGGACGTGCTTAGAAAAGGGGGGCGGTAAATCGGGGGATATCAAAACAGTTTTTTAGTGGCGTTTTGGGTAATTCCATGAAGGCAAGAATGCAGGTGTTCCTATACGTGCCGATACAGAGGGTGGCAATTTTGAATTATCTATTCTAGCGAAAGCAATTTAATCTAATAAAATCTGGCAACTTTTTTACAATGGTATGGTTATACAATGGGAATTGGTCAGAATTGTTCGTTTTTGTCTCTTGTCTTTGTTGGTTTTAAGGCTTTCTCGGTTTCGTTGGGTGTTGGGTGGCTTCATTTCCGTTTTGATCTTGGTGTTGGTGGTTTATGCTGTTCTAAAAAAATGTAAGTAATTAAATAAGTACTCGTCTAGCGCCAATAATATCTCGTGTTAATTAACTAAATTGCTGGCATATTGTTGAAAGAAACCGCTCGATTTCTTTCGAAGAAATTTCAGTTAAATTATTTTGAAGTGATATGTTTTAACTGTCCAGCGTTTAATTTAGTAAAATTAGACTAGTAGTGATCGACCGATACTGATATATAAGCTATAATCTGTATCGGCCCGAAATTTCATATCGGTCGATCACTAGACTAGACTACATTGTTGTTTTTTTTTAAATTACTCGCTTTGCAATTACTTTACCAAATTGTTTCAGGAGTCAAAACAATAATAAAGTTGAGATGCCAGAGACTCTGGCATCCATCCCCGAGGAGGAGGAGGCGGAGGAGGAGCTTCTCCAGTTACATGGTATGTAGAATTAACATGTACAACGACAAATTTATCGCACCATCAAAACTGAATAGTTATTTATACAGCAAGGGACTTAAACCGGTTTAAGTCACGTGTTTTATACAATATTTTATTAAATTTCGACTTCTTATATTAAAAAAAAAGTAAAATTACAGTTCTATTAAATTTGCACTGCGCCTCGTAGATGTAACATTGATGTTTGTTTGTTTACATCTGTAAATAGGCGAATGTCATTAAGAGTGATTTAAACATTTTTTAAACATCTTGTAAATAATTTTTTTTTAAATCGTTGCTAAGCGTTGAATAATTGACTAATAACAGGACTGCAGGGGAAGCCTTGGTAATACGGGGCTAAAAGAAGAAAGAGAAGAAGAAAAAGGAGAAAAATAGAGAGAAGCGGGAAAAAGTAAACTTACTTGACTCCATTATTTTTGTTCTTACACTTCGGCGACCAGTTGAACAATAAAATAAGTTGTAAGGGTAACATTTTGCGTAAGTAGGGTGCAAACTCAGTATATTTCATATAAAAGCTTACATAGTCTAAACATTAAGTATAAACAATAAAACATAACTTACAAAACACTTATTTAAGTAGGTTGACCAAACCGTTACGCCCTCTCCCGCCAGGACAGCACAACCTAGGAACCCACGGAACGAGCGACCATCCCCCGCACCTCGAAGGTGACGAGGAAAGTCAACAGAGTGACAAGGAGAGTCAAGTAGAGCGGGTTTCGCTTGGCGACACTTCAAGAGGGCTTGCAGGGCCTTAAGTAAATCCTTTGGGCGTGCCGGACACAGGGGCACCCTGCTCGTATCGAGCGGGTACCGCTTGGCGGCACTGCAGAAGGCCTTACGCCCATACCCCCACACCCACGCATCTACACACCCCCTCTCGGAAAGTGTTCCATGCGCGTCCCGCCAGCGGCGGTGCTAGCGGCCCTCCTAGTCTGGGGGTAAGATCTAGTTCATTGTAAACCAAGTAGTAAATAAAGACGACATACTTAAGCTACGAACTTGTTTCTCTTCCTGCGCTACCCCCTAAACGTGACAATATTTTAAATGAATGATAGAAATCACATAGATAGGAACTTATTTCACAGCAAAAAGTAACACATGACAAGGTTATATAATATTTAAACATTTTTTCATCACGAACAAAGACGAAAGACATCTAATAAAACAAAACAAAGCTTAACTTAAACAGATTTCTAGTGACTTAAAAAACAACAGTCACTGTTCAGTAGTTATATGGCCAAGTGGATAGTGGAACCCAGACGGATAATCAAGAAAATAGAATGCCAGAACCATCCCAAACTAGTGCAAACCTGGAAATACACTACCTTAAACAGTTTGTAGAAGAATTAATGGACAAAAATAACGTGTTAAAACAAAATAATGCCCTACTGGCCGATAAATGCTACAGCCTTGAATCCGTAAATATGGAGGAAAAAACAACAATAAACAAGCCGAAGATAACGTCGTATCGAGATGTGCTGCAAAATTCAGTAAACAACACCAGGACCGGACCAGCCCAACCACAACGGATTCAAAATTTTAATACTCCAATTCCTTCAATAGAAGTTGTACACCATCAGCCGTCTACAGTCCCTATCGTAAGATCGAACTCTACTGGCTCCGCTTCCGCATAACACTGCCGACAAAACTACGAGTTAAAAACTCTGGGTTTTCAAGGCGCTCAAGACTCCGCTAGACTGACAAAAAAAATTCGGAAATTGGGAACAGGTGAAGAACCACGCGACTCGGCAACGAAAGGTTTTACTGGAGGGGACCGACGCGTTTGGATATACTTATATAGAGTCATGAAAACAGCCACAGAAGATATGATAACAGCATTCATTAAAAACAAAAGTGGTTTTGAGCACCTAAAAATCATTGTAAAGGAGATAGTAAACTCTGAGGATAAACTTAGATCTTTTGTAGTGGTAGCCCCATTGGACAAAAAGGATGATATGTACAAAACGGACTTTTGGCCTAGAAATGTTGGTATTAGAAGATTTGATTTTAGCAGGAATCAAGAATTCCTCAAGGAAACGAAAGACTTATTTCCATAAGGACCCAACAGTTAATGCTGCCCCGGCCATAAGCAACTCCAGAACAACATCACCATGCGATTTAGTTGATAGACCTCTCAATATAGTGCATCAAAACATCTAATCACTAAAAAATAAAATCGATGAACTTGAAGTTTTCTTAGAGCTGGAAAGAGTGAACATTTTGTGCATAACTGAAAGTTGGTGCTCAGACTACCAGATGGCTGCCTTAAACATCAAAGGCTACAACATAGCTAATTTCTATAATCGAACGAACAATCAACATGGCGGAGTTGTGATATTGGTGAGTGATAATATAGACTATGTGCCTATTACAGTTCCTCCTGGTCTATGTATTGAAATGACATTCGAATGTGCATGCATCCAGTTGTGTAGAAATAATATTAAAACAAATGTTCTTTGTGTATATAGGTCACCCCTATCTCAGAGGGTTGACTTCCTTAAACAACTGGAGGCTTGTCTTACATTCTTAACCAATACATTTCCCTTTAGTCGTAATATTGTTGCCGGAGATTTTAACATTAATTTCTTGCAAGACAACACTGCTACTCTTGAGCTAACTGACATTTTAAGTTCGTTCAACTTGACCCCAGCTTTTAATGTACCTACTCATATATGTAAGAACTCTTCCACTGCTATCGACTATATTTGTACAGATTTCAATTCAGTTATTATTGATAAAAAGGTTTGCGAAAACGGCTTATCGGACCACACTTATCAACTTGTTACAATTCCGGCATGTTCTAATGAAAGTATTAACAATTCTGACATGGTACGATGTTTTTCTATAAAGAACATGAATAATTTCAAAAGATTATTATCATTGGAGTCATGGACCAACTTACTGGAAAGTGCGGACGATGTTGGATACAGTATGTTGCAATTTGTTGAGATCTTTTATAGTTATTTTAACATCTGCTTTCCTTTTGTAAGGAAAAAAGCGCTAGATTATATTTCGAATAAATAGTGGCTCACTTTAGGCTTGAAGGTGTCATCAAAGAACCTACGCAAAATGTCTTCCCAGCTTAAAAAAGCAGAGATTAGTATGGATTACTATAAAAGATATAAGAGTATTTACAGGAAAACCT
The DNA here is from genome assembly GCF_016097725.1 of Ips typographus. NCBI lineage: Eukaryota > Metazoa > Arthropoda > Insecta > Coleoptera > Curculionidae > Ips > Ips typographus. The sequence goes on from NC_138436.1 coordinate 4,686,336, forward strand.
TGCGACTTGCAAAACAAACATATTATGATAATAAACTATCTTCTTCTACTAACAAATCAAAAACTATTTGGAATATTATAAACTCTACTACTAAAAATAAAGGAAACAAGCAAATAAATAGGATATTAGTAAATGATATTGAAATTACGGATTCCAAAGAAATAGCAAACCATTTTAATTCCACTTTCGTAAATATTCCCTTATCGCTCCAAAATCTACACATACCAATAATTTCTAACTCCCTCAATACAGTACCACATGTTAATAATTCAATCTATTTATTTGATGTTACAGAAAAAGAAATAATTGAAGTAATAAACAGTTTAAAAAATACGAATTCCACCGGTCCTGACGAATTTTCGGCAAAACTCATTAAGTTTTGTAGTTCAGAGGTCAGTAAGCCCTTGTGCATATTATTAAACTTGTGTTTTACGCAAGCGATTTTTCCGGACTACTTGAAATTATCCAAAGTCATTTGTGCGCACAAGAGGGGTAGCACAGCTGATATCGGAAATTATCGCCCAATATCACTCCTGTCAATATTCTCGAAAATTTTTGAAAAAGTTTTATCAAAACGCATTCTAAACTTTCTAGATTCCAATAATGTACTATCAGACTCACAACATGGTTTTCGAAGCAGGAAATCAACTTTATCAGCACTATGCTATGTTATTAACCAAATTTATAGGGAACTAGATCAAAATAAAAACGTTATGGCCCTTTTTATTGATCTGACCAAAGCTTTTGACTGTGTCGAGCACACCTTGCTTTTGCAGAAATGTCTTTCTTATGGAATACGAGGAAATTGTCATAAATTATTGAACTCGTATCTATCTAATAGAAAACAATATGTTTTATTCAATAAATCTGAATCAGACCAGTTAACAATTGAAGTTGGCGTCCCGCAGGGCAGCGTCTTAGGCCCACTACTCTTCCTTATATACATTAATGACATGCCAAAATATTTGAGTGCACCACATTGTGAATTTGCTGATGATATTACTTTGTTATCCTCAAATAAGGATGAGCATATCTTGAGAAGGACTTTGAATGATAATTTGAGCTTGTTATCAAATTACTTTAGTAACAATAAATTAACTTTGAACCAAGATAAGACGTATACAATGGAGTTTCATCCTTGCGGAGCCAACTACCTGAAAAGTCATCTTATCAAATTGAGTGGTAAAACTATAAAACAAGTTACATCTTTTAAGTTGTTGGGTTTATATTTAGACTTGTCGTTGAATTGGAAAGAACATGTCAATTTTGTCTGCAGCCAATGTTCGAGAAGCTGTTTTGCTTTACAGCGCCTAAAATAAATAACGAGTCGGGCAACAGTTAAATCATTCTACTATGCTAATATTGAATCTCGTATGAGATATGGAATAGTGCTGTGGGGTGCATCGTCTGCATCCAATAGAGCTTTCTTAAACCAAAAACGTGCCGTACGTATAATGTTTAATTTAAAATCGAGGGAATCATGTAAACCATCATTTATCTCAGAGAAAATAATGACTTTTCCTTGTTTATTTATATTCGAACTTTTAAAATTTGTAAGGCAGAATGCGTCCGCTTTCATAACTCTAAATACTAATCATAACTATGCTACCCGATTTGGAAATAACTATCAATATGAGTTACACAGGCTTGAATTATTTAAAGCGAACCCCTATTATATTGGTGCTGTGATATATAATAAGATCCCACCAAAATTACGTCAGTTGTCAAACAGCAGGTTTTTATCATTTATGAGAGACCTTTTATTAAGTAGGGCTTTTTATACAGTGGAGGAGTTCCTAGGCTACAGCTTTGAAGACGTATAACATGTGTGATAAGTGATAAGTATTTTCTTTTTTATATACGTGATTTTGTAATCTTCCTACATCCCTTTTGTGATATTGGAAATAAATTGTATTGTATTGTATTGTATTGTTGGCCCTTCTATTCTGGGGGTAAGAATAACCCCCCTTAAGTGTTTGGTTTACGTTGTTTTTATAATAAACGAGGCTTGCCTGTGACCTAGGTTGTTTCTCTACCATCCCTCACTACGCACCCCTAAACGTGACAATATGTTTGATAGCCTAAATATTCGATTAGTATAGGTGGCAAAGCTTGTTTTTATAAATTGTACTGCAATGTTAATTGTACAACTCATTGTGTAACAGCTATTCAAGTCTATATTATAAAATTCTGATTTTATCCCATATTTTATTTTTTGTCTGGGCTATAGAAGCCGTAATTTATATGCAAAAAAAATTTGGTGACAAAACTCGTGGATGCTTAAGGTTTACAAGACTCACGAAACTAAAGCAGCGACGTTGCTGGCTTTATTTACTTAAAGCCATGTTTATTAACATAATCACAACACTCACTCTTAAACACCAAAATAATAAGTATTATTAATATGTAGTCAATATGTGTATAAGGGTGATTGATTGAATTTTGACCACCCCTTTAACTTTCTTAATTTCGATTTTAGCAAAAAACGTTAAATACAAAACTAGTAAATATTTAGGTCCACTTTATTCTTGGATAAACAGTTATTATAAAGGGTGTCCTAAATTTTAGTAACGAACCAAACTTATGTTTTTTTAAACACAATGACCAACTTTTTATCCGATATTTGCATTCTACGTCAAATTTTAGGAATTGATGTAAAATTTCTGTATCGATATTATTCAACTGTTTCCGCAGCATCTGTTATTTTAACAATGTTTCCTCGACTATGTGATTAAGGGTTAATTTAGTTACTCAAATTTGGGGCAGCCTGTATAATAACTGTTTATCTAAGAGTAAAAGTAGACCCAAATATCTACTAGTTTTGTATTTAACGTTTTTTGCTAAAATCAAAATTATGGAAGTTAAGGGGGTGGTCAAAATTCAATTAATCACCCTGCACAAGCACACACTAACGCACTAAATAACACATAATAAAAAAAGGAAAAACTCTTACTAAAAAACTACTACTCATTACGATGATAAAAAACATCAATTTTTGCATCAACTTTAAGACAAACTAATGACCAATTAATTTATCTGGATGGTGTTTTAGCATTTTTTAATAGAGAAATTATTATGGAAGATATACAGGGTGGCTACTTTTCATTGAAAAACCCTGTATAATAACAAACGACAGGGCTCTTGCATTCGATGTGCATCTCACGCCGAAAATTAGTGATCACGCCATATTGTCTTTCCGTTTGGGTGGCGGAAGTGGTAGGGATGATGATGTTGTGGTTCATGGTAGGTCTTTAAGAAATTATGATGTTGATAAATTGCATGATTGTATGTTCAGTACTGTATGGAATAGGGATAGTGGGGATGTAAATATCTTAGCAGATGACGTAGATGGTATGGTCCATGTATTTTCCCGTGGCGGTTACGTCATCATTTGCCTTTCTTGTCTATTACATGCGTTCCGAGCGCGATAGAATTTTGACTTCATCTAGTCACGTCGGCAATGAATGAGATGAGAGTTTGTAGAACAGAAAAGGATGCATGTCACAAGGAAACATTCCATATAGGTATTTACTTACTCCCAAGAAGAGTTTTTACAAGAACACTACAAAAACCAAGTTTATTCAAGCCAGTGATTCTGAAAAAAACATGGATATAGAGTGAAGGTGTATTTAGCAGAAGCTGACAAGGTGATTTACCTAATACTATAAAAAGGACTCTGGTATAGGTATTAATGAGCTGCTAATACTAAATAGTTTATGTTTCAGGTACCTTTATTTGCCTAATCTGGAGTTTGCTTATCATGCTTTGATAGGGTCCAAATTTAAAAAGTCCCATTATCAATTGCTCTAAAAGACTCTAAACAAAAGGTGTTTGAAGCTATGGTTATAATGGTGTTGTCAAAATCCATATGCAGAGTGTTGAAAAAACAAATTTCTAATAAGTTTCAGTTAATATTAGAAAGATACAAGTTACTTAATACATAAATTTGATCAAATGCCATTATCTTGCAGAATTAGCCCTTATAAATTTTGCCGTATCTTCTCTGACTATAAGGCTAGAAACAGATGGTACTACTGTTAAATACAATATTTTACATCAGATAGTAGGTTAAATTACTATTTTAATTGTATTATTTACACATTATGAAATATACAAATAAAATCTTTAAAAAGTACACAAAGTTTTTTTTTATCTAAGAAGTCTAGTTTTCTTCATAAACAATCATAAAATTAGATAATTTCTTTAACTGAGGTACCTACCTGCTCTTACAGTAAAATGAACTGAAATTGAAAAAACATGTTAAATAAATCACACAACAAAACCAAATTGATATGTATTTAATGCTGGGTAAATTTACAAAAGGAAATAAATAAGCAATCTATATCACAAAACCAAGAAGCAAGTTCTTAAAACACCAACAATTCTGTTATCAGTTAAAACACTGCTTTAGTATTTAATAGTCCCCAGGATACACACATTGCCTTTCCTTTCTTGCAAATTTTATGGAATAATTCTTGAAACGTTGGTATTGGGCTGTTAATGACTCGTTTGAATGCACCTATCTGTGATGTTATTTCCAGATAATTTAAATTGAATGTGGTTGTTGTTCCCAAGCCAGAGTTTGATTGGAAATTTCCGCCTTTGTTTACCACCAAATGTTGCAAGTTTTCCAGTTTGGTGAAGAAAAATCTTAAATTCTACGAAAGTCTCGCAATAACAACAGTAATTAATAAACTTAAACAACCCTAAATTAATATAATAATAACGATGTCACTAAGAGTTTCATCGTTATTTGCTCTTTCTTCAATTCTCTGCGTCATTTTTAGAACAAAGCGTTGGGCTGCTTTTAAAATTTCAGGAATCTTGTTTCGTAAGCGTTTTAGTCTACTTAGAGAAGACTCAATATTCCTCCATGCTTGGGCGTAGTCTACATTTTTTGTTTGGAGATAAATTGATAGTGGCGTATTGATTTCGAACACTTGCAAGAATACCATGTCAATAACTATTGTATCGAAATCCAGATACTTGTTAAGTAAAGCAGTTGCTTTATGTCTCACTTTTGCATTGAAATTTGTTGATTGTGAAATTTTTAAAAGAGATATCAACTCTAGATAAATGTGTTTAGGTTTAGCTATGTTTGAAGACTGTTCTTCAGAACACGTCCACTCATCCATTCTGCCGAATATTTTATTTCCTGGGTTGCTGCGGCTTTACCATCTAGTAGCTCCAATAGCTTCCAATTTGTAGTCAGGAATTTGCTCCCTGAACTTGTCCAGTCTCGACACGCGGATTAAGCGTTGTCGCTGCAGCGGTAACCGGTAACGCAAAACCGTTGAAACGCTCTCATTTAATACGCATGTGTTCATATTGGAGCAAGCCATTGCGCGGTTTCGTCGTAACTTGTCAGTTTCAGAACAGGAGGGCGCCAAAATTTCTAGACTGGAGGGCACACCGGGATAGGTCATATTCGGGATAGGTCCCGGTGTCCCAGCACGACCCTGGTATGTATATACAGTGTGACCCATTTAGAATGGAAACACCCCTATAAAATTTTAGGTTATTAACCGATTTCAATGATTTTTTTTTTTGAAATAATTAGGAATGAAATGTCTATTACGGGAGAAAATTTTAAATATTTATTTCAGTTTTCAGGTCATATTACGATACGTTTTCTTGATAGAAAATGGAGAATTTTTATTAGCGATTTTTTTATTGAAAAAATTACTACGCCACTGGATCTATAGTGCTTTCAAATAGCTGTGACCAAAATTAAAAAATTAATTTTTATTATTTTTTTTTTAATTAAATTAATCAATTAATAATTAATAATAAACAAGTAAACAATAACCATTTCTATGGCAACAGTTGATGCAGGGTGTTCTTTTGTGACCGTTAGCTTAGAGGATTTTTGAATTTTAATTTGTCATAACTTTGTTATTAATGAATGGATTTTTATTAAATTTTGGTCACAGCTATTTGAAAGCACTATAATTCCAGTGGCGTAGTAATTTTTTCAATAAAAAAATCGCAATATAAAAATTCTCCATTTTCTATCAAGAAAAAGTATCGTAATATGACCTGAAAACTGAAATAAATATTTAAAATTTTCTCCCGTAATAGACATTTCATTTTATTTAAAAAAAAATCAATGAAATCGGTTAATAACCTAAAATTTTATAGGGGTGTTTCCATTCCAAATGGGTCACACTGTATATCTTATTTTTTAGAAATGGATGATCTAGAAGACATAATTCCAATTTTTGAAATTGAAGTTCTGGAAGTTGCAGCAGATTTGGAAAATGCTGCTGTAAGAAGACATTTTCATCAACGTAGGAATAGTTTTGATCTTTCAGATCGAATGTTTATTCGGACATATCGTTTGAATAAACAAACAGCAAAAAATTTAATTGAAATGTTAACTCATTATTTGCAACCCCCAAGTAGAGCATCAGCTCTAGATATAGAAACTAAAATTTTCACTGCGTTAAAATTTTTTGCTTCAGGTAGGTATACCTTTTAGGATTTTGTTTAAGAATGCATTAATTTTGTAGAGGTATAGATAAAATACCTACATACAATGCCATAGAATATATACATATGCCATAGGAAGCTATCAGATGAATGTCGGGTCCAACATTCACCTAGCAGTTTCTCAATCTTCTGTGTCAAGGTTTATAAGGGATGTCATTGAAGCACTAAACAATCCAAACATTATGAACAGATGGATTAAGTTTCCAAGCGCAGTACAAGAAATGGAACAAGTTCGTCACCAGAAAGTTTGCAATTGTAAAACTATGTACTATCTAGTATTAGTCTCTAATTTAATTATGAGTATTTACCTTTTTGTAGATTTTACAGAAGGCATCAATTCCCTGGGGTTGTAGGCTTAATAGATTGCACACATATTGCAATTGTACCTCCCAATGAGGAGGATCATATATTTCCAAACCGCAAACGGTACCATTCTCTGAATGTGCAACTAGTAATATAATTGTTATATCAATTAAAACTGTATCACATATTGCTATATTTTTAGATTTGTGATTCAACTTTGAAAATAAGAAATGTTGTAGCAAGATTTCCTGGAAGTGCACATGATTCTTATATATGGAATCAGTCAAATGTGCAGTTGGTTTTAAGAGACTTCTACCAACAATACCAACATGGAGCAAGAAACTCTTTTTATTTGTTTGGTGAGTTGATGTGAAACTAAATAAACATTCATCATTATTATCGTCATAGGAGACTCTGGATATCCTCTACGCCCGTGGCTTTTAACGCCAATTGATGGTAACCCTTTGCCAGACACTCCTGAAGGAAGGTACAATACAGCACATAAAAATACTCGATATGGAATAGAACGATGCAATGGTGTTCTGAAACAACGTTTGTCCACGACCAACCAATAATGTACTAATATTCAGCGTGTTGACAGAAGCTAAATGAAGGTCATATAGCGTCAGAGTGATTAATGAAGAGGAATAATGATCATTATTCCCTCTCGACCTAAAGGTGGTTGCACACCAAGCATAAAACATGGGATATGCGGTATTTCGTGCATGTAGACATCCACTTATGTCTTTGCAATTACTGCTAATTCAGAATACCATTTTCTTAACAAATACACCGCAATAACACAGTACAGGAGTTTGCCAAATCATTAGGTAAATTCCATAATTTATTTGAAATATTTTTGGTGTATGACCGTCCTTAGTTCTGTGGTTTTTTAAGTTGACATTGACAACGTCAGTGCCCTTGTGGTCGTAGGCGGCTGGTGTGCGCATCGTGGCCTTTGTCACATGCGACCATATAGTTATGTAAATAAATTGTTCACGTGATCCATTTTTTCCCAAATTCTGTCACGACTTGTACACCGACGGCCATTTTAAACGCGATCCTAATCGTATCGAGTTTGGCATTTCAGTTGTTATGGCGGATTTCAATTTTAATTTAGTAATTTTATAAGAAATATTTGCTTTTTTCGCAGTAATTCTTGTTAAAAATGAGTTCGGATAGTGATACGGAACCAGGTTGCACTCCACCAGAAATTATATAGGCTGCCAAAACGACAAGTACAAATTTGCTACCAGAAAAATCGAAATCATTGTACTTGTCAACTTACAAAAGTTTCATGGATTGGAGAAGTACTAAGCAGATTAATTCATTTTCTGAGAGGGTTTAATTGGTTTATTTCAATGAACTGTCCACGAAATACAAACCATCTACATTGTGGACCACCTATTCTATGCTAAGGAGTACGCTAGACATCAACCACTCCATAAATATTGAAACTTATGCTAAACTACGAGCCTTACTGAAAAGGAAAAATCACGAATTTCAAGCGAAAAAAGCTGCTATTTTTACTCCAGAAGAAGTCAATAGATTTTTACATAATGCTGAAGACAGAAAGTATCTTGCAATAAAGGTAAAAAAAAATATAATAATATATATAATAATATATAATCTCATTATTATTTATCCTGAAGTGTCTTGATTTAGGTTGCCCTTATAATGGGCATAATGGGTGCTTGCAGAGGACATGAACTTTATTCTATGAAACTTGCAGATGTAAACGATCTTGGTTCAATTTTGCTGGTTACCATACCACAAACGAAAACAGGCGTATCGAGAAAATTTATAATAACCGGCAAATTTTATGAAATTTGCAAAAAATATATTGATTTACGCGGAAGAGTTACCAAGTTAGATAGTTTATTTCTGTCGTATCAAAACGGAAAGTGTGCTGCACAGAAAATTGGAAAAAACAAATTTACGGCCATGGGTAGGAATATCGCATCCTTTTTACAATTACCTAATCCAGAAAAGTATTCTGGACATTCGTTTCGCCGTTCCTCTGCTACAATGCTTGTTGACGCAGGGGGGGATATAACTGCCCTGAAGAGACATGGCGGATGGAAAAGCTCGACTGTGGCCGAATCCTACATAGACGAATCAATGACTAATAAGGAAAAACTCAGTAACTCTATACAAGGCACCCAAAAGTTATTTGAAAATATTCAAAATATTTCTACTGTTTCTACACATAATTTCGATATTAACCCGATACCTACTATAAACTTCAATAATTGCTCCAATGTTAATGTAACAATCAATAATTCTAAGTCATTTTCTGTTTATAAATTAAAATGTATCCCGACAAACCTTTTTTAGTATGTCCTTAATGTAGGTACTAGTTAGAAATTGTTAATTATATATTAGTATAACTTAATTTAGGTTAGTACACTAAATCATATTTATTAGGTCAAAATTACATAATGAATATGATTTAGTGACTTTGCTGTTCCACTGTTGTTAATAAAAAATATTTGTATCAACAAGAAAATTTATTTTATTATGTTAAATCAACTAGCATGAGAAAGAAACAGTATCTACATAAAAGAGTATCAACTTCTAATTTGCCTGCACTTGGCATTAGTGGTAATGGACAGTGGTCGTGGACAAAGTATAGTATTATCCTCGTTTTTTATGGCCATTAATCCCACGGGAGATTTGTGTCCCTCGCCTGCGGCTGGTGACGTAAACATCCCCCTTAGGGATTAATGGCTATCATAAAAAGCTCGTTGAATAATATACTATTGTTATTGTCAAACAGTCGATAGAATTCATTTTGAACTGATTTTAATTTTTTACTAGGTATTTTTTTTAATAAAAGTTGGGAGACCTATAGTTTTGAAAAAGGTGTTTTTGATATTTATTTGAACAGAATTGTAAATTGTTGTAGAATACAAAATCTCTCTTAGAAATAAAAACATAAGGTACTGAATGTTTTTGTGAAATCCTTCCATTTTATCAAATTGATGCAGTACTTAAAAAAGCCACTGTATAATACATATTAACTCAAGGTTGAACAATGCCAGTTTACTAAAGTGTATAATTATTAATTATTGTGTTCAACATAACAATAATAAAAACTGCAATGCTTGGATGTTAATTTAAGTAAAATCAGTATACCTACTGACCTTAAAACTTGTTTTTTTATCCACTGTTCTAATGTAAGTAGTTGAACCCATTGCACAGCATTTCACTCTTCAACTATGTTGCAATCTTCTTAGTGGGTAATTTGTTCATCACTTAGGTCAATTTTTTCATAAAAGTTGTGTTTTTTATCCACATGAAAAAGTAGTAAAGTATTCAGCATATACAGGATACAGATCTTTAAAATAGGCCCAATTTCTTGCTTGAACCACCCTAAAAAATGTCAGACTACCTATAAAAGTTTGTAGTAATTATGCATCAACATGGTTTATTAAGGTTAAGTATGAAATTGCTATTGCAATCTCACCTGGGCCAGCAGGCATTGTATCCATTATGTCCATTGAAAATATACATTTACTTGATTTTAGTGTATAATCTTCACCGATTATTAGATTATTATTAAGCAATTTTTCGCGAGATCACGTTGAATCACTGTGATCTAGGTTCTTGTTACCGCCTCATTTTAGCGACATAACGGTTACAGGGGAATACATGACTGACGTCATATGATTACGTCATTACTTGTTCACCGGGATCTGTTTGGGTTCACGGTGTAGAGAAGACGGTTATACAAATCACTTCACTTGTCAGTTCAGTTTCAATTCAAAAGATTGGAGGTTATTTTTCAATTAGATTAGTCGTTCCTTGATCGTGCCCTAGTTCAGAATGGAAATGGAAAAGGAAAAGAGTGAAGAAATGGAGCTTCTGATAAATCACAGAGGTGAAGATTTTCGAGTTGTTGTGAATATGGAGATGGCCAATACATTACTTAATGGTGAGTATTTAATAATAAATGGATCAAAATTATAACAACATAATTATATTTTACAGACCCCATCAGTGCAGAAAAATACATTGAAGAAGTTTTAAATGGTAGAGAAGGTCATTCTGTTGAAGCTGTTCAAGGGTCTGATAAATTTACTGGCCCAAGCAATGAAACAACAGAGTCTGAGGTTGAAGCAAGTTCAGCCATTGAGAATAACCCAACTGCTCCAATTTGGACACAGAAAAGGCCTACACCAAAGGACTTTCAAGCAACTGAAGTATTTCTAACCCTAAGACAGAAATACTCCAATCGATTTGATGATAAAAAAACTATCAAGTCACAGTTATGGAAAAAAATAGCAGAGGAAATGGGAGGGATGGGATTTAATGTGGGTGGTAGTGGAAAGGAAGTTGTAGAAAAGTTGAGGTTGAAGTTTGCAAATTTGCAGAAGCAATACTTTCTATATATCAAAAATCTACTGGAGAAAGTCAAAAAGACCCTCCATCACACTTAGAACTATTGCATAGCATTTTAGGGAACAAAGATAAAACTAACCCTAAAAACTTAATTGACTCACTTGTCTTTAACTACTAGCAGCGGCATTAGCCCTAATTCTACTCCAGAAATTGAAGAAACAGAAACCTCAAGCAGTGCAAATATCGAGGCAAATTCCTCAAATGCAAAGGCAGAAATAAAAAACCGATTCAACACCACTGAAACACCGAGATCCAAAATGACTACTAATTCACAACTTCTTGAGTTGACAAAGAAGGATATTGAACAACGAAATGAGCATTTCACTACATTAAAAAGTCTAATGGAAACCCAAAATCAACAAAGAGAACGTTTTTTAAACCAATTGGACAAACTGATAGAAATTAAATCTCGAAAAAGAAAAAGAGAAGACAGCGACTCAGATTAGAATTAACCTAGTGTTTAATGTGTGTGGTAATACTACTAATGTGATTTTGAATCAAGGTTAGTAAGTTATTTGAGTACAAAAATGTAAATAAAATATTTGTTTCTGATTTAAACTTTATTTTCAATTAATACATAAAAGCCAAAAAGCATAACTATATGGTTTACAACTTATCTGATTTTAGTTCATTAATGATAATGCCCATTTTTCCGACATTGGCTGTCGGAAAAATGGGCGAGTTTAAGGACAGCTTAGATTTAGATAAGTTCAGTTTACACTGTTTGTCACATTCAAACCTCAGCTTGTAGACGGGAATTTCTGTAAATCCCGTGCTACCAGGGAAGAAGAGTTTTAAGAAGTAAAAATGAGTAAATCACTTTTAAAATTGGAAAACTTTATTCTCCCAAGCTTATCTCACATGCTTGTCACACTTAACCTTACTTAAACTTATATTAATTCGTTTGCCGGCCGGCGGGCGCTGTCGGCTGTCGGTCAGTACAGGGTTGTACTTTAGTGTTGCAGATATTTAAAAGGCAGGCCCGTATTAAGTTTTGTTACAAGCTTAAGTTATACTTAAAATGTGTCAGGAAAACAGGCATTAAATCATTTTCAAGTAATGTATACCTACATAGTACATACCTACACCCTACACTATATCTACTGCAGTCGATCAGTAGTTAAAAAGGCTGTCAGCTATTTGGTTTCTTTTTACAACACCCATAAATTGGTCTCTATCATCAATAAAATCCTCTAGATCATCTAGATGATCTTGTAGATCATTGTTATCACAGTTACTTGTTGGCGACCAGTAATCATGATTAATTATACAAAAGTTGTGTAACACACATGAAACAATTGAAATTTCTACTGCTTTGCTTACATTATAAATATTTATAAATTGAAGTCTTGCCCACCTACTTTTTAAAAAAGAGAATGCATTTTCAATTTTAACTCTAGCTGATGATAATCTATAGTTAAAGTTTTTTTGTTTTCTTGTCAAATTGTGGCCTTTGTATGGAACCATTAACCAACTCTTCAATGGGTAGCACTATCCCCTATTATGTGACAGTCATCATTTGGAAAAAACTTATTTTTTCCAGGTTGTTCTATGTGCTTGTATAAAAGTGAGTACTTGAAAAATCCTCAAACCTCTTACTATACTATGAAAAAGATATCCAAAATGAAGGGTAAGATTTGACCTATTATAGTTATTAATAAATTACATAGTGTTTTCTTACCCTGGCATCATGTGCACAACCTGGAAAACCCACAAAAACATAAGTAAATAATTTTTGTGAAGTACAAATAGCAGTGAGGTTAATTGACTTTTTCTGATACCTATCTGTGTAACTATCACTTTGAGCTAAAGGTACTTTAATATTTATGTGGGTTCCATCAATGGCCCCAAGAACACCTACAAATTTGCATAATTATTGATATTGCCAAAAATTGTTGTTGATATACAAAAATATTGTGATTACCTGGGAATGAGGTGAAACCATCTTCAATAGAATTCCTTTCATCATCATTTTCAGGCCATCTGATGTAAATATGTTTTAGTTTATTAACTATGTATAAACAAGCATTTACAATTTGCATAACTGTTGAGGCAACACTTCCAAATCTATCTGCAATGACAACTAATGGATCATTATGTGCCATGTACCATAAAAACATTAAAACTGATCTTTCTGGGATATAAGGGTAATTTCCGCCCCTATATTTTTTCTTTATTAAATCATATTTATCATGTTCTAAAACAATTCTGACAAGACGTTCAAACGTGTCTTTTTTTAGTCTAAACAATTGGAAAAACACATCCGAATTGTATTTGTATATCCAATCAGTGTGATCAATTGTAGGATGGAAGTACTGGTTCGGAATGAATATTAATTTTTTTCGGCAACTTGCACTCAAGTATTCGTTGAAAATGACCAAAACGGGCGTTAAATCAAATAGTTCTTCCATTAAGGATAGCATCAACAAATATAGAGTTTCCGTTTCCATTTGCAAAATGGAGACGATGGAGATTCCCCATATTAAATCCAAAGTTTAAAATAAAGGATCCATTCTTTATTTTAAATTTATTTATTTTAATTTTTAACGGTTACCTGGTAAAACTTATGCGGGTTACCACTGTATTTTCGTGAGCTCTCGGTCGAGTGATAGTGAACAAAAGATTTGGAAGAGTGGGGGTATAATTGCACGTATACCGGATTTTGTTCACCGGGATCCAGCATGATCTCGCGAAAAATTGCTTATTACATATTAATTAACTGAAGGTTGAACAATGCAGTTTACTAAAGTGTATAATTATTAATTATTGTGTTCAACATAACAATAATAAAAACTGCAATGCTTGGATGTTAATTTAAATAAAATCAGTATACCTACTGACCTTAAAACTTGGTTTTTTATCCACTGTTCTAATGTAAGTAGTTGAACCCATTGCACAGCATTTCACTCTTCAACTATGTTGCAATCTTCTTAGTGGGTAATTTGTTCCTGGCTTAGGTCAATTTTTTCATAAAAGTTGTGTTTTTTCATCCACATGAAAAAGTAGTAAAGTATTCAGCATATACAGGATACAGATCTTTAAAATAGACCCAATTTCTTGCTTGAACCACCCTAAAAAATGTCAGACTATAAAAGTTTGTAGTAATGATGCATCAACATGGTTTATTAAGGTTAGGTATGAAATTGCTATTGCAATCTTACCTGGGCCAGCAGGCATTGTATCCATTATGACCATTGAAAATAAACATTTACTTGATTTTAGTGTATAATCTTCACCGATTATTAGATTATTATTGTAATAAAAATACAATTATTGCATGTTAATTTTTTGACACATAAAAACAAAAACAAAATCAAAGTGACCAGTTGGCATTTGACATCACAACAGATCCAAGATGGCCGATCAGCGGAACTTGTTTACGTAAAGTCATCAGCCGGGTGACGTCACAGTGGATGCTCGGGGGCACAATATGCCCTATAACCGAAAGAATTACTGGCGTGGTCTGTGGTTATGTATTACTCTTTGATTCTCTCTCTACATTAAAGTAGTCCATCATCACAGAGTGGAGATATTACTTTCCTTTTGAGATAGGTAAGTTCGAATAATCAAAATATCTAAAAATTTAGATTCATTACTTACTGTATAAAAAAAAAATGGCAGCAGCACAAAGATGTTTTCTTTACAATCATAGTACTTGATAGATGTTGTCTCATACAAGTGGTTTGTAGAACTAGTACACCAGGTGTCCAAGAGCACCCTGGACATAGGAGATTAACATGGGAAAATGGTTTTGATTTTTTTCCGGATAAACAGGTCATTGTTGCTGATACGGTTGCTCGACAACCGCTTAAGCTGGATTTATAAACTCTGTTGTTCCCGTTGCTCGTAATTTGTTGTTCGTGATTGGCGCTATTCCGAAAATAACACATAGGGATTCGCACGCATACATTTATAAACCTCGGTTATCGCGTTGCTCGTAGTTTCCATTGTTGCTGGCCGTTATTCTCTGTTGTTCCCATTTAACCAAATTTTATTTCTGTTGCTCGTGATTCGCGATTCAACCAGTGAGAGTGCTTAAACAGATCAGATGATATTGACATTTCTAACGTCAACACAAAATTATTAAAAGGCACGTTCCAGTCATTCGACCGTTTTCTTGGCTTGGCTTGGTTTGGTAATCTGTGCGTTTTTTTGTTGTGTTGCGTCGTTTTGTGTTGTGTTTGAGATGGACATGGAGGAATCGCAAGGAGAAAGTGAAGTAGGAGTAGGGTTGTCTGTAGAGACGGAGGAACTGCTTATAGACCTGATTCAAAACTATGAATACCTGTACAACTTGGCCCACAAGGACTACAAAAATAATATAAAAAAGGAAGCCGCATGGGCTGACATGGCGGCTGCCTTAAAAATATCAGGTATCTTGTTTGAGATGCGTTTTTATTATCCAATTATTACCATAATACCGTTCTTTTTTAAGTAAAAGACTGCCAAAAGATGTGGAAGACTCTACGAAACAATTTTACCCGCGAGAAACGCGAAGGGCCTAAGTCGGGAGCTTCGGCAGAAGTGAGGTGGCCATTATATAAAAAAATTATGATTTTTGAAAAGTGCCACCGACCAAGAAAGTAAGTTTAGATAATGATGTTGCATGATTCAATGAAGTACATGGCACTACATGGGTATGTCATTCCAACAGAACTCATACGACTACCCCACTCCCAACTACGTCAATGACAAGATCGCTTTCGGCAGCGTCAACAATTGCCTCAGTATCGTCGCCAGGGTCCATATGGGACACTATGGAGGTGCTGTTGTCGCCTGAGGCTTCCACTAGCAAACATTTAGAAGAAGAGACAGTTACAACACATGATCCAATAATAGATCCTGTAGAAACACCACGATCTGGTAATAAATGATTAGTATTTTTTAAATATTTTCGACAACGACCTTAATCTGTCCCCTTTTTCAGAAAAAAAAAGGAAAAAATCTAGTCAACAACCCATTGTTGAGGCCACAGAGTTGCTCTCCGTTGCCTGAACTATATCGGAGCAGATGAAGGTTCCGCACAGCGAGAATAAATCATGTACTGACCACTTGACAAAAGAAAAAAGGAAAAAACTCTTAATGATTTTGTATGAAGACTAGAATAAGTTAGTTTAAGTTTTTTAGTCAAAAATTATTAACAGCTTAGTTGGAAAACTGTCTATATAGTATTTATTTCACAATGTATTGTAAAATCAAACCCAAACGGATTTATAATAATGGTTATTTTTAACCTCAATGTTTTTTTAGGAACTTCACAAGTTAACCAAAATATAGAAGTCAAAGATGTAGAAGTTTCCAACACTCAAATTATGGACAAATTAATTAGCATTGAGAACACATTAAAATTCGTATTAATGCGTTTAAACGCATTAGAAATTTCGAATAAGCAGGTTCCAGAAAATAACATAATGGAGTTGTCGCTGCCAATAAAACTACCTGTATCTTCAATAACTCTCCTTTTAGAAGAGTTCCTGCAAGTATCGGGAAAAAACGCAGCCGATTTCACTAGAAGAGGATTAGCGACAATTTTTACCAATGAATTGGCGGTTCAGTGTTCTTGGACAGGCCAAAAAAATCATTTCAGAGTAAAAAACTCTGAATTTGTTCGGATATTAAAAGGCAATTTTTTTTTTGTATAAATGTATTATGTTTTACATTTATTATGTATCTACTTCACAGAAGCCGTACAGCACGTATTCAAGTCAGCCACGGATAAAGAGATTGAAACGTATATGATGGATTGGTTCCGACATGGGAACCAAAGATTGAAAAGGTCCTTAAATTAATTTCATCGCGTTCAGAGCAGTCATAAATAAGAAATCGAAATTTCAAATTGATATTTTTAAATGGATTATTTAATGCAATACATTAATACAATATATGTTAAACTTTCAGGTGAACAAGATTTATCATTAGGTTAGGCGTAGTTATTTTTTATTATTATACTCATAACATATATGATATACTAAATACATATAAGTTAAGTATACAGGGTGTCCCGTGACTCGACCGACAATACCTTTGCCATGTCTAGGTGTTCTATGAGTCATTCTGATGACAAAAGGTCAGAGCCACTATACATATAGGTAAATTCTTTTTTGCTTTGGAAAAATTAGATATGCAACAAACAACTTTTACTATTCATTATTAGGCTTTTCATATTTTCTTGAATATCTCTGATACAAAAACGAATTGACCTATGGTTGCTATAATTTTGTTCATCAGAATAACACTTTAGAACCCTTTGTCTGTCGAGTCACGGGACACCCTGTATATTTGTAGTTAGTAAAAGTTAAGATTTGTTTTTATTTAGAATCTGTTCATTAATTTATTTTAGATGTATTTTTTAAATACATTTTTTTTTCCCTGCATTTTATATGCAAATAATGTGAAATACTAAAAGATCTGTTTTAACAGGAATATGTTTTATTATACCATAAATAAAAATTTAAAATTAGTGGTTTAATAATATTTTTTATACCTTTACTGCTACGGCACTAAGTCGTATTCGTAAGGCAGAACCATTTTGTTGAACGCTCTCGACAAGGATTTTGATGAATCAAAACTTTTTACTTTACGTTTAACTTAATGTTATTTACCTGAAAGTAACTTTTATTTGGTTGGTTTGGATTTTCATAAAAGACTTATTTTTAAACTGTAAGATCTTTTATAGGTATATGCCAGTGCAGAAAGGAGATTTATTTATTCATGTGCAGAGTTACTTTTCATAATGTGACAAGCTGTGGTGCCTTTATTTTTGATTTTAGTAGTTTTTGTATACATGCTGTCTGACAAAAACACCAAGAACAATGAAATTAACAAAATCTACATTTTTAAATGACACTGGAAAATGTTATTACATAAATAAACCGCTTTCCTGCATTTCTTCCGTTTCAAAGACGAAAATGTCAGTGCTTTACCTATGTATTTTTGAAATGACACAATGCAGCCAATTTATTTATGTAAAATATATGCAGAGTGTTCGTTTGGAAAAACGTATATTCAGGCGAATTTCCTGATTTGCCATCTACGTTTATTTTTTTATTGACAGCACGTATAAAATATTTATGCAAATATCTTAACTTTTGTATAAGTTTTTTTTTCTAAATTAAAAAATAAATAATAAACAACCTCAGCTTGTCACATTATAGAAACTAACCCTGTAGAAATGGAAACGATGCTGGAACGATTTTTACACCAGCATGTGTCGATACTGGTTAGACACAGTTTCGGTTTAATGTCGTAGCCAAAACGAAAATGTTCTAAACGAGAGTCAAAACTAAAAAGGAACATTCTTAACGTAACAGGGAGAATGTTGAGTTGCGGGACATATAACGAACGTTTAAACTTATAAAAGATGTAAATGTGTCAAATAAATAACGAAACAAAGAAACATAGAAACTAAATTGTATTGAAACAACGACGTTATTTTGTTTAGTGGGTAATCTAATAATAAATATTGATAAAAAAGTGGAATCAGCTGGGTTTGACGCTGCCGGCTGCCCCCCTGAACGGTGTTATTTAATTTATTATTATTGTAACATTTGTTCCTGTATAGCTGTGATTAATAGTTTATTGATGGGTAACCAAATTAAAGTCTGACAAATGGGTAAGAAAATCTACTTTTACGTTAATTTGTTGTTATAATGTGTTATGTTTATAGATTTAAAAACTAAAAGTTCTCCGATGACGGAAGAACAAAAGTGAATTATGATGGAATTTATAAAGAAAACCCCAATTTTACAAACCGGAAAACTTTCAAATGGAGTGTCTTACAAAGACGTGTCAAAACTATGGTGTGAATTAACAGATATTCTGAGTTCTGTCCCAGTGCCACGTAAGAAATGGAAGGATTGGAGAAAAGAAAGTAAAAATTTATATAATTTTTCTAAAAAAGCCATAAAAATCAAATACAACTTTTTGTTGTGCTTAATCAAATTACCCACCACAGCAGGGTACACTACGTTGTGATACAAGGTGTTTTATATTCAACATATGTTTATGTCATAATTAAAAAACGAAAGATTTCAGCAAATAATAAACTATGTCACTGGATTCTACGGAAAAATATCTATAAGAATCCGTTTTCACCTCTTCAAAAAGTTTAAAGATATCTGAGATACGGCGGGTACCTCAACAATGATATTTTTCAATTTTCCCCTGTATCTTAACAACGAAATGGGTTATGACAATTCTGCTGACGCCATGTTAAATTTCACAAAAAAGTAATAAACTGTCGCAAAAACCGCAACCCCGTATCTTTAAAAATAAGTGAGATACCTTACAAAAGTGTCGGAAATGTGACCCTGTACACCAACATTCCTTTAGCTATGCGATTAATCGATTCTCAGATACTCACTTAGTAGGTACGGTACGGAAAAAACGATGTGGTTTTCCAAAAGCAGTTGTATTAAAGAAACTTCAAAAATGTCAAATATTTGCGCAGCAGAGTAGGGAGGGTCTAATTTTTATAAATTGGAAAGACAACATAAATGTTTTTATGCTGTCAAGTAAACATACTGACAAAATGATCGAGGTGAGGGGCACAATAGGGGTAAAACTAAAACCTGAAGCTGTTTGGGATTATATCAGGGCTAACGAATCTGTCGATCTATCTGATAACATAGTCGCCTTCGAGTTACTTTTGATCACATCTATGGCGAACGCATACATATATGTTGTACAAACAAAATGAACAAGAAACCATCTCGATCACAGATTTCAAAAAATCCGTCATACAATATTTGACATCTAATAAACTTCAAACTGAAATTTTATAAAAAGGCGTAGTAGCAAAGAAAAGAAGTTTTACTCAAAGAGATTAATCGCAAGGAAGGTACAAAATAAAACAATGTGTAAACTTTTGAGTGTAAAAAAGTGTTTCAAGCGCGTTCTAAGTTTGTATACACATTAAAAGACGCGGTTTTTTTGAAGTTCTAATAATAAACATTCTGGCTCGTTCTTAGAAAACCCACCTGATAAAAGGTTGATTCTTCGATGTAAATCGAAGCTGAGCAGATAGAAAAAGTTAATTTTGCTGTAGGATGTTGATCAGTCAGGAAAATAAATTGTACGTTTGATAGATATTAATGATTGAGTGCTGGTGTGGTTCAATTCCAATGTCAACTTCTGCACAGTTACTCAGGTCGCCATGCGTAGATTGACATTTAAAGGAATGATAATTCTTGTAATACATCCCCATTTAGTCGGACATTAAATATAAATTATGCGGCCAAATATTGTGGATAGGAAAATGTTGCATATGACATAACAGCAAATCGAAATAGCAAATAAAACTACACACAGCCCGCGCCCCAATTTTTAGTATATTAGTAAAATAAATAAGAATTCCAGCGTTCCCCTGTACGACTTTTTATACATCTCGCTTCACCGGGAGAATATCTGAAACAAAGAAAATAATATTACGACAAGAACATAAAAAACGTCAACGTGTTTTAACCGATTTCAGCTGAATACCTAAAAAAAATTTAAATGAACTTTTTATAACATCCGGAGATTTCCGACAAAAACCGAAAAAGTCAAATTTCTATTTGTTTTTTACCACTTTATTAATGATTATTTTGGAATTTACTCCGCATGTAATAAAATGTTTTGAATTTTTTTTTACCAAATTATTTAGCAATAAAATGCGCAACTTCTCCATTGAACTAAAGCTCTTACCACAATAGTTTCTGAGATAGCAATGCTAATGCATCGAATTTGTAACACCCTGTATATAAAGTAAAAGTTTAAGAATTAAGTGTAGAATTTAAAATGTATTAAAAAATTTGGTTCTAATTAAAAATACCCATATTTTATCTGCCACAAATTTATGCTCCACCCTGCATAGTCAAAACAAAAAGAAAACATTTCTAATTTTTGTTTTAAATAAAATTGCCCAGCCTAAATTAAAACTGATATACCAGGTGTCCAAGAGCACCTTGGACATAGGAGATTAACATGGGAAAACAGTTTTGATTTTTTTGCGCCTGTTCGGTTGATTTGATTGAAAAATCGTAATAATAAACGTTGTAGTACCTATCACGGACTAATTTTCTGTATTTTTTTCGGATATCTAACCTGAGCCCTTTCGTCGTAAAACACGAACAAAAAGGAGAAAATTTAAACTTTTGGCCTGCACTGTATAGGCAATGGGTCACAGGTCATTGTTGCTGGTACGGTTGCTCGACAACCGCTTATACAGTCCAGGTAAAAAGATAAAATTTTCGCATTTTTGTTCGTGTTTTACGACAAAAGCGCTCAAGTTAGAGATCTGAAAAAAATACAGAAAACTAGTCCGTGATAGGTACTACAACTTTCATTAATACGATTTTTCAATCAAATCAACCGTACAGGCGCAAAAAAATCAAAACCGTTTTCCCATGATAATCTCCTATGTCCAGGGTGCTCTTGGACACCTGGTATATTCACATAGCTTATAAAAAACACAAATCACAAAACGGTGCCCGCTAGATGTAACAAGTCTTCCTGATCAATCAATCAATAAATTGAAAAATTCAATAATATACAGGATGTTACATTATAAAACATAGAAAATTTGGACTGTCACAGTTTTACAAGATACTTTTTGTAGCTTCCCAAATAGTTTACTCTGATTAAAATAATCAAATCAACCTTAATGTTAATTCCTGTCAATCTGAGATATTATTTATAGAACGGGAATAGCTTGAATAATCAAATTATCTAAAAATTCAGAAGAATTTACTTGGTTTTAAAAACACTGCAACTGCACAAAGGTGTTAGCTTTATAATCATAGTACTCATAAGATAGAAGATGTCTCATACAAGCGGTATCTTGAGTTCATCATTTGCACCTCATTATTACTATTACTTTAAACATGCTTTTTAGATTAGAGACACTAAATATAATACATATTGATTTGACGTTCAATAATGCAATTTAGCAAAGTAAATAATGATGATTATTGTTAAGATTATTGTGTTAACGTAAAATTGCAATGCTTTTCATTTTAATGTCAATTTCAGTAAAAATAGTTAACTAACATTAAAACTTGCTCTTTTATGCACTGTTCTAATGTAGTACTTCTTGGTGGGTAATTTGAGCCTTGTTTAAGTCATTTTCTTTATAAAAGTTATGCTTTCTCACCCACATGAAAAAGTAGTGAAGTATTCAGCATATACCAGATACAGATCTGTAAGATACAGATCTGTAATTTGCTACTTGAACTATACTTATGTTATGTTTATACGGAACGCACTTGTGTGGGAATTGATGGATGTCATCCGGGAAAAATAAAGATTTCAATTTGGGGGAATGATTCCGAATTGGCACGTTTTTACAAGGACTGAACTACTGAATACTTTGTTACAAATTCATTAGTTATTAAGTTGTGATTAAATGGAATTATTAAGCAATTGAGGATATTCATTACACACCCTACTCCGAGCACAACAACTTAAAAATTACCAGACGAGAAAAATGTGTAGTAATCATGCATCAGCAGGGTTAAATACCTAGGTTAAGTTTGAAATTGGTATTGTAATCTTACTTAGACCAGCAGGCTCTATGTCCTTCAAAAAATATACATTTACTTGATTTTATTGTCTAATTTTCAACTATTATTGAAATATTGTATTAAAATTACAAATATAACTATTTTAGCTGCATGGGAATCTATTTGACATAACATAAATAATAAAAACAAAAGCAAAGTGACAAATTCGAACTTTAGTTGACATAAAAACAGATGGAAGATGGCTTAATCAGCAGAATTTGAACTGAAAAAAATTGAACTTAAGTATTGGATTGTTAAAAAAAAACATTTCAGCTGCACAAATACAGGGTGTTACAAATTAGATGCATTAGCATTGCTATCTCAGAAAGTATAGTTGATAGAGCTTTAGTTAAATGGAGGCAAAGTTGCGCATTTTACTGCTAAATAATTCGGTAAACATTTTTTTTTTAATTTTCATTACATCCGGAGACATCCTGTAAAGGTAGTAAATGATACTCCGGCAAGTTACCTGTATTCAATATCTCTTTAATGAATAAATCGCTTATATTTATCGTACTCTATTATGCCTACTCATACAATATAATATAGGTTGCTGTGTATACATAAAATACTTATAATAGCGAACCGATTGATGCAATACGGTTAATAATAATACTTAGCTATGCATGTCAATGAACTGTTACAACTTCAACTAACTATGTTACACCTCCTTTTCCTAGAGAATGACCTTTGCTATGGCCACTTGCAAAGGGCACTTTACTAAAAAAAAGGTTACTGATGCCAAGTTAATTAAAACTGTTTAAAGTTAATTTAATTACAAATTTGCAATCTTTAGTACTTAAAGCTATACACTCTCAAAATATAGTTACTTTTACGATAAAATTTTCTCTGTACCTACTACTTTTCCGACTATAGCAATAACATAAAGTATAGTCAGTGGTACTTTAACTTAACCTAACCTAAATATATTTCTATCCCAATTTGCGTATAATTCATGTGTTTTAAACAGTAAAAACCAACAATAATAATACCAACCACCCATTAAGATTCTGCCCACCATAAAAAACAGTAGGAATACTAATGACTGAACACTTCGCACGTTGAACACTACCGGCACGATGAATGCTAAGAATAGTATAATATACCTATAAATTAAATGTACGTACAGTATTTAGGGTATTTACACTGTGTACTTTCGATATTTATAATAGTTACAATATTTACAGACAGGCCTGTTTATCTAACTTAGAACTAAACTTAATTATCAAGAGACATTATATTTCTTAATTCTATTTTTATGAACCTTAATCTGCTTGTTGTTATTGTCTTTAACAATGCAATTTGGACCTTCAATTAATATGACTTCAAACGGACCATCAAACCAAGAATCTAGTTTTTGACGATCTTCGTTGGTTATAAGCACAAAATCTCCCGGGCTTATTTGTAGTCGACTAGTTTGCTGATCATAATACAACTTACGCTTTTGTTTGGTTTTTTCAAGAAAGTCTCGAGCTTTATTTTGCGCTAACTGCAACCGAAACCGAAATTCTTGATCATACGATTCTAAATTGTATAAAGGATCTACACGAGAACCATTGAATATTTCAGGTAGGTCTGCTCTTTTACCAAATACTAGCTCGAAAGGTGTGTAGTTATGATAAGTACTAGGAGTCGTATTATAACAAAAAGTGTAATAATTTGTCCATATATCCCAATCTGTATGAGCTTGATCAATGTACATTCGCATAAATTCATTAAGAACTCTATGGTTTCTCTCGCATCCACCTATGGACTGACTGTGATACGCAGTGCTAGTTTTATGCGGCGTATTTAACATTTTTGCTAAACTTTCAAAAATTTTATTCTTGTATTCTGTCCCTAAATCAGTTCTTACTTCTTTTATAGGTCCATATACTAAGATAAATTTTTCAAATATAGCTCGTGCTACTGTGGAAGCTTCTTTATTGGGTATTGGAAGTATTACGATGTATTTAGTTAGTTCACATTGAAGCGTCACTGCATAACAGTTATTGTGATTTGATTTTTGAAGTGGTCCTATTGTATCTATACAGACAATGTCAAAAGCTTTTTGAGGAGTTGGAGTCAAAATTAAAGGTTCTATGTGTTTAACGGCGGCTTTATTTACCTGACACTTATGACACTGCCTAACATATTTAGCGATGTCACGTGACATATTTTTCCAGAGATAAAATGACCTTAATTTTTTCAATAATCTTTTCTGGCCACAATGTCCACCTAACATAGGATCATCATGAAATTGTTTGATTAAGTTAAGTTTCTCGTCATTGTCTTTGATTAATTTTCTTTCTTTACATAAAACAATTTTAACTTTTGAAAGTATTTTATGCCCTACTTCCTTTAATTCATTTACGGTGCACCGTGTGAAAATCTTGTCATTTAAATTCAATCGCAAATGTGTAAACTTACTATCACCAGCCATGTTATTCAGCTTAGACAATAGTTTCGGTAATGAAAAATTGCCATTAGTAATTGAAAGCCCACAACGAGCGCTCTTTTTGCGATAATTAATAATAATGTGAATGCATTCTTTATCAATTTCAAATCTTAAGGAAGGAAATTTCAATACATTATAATTATTAAGGGCTTCATAAATCTGAGGTTCTTCAGTACGTGATAATTGTTTATCCCCAGTAGTAGTGTGTTTATTAAAATTTTGGTTTGTCTTAGTCATTGATCTGGTAATTGCTAATATTTGAGCCGTGTTTCTGATTTCCTGCAAATCCGAAATATTTATTCGAGATAGGGCGTCTGCGCCTACATTATCTGTTCCTTTTATATATTCTATATCAAAGTCAAAGTCTTCTAAATCCAATCGTATTCTGGTTAATTTGGACGACGGGTCTTTCATAGAGAATAAGTAAACAAGAGGTCTATGGTCTGTTTTTACTAAAAATTTTTGTCCATATAAATAACAACGAAAGTACTTTATTGCCCAGTGAATAGCTGTGAGTTCTTTAAGAATAGTTGGTTTGTGAGACTCGCCTTTTGTAAACATACGAGATGCATAAGCTATAGGTAGTTCCTGACCATTAAAATTTTGTGAAAGAACTGCACCACAAGCAAGTTGGGATGCGTCAGTAACTAAAATAAACTGTTTTGAGAAATCCGGATATTGCAAAATGCGAGGACTAATTAGTGCTTGCTTTAAACGGTTAAATGAACTTTCGCATTCGCTTGACCATACGAACTCAGCATTTTTCTTAGTTAGCGAATTTAAAGGTAATGTGATAGTTGCAAAATTTGGTATAAACCTTCGATAATAGTTGCAAAAGGCAACGAACCTTTTTACCTCATCAGCAGCTCGCGGCGTCGGATATTTGTTTATAATATCGTACTTAGTTTCATCGGGCAAAATACCTTTGTCTGTTATTTTATGACCTAGAAAAGTGACCTCTTTTCTAAAAAAATTGCATTTCTTGGGATTTAATTTCAAATTGTACTTTCTGCAAGTTTCAAAAACGCTTTTTAAATTATTCAAGTGATGTTTTTCTGAACAGCCTATTACTATTAAATCGTCCATATATAAAAAAGCTTTTTCTGGAGTTATTCCGGCAAAAGCAATAGACATCATTCTTTGAAAACTGTTGGGACTGACTGAAAGTCCAAAAGGCAATCTGGTAAATCGATATGAACCCTTATCGCTGCTAAATGAAGTCAAATCTCGCGATTCTTCATCTAAAGGTATCTGATGGAATCCTGATAACAAATCGACTACTGAGAACCACTTTGCTCTACCAAGTTGATCTAAAATATCGTCTATGCGATTAATCGGAAACTTGTCTCCTATAAGTACCTTATTTACAGCTCTAAAGTCAATACATAATCTCCACGCTTTCTGATCAGTTTGCGATTTTTTAGGAACCAATAGAACCGGACTATTGTATGCTGAGCAAGATGGTTCGATTATATTATTATGTAACAATTTTTCAACTTGTCGATTTGTTTCATCTTTAAGTGCTCTGGGAGCTCTATAATTTTTAATATAAATTGGTTTTTTGTCAATAACTTTTAATTTTTGTGTGTAAAAGTTGTTAAATGTTAATTTATCTGTTTCTAATCCAAAAACGTCTGAATAATCTTCGCAAAGTTGTAGCAGATCTTTTTTAACAAAGTCTGGGACATCTTGATTAAGTTCTTTTAAGAGTTGAACATGTCTATCTTGATTTTCTGTTTCTATGTTGTAAATGTTAAATTTATCGAGACTGATAGTTTCAAGATTAGACATGTCTACAGTTACATTTTCAAATGTTGTGTTTAAGATTTTTACAAGCGGATGTTTTTGAGATACTATACTACGAGCTAAGTATACACCAGGCTTTAATTCTTTATTTAACACCACAACGTCGTGTGTCAAATGTTTCAAAACGTCGATCTCTCTAATAACTTCACATCTAGAAGGAATATGGTACACATTCTTTTCAGGACTGCTTAAAATTGGAATTGTTAACTTTTTGTGTTTTAAGTGTACCGTCATATTCCACTTAGAATAATCTATTATTGATTGGTAAGCAACTAAAAAATCTCTACCCAATATTCCGTCACATGGTATTGGAACATTAGAATCAACTATATGAAATTTGTGAGGTAACGTACACCCTTGGATAAAAATATTTGTGTTTGCAACACCTAATGAATTAGTTAGGTCTTCTGTGATACCTTTGATGCTAGTGGCTCGAGAAAAATCAACTATTTGATCAGGATTTACTGATAAACGTTTAAAAATTGATATGTCAGCTCCGGTGTCTACTAGTAGCGTACTAACTGAACCAGTCATTTCTAACTCAACTTTCACAAAATTTGAAAATGTCAGACTAAAACTATATATGGTTACATATCGCCCAACCGAGTCGCTTCTTGGCTCGATTGGTGCTCCAATCCGTTTCCCGACTCCGAAAAGCCAACAAAATTAGGACTAGAGCCTCTATAGTACCTAGCAGATGTGTTACCACGATTAAAACCTCTATTAAATGTGCCTCTGCTTCTATTACTGCCTCTAAATTGTTCTCTATTGTTTCCAAAATTATTAGAATTTCTATTGTAACTGTTAGAATATCTATTGAAACTCCTATCGAAATGCTGGTTATAACTATTATTACGTGGACCTGTGCCCCTAAAGTGACGTCGCGCATTATGAAAATTGTTTTGCCTAAACTGAAAAATATTTGCCGAAGACGGTGCCAACGAACTAACATTCACAAACTTAGTAATAGTTTCCTGTACCGAAGAAAACGTGCCAGCCTCCATTATTAATCGAACTCTTTCACTACTGACATTTTGGCTAAATGCTCGCACAGTATTTTCAACCGTGTACCGTTGGGCAACTTCCGCTGGTACGCCCTCTGTAATATAGGCTGTTTGTAATTTTTGCGCTAATGCGTCCACTTCAGAAGCATATTTTGCGGCTTCTTTATCGTTTTGTTTCAGATGTAAAATTTTTGCAGTCAATAATTGTGAAGTTTCGCCTTTAATCGAATTTTGAAGTTTAAAAATTATGTCGTCAATTGTATTTTCATTCGTAATAAGACTTCGCGCTTTTCCGGTCAAACGAGTTTTCACCAAAGCTACAGCGTTAGCAAGTTGATTTTCGCAATTGTTTTTAAGTAAAGTTAATGCATCTAAAAATGACTGTAAATTTTCAGAGTTACCATCGAATTGACTTGGAACTAATTTACTAGCCAAACTAAAAAATTCTACGGTGTTTGTCGACATTTTTGATATTTCAACGATACTTTTTAAACGTTCTAGCAGTGTTTGTCTGGAATTAAAATTTAGTTTTTCAATTTCTTTTATATAGGGCGCTGCTGCTGCCAATAATTCCTCTGGGCTCTGACTCTCTTTTAAAACTTGAGTTTTAAAGTTGCTTAACTCTTTTTCGATTAAACCTATCTGTACAAGTAATTTATTTACTCTGTCTAAATTTCCGCGTCTCTCGGTAGATTCTTTATTGATATTACTTGAAAAGCTTTTTGCAGTTTCGTAAATTTTCTTAACTTCTGTTAATCCTTTACTAGTCATTTATCAAAAATAATAAAATTGATCCAAATACTGCAGTTGAAAGATAGTAACTACAGAATAGTCATATAGACAATAATACCTATAATAAAATTTTTAAATGCCTGAATTGAAATCAACTTAAAAGTTTAACCCAGTTTAATAAACTATTTACTACGACTAATTATTGCTTACTTTTCTTTTGCACAGTTACACATAAGAACTTAACACTGAAGACACTTGAGTTTGTTGAGTTTGTGCACAATAAACAGCACATCACTATCACTGTACATACGCGCACGTCGCGCACACGCTTTCCGGAACAGCTCTTACGTTTACTTACTCAACATTACGTTTCTCTTATAGATGCTAAAGAGACTGCTGCCATGTCGCGGCGGATCTGCTTCTTCATATTTTTCTTGACAGCCCGAATAATTCTCCACAATAAGAGCATTGCCAACATAGCGAAAATAAGATACAGAATCACTTTGACGTGATGTTGTACTCAGCTTCTTGTACTATAAAATTGGAGTGAACTACGCCATTTTCCGTTACTTCTTGCTTGGTATCTTTTGACTTGGTTTGCCCCATCTTAGCTCACATTTATACCACGCTCAGCTCCTAAGCAGATTTGTCGGCATCGGATACATTACGAAACACAACCAATGGCACTACACTTTTCTTTTTAACTTTTACTTTTTACTATTTAATTAGAAGTCCACGAAAAATTAGCAGGGTCGCCATGTAAAGGTAGTAAATGATACTCCGGCAAGTTCCCTGTATTCAATATATATTTGCTGAATAAATCGCTTATATTTATCGTACTCTATTATGCCTACTCATACAATATAATATAGGTTGCTGTGTATACATAAAATACTTATAATAGCGAACCGATTGATGCAATACGATTAATAAGAATACTTAGCTATGCATGTCAATGAACTGTTACAACTTCAACTAACTATGTTACATTTCTCTTTAATGTCACTCAGCTTTAACACTAGCTGTTTTAAGTCATTAAAATTTTGATTACCTGAACTCAGCAAGTAATACATTTCATAGTAGGATGGGTGTAAACCATTTTCAAAATGGTCCCTAAACATGTCAAAAGACATTGTCGGGTCGATTTCTGTTGCCAACGCAAGTAAATCAAAATAATATTTTTTAACATCCTCATTGTCTTGATGTTGTCTTTGCCTGGTTTGCCGGTTCGTTAATATAACCATCAAACCAAGTCTGAGCCGGGCCTTCCAAGAAATTTGCTAAGTAGGAAATTTTGTGGTTCTCCGACCAGCTGTTTGCAATCGCTGCTTTTTCATATTTATTCACAAAAATAATGGGAGAGTCTATAGATGGGTTAAATGTAGGTGGGCATGTAAACTTTGGTGTGGCTGGAGTTTTTAGCTCAGCCAAAGCTACCTGTAAAGTCATGTTAGCCATTGCTGCAGGATTGTTAGGACGTATCACACTGTTTCTCTCTCGAATTACAGGGGGTGGGCAAGGATTATTACAACCTTGTAATAAATCTGTGGGGCGGGATGAGGTAGGCTCTGGCACTACCACTTCTAAGGGACTTTCTTGCCAAGACTCTTCTGATTCTCGCGGTTTAGGCGGAGTCCTACTCAATGAAGCTCTTGGCTTAAAAAACTGTTCTGGGGATCGTGATCCTGCTTTGGAATCTTTAGTTTTCTGAACTTGGGAAGTCGAAGCTTTGGTTGTTCGAATTCTTGGGGTTTCAATTTGAGCACTTACGACAGTTTTTTCGAAAGGGCTGTTCTCGTCCTCACTACTTTTTAAACTGACAATAGAAGTTGTTTTGTCAACTTCTGAGGCACCTGCAGATATCGATGCCTGTACAGAAGCAGAGGAACCGACAGTTGACCTATGATGCGCGGGTTTAAACTCTCTCAACTTTTTTAAGACTTTTTAGGGGTTTTTCCCTTGGGCTAGTGCTTGTTGCAAAACAAATTTTTCTTTGTCTGATACACTTTGAGCTCTACTGCGAGTTCGTACTCGGGATTTGTCACGTGGTTCACTCATGTAAAATTAATACGAAATGTTTGGCAGTATTTTTTAATTATTTCGATTTTTCAAGTGTTCGGACAAAATTTAAACGATTTGATTATTCCTAGCAATTTCTTTGCGAATTTGCTTATTCATCAAACTAATAATCTTTCTAATGCTGAAATACACCAGCATTAATACCCCCATGCACAAAAAAATAATAATCAAAATTTCCTTAGCTGACCATGAATTATCTTTTTCTTGAGACGCTTTATTAGAAATACCTCCGCTATTACCCGCTTGAGAAATAATAATTTCTTCTTCTTTTGATGAAGAACCCCCCATTTTAAATAGAACGATTTATTTTTAAAAAAATAAAAATTATGTTTTTTCCACCCTGAAACGTAGGCGCCTCCACCATATGTCACGACTAGCGTGACGTGTTGAATTTTAATTCAACTTATTTGCCTAGGATCTCGTTTCAGCGTGAAAATAAAACACAGTTAACTCTACCATCAAGTTCTACTGAATAAGTACCTTAACGAACGAAAACGTTACTAACTCCCAATAAAATTATAATAAACCAGGCGTAAATTAACACACAACATAGAAGTACAATAAACATACTTACATCTCTATTGAAGACAGAATCTTGGAGAGAGGCTGGTCACTTTGGAGCGCGTTCACGATTAACTTTACTTGAGCGTTACGGACATGTCTAATTGACATTTGCAGTTCGGTCACTAACGTGGTGCACAGCAAAACTGGACTGGCTGGAAAGAACTGGACTGAACTGAACTGAACCCCTCTCTAGGGTACAACCTCTTTTTTATAGCATTCCAGACACTGGTTCCACCAATCAAAACTCCCAGACCTGGCCTCGTCTAGCCGACAACTCGTGACGACCTTTCGACCCTCGGTACTTGGAAAACATTCCACATTATCTCGCAATTCAGCAAATGCATCATAATTGCAGTTGCACTCCGACCGCATTCCACAATTTTAATGTTTCCGCTCAAGTAATATAAATTCCACATTTTTTAATGTTTCCGTTCAAGTGAAATAAATTTGATTTATTATCCTTCGTGACAATAGTATTGTTACGGTTTGGGCCTACTATGCTCGATACTTCTGAACGAGCACTCGATTCGGGATGAAATCGATGCGCCGCAATATCTGGCCGGGCGCGTGTTAAAGTAGGCCACAGTTAGGAAGCGACACCTGGAAGCATCTTTGATATTCGAGGCAAATCGCGAAACGTTTTGAAAAAATGTAAACTTTTGGCCTGCACTGTATAGGCGGTTGTCGGGCAACGGGTAAACAGGTTGGTTGTACGGTTGCTGGTACTGTTGCTCGACAACCGCTTATACAGTGCAGGTAAAAAGTTAAAACTTTCGCATTTTTGTTTGTGTTTTACGACGAAAGGGCTCAAGTTACAGATCTAAAAAAAATATAGAAAACTAGTCCGTGATAGGTACTACAACTTTCATTAATACGATTTTTCAATCCAATCAACCGTACAGGCGCAAAAAAATTAAAACCGTTTTCCCATGTTAATCTCCTATGTCCAGGGTGCTCTTGGACACCTGGTATATGTCGCTATATAAAGTAACAAAGTTTTCTTAGGTGCTCCAAATTTAAAGAATTTAATGGATACCATGTTTTTAAGAGTGAAAGTACAGAGTCTGGATCCCATATAAAGGGATATTTCGGTTGTGGAGGTAGTATTTCCTACACCTTTTAAAAATCTGTTGATGCATTTTTGATCTTGTTCATTCGGCGAGAGTATTAGATTTAACGCCGATCTGTACGAATTAATGACAGAATAAGACTTACTAGTGTCTACAATGTGTATTAGGAATTCTAAATAATTTGTTAGGTTGTAAGTCAGTGAATCACCAAGTTGCTTCTATTTGCAAAAATCCCAGTATTTTTTAAAACAGTTGGTGTATTGCTTGAGTGTGCCTTCTGATAAGGAATTAATTACGATTGGTATCGCTGCTGCTGGAATCCCTCTTTTTTGATAAGCGATCCTGATAGGTTTTTGTTTTCGCACCATTCCCAAATAAGCTTTGTGGCATAATTCAAGTGCTTAAATTTCACACCCCTTCCTCGATTTATACAGGAGATAGCTGTTTGGTTATCAATTCTTAATAAAATTCGAATATCATGTATATTTTTGGTCAGTGACTTTAATGAGTAAAGTGCTGCTTTTATTTCTAAAAAAATGATGTGCATTTGAGACTCCTTTTTATCCCAAAACCCATGATACATTCTTTTAACAAGAAGCACCCCAGCCAGACGGCGACGCGTCTTTGAAAATTTCTAATGCAAATTGGTGTGGCTTTATGTCTTGTTATTTTCCAATGTTTTTTTTCCACCAGGATAATTCGATTTTCAGTAAGCTGGGAATTTCGATTTTCCTATTGTAATTTTTATAGTCGTTCGAAATAACTGAATTTTTTAGTATTTCAAAAACTTTTAAGTGAGTGAACCCATGTTTTGTTGCAGGGCACGATGCTACTAACTTCCCTATTAACTGTGCAAATACCCTAACAGTACAATGTGTTTTTCTCTTAAATTCCTCAATTTGACGTCTTAGAATTTAGGTCTTTTCTTGCGGTAAGGAAATCTTCATGCTAATTGAATTAAAAGAAAAGCCGAGAAAGGTAATGCTCTGTTGAGAGTCTAATATACTTTTGTTCACATTTATTATAAATCCTAATTTTTCTAACAGATCTATAGTAGTTTTTATGTTATTTTTACATTGATCTTTAGTATCAGCAATAAGTAACATGTCGTCCAGGTAAGCTACTAACAGAATATTCAGTTTTATGAGAACTGCGGATACTTGTTTAATTATTTTAGTGAAAATAAATGGGGCTATGCTTAGGCCAAATGGCAGTGAGTTAAACTCATACAATACGTTCCCAAACTTGAATCTTAAGTATTTTCTATAATTTTTATGTATTGAAAGTAGAAAATAAGCATCTTTGAGGTCAGTTTTAGCTAAATAGGTATTGGGAGTCATAAGTTTCAGAACTGTTCTATGGTCTTCCAATTTAAAATGTGGCGCTTCTATATGCGTATTGAGATTTTTAAGATTTGAAGTAAACCTATATTCTCCATTAGGTTTCTTAAAGGAGAATATAGGTAAAAAAATATGACGATAGAAATTGACCTTTTATTGGGATACATTTTGAAATAGCCCCAATTTCTATTAGATTATTAATAGAATTGAAGTAATCTTTATACTGACATCTTTCGATGCTAATTTTGGGTTCCCGCAGTTGTTTCGGTTTCGAATTAAATGGAAGGGAATAGCCCTGAACGCAGCCCAAAATTCTGCTATCCTGTGTAACATTTTTCCACGCAAGTGAAAATTGACTTAAGCGACCCGCGTATTTAGTTACCTTATTTAAACAGAGTATTTCCTGCAATAGTAGTTCTGTTCCTTGTGATCGTTACATTTCTTCCTTCCCATTGGCGACTTCTCTTCTCTCTTCTGCTCCTTGAATCTTCCCTTGTATTGAGGGCGCTGGAGGTTTAAAGATTGCCGGGTCTTCTGTTGACTTCCGGATGCTACAGTGGTCATAAGAACAGTTTTTTCTTCAGCTGATTTTTTTAAGATTTGATCGTTTTTGAAAACTTCCTGAAAGTCTTTCCCGAACAGATGCTCGTCCATCTTAAGATTTTTGGCCACTTTAGCACAATCTGGATGAAAATGCGGCAAAATTTTGAACTTTCTGCGAAGAGAAAGAGCGTTATGTACATTAGCTATTATTTGACAGGCCTCACCGAGGATTATTGTGTCATTAGCTAGTTCTGCATCGGGAGCTACAGGTGCGGACAGTCAAAGAAGAAATAGCGATAGCAGCCAGGAGACATGAAGAAAGACTCCACAACCATCCGAATGTTGAAGCGCTTCAACTGCTAGACAACCAGAACACAGTGAGGAGGCTCAAAAGAACTAAACCGTTTGAGCTTGTGAACCTGTGAAGTGAACTGTGAAAAAGCAGAGTACAGTGCGGGTTAGGCACAACAGTTGACCAGGTGCGAAACACGCGAAAACCTGTGATGGACCGCTGGGAATGTCACAGTTAAATCACTGTAGTAAATTAGGTTATATTTAGGATGCTTGTTAATCTTAAGATTAGGTGCATCACAAAACTTAAAAAAAAAAAAAAAAAAAAAAAAAAAATTAGCTAGTTCAACGGCTGACAAGTTCTTGTTAATTACGGTGGCAATGGCCGAAAGCCCGTGGGCTAGTTGCATTTGCAAAGTTGTAATAAATTTGTCATGCTTAATAGCTCCATCTGGGAGGCATGGTAGTATTTGTTGGTTTGTTTTTGGTGGGATTAATTGCACACAATTTTCGGGAATTTTGAATTTGTCCATGATTTCGATTCTTTGTGCACTGGTTAGCCCAGATTGCAGCACTGCATTCCATCGTAATGCTACTTCGTTGTGTATTGCGGCACCAATTTATGCCTTCTCAATAGGTTTACTGCCAAAATAGTCGAAATTTATTTCTGATTGTTCCCCTCATGGAGCCACGGTCTGTATTTAGGAAAAAAATCCTTTTAATCTATTAATAAGTACTTGTCATTTGTGACTTTAATTCTCACACACAAT
This sequence comes from Ips typographus, assembly GCF_016097725.1. Lineage (NCBI taxonomy): Eukaryota > Metazoa > Arthropoda > Insecta > Coleoptera > Curculionidae > Ips > Ips typographus. The sequence continues at coordinate 4,721,711 of NC_138436.1, forward strand.
TTGTTAATTTTGTGCAGTAACGAGTGTTACTAGTTTTAGATCTCATCTCATTTAAAATTTAGTGTATGTAGAAGAATAACAAGTGCTACCCTTCTATTTGGCGAGCGCTTGCTGCCTAGATTGTTGTATAAATCGCGTGATTTCACTCTTATTTCAACGTTGTTACTTACGGGAGGATTTACTGGATGCGGAGTGAGACGAAGAAGAATCACTTGAAACCAGTGAGTCAGCTTATTCTGAATCTTCTTAAGCTTCTTATTGAGTTTTTTCACTTCACTTTTCTTTTCCACACTACTAATTTTGCGTTTCGGCATTTCGATAACAATAATCCACTACGCGATTTTATTTTCGACGCGTACCTTGTACACGACAAAACGGAATGATTACCAGGATCCGGACAACGACCAGCGATAAGGTGAAAAGTAAACATTTTTTTTTACTCTAAACGTCGTGCCGAGAACATGATTCACGGAAACTACATGTGTAATTATATCAAGGACCAGCGAATGAAAATTGCATTAGGCGTTTTTGTACTCCAAGATAAACAAGATGCATGGGGTCATTGGGAACTTGAGTTACCATTCAAATATCTATATTCTCATGAATAAATCTTCCTGTATGGTGATCCTCATCTGTTTTTTGGGAGAATGAATGATCAGTTCGTAAAGAACTATTTATTTCAGGAAAAGTCATACGGTTATCAATAAAATCTCCTTCTTGGATACATTTGCTGCATCCATGATACCCTGTATGACCTTTAATACATAGCACCAAAGCTTTAGCAGGGGCATCACATACAACGCAATTTATTTTGACATTGATCAATTTATTCTTAAAAATAAAACCGCCAGCTTTTTTAAGTTCCGAATATTCATTTACAAAATATTTTAATAAATCATTAGATAACTTGGGTTTAGAATTGCCATGATAAATGCGAATACCAAAAGGTTTAAATACATATTCACTGTTGCTAAATGTGTCCTTTGTAATCCATTCCAATGTAGGCCAAAACTGGCTGCTTGAGGTTTTACTCAATTGTAAACCCTCAACATTTATATTAATATTAATTTCTGAAGGAATTATGACATCCGTGGGCAACTGTTCAAGGCAAGCAACCATGCCTCTTTGAAGATCTATGTGGCTATATTTTACCGGAGAAACATCTTCAACTTTAACTTGTCTCTGTGTTCGTAACAATGTTCGAGAGTCTTTAGGAACGTTTAAACCATGATTATTTAAAATTTTTAATAGACACATGAATTAATGGAGTTTTTGACTCTACAACCCATTTCTGCAATTCAACAGTAAGACTGGAAACACACTAACTAAATGTCTTACAAAAACAGCCTGAATTTTGATCTGAGTCCGTCATTATCATCAGAGTGTGTGTCCGAATATATTGAAAAATTTTTACTTTCGCTCTCTGGTTCAATAGTCACATTAAGACTTTCTGAACCTGAAGCAACTAGAGGGTCAATGTTCATTTGCTGTTCTGGTGAGCAAGATGCGACTAAAGCAGAAGACTCAATAGGGAGAAAAGTGTCAAGATTTTTGATTTTTGAAATAATTTCTCCAAGCTAGGTATCAAGTGGAAATTGTTCCCAGGTTCCCACTTCACAAAAAAATGCCCGAATCCCCGAATGCCGCCAAATTATTGTAGTGGTTATGTTTATTATTACTTTTCAGTTAAGTTATCGTTCAATTTGTCACTTTTTTAACTCCATTCGCTCTTAAAATAAATGGTCACGTGAAGAAATTTGAAGTTTACAAAAATACATCACGTGAGTTTGAAGATTTAGACTGAATGGAGTGAAAAGAGCTAACTATGCCTAACCCCACGGTGAAAACGTTCAAAGAAAGGAAACCAATAACGCTCCGACAACGTTTCAAAACGCTTAACGTAGTTAAATACAGAAACGTTGAAATTTAAACGAATATTTAACGTCTGTTTGCGTCTGTTACTGTAATGCGATTAGTCACAGACTCAAAAGTTCCGTTTATAGGGCGAATTTATGTATGATTTTCTGCTGTGCTAAACATTTCCTCAAAGTTTCTTTATAACATTTCAACTCGTTTAAAAAATAAACATTACGAATGTCGACGGGATGTTTTGTGCTAGCTGGGAATAAATATAAATGTCAGGAGTACGTGATATTGGGGGATAGACAGATTTAAATAACGAGTTTTCGTTTTTCATTTCGTTGATATTTTTGAATACCAGCATAATGTATTCGGTCAAAATAAAGTAGCATCAAATGAATAAGATGTGACCGGATACGTCCCGTAAAAGTGCTGACATGAAATTAATAGTACGAAGTACGTACGTAGAAACGAGTATTTAAACAAATAAAAACACTACACATTAAAAAGGACAATTATTAAAAACGCAGTTATTAAAAACACAATTCTTTCTTGCACTTTCACCTTGAAGGCTACTTTGTAGGATCGATGTAGATTCTTTTGTAACTGTAGCACTTGATTGTGGATGTAACTGAAATAGATTCTTTGATGATGGTTGTATAGGTGCATCAAAGTTTTCAGAATGCTCTCGGAGACTAGATACAAGGTTTAAATGATGATCAGTGTGAAGTTGTAAATAAGGTTTTATGGAACTTGCTGAGGAGTGTCCAGTAATTTTGATTAAATTTTGTTCACTAACACCGGCCTTTGCTAAATTTGACACCGCACTTGAGCGGTGAGAATGATTAGTTATCTTTCTTCTTTTAATGTCCAAACCAATTTTTTCGGCGGAGGTTTTTGTCCACTTGAGTATTTCGTTAACTCCTATAGGAACATTCTTGTACCAACCTTTTGACGTGTTACTTTGCCAGAACGGATTTGGAGTTAAGAAGAATCTGTCACTTAAAATATGATTTTCTCTGTGTGATAAAATTTTGTAAAATAATCTTACTGGACAAATAGAAGGATTTTCTTTGTTCTTTACTAACCATTTACTGTCGCAACATTGTTTTGAGCCACCTTGACAAGTTTTTGAAAACACTGAATTGTACTCGATGCGGCCAGTCAAGTCTCCATTATTAAAACTTTCCTCCTTGAAATAAAACACTTTGCAATTAGCAGCTTCGCCTCCGCGCCATGCTAGCTCGTATGCGACAATATGGTAAAATATTTTTAATAGGCCTATTGGTGTGTCTTCATTCCATATTAACGCCATTTTGTCGATTTCACTCTTAGTTAATGCGACAGAACTTTCTTTACGTTTAGTGTAGTCACTTTGCCGCTTCTTTCGTTTAGAATCACGTGCGTCGCGAGACTTTTTGAAACCAGGATCAGTAAAAGGATTAAAAGTAACACGGTACCTTTCTAGATATCTCATTTGCAGAAGTTTTGCTGTTGTATTCCATATGGTTTTTACTAGGTACTCCTTATAATCATCGCCGTTTTTTTTTTTCATATTAAATTCCCAATCCATGAGTATAAGTGCAATATCGTCTACTGATTGCTGTGTCTCCAGTTCGAACTGCCTTTCTTCACAAAACTGACTAAATTGTTTCCATATTGAAGACTGGGACTTCCTTGTATTGGCAGGAATCAATTTTCAACTTCTTTTTGAATTTCTGCCGTAGAACAGCAAAAATCTCAAGGTGAGACATTGCAACAATAGAAGTATAGTGAAAATCCGTGGAAACGATGAAATCAACAGCAAAATTTATCCGATTTTTTTATCCGCTAGCAAACTCTCTTCCTTCCTTATTAGCCGATAGCAAACCGTGTTTTGATGACGTATATATGGCATTTTTTGTACATGAGTGGAATTGTCGCTGTCATTCTGGTGAAAATGCACTGCTCACATGGGACATTTAACACATGAGGGAAATATTCAGGGGTAATTGCACGAGTGCATAAAAATTACCTATAATTATATAGATAATTTTGTATCTAATCGAATCGAATATTCGCTGTAAGTTTTCGATAACACCCTTCATCATATGGGAGATTTTACATATGAGGAAAATATTCGCTGTCATTCTGGTGAAAATGCACTGCTCCTATGGGACATTTAACACATAAGAGAAATATTCGGGGGTAATTGCACAAGTGCATAAAAATTACCGATAATTTTGCATGAAAACTTGTTATCTCTTAACTGCATGAGTTTATTTTCATATTTTTTTGGCGAAAGAGTTGTTTTAGAAAAAAATATGAAAATGACCGAATGCAGTGGTGTAATTTCTGAACTGAAGTTACCCCCGCCTGTCTGAGATGGTCTGGATGACCTATACAGTGTTTGCGAAATGTGAATGAAACAACGTACTGGTTACAATGTGAAATTTAATAATAAACCTTGAAACACTACGACACATTTACTCTTAACGCACCGCAAACGATACACTCGCGTGCGCATACTGATCAAGACTCTTTTTTACATTTCTTGCGCCGGTTAGCAACCGTAGTTCCAGACACCGCCGCCCGCTCCCCGCAGTCCCCTTGAAAAATACGCGATGTATTTTTACGGCTTTTTATGCGGAGTTGCCAATATGTGCATGCTGATTATTAACGTTCAACATGCCCCCCACCTTGAAAGGCTACTTTCAAAAGAGTAATATTGTGTCAAAGAAAAAGTTTAACATGTAATGCTTAACATAAACTTATTCTAAGTAACGCTATTTACATAGGCAACAGCCACTGGCAAACATTAACCCTTTGCTACATACTAGTATCTATAGGCAATGGAGCCAGCTTTACGACTGCTCGTTTAATTGTGCCATACGCGGTTTTGACCGTTGCAACGCGCACAACACCATCTGTGCCCGGGTGCACTTCACTAACACGTCCGAGTTTCCAACGAAACGGTGGTAAGTCATTATCATGAACCAAGACCAGTTCTCCGACAGCTAGATTTCTGCAATTTATCTTCCATTTCTGGCGTTGCTGAAGTTGACGAATATACTCAACTGACCATCTGTGCCAGAACTGCTGCTTGATTTTCTCAAGTTTCTCGTACAAGGCTAGTCGGTTTACTGGTGTATGTTCTAAGTCAGGATATGGTAAAGACGACGAATCCCGACCGATCAAAAAATAAGACGGAGTCAAAGCGCACAAATCGTTAGGATCACTCGATAATCGCGTTAAAGGTCGACTATTCAAAATACATTCTATTTGACTAAGTATTGTACAAAAATGTTCAAAGGTTGGCTTGAAAGGAAGATTTGACAAAACCTTCATTAAATGCCTTTTGGCACACTTTATGCCGGCCTCCCAAATGCCTCCGTGATGTGGAGAATACGCAGCTATAAATTTTCAATTGATATCTAAATCTGTACCAAGTTGTTTGATGATACAATTTTGATTAGATTTTAGGAATTGTCCAAGTTCATTCAATTGGTTGTTTGCACCTAAAAAGTTGCTTCCATTATCGGTGTATACATTCAGTGGCTTGCCTCTACGAGAGATAAACCTCTGAAAGGCTTGTAAAAATGATGATGTACTTAGTTCTGTTGTTAGCTCTAAATGAACAGCTTTAACGGTTAGACATATAAAAAAGACATAAGTAACACTTTCGAGTTTTTCCTGCTCGACCAGCATGATCTTTGTAGAAAAAAGGTCCAGCATAATCAATTCCTACATGAGTAAAAACTGACATCTGTGGCGATACTCTAGCTGCTGGTAAGTTCCCCATAATGGGCTTAACAAATTTGGGATTAAATTTGAAACACACTATACATGTCCTGACGACCTTTTTTGCCAAATTTCTTCCAGAAATTATCCAGTATTTTTCCCTAACTCTTGACAAAAGTAGCTCAGGCGCACAATGAAATGATGAAATATGCTTTTCTCTCATGATTAACAATGATAAATGATGCTTTCCTGATAAAAGAATTGGATGTTTAATATCAAATGAGTATGGTGCATGTTTCAATCTACCCCCCACCCTGACAACATTATCTTTCAAGAAAGGTGATAGAGACAATAAATTGCTTGTTTGAGAAACATTGCCTGTCTTTTCTAGATCATTAAGATCTTGACCAAAGGACTCTTTTTGAGCAAGTTTGATCAAAATATCTTCAGCTGACCGATGCTCTTCAACGGACAACTGGTTCGTCTTCCTTTTGTCATGTTGACACTTACAGTTATGGATAAAACGCAGAACTAATGCCATAACCGTCCTAATTCGAGTAAAAGAAGAAAATCGGTTAAATGGAAACAATTGAGTTGTAACTTGGACAAAGACTTCAACGTTCTTTTTAGTTTCTGGTAGTTGTAGTAAGTCTATTGGCTCAGAAATTGTTATGTCAACTGGCCACTCAGATCTAGACTGGTACAACCAAGTTGGTCCGGTCAACCATTCTCGTTGTCTTTCAACGAGCTGTTTAGGAGAAGTACCTCTTGAGACAAGGTCAGCGGGATTTAGCTCCGTAGGTACATAATTCCACATTTCAGGAGGAGTCAGTCCTTGAATTTCTGTGACTCTATTCCCCACAAAAACTTGAAATTGATGTGGTGATGATCGTATCCAAGCTAGTGCCACAGTTGAATCACACCACATGAACGAATCGTCAATTTTAAAAGTCAATGATTGTGTCACCTTTGAGAAAAGTTTAGACAAGAGCAATGCGCCGCAAAGTTCCAATCGAGGAATGCTTATCGACTTTAATGGGGCGACTCTTGTTTTTGACACTAGAAGATTGACAAAAACATTTTGATTTTTATCAATTGTCCTTAGGAAAATGCATGCGCCGTAGGCATATTGAGACGCATCGGAAAACCCATGGATTTCAGCGCGAACACAGTCCTTACATGTAGCTTGTCTAGGAATATTCAATTTGTTTAACTCTGGAAGTTCCAGTCGAAAAGATTTCCACTTACGAGCTAACTCAGTGGGCACTTCACCATCCCAAGGTATATTTAATGACCAAAGTTTTTGTAAGAACATTTTTGCTCTTATAACGACTGGACTTAAAAGACCAAGCGGATCGAAAATCTTTGCCACTTCGGACAAAATAACGCGCTTAGTTACTTTGGCATGTGGAATGATAGGATGTATGAAAAATGAAATGTAGTCTGAACTAGAGGACCAAGACATACCCAATGTTTTGGTTGAATCAGAAGATCCAAAGTAAAACTCGTCTGAAACTGCTTTTGAGTTATTTAATGAACTTAAAATGGTTGAGCAGTTAGATCGCCACTTCCTTAATTGAAATCCAGCGGATTCCAGAATTGAGCTGACTTGATTTGCTAGATCAATGGCTTCACTAACTGAATCAGAACCGGAAAGAAAGTCATCAACGTAAAAGTCCCTTTTTAAAGATTTGGCTGCAAGAGGATGTGATTGCAGATGATCTAGACTCAACTGAAGCAAACATCGCGTGGCCAAAAAGGGTGCACTTGCTGTGCCATAGACGACTGTATTCAAGGAGTATGAAAGAAGTTCTTGATCTGAATTTGATCTCCACAAAATCAACTGAAGAGGTTTAAACTCATCGGCTACTAGTATCTGACGATACATTTTACAAATGTCTGCATTAATCACAAAGGAATGCTGTCTGAATCTTAGTAATATAGATACTAAGTCTTCTTGAACTGTTGGTCCAACCATCTGGATTGAGTTATAAGAGAGACCACTTGAAGGTGCAAATGAGCTGTTAAAAACAACCCTGAGTTTTGTAGTGGAACTATCTTCTCTGAAAACTCCATGATGGGGTGAATAAAAGGTTGTTTGACCATCAGAAGGTTGAAAAGGTGACATGTGCTGTAACTGCTCATATTCTGTCATGAATTGACAATACAAATTCTTTAATTCGGGCTTATAATTTAAACGTTTTTCTAATGAAAAGAATTGCTTTGCGGCTCCATCTCTGGAATGACCTAACTTAGAAATAGATTCTTTAAGTGGAATGGAAACCACAAACCTACCATCTTCACTTCTACGAACAGTATCAATAAAGTGTTGTTCTGCCATCTGTTCTTCCTGAGACCATGGACATTTAGTTGCAACTTCTTCCAATTCCCAAAATGTTTGAAGTTGAGTTTGTATTTCATACTGACTAACAAGATGACAAGTTGAAACTTGTTGGGAGTTGCGATCAGACATCTGACTTGTAAATGACCCTGTCACAATCCAACCAAACTTAGTGTTCTGTAACACTGGCAAACCAGGTCCTAAGTTTCGGAATCCTTTGCACATGATTCTCCAGAAAACTTCGGCACCAATCAGCATGTCAATGTCTTGCGACAAGTAGAATTTAGGATCAGACAATGAAACATTGGAAGGGATATTAATCGAATCATGGCTCAAAGAAAAAAGTGGTAGTTTATTTGTTATCTTTGGTAAAATGAAACATTGAATGGAAACATTAAAATTTGTCTGAAAGGAACAAACTTGAAGTGTGCAACCTTGTGAAACCTTGACATTTGCTTCGTCTATGCCAGTGACTGAAGTATTGGTTTCAAACTTGGATAAAGACAACTTGCTCGCAAATTTACTGGACACAAAATTAGACATTGAAGCATTGTCAAGCAACGCACGACATAAATGAGATTGTCCTTCAGAATCCACAACGTTTACCAAAACGGTTGCTAGCAAAACTTGACTTGCACTAGATATTTTACACACTGTTGTTTCCTCGGGTTGATCAGTTACTGAACTGTTAACTTGTTCAACCAATGTTAAACCAACTGGATTTACTTGAGGTTCTATTGGATGTAATAAGGAGTTATGGTTTTCAGAACATCGTCTGCAGGGTCCAGATTTACATTGCGAAATAGTATGACCTTTTTGAAGACAATTTTCACAAAGATTTAATGATTTTACCCTTTCCCATTTTTCTGGCAAAGTCAATGAAAGAAATTCAGGACACTTGTAAATGGAATGATTTTGGGAACAATGATAACAAGCAAATTTTCTTTGAAAATGCTTGTTATCTCTTTTTTCATGTGAATTAGATAAAAGACATTTTTGAGGATGACTGTCACGTTTTTGAAAGTTGTTAAAATTAGATTTGTCATTTGCTTTGTGAGACGATTTTTGAAATTCGTGTAAATTAACTTTCTCTAAAAGATTTGCCCTTGATACTAAGAAAGATTTTAATTCATCAACAGTTGGCAAATCGCTTGCACTTTCATGTTGTTCCCAGCTAAAAAGAGTTGTCTTGTCCAGTTTGCTAGTCACTAAATATATAATCATTGGGTCCCAATGCAACGTACTTACACCCATTGATTCTAACGCTCGTAATATCTTTGACAAAGTATCTACCAAACTGCGCAAGTTAGCAGGAGCACAAACTTTAAGATCTGAAATGTTAAATAAACTTCTAATATAATTGTGTATCATTAGACGTTTATTGTCAAAACGCTCGCACAAGATCTTCCACGAAATTTCATAATTGCTTTCTGTTACTTCAAGTGACTGAATACATTGTAAAGCAGAATCTTTTAATGACGTTCTCAAATAGTGTAACTTTTGAACAGCATCCAAATTATCAACATTATGAATCAATGATAAAAAGAGTTCTTTGAATTCTAGCCACTGATTAAAATCACCTGAAAACTTTGGCAACTCGATAAGTGGCAATTTGACATTTAATGGCTTAGTACATGAACTTGAACTAGTAGAATTTACCACATCACTAGGATTCTGAGTTGACGGCACAGAGTGACTTGATATATCAAATATAAACTGTTTTGCATCCGAGATGACCTCATAGTACTTGCTTTCAAAGGTGTCACCTCGATCTTCTTGAAATCGATCAAAGTCAATTCCTTCCAAGTCAAATTGTACGTTATTAAAATCACGCAATAAATGGCTTTCAATGTCCTTGAGACGAGTATCTAGCTCTATTAATCTAGACGGGTTTGGAGAATTTTTTAAAGCATTTAAAAAAGAACTAAACCGCACCAATTTCGTTTGTAACATATCTTTTTTACGCTCCAAGTCCCTAATAGCAACTTGACTGTCCATTTTGGACTGCTCTTGACTAGCATCCTGTCTGCTTTTCCTAGAAGTCATATTTAATATCTAACAGTACACTTTGACCAACTTAGACTAGGAAAACCGACAAACAAAACCTTAACCTTATACGCAAAGCTAATATCTAACATTAACTTTAAATGCAAAAAAGACTTCTGAATTCTGAAGTATCACTACAAACATTTAAGTATTACGTAATGTTAGCCAATGAAAGACAAACTGTAGATGCAACGCTAGATAAAACTATAGAAAATATGTACATATACTATACATTAACTACGTTAACCAGTTCGTAAATGTAATGAATAAATCCGTTTTTTACGCACAAATTGAAGTGATTTATCCGAACGCGACACGAAAAACTACGCAATTCCGCGAAACGCGACCCTGACTAGAACAATACTTTTTCGGAAAATCAGCAACTCTGGTACTTACATGAACTTGAGACTCTGGAACTGAGCTCCTTGCTTCAACTGCACTTGTATTCAATTTTAATTGACAGTGACTAATGCTCCAAACTGCACTTCTTGTTTGGCTGTCACTTAACTTGAACCTTGATCAGTATTTAAAGTCTGAATTTGAGTAAAATGTGTCGTTACCGCCCTGGCTGGCAGTTTTATTAACGTCGTATTTACTTCGGTTTATTAGGACAAATAATGGTATCCGCTCTCGAAGGACCAACTAATGGTGTAATTTCTGAACTGAAGTTACCCCCGCCTGTCTGGGATGGTCTGGATGACCTATACAGTGTTTGCGAAATGTGAATGAAACAACGTACTGGTTACAATGTGAAATTTAATAATAAACCTTGAAACACTACGACACATTTACTCTTAACGCACCGCAAACGATACACTCGCGTGCGCATACTGATCAAGACTCTTTTTTACATTTCTTGCGCCGGTTAGCAACCGTAGTTCCAGACACCGCCGCCCGCTCCCCGCAGTCCCCTTGAAAAATACGCGATGTATTTTTACGGCTTTTTATGCGGAGTTGCCAATATGTGCATGCTGATTATTAACGTTCAACATGCAGTTTGCAAAGATAACAAGTTTGAACGCAGAATTATCAGGTCATTTTTAAGACACGAATGTAATTTTGGGGAATATTTCCCGAATAAATAAAATGTTTTGGTTTTGCTGCAACTATAGATTACTCAATGGAGCTCAATGAGCAAGTTCCAAACCGTTTATTAATTTTTGTTGACATCGCGTTTGACATTTTTTGGTTATAAAAAGTCAAAAAAATGCGCATGGACAACAATTAGTGTACTAGCAATAGGCTCTACAACAATGCAGTCGTTATAGATACGTACAGTGCAATTATCGAAATGCAATTATCACTTTAGAATGCAATTATCGCTGTCATTCTGGTGAAAATGCACTGCTCATATGGGACATTTAACACATAAGAGAAATATTCGGGGGTAATTGCACAAGTGCATAAAAATTACCGATAATTTTGCATGAAAACTTGTTATCTCTTAACTGCATGAGTTTATTTTTATATTTTTTTGGCGAAAGAGCCCGACACCGAAGGTGGAGGGCTTTTTTAGAAAAAAATATGAAAATGACCGAATGCAGTTTGCAAAGATAACAAGTTTGAACGCAGAATTATCAGGTCATTTTTAAGGCACGAATGTAATTTTGGGGAATATTTCCCGAATAAAGAAAATGTTTTGGTTTTGCTGCAACTATAGATTGCTCAATGGAGCTCAATGAACAAGTTCCAAACCGTTCATTAATTTATTGTTGACATCGCGTTTGACATTGTTTGGTTATAAAAAGTCAAAAAACTGCGCAAAGACAACAATTAGTATACTAGCAATAGGCTCTACAACAATGCAGTCGTTATAGATACGTACAGTGCAATTATCGAAATGCAATTATCACTTTAGAATGCAATTATCGCTGTCATTTTGGTGAAAATGCACTGCTCATATGGGACATTTAACACATGAGGGAAATATTCTGAATAATTTATCTGACTCCAGTAGTTTTTCAGCCTCCTTTGATACATTGGGCAGTTAATGTCACGTGCTGAATGTTGGCTTTCTTCTGCTTTGTATTTCATTTTAATACAGTTAATGCATTTTAATCGTATTGACTGACAATCAAGCCCGAATGCTCGTATTCTCCGCATTTATCGCCACACAGCCTTTCCTTGGAGTACTTTCCAACGTGTCTAAAACCGCGACATTTGAAACATAAGGCTTGGTTAACATGTTCTTGGACGTACACTTTCATCATATCAAAATTGATCGTTTCGGCTTTTAAAAACCACTTAGCTACCTATTGCTGGTTGACCTTGTAAAATCCAATTTTCTTTGGGGACGTTACGACACTGCTCGTTCCGGATTTCTAAAACTATTGCCCCATCTTTCAAATGCTTGATATTTTTGAATCCTCCTTCTATCCCAGATCTTTCAATTTCTTTTTTAAGTTGACACATTGCTTCTCTTGGGTCTGAGACATCATTGATTTTAACGAGTGTTTCTAATTTCTTTGAAACCTTAGGTGTTGTCCATGTTTGTTTTTCTTGATCATTGTTTGTTTTTGAAGGATTAATCTCTTGTACTACAGCTGCGTATGTTTTTTCTTTTGGCACAATGGAAAAAACATACTTAAATTTAATGCCAATTCTAATTCATGTGCAATAGACATTTTTTCTTGCTCAAGTTGTCCCATTTTTTCGGTGATAAGAGTCAAGTTCTTGTAAATAGCAGTAGTTGCTTTTCTTAACATTTCTTGATTGTACCTAATTATAGCTGGACTGCCATTTATTTCTTCAGTTGTCTAAAATTTAATTTTCCTAGTGCTTCAATTGTACCATTTAGAATGCTGCCTATTTGTAGTTCTTTTTGTTTTTCGGATTTTTGTATGGTTTGTTGAACGGATTTCTTCTTTAAAATTGGGTGCTTCCGCGTCGGACATGAGTCTTATTCCATAACATGTCCTTTTGTAACGGTTTTCTTCTTCAGGTGACATAACGTTACGGCGACTTAAATACGGAGGCGGTAACGGTCGAATTGTCTTTTAACTTATTGAGGATCTCCGGTATTTGTTTGCTATTAGTGTTATCTTCCATATTGGAAGCGATACCAATGTTATCTTTATATTGGAAGGTTTGTTTAGTTGAATGTGTCCTTATCAGCTCCTCTGCTGTTTTTTCCTCGTACCCGTGAATAATTTTATTTATTTCTGACTTTGAAAACTTTGTTAAACCCATTGAATTGGATCGGTTTTTCCGTGGAAATTATTCACCAAATTTAATCACTTTTTTGTCAGTGTCTTTGGAACCGCCACTGTTTTAAGCCATCCCAAATGCAAAATTAAGTTGTCACTACTTTGCAAGAAAACTTTATTGAAGAGCAAATAAAACGTGTCTTTATACGCGTGTATCTCATATACCAAAAGCACCTTGGACATAGGAGATTAACATGGGAAAACGGTTTTGAATTTTTTGCGCCTGTACGGTTTATTTAATGGAAAAACGCTTTAGATAAAAATTGTAGAGCATGTTTTCGGCTATCAACTTGTAATTTTTTCAATACCGTAAGTTTCACTATTAAGACGCAAAACAGCTCTAAAATTAGAAAATTTTAAATCTCGCGCCAAGCGGTCGTTAAGTAAAATTCAGATCCGGGCGTGCTACCAACCTTTCAGAATCATAACAAATCGCCGTCCGCCATTCTCTAATCTAAACATTAAAAACAAGTTTATTTAGTAATAATTTTGAGGGATGTAACGAAGTTACTAAGTTTTTACCGTTTTCTTAATTAGATCGATCAACCGGAATCATCAATTTAATTGCTAAAGTTCCCACAATCGGATTTTCTCCGTTCTTGTCAGTTTAGGATCGGGACGTCGGTTACTTTTCGTTCGGGTCATAGCGATGTGTAGCGGGAAACCGCTAATTGATAGATACGTGGTTAATAAGTTTTACGCGGCCGAATGTACAGCGGCTATAGTACCGCAGTTAACCTGCAAAGGTGTCCTGCCGGCACCCAGTGTGTGGCAGTGCGCACGCTTCCGGTTCCCCATACATGGTACGTAGGTGAGTGGGACATTGCAGGTGATAAAACTGGCCTGCACGTGGCCAACGGCTTTCTTCCACCTGCGAGCAGCGCCCGAACCAGTCCACCTGCTCTGAATCGAAAGCCGACTAGCAGTAAGTACCGTCCAACCGCTTATACCGGTACGGCATCTGTTTTGGTCCTATACCGCAATACCTGTCCGTTCCTTTTGTTTTCCCAGTAATTAGTACCCTGTAGCTAGCCGTCGTGAGCTCGTAAAGACCCGACGGATTTTCCAGAATTTAGTACACCGTAGCTAGCCGTCGTGGACTCGTAACGACCCGCCGGATTTCCCAGTATTTAGTACACCGTAGCTAGCCGTTAGGGTTCCGTCATTTACTTTTGGTTCTGTGTTCGTTAACCACCGTAGGTCCGTAGACATAATTTTTGTTTAATTGTTTCAAAGTGTTGATTTCTATTTAGTTATTCTATTAGAGGGTATTCATCAGTGTTGTAACTAAAACTGATTCAGTGTTGATATCTGACTTAAATCTCAAAATTTGACCCTACTGTGAAATGTGAATAATCTTAAACTATAAAACTTCTGAGAAACCCCTTCTAGGAACAGAATATGGACTTTCATAGTCAAATTATCAGGCAGGTGGCAAAAGTTTTAGTAGCTGTTCTATTCTAGGTTTATTAACATTATAATTGTCTTCTTTTTTCCACACACTCAATTGATCCAAATAAAACTTTGTACACTGAAGGTATGTATTAATTATTTATTCACAGTTCAAGGTACAATATACATTTTCTTCAAGTGAAAAGCTTAAGTACAATTGGTGGCAAAGAAAACTGGTCTTACCACATAAACAGCGATTGTTCCACAGATTGAGTGTGAGTGGGTGAACCTTTCACCATACATGCTATGCTAAAAATAACTTTGTCTAACTAACCTAATGTTTGATTGGATAATAGTGGAGTTCCAAATTAGCAAAGGTAGGTGAAGTGTAGTGATTGAAAGTCTCTAAAGAGAAACAATTTGCTTCTAATTCAATACACCATTTCACAGGACATACCTTTACCAATCCAATGTGAACTCGAGTTACACATTACTTGCAACTAAACTATTTTTGGTTAGTAGTCATTTTACAAGTAACCTTGTAGGTGAATGATGTTCCAGTTAACTAATAGAGCTAATTAAATATCAGTCAGGTGAAGTGGGGTAAGTGTGAGGTAATTTCTTAATAGTCTCACTTAATATTTCAAATCAACGAATCGTCCAAATGTCTTCAAATTTGGATACAGTTTTACCCAAATGATTCTCCATAAGTCCTCAATTTAAGAGATTAAAGAGTTTATTTCTTTTCTAGTAATATATATTTTTTTAAAACTTTGCACCTGCTGCACACTTGCCCCAGGGTTTGGGGCATGTGGGTAACCTGCAGGTAAATTCCATATAGTAGTGTTTTAATGCATTCTGCGGCAAGGGTGGTAAAGGTTACAGTTTAATTTAATTTAGGTTCTTTTTGCACAAACAAAAAACAAAAAATGCATGTTTTATACACTTTGTTACAAAATATAAAAAAAGTAGAAAAAAGCAAAACCTTTTATTAATATCGGAATGTTCAAACTAAAACGTCGCACAGAAAAACAAAATTATTTTATAGATCTATTGTATATTATAGCCAGAAAAATTAACGTCGGTGCAATAACCCTCTTCGTCCAGTCGTAGTTGGAGCTGGTAAAAACTTTTCGACATCATCCAACGCAATTATGGAACAGTCTTCGGGGTCAGCCCAAGCGAATGTCGAAGCAGCAGGGTCCAATGATTTAAGTTTTCCTAGAAACTTTACCTACGCTTTTAAATTTATGAACCAACATTTAGAAAGGGAACCGCGCAACATAGTCCAACACTTCAAAACACTAATGATCAGAAATAATTATACTTACATGGCTAGCTGAGGACTGGCAGCGTTACTGCCTATTGATTTCACACACTCTAGTGTACAGTGTGCTACATTTTCGATGGTTTTACGGGGTACAGAGAAAACGGTAATAGATAGAAAAACAGTAGCATACGTGTCCCGATCTCTTTTTCCGAGCTGAGATGACTGGCGAAGAGTGGGCTGCGCAAACTTCTTTTGTTTCAAAGATACGGCGGGGTTTTTGAAAATTGGCCATTTTGGAACCTCCTCTGTATTTCATTTGCTATTAAAGTTATAAAAAAAAGAAAAACGGTTTCCGGTACAACTTTTCACTTAGAATCCAATGGCGTAGTCAATTTTTTTCTATGACGTTTAGTTTCTGACTTATAAACACTAAGTTATATTTTTTTAAATGAAACACCCTATATATTTTTACGTCATTTAATCCTGTTAATTTTATCCTTTCCAACGATGTATTACAACATATAAGTATGTAAACGTTAAATTTTTAATTAAAGAAAAGGTGTTTCCTATACAAAAAAGAGCTACTTAGTATCTAAAATAAAAATAATTTTTTTTTTTAACGTACCGGTCCAGGTACGGTTTTTGCCACACCTAGGGGTAGGTGCTTCGAAACTCGGGCGCCACCTTAGTTTTATTTGGAGAAGCGTAACTAAGGAACTCGCTTCGTATACCTGGGGAGCTTTTACACAGTCGAAGACAGAGTTCACGTTTATCTGCTAATGGATGAAGGGAGTGGGACAAAAATAAGGAAACACAGGGTTGTCAGCAAAACTAAACAAGTCGTGTTAACCAGGAAAAATAACAATCATTCATATCCTAACTTACTTAAAAACTCTATCACGACAGAACAAACGGAGAACAAACAGCCTCGTGTTCAAATCAATAAACGTTACAGTCGGTCCTGGAGATCCCAACTAAATTAATACGGTAACTTTGAAACGGAAAACAAGCGGACAACACAACCTAGTGTTCAGAACGGGGAACGGTACGGAGAACTAAGACGGTTTCGAAACGGTAAACAGACGGTTACGGTATGCATGACAGATTCGGACGGTACGAAAACTGTGCTCTGGGGGTACAGACGGGGTCAAAGAATCAGCTTCAGCCTTCAAAAGGTCGGCCATCGGAGTTGACCAGTTGGGGGTTAAAACGGCCGAAGCTTACAGTCCGAAGAAATCAGTTCGGAAAGCCCTGGGTGAATCCAGGCTTGGTTACAGGATTTCGGAGCCGTGGCCTTCGACGTTAACCGGCAGTGTTATAACATCTAGTACCGGCGGTCCGAAGGAAACGGTTCGGAAATACCTAGGCGATAGTGAGATTGTAGCCTCCGAAGTTGACCAGCAGTGTTATAACATCCGGTACTGGCAGTCCAGAGGAAACAACTCAAATCACCGAGAGGTTTTCGGAGTCGTGGCCCTCGAAGTTAACCAGCAGTGTTATAACATCCTGTACTGGCGGTCCGAAGGAAACGATTCCGAAATACCTACACCTTCAAAGCTTGCCCCCAGGAACAATAAAATTTACCGTTCAGCTGGCTGAAGCGTCGGTCGGTTTCGATGGTCCGTGAAGAACTGACTGCAGCGTCGGTTGGTTCGGTTCGATAAGAACTCCGGAAGAGCTCAACAATGTAGCGCGCGGCGCATTACCTGTTTACCAGCTCGCGAGTCGCGACGGCGCGATGTTGCTTCGTTTAGGCTACCGCGGCTGCGCGCTGAACCTTTATCGATCGCGGCGGTGCGTTCACCATTCTGTCGCGAAGACGCATTGTAACTTAAGCGTGTGAGGCTGCGCATTGTTTTCTTTAATCTAATTCTACATATTAACAAAAAAAATTAGTAACTTCGTTATAATATTGTCACGAATAGCATAGATTGCACTATGTTCCGTTACCTAGTCGGGCCCCGGTCTCCCCTAGTGCACTGTCTGAATCAGCAAGACCGGCAAATTGGGGTCACGATGTGGGTATTTAATCAGCGTCTCAAGCCATCGAAGATTACTGGTCTCTAGGTCGGTCTTCGAGCATCAGTCCGAACTTTCTAGTGCCCGGACGGCTCGATACCTTCTTGGAAGTCCAGGCTGAAAAGACGAGAGTTCTTACGCAACCCTGAGGTGACCGTCCGAACTCTTGAACCTATCAGTACTTGAAGTAAGTCCTTTGGGCGTGTCGGTCAAAGGGGTTCCCAGCTCGTATCGAGAGGGTTTCGCTTGGCGACACTTCAAGAGGGCTTGCAGGGCCTTAAGTAAATCCTTTGGGCGTGCCGGACATAGGGGACCCAGCTCGTATCGAGAGGGTACCGCTTGGCGGCACTTCAGAAGGCCTTACGCCCATTCCCCCACACCCACGCATCGACACACCCCCTCTCAGAAAGTGTTCCATGCGCGTCCCGCCAGCGGCGGTGCTAGCGGCCCTCCTAGTCTGGGGGTAAGATCTATTTAGTGTAATCGAAGTAATAAATAAAGACCACATACTTGAGCTACGATTGTTGTTTCTCTCCCTGCGCCACCCCCTAAACGTGACATGGTGGAGGCGCCTTGTTGAATCCCGGGGCTACTGATCTCCATATCTGTGGCCAAACCAAGCCGTACGCCCTAACAGGAATGAGAAAAGCGTACAACTTGAGATCAGCAAATCCTAGCAACCCCTTTCAACCTAGGCACAGGAGTTCAAGCGTAGGAGACCCTTGGATGCAAGGAACAGATTACCTAACCCTTACGCTTGTAAATACAAGAAGGGAAGACATTGAGCAGCCACAAGAACCAGAAAACGATCTGGAAAATACAGTGATAGAGACAGGAGCACAAGTACACCCTGAGAAAGGAGATAAAGCATTAGAAGGCAAGAAGGGGTCAAGAGAAATGGCGGACATTACCATTTCGGCGGTTGAGGCAGGGGAAAAACACCCGCACTACCTCAATTCATCAGCCCACCAACGTTCAACCCGGGCAGTGATTCAGCCCCTCAGTTTATCGGCACATACGAGCGAACGGCAGTGGCCAATAGCTGGAACGATGCGTTAAAAATACTATACTTTCACTCGTACCTGCAGGGCGCCGCAAACATTTGGTATAGAGAATATAAAGCAGCAAACCCTGACAGCAACTGGCAACACATTTGTCAAGCATTCAAGACTGAGTTTAGCGACGGTATCAACAGTCGCCATTTGCTTGCAAAGTTAAGGCAAAGGAAGCAAAGGGACCTGGAACAGACAAAGAATTATTTCTATGATCTAAGGGTCCTATACGAAGAATACAAAGAAAACGTGGATCTCGACGAATTCGTAGATATTTTCCAGAGTGGGCTAAAAGATATACCAAGAGCTAAATACTACTGGCTCACAAATTTTCTTAATAACCCACCTAGGAACTTGGACGAAGTCAAAAAACTTTGCATCACAATAGATAACGCTCCTGAAAAGTTCTCGACACCGCTCACTTTTAGACCGCAGCATCAAATAGAAGAACAGGCCGCTGGACCAGTAGAACAAAGACAGTCACCTTTTGGCAATCCCCGCCCTTACAGAACCCCGCCACCGCTCAGGAGAGACTATGGCACAAACCATGCCAGTAATCCAGAAAGACAGTACCAATCCACGAGGACATATGACAACAGGCTCAGGTGCTACAACTGCGGTAAAATAGGCCACTTTGCTGCTGTGTGTAGAAGTAGACAGCAGCACCCAAACTCCAGGGGGTGGCAAAACTAAGCCCCGTCACCCTCTCCACTCGGGGCCCAACGTACCATAAGATACTATACATAAATGCTGTTGTGAACGATTATTACGTACCGGCGATCATTGACACAGGTGCGGAACTAAATGTGATAAGCCATATCCTGGTCAACAAAAAACATAGGATCAGAGACCCACCCACGTTGCTTGTGACAGCTGGCGGTCAGAAAGTAAGAAGTCTAGGCGACACATTGGCATCACTGGAGCTCAGAGGCAATTACAATAAAAAATTAGAAATTAAAGCAACGATATTGGAGAATACACCACAACCCCTTATTTTGGGCATGGAGTTCTTAAGAGAAATGCAGGCAGCAATTTGCTTAATATCTAATACACTCACCCTAAATCAGGACTTGGTGTTAACGCTCGGGGGAAAGCGAAATTCTGCACCCAAAAAACCAGGCATAACACGAAGCTGGACAGAGGTGGTCCAGGAAATGCCGGGGTCCATCTTCAGTCTTCCGAGCAGCACTGCATGGGCCGTTGCAGTCTCTTCGGCTCCCAGTAGAGATAGAGGAGTAGGAAAAGCCATCAGGGACCATTTGGCAGATTACAACACAGAAAAACTACCCGTAGGGAGCGTGGTCAGTTTGTTTAAGAAAAACAGACATACCCTACAGATGATATTAAAAGAAGAGGGGAGCGAATATATCCCTACTCATACGCTCCAACAGTGCTGTAGGAAATTGAAAGATTGGGCAATACAAAATAAAATAAGTAAGGTGGCTATACCTAGATTGACATCCGCAAACAGCGAGTCAGATTGGGAGAAGCTTAAAGACCTTCTGTATGAGACATTCAAGGAAACAAGTGTGACGGTGCTGGTTTCAAAAAATAAAGAACCCCGACCAAGAAAAATCAAGACACAAGAAACCAGATCCTGGGACACCCTACCAAACTACATAGAGAACGGTGACCACGTGATAATTAAGTTGAAGGCAAATGAAGATTACACCCTGAAGCCAGGAGAGGAAAAATCCATCAAAACGGCACCAGAAATACCCGTGTCTACAGAAATGGTAGTAGTACAAAATGAGGGATGGCTGGTACGCAACAACCTACTATGCAACCTAGAAAGAGCCGAAGACTCTATATCATTGACCATCAAGAACTTAGGGCCAACTAGAAGGGTGATTTACAAAGACACAACGGTGGCACGGCTAGAAGAGCCCAGTGGCTTGAGCACAACAGCACTCTGTACAACTCAGAGAGTAGACGAAGAAGTGGTGACATTAGAAGACCACAAACTGGACCACATTAGGGATAAGCAGTTCAAAAGGGAACTAGAGGACCTACTGGTTGAATATGAGGATGTGTTTTGCAAGTCACCAAAATTTATGGGCAAAACACAACTTATAGAGCACAAAATAGAAGTGACAGAAGACAAACCAGTAAAATGCCGCCCTTATAGAGTCTCACAATCCGAGCGGGAAATCATTGACACACAAATAAAAGAAATGCTCGAATGCGGAGTAATAAGACCATGCCACTCGCCATGGGCGAGCCCCGTTGTACTAGTGAAGAAGAAAGATGGCACCACGAGGTTCTGCGTGGACTACAAAAGAACTATAAACCCGGTCACCAAAAAATCATGTTACCCGATACCACAAATCGATGACATTCTCACATACATGGGGAATGCCAAGTACTTCACGACTTTGGACATGTTTTCGGGTTACTGGCAGATACCTATAGAGGAGTCATCCAAACAATACACGGCATTCACGGCACAGGGACATGGATCATACGAATTCAACGTGTTAAGCTTTGGTCTATGCAATGCACCAGCAACCTTCCAACAATTTGCAGATAGAATATTTAGGGACCTAAAATGGAAGGACATACTAATTTATCTAGATGATATTATTATTTATTCAGAGAACTTAGAGGAACACTTAGCAAAATTACAAAAAGTATTCCAGAAAATGAGAGAAGCCAATCTGACCTTAAAACCGAGTAAATGCGAATATTTACAGGAAAAGATAAGGATTTTGGGCTACACAGTAAGCAAGGAAGGAATAAGCCCAGAGGAAGAAAAATTTGCAGGAATTAAGCAATTCCCCACACCCAAGAAAACAAAGGACCTACAAAGCTTTTTAGGATTATGCAATTTTTATAGGAAATTTATAAAGGATTACGCGGTATTGGCACGGCCCTTACATGAGGCCACAAAAAAGAACAAATTCTGCTGGGGTGAAGATCAAGTGAAAGCATTTGAGCTGCTGAAAGAAAAACTCACGTCATCCCCAGTATTAAAACATTACAATCCAAATGTAGGATGTACAATGCACACGGACGCCTGTATAGATGGAATAGGAGCAATTCTGCTCCAAGAAGGCAGTGACGGTCAAGACCACCCGATAGCATATATAAGCCGGGCCTTGTCAAAAGCTGAGAAGAACTATTCGATCAGCGAGCTGGAGCTATTAGCAGCAGTCTGGGGGATGACCTACCTAAGGCATCTAATTTATGGACACCCTGTAAAAATCGTAACAGACCATCACGCATTATGTTGGATTCACAATGTGAAAGATCACTCAAGAAGATTAGCACGTTGGGCTCTCAAGTTGGCTGAATTTGACTACACGGTAGTCTACAAAAAAGGCAGTAAGCACCAAGATGCGGACTGTCTATCACGGAACCCGGTGGCAGGGTGGAGCGAAGTCGAATTAGATGAATTAGATGATATACCCACTTTTACGGTATCAACATTAGACATAGGAGAATTACAGAATAAGGATAAGGACATACTGGAATTAAAATCAGCAATAAGCAACCCCGAATCAACAAACGTCGACGCACTGACACGACGGAAAATAAAGAATTTTAGGCTGAGGGAGGACGTTCTGTATAGAGCAACACAAACCAAGGAAGGACTGGAACACGCACTCGTGATACCCCGGTCACTTAGGGAGGAAATTTTGTGGGAAGCTCACAACGCACCTACCAGCGGACACATGGGGGTAACAAAAACTCTAAGTAGACTTACTCCCAAATACTATTGGGATTCTATGACTAAGGACGTCAGAAATTACGTTAAAGGATGTAGGGACTGCCAGGCGAGAAAAGGGCCAACAAATGATAAGCCATTGGGGTTACTCCAGCCAATAAAAGTGGGCAAGGTATTTGATAAAGTAGGGATAGACCTACTGGGACCATTCCGGAGGAGTAACCAAGGCAATACAACGATAGTAGTGGTGACAGACTACGCGTCAAGATACGCCATCACAGCGGCCCTGCCTAACGGGAAGGCAGGACCTGTGGCAAAGTTCCTATTAGAACGAGTAATACTAATTCACGGCGTTCCTAGAAGCATCCTCAGCGATAGAGGCAAGGTATTCCAATCCGAACTAGTGCAGGAACTACAACAGATTATGGGTCTGAAAAGCAGTTTTACAACGGCATACCACCCCTCGTGCAACGGCCTAACTGAACGCTTAAACAAAACGTTGGCAGACATGCTGTCACTATACTGCAACACAGAGCAGACAGATTGGTGCACTTATCTGCCTTTCGTGACATTTGCATACAATACGGCCAAACAAGAGACGACACGTTTTAGCCCATTTCAACTAATATTCGCAAGGAACCCCACACTCCCACTCGACGCCACCCTTTTAGAAACTGAGGACGAATCGAACACAAACGAATTACGAGAGAAAGCTTTATTGTTAAGGGCAATTGCTGTAGATAATATCCACAAAAAACAAGAGAAGGACAAGGACATTTACGACAAATATCACAGAGATGGTGAATTTGAGGTAGGAGATAGGGTGAAAATATTCATCCCAATCAGGAAAGTGGGAAAAAGTGAGAAACTGCTGCTACGATGGTTCGGACCCTACAGAATAATAAAGAAACTCAGTGAAGTTAACTATGAAGTAAAACAGGAAAAAGGAAAAAAAAACGGATATAGTGCACATAGGGAGGATTTTACCATTTTACGATGAATGGACTTTGGGGGATATATCCGATGTGGATTCAGACGTAGAAAGCAAGGAAGTTGAACAATAAAATAAGTTGTAAGGGTAACATTTTGCATAAGTAGGGTGTAAACTCAGTATATTTCATAAAGCTTACATAGTCTAAACAATTATTGAAGTAGGTTGACCAATCATTACGCCCTCTCCCGCCAGGACAGCACAACCTAGAGCGACCATTCCGCGTACTTCGAAGGTGACAAGGAAAGTCAGTCCAAGGGGGCGCCACCACCCGCGAACTGAGTAACGGGTGCTCTGGCGCACAGGAAGGCAAGACGAAGCGGGACAAGGCCGCCCTCCACGAAGGAGCGACGGATTGCAGGAGAACCGCATGGGGGACAACAAGAGGAGCGTAATAAACTTGAGTTACGAATGGTCACACATTGTAAATAAAGCCATGGGGCACGTAGGTTATACAATTAAGTTAGGGTTAAGTGTCCGGGGCGAACACTTTTCAGAGGGGGGAGATGTCACGAATAGCATAAATTGCACTATGTTCCGTTACCTAGTCGGGCCCCGGTCTCCCCTAGTGCACTGTCTGAATCAGATTGGTATGTATCACGATGTGGGTATTAATCAGCGTCTCAAGCCATCGAAGACTACTGGTCTCTAGGTCGGTCTTCGAGCATCAGTCCGAACTTTCTAGTGCCCGGACGGCTCGATACCTTCTTGGAAATCCAGGCTGAAAAGACGAGAGTTCTTACGCAACCCTGAGGTGACCGTCCGAACTCTTGAACCTATCAGTACCTGAAGTAAGTCCTTTGGGCGTGTCGGTCAAAGGGGCTCCCAGCTCGTATCGAGAGGGTTTCGCTTGGCGACACTTCAAGAGGGCTTGCAGGGCCTTAAGTAAATCCTTTGGGCGTGCCGGACATAGGGGCACCCAGCTCGTATCGAGAGGGTACCGCTTGGCGGCACTTCAGAAGGCCTTACGCCCATTCCCCCACACCCACGCATCTACACACCCCCCTCTCAGAAAGTGTTCCATGCGCGTCCCGCCAGCGGCGGTGCTAGCGGCCCTCCTAGTCTGGGGGTAAGATCTATTCATTGTAATCCAAGTAATAAATAAAGACCACATACTTAAGCTACAATCTTGTTTCTCTTCCTGCGCTACCCCCCAAACGTGACAATATATACTATCACTTTGAGGAAACAAATTCAGCTGATTAAGCCATCTTCCATCTGTTCTTATGTCAACTAAAATTCGAATTTGTCACTGTGCTTTTGTTTTTGTTTTGTTATGTCAAGAAAATGCCCATGCAGCTAAAATAGATATATTTGTAATTTTTATATGATATTTCAATAATAGTTGAAAATTATACACTAAAATCAAGTAAATGTATATTTTTTGAAGGACATAGAGCCTGCTGGTCCAGGTAAGATTACAATGCCAATTTCACACTTAACCTATGTATTTAACCCTGCTGATGCATCATTACTACACATTTTTCACGTCTGGCGTTTTTTACGTGTAGTTCAAGTAAGAAATTAGGCCTATCTTTCTCTCATCTGTATCTGGTATATGCTGAATACTTACACTACTTTTTCAGGTGGGTGAGAGAGCATAACTTTTATGAAGAAATTGACTTAAACAAGGCTCAAATTACCCACCAAGAAGTACTACATTAGAACAGTGCATAAAAGAGCATGTTTGAATGTTAGTTAACTATTTTTACTGAAATTGACATGAAAATGAAAAGCATTGCAGTTTTCATTATTGTTTTATGTTAACACAATAATCTCAACAATAATCATCATTATTAACTTTACTAAATTGCATTATTATTTCTTCACGCAATAGAATAAAAAAAACGAAATTAAAAAGCAAACTTAGAAAGCAGGTAAAAATATGTTAGCAAACAAATTTGGCAACATCGATAATCAGTTGTAAAACAAGATTCGTAGGTGGCGCTTTACACATTTAAAAGTCCAGAAACGGACGTTATTGAAACGTCGGATTTACGACGGTACTGGTTACAATCAATTGTGGACGTTTTGAAATGTCCATATTTAGTCTAGGACGTTCCGATGTTATTCGTACTTTAAACGAACGTTTAAAAAACGTTATGTGTTATTAGGGAACACTTCTGCTTGCGTGCGCTATTGGGTGTAACGCATTTTCATGATTTTCCTGCAATAATATTGCTCCGATTCCATCTTTACATGCATCTACCCTTAATTCACATCCTTTGTTTGGCTGAAAATATGCCAATCTCTTTTACTTTGACTTGCCAATAACCTGAATACATGTCTAAAGATGAGAAATGTTGGGCGTTTCCTAAATAAGTTAAAATATCCTCAATATTTGATCCTGAGCACGAATTTTTTTACGGTTACACTACTCAGTCTCCGATAGTCTACACAAAAACGAGTTTTCCCTGATTTTTTCTTCACTAATACAACGGGACTTGCTCAGGGCGAGTTACTTTGCCTTATTATGTCGTATTGGTCCATTTCTCTTATTTGCTTATCTATTATCTCTCTTTCTTTTTGTGCCACTCTGTAAGGTCTTGTTGGGATTCTCTTGGAAATAAAAAACTTGCACAAACACTAAATGACTTTTATTAAAAATATTAATTACAAGTGTCGGGGGACCGACCGTACAGAACTTGTCAAAGGACTAGAATGCGTAGAGCTGGCGATGAAGTCGATTTTTATACCCCTTGAGATCTGGGAAAATGGGTAATGTGCTCTTGCCGAAAGGAAATCCTATGTGAACGATATTAGATTTCTTAGTGGCCTTTAAGTGATAAAAGTAATTGAAAGGGCGACCAAACCTAATCGACCGAAAAATAACTTAATTAATATGACAGATTTATGAGACTAGTAATAAAGAATATTAGAATATTTGGGAAAAGGTTACATTTTAATAGGGTTTATCGTACTATTCTAAAACTATTAGGAACAGTGTTGAAATCAATTAATGATAAAAGAAGGCCTACGTGACGGTCCTATCATCTCCCCCTCTAAGTGTTTTGCTAATCATCTTTTTATTAGCTAAATACGAAAAATTCTATCAATTTAAATACCTATATGGTAGGAAAGAATATAAAGTAAAAGTTATAGAAATGGTATAAAATATACCTAAGAATATGTATATAAAATTATTGTGTATAAGTTCCATTAAATAGAGGTAAAATAAAAAATAAAAAGGAAGAGGTAAAAGAAATTATAAGTTTGAAAATACAAAATTCGTTTTTAAAAACTTTATTTCTCTAACTTGGATGTGAACTATAGCAAAGCGGTCTAAAGAATGATTTAATTTGATACAATGGGCTATACTTAATACCTATGCACTGCTAAGCTAAGCACTTCTATTATACTAGACACTGGTCAGCTGTTATGGGTTCATAACTCCTCCCAACCTAGATGGAAACAACAGGGGTACCATGTTGTTTTCAGGAACATCCCTCTCGGTGGTGGAATGACCGGTCGGTTGACGCTTCGTCTTCTTGAATTGGTAGAACTTCCAGACTGCAAACATCAAAAGCATGGCAAGGGTTACCATCAGGAAAGATGTTGAAAAGCTCCAAACCACTGGATGAATGTTTTCTTCGTCTAGAAATCTGCGTAGTATCTACTTTCACTAAGATTCTTGATATCTTTTAAATTTAATGACGTCAGTTCCAAAGGCTTCAGCTTAAGGGCAACAGAGCGGTTTAAGGAAAACTCCATTTGAGGAAGAATAAATGGATTTCCTGGAATTATGTCCTCTTTATTCCAAAACAGGTTATCTAAGATGCCTATCCCACAATTTCTTGGAATTTTGACCAAATTAGGGTGGTTTAAAAATACAATCTCCTTAGTTTGGCATAACTTGTGAACTTTAAGTGGACTATTTGTTGGTATTGCCAAAACGTATTCATTTGTTATTGATTGAATTATGGCGTCGGTTACTCGTACTGGTGTCACTTCACATTTTCCAATATTGGCGTGTCTGATAAGTTGAACAGCACAATCATCTCTCTGAGTTTCCAGGTGATTTTTACAGATGTAGGTGTTTTCGATCATCGGACAGGCGTCTTCTTCATATTCGGCAGAATCGGCTCCAATTACCATGTAGGGTGAGTGGGGTACAATGATGGAATTGTTCATTGGTATAGGTAAAAGGTGAAACATTTCAAAGGATTCTTTGAGAAATATTGGAAAGTGAATTGCAAAAATTATTTTATTTTTGGAGAAGGTTACTTGGAGAGCAGACAGTTTATAATAGTACTGAATATTACTTAATGTTAATAGTTTATCATTACCATAAAGTTTTGTCAAATCTTTAAGGATGGTATCCAATTCATGGTATGAAATTATACTACTATGTAAAACATTAAGTTGTGCAAACATAATTGCATTTTCCAAGTTATCCACAAATGTTATTAGGTTTTGACTACTAAAGATTATTTGAAGGATGGTACTTTGAATTCTTAGTAGAGTAGTTGTGTCAATTAAGGTTTTATTTATTAATTTTTCAAAAGCTTTAATATGAGACTTAATCAAAGCTTGATTGTTGTACAAAATCGTTATTGAACTGTTATAGTTGTCAATCAGCTGTTTAGTCAGTGAAATTTGAAAAGACAGTTCTTTTTGTAATGTAGTTTTCTGATAGTGTAATTCTGAAATGGCTTTATCATATTTGTCAGCGTCATCAGAATCAAGAATACCAAAAAGCCACTTTGAGACTTTTCCAACTACATTGATCAGTCCACGTTTGTTTCGATTATGTGGTCGTATATTATTAAACTTATTCCTAGCTTCTAGGATTAAAAACTTTGCATGATTAAGCAAATTGATGGCATTAGTATGGTATGTAAGTTGCGATACCTGAAAGTTTGTTATGTTAAGCGACTTATTTACAAAATCATAAAAGTATTCTAAATTTTCCATTTGGTGAATTAAGGGTGTAAGTTCTACAAAATGTAGGAATGTATGTTTGGTGTTTACGACTTTAGCATTTCCTAGATTAAAAGGAAGGAGAGGTGCTTTTAATGGAATGGTTTTGAGGTCGTCATCAGTCAGATGAGTCGGTGTCACAAACGGTGTAACTACAAGAAGGAATGGCACCATCAGGTTCATTTTCCTGTGGAACAGAAAAAAGTCTAGGTTTTTGAATCTGTGATTTGTGAATAACCTTCTTGTCTTTAGTTATTATTTTGTTACCAATATCATGATCGACAAAATGCTTTTTTCTTCGAGGTTTATCTTTACTTCTTTGAGCTGATTTGTCAGTAACAAATACTTTTTGATTTGTACTAAACTCAGGTGGAGTTTCACGGTTTTTATTATGTTTTTCAATTGTTCGTGTTTTCGTTTCTAAAGAAAGATCATAGATTTTCTGATATATAGTTTTCAGTCTTTCTTTTCTGTCATTAATATATTTATTAACGATTATTTCGTCTGTTAAATCAAAGGGATCTAAAGCGTTAATACGTCCATTAATAACATCGAAAGGTTTCTGTTTAGTAACACTATGAATTGATGAATTATATCCTATTATAGAAAATTGCATTAATTCCTTAGGCATTAATGAGGAATTTTTAAGTTTTAAGATGCGATATAATTCAATGAGAGTTAAATGTAATCTCTCAACTGGACTATTACTGTTGGAATTACCAGCTGTTGTAAAGTGTAATTTAATTTTGTGAAGTTTGCAAAATTCTAAGAGCAAGGACGTTTTAAATTCCGTACCATTGTCACATGTTATTTGTTGAGGTAGGCCATGGTGACTGATAAAATTTGCAAGATTATCTAACACAATTGTAGCGGTACAAGCTGGTTGGAGTTCATAAGCTTGTGCATAACGCGAAAAGACATCAATAATTGTGAGAAACTTGACACTATTAATTTGGAATACGTCCATGTGAATGCTCTCAAAAGGTTGTGAAGGTGTGGGAGAAATACTGAAATTAATTTTCGGTGGATGTCTGTCGTATTTCGTTTGTTGACAAATTTCACAATTATTCACATGAGTTGTCAGATCTAATTTCATGTTTGGCCAGTAATAGAGCTTTTTTAGGGTCATTAAACCTTCATTAATACCACGATGACTTTTATTATGATGATATTCAATGAGTTGGTTTTGACGATTTTCATCCTCAATGTCTGTTACTAATGTTCTTGTAAGTACTAGCTTATAAGAATTATGTTGAAACGTTTCTGGTAAAATGATACTGATTCCATTAGCTAAGTCTATTTCGGATTTAGCTATACAGGGTGTCCCACGACGAAAGACCTCGAATGATATTGGAAAAAGTATAAATAGGAGAGTTTTGAAAATTTGGCAGGATACTGATGTGGGCATGCCCAATCCAACTAAAATATTTTCAAGATGGTTGCACTTCCGCTTATACCGGAAGTCGATCACAACTTTCTTATTTTAAATAGAACACCCTATATATTATTACATATTTGGATTCCTCACAAAATTCTGACCAACTTTTGTATAGAATGCCCTATGCCTATCTCTAGCCGTTTTCGAAATATTTGATGTTTTTCCAAAAAAGTGACAGTTGCAACGCTCAACATATTTTTGTACTATGTTAAAACCGTATTTCATTTTGCAATGAAACTTTGGGTTATTGTAAATAAAGGATCGTTTTATTAAACTGAGGGTGCGTAACGACTCATTTGTATACAGGGTCGTCAAAAAAAAATCATAAACTTGCCACTACAAAATATGAAAAATCTCAAGTTTTTTAAATGGAAACCCCCATTTTTTATGACGGAATCATTTTGAGCATTAAAAATTACTATAAGTTTCAATTTACTTGCCTATACCTAAATCCAACCCATTTCGTTTTATTTGAGAATAAACATTTTTTTATTATGCTGCACAGTTGGGATTATGTGGTGTTCTAGTTGGTCATGCTTTTGACACACGGTGATATTGAAGACCTGCAGGGCATGTTAATAACACTAGTTTTGAGTGTTTTGACAACTGCAAATATGCCGTCGCGGTTACGTTATTCAAACCAAGATTACTTAAATCTGTTTATTATTTACGGAGAATGTGATAAAGTTGTGAGTAGAACATGTGAGGTATTTGCCGCTCGTTATCCAGAAAAACCAAAGCCATCACGAAAAGCTGTCAAGCAAATAATTGAAAATTTTAAGAATACGGGATCTGTGAAGATAAAAGCTATTAAAACAAAACCAATCCTTAATAATACAAATGTAGAAATTGCAATTTCTAACCAACTTTTGTGTACAATGCCCTATTCCTATCTTTTTTTTTAATAATAATAATATTTATTTAGCAGAAATGCTATATACAAATACAATAAGGAAAACAGAAATTTTAACAATTAAATAAAAACCAAACTATTACTAACAATGTGCTTGGTTAACAATACTTTAAATGATTTTAAATTTCTACATTCTTTTATCACTTCCGGTAATTTATTGAAATTTAGAAGTCCTTTATATAATAATGAATTTTGAGCTAGCTTACTTGAACATTTCCTATTTACTATAAAGTCACCACGATACCTTGTATTATACTCGTGAATGTCCGAGAAATAATTAATTTTTATACATAAGTATTCAGGCAGTAAGTTGTTTTTTAATTTAAATATAAACAAATGAGCATCAAAGATTACTTTCTGTTCTATAGACAACATGTTTAATGTTTCTCGCATTAAGAACGAAGACGTATATCTATTGCACTTCAATATGGTTCGCATTTCCCTATTTTGTATTACCTGGAATTTCTTTATCTTAAAGTTTGGTAGTCCGCAAAGGAGCGTGGAGCAGAACTGTATATGTGGAGAAGCGATACTGTTATATAACAACAACCTGGTTTGTGACGACAGATGTTTACCCACTCTTGAAATACAGTTCACTTTTTTTGAATATTTTCTCATCATATAATTGGCATGATCATAAAATTCCAAATACGGATCAAACACTACACCCAAATATTTTACATTCCTTTCGAAAGCTATTCTAATATTTGTAGAATATAAATAAATCCTACTCGTAAATTCAATAGTTTATTAAATTATTCAGGATGACAAAATAATAATAATAATTTAGGATTTTAAACCTAACATAATACATAATCATTCTGTTCTCAATCGAAAAAGTGAAAGTTAACCTCTAACCTCTCATCTGTCTATATCGATGACAGTGACATAAGTCGTAGCATGACGTTGTTGTAAGTGCGTTCGGAAACCAACAGAGCAGCGCGAGTACTACAACTCGGCCATACCTGACATTTGATTGATCCAATCAAACTTACAAACTCTAAACTTCAAAACATAAGCTCAACTACCGACATAATGCTTAATAAACAGGAAAGTATCCTCTAAATCATAAATAACTACATAAGGTCATAATACATAAGTTTGGTCATAGTACATAAATCTGGCATAAGTATCAGAAACTCAACATAAGTAATAAGTAATCTGCATAAGATGGGCATAAAGACATAATATTTTTACAACATAAATTCGTAATAGCATAAATGTATGTCTAATAACTAACATAATGTTTCACATAATTAGTCATCAAATCAAAACAGTAATTATAACATAAGAGAGAACTGTAATACATAACATAAACTTACTTACTAAGCATGAATCTTTACTGTCAACAAGATTAGTTAGTTCACATCTTTAGGCTCATTATCAGACCATAATTTTAAATGAGCCGCATCAAACACTCCGGTAAATGGTCTTTGAGTTAATTGAAAATCGTCTAAATCAGATATTAAATACCGATCGTTCGGTAAAACTTTACGAACAATGTAGGGGCCCTTAAATTTTGGCAACAATTTTTTGTTTACCCCAACAGTTACATCAATATTTGGTACTGAAACATAATCACCAACTTTATACTCAACAGGATTACGATGTGATTGATCATAATAAGCTTTATTGTAAGCTTGAGACCTCTCAATTTTTTCAACAGCCCTATTACGTAAATTATAGAAATCACGCTCAGAATTTTGCTCAGTAATTTCATGCAACATTTCTTTTAAAATATCTCTGATAGTTCCTACTTGATTCATTCCGAATAACAACTTACATGGGGTGTCACCAATCGATCTATTAACCGAGTTGTTTAGAGCAAATTCGACTTCAGTCAGATGGAGATCCCACTTCCTAGGATCTTCGCTTAACTTAACTAACATAGGAGTTACACTTCGATTAAATCTTTCCACCTGGCCATTCGCTCGGGGAACACCGGCTGCAACTCGATCTGTAATAATTTGTAAGGGTTTGCTATAATAGCTAAAGTAACTGGTCAAATGCTTGATAACTTCATTTGTGCTTGTTGTCCTGCAAGCATACAGTTTTATAAATTTGCTAAATCCATCTACCACTACAAATAAATGTTTATTCTGTCTACTGGTTTTCTCTAGAGGGCCACAATGATCTAAGTGTATCGT
This sequence comes from Ips typographus, assembly GCF_016097725.1. NCBI lineage: Eukaryota > Metazoa > Arthropoda > Insecta > Coleoptera > Curculionidae > Ips > Ips typographus. The sequence continues at coordinate 4,754,693 of NC_138436.1, forward strand.
AAAGAAAGGTTTATTTCCTTTTGGTATATTATGTAAAAATCCCTCTGGTTTGCCACTTTTATTATTATACACAATACACTTAAGACAATTTTGGATATATTCTCCTACTTTCCTACGCATATCAGGAAACCAATAAGTCTGTCTAATAGCCTCACAACATTTAGATTCTCCTACATGACCTAAGTCGTCATGACAACTTCGAATTATATTATGTTCCATAGTACTTGGTACGTAAAACAATAAAGAACCTTTATCTTTTCTATACACCACTCCATTCCTTAGCTCAAAATTTTTGTCACACACTTTTTCTAAATCTTTCCAAATCTGAACTATTTGTTTGTCCTGCGTTTGTTTAATATTTAAAGTAGTCTCAAAAGGTAGGTCACTCACTAATAATATAGTGTTGAAACATCTACTAAGTGCATCTGCATGTCGCATCCTTGTGTTATCTCTATGTTCCAATGTGTAATCATACTCTTCTAAAATTAAACTCCACCGCATAATTTTTGGGTGTATATCCTTTTTCTTCAAGGCTAAAGTTAAACTACTACAATCTGTAAGGATTTTGAAAGTTATACCCTGCAAATATATTCGAAACCTTTTCAAGCTATTAACCACAGCCAATAATTCTAGCTCAAAACTGTGCAATTTGGACTCTGTCTCAGTACAACGCTGACTAAAATAAAAGATAGGGTGAAACAAACCATCCTCTTGTTTTTGCATAATTATACCCCCAAAACCCAGTGAGCTGGCATCACAATGGAGTTGTGTTTCTGCCAATGGTGAGTAAATACATAAAACTGGCCTAGAGACCAAAATACTCTTAATTTTATTGAAACTGTCACACTGTTCTTGTTCAAAATTAAATGGAGTGTCCTTTTTTAAGAGGGAGTACAAAGGCTTAGCAATCAATGCAAAATTTTCTACAAATTTTCTAAAATAAGAAGCCAAACCAATGAAGCTGCGAAGCTCCTTTGCATTACGAGGTAATGGAAAGTTGCTAATAGCTTTTGTATGTTCCTCACTCGGCATTACATTATTAGCTCGGATGGTATAACCCAGGAAAGTAATTTCTGTCATTAAAAAGTGGCATTTATCAAGACGGAGAGTAAGTTTATTGTCAACTAATAACATCAAAACCTGTTTTAAAATATTGTCACGTTTAGGGGGTAGCGTAGGAAGAGAAACAAGATCGTAGCTTAAGTATGTCTTCTTTATTAGGCAGTGAACACTGACCAAGAGGGGGTGTGTGGGTGTGTACGTCTAGTGGTAGGTGCGTAAGCCCTTCTGAAGTGTCGCCAAGCCGTCCAAGTGTAACGAGCCGTCCGGGCACTAGAAAGTTCGGACTGTCGCTCGTGACCTCCCTCTGGGGATGACCCCAGAGTTCGGTAATCTTCGATGGCTTGAGACGCTGATTAAATACCCACATCGTGACCCCAATTTGCCGGTCTTGCTGATTCAGCCAGTGCACTAGGGGAGACCGGGGCCCGACTAGGTAACGGAACTTAGTGCAATTTATGTTATTCGTGACATCTCCCCCTTCCAACAAGTGTTCGCCCCGAACACTAAAAGCTTATGTTTACTAGAGCAACTTACTTATTCTCTAATCTTACTTTATAAAGCAGGTGGGGATGTTCTTTATTCAAACCAACAATTATTACTTCTTAAAACTAACACATGTTACTTATTTGCTAAAAAAGGTGTGAGGAAAGCTTTATTGAAAAAATATCTTAACTACTTCTCGATTTTTAGACGTTGCCATGTTTGCATACTCAAAAAACAATTATTTCTTTCATTGGGTCACCTTTCAACCTTGTTGTTGCGTCCATCTTCTTGCCTTCTCATTTAAGCGTAAATTGTTCCCTGCGTCGGGCACCATCTTCTAGTACCTTCTCTCGGCACTACATTGTCTAAGCGGAAATCCATCGCTTAGCTTCGACATCTTTGGTCCATTGCGTGCTCTCTTTTTAGCACACGTTGCTTTGGACTACTATACATCGTCATTTCTAAGCCCATCTGGAGAACCTTCTTCAGCCCTTCATTTAAGGGACTTTGGGTGCACGCTGGTGTGAACCGGCGGTGCGGAACCCATCCGAAGATGCTGGTTTCTCCTAGGCTTGCTCCTCTTCTTCTCGCTTCTTTGATCAGGTCAATTTGTCGATAGACGCAACGAGGTAATTAGGTGGCCCCTAAAGTCAACAATTAATTAGCAAACACGCCCGACTCCAATAACATAAACAGACATAACATGTATTATAAACAAAACACCTGATACTTGCGCGATTTTGCTACCTCAGCAAAGTACCTAGGTCGGGAATTGTGTCACTAGAAATCGAGATATTGTTATTTCATTAACTAGTGAATGTATATTCACTTATTTTACGAAACCTAGTCATCAAAAAATTTAGTTTTATCTTACCCAATACTATACAAACTAATATGTGATCCTATACACTAAAATGTTTAGGGCAACCTACAGGCCGTTCTTGATATTGCCCTACTCAGTTCAAGCAACTGCGGACCTGCAGGCTGGTCCTTCAAAACTCGCTTGATTCTTCTGGGGTGGGCATTGTTGTGTCGTCTTCCTGATCTCTCTTTCTTTCTCTCTCTTTGTCTCTCTTCTGGTCTTTGCCTCTCTTCTTTCTTCTCTGTTATTCCTTCATCTTTTTCCCGTGACTTAATTGGCTTCAATTTGCGAGGGTGTGTCTATCAATATGAAGATTAATAGACGGGGATTGAACGGGGCGCCTCCACCATGTCACGTTTAGGGGGGTGGCGCAGGAAGAGAAACAAGATCGTAGCTTAAGTATGTCTTCTTTATTAGGCAGTGAACACTGACCAAGAGGGGGTGTGTGGGTGTGCACGTCTAGTGGTAGGTGCGTAAGCCCTTCTGAAGTGTCGCCAAGCCGTCCAAGTGTAACGAGCCGTCCGGGCACTAGAAAGTTCGGACTGTCGCTCGTGACCTCCCTCTGGGGATGACCCCAGAGTTCGGTAATCGTCGATGGCTTGAGACGCTGATTAAATACCCACATCGTGACCCCAATTTGCCGGTCTTGCTGATTCAGACAGTGCACTAGGGGAGACCGGGGCCCGACTAGGTAACGGAACTTAGTGCAACCGAACTCTGGGGTCATCCCCAGAGGGAGGTCACGAGCGACAGTCCGAACTTTCTAGTGCCCGGACGGCTCGTTACACTTGGACGGCTTGGCGACACTTCAGAAGGGCTTACGCACCTACCACTAGACGTACACACCCACACACCCCCTCTTGGTCAGTGTTCACTGCCTAATAAAGAAGACATACTTAAGCTACGATCTTGTTTCTCTTCCTACGCCACCCCCAAAACGTGACATGGTGGAGGCGCCCCGTTCAATCCCCGTCTATTAATCTTCATATTGATAGACACACCCTCGCAAATTGAAGCCAATTAAGTCACAGGGAAAAGATGAAGGAATAACAGAGGAAAAAGAAGAGAGGCAAAGACCAGAAGAAAGAAGAGAGAGAAAGAAAGAGAGATCAGGAAGACGACTCAACCATGCCCACCCCCACAAGTTCAAGCACACCCCAGAAGAATCAAGACGAGTTTTGAAGGACCAGCCTGCAGGTCCGCAGTTGCTTGAACTGAGTAGGGCTATATCAAGAGCGGCCTGTAGGTTGCCCTAAACATTTTAGTGTATAGGAGCACATTTTAGTTTGTAGTGTATTGGGTAAGATAAAACTAAACTTTTGATAACTAGGTTTCATAAAATAAGTGTATGTATAGTTAATGCAATAACAATATCTCGATTTCTAGACCAGTGACGCCATTCCCGACCTAGGTACTTTGCTGAGGTAGCAAAATCGCGCAAGTATAAGGTGTTTTGTTTATAAATACATGTTGTCTGTTTATGTTATTGGAGTCGGGCTTGTTTGCTAATTAATTGTTGACTTTAGGGACCACCTAATTACCTCGTTGCGTCCATCGACAAATTGACCTGATTAAAGAAGCGAGAAGAAGAGGAGCAAGCCTAGGAGAAACCAGCATCTTCGGATGGGTTCCGCACCGTCGGTTCTACAGCCGCGTGCACCCAGAGTCCCTTAAATGAAGGGCTGAAGAAGGTTCTCCAGATGGGCTTAGAAATGACGATGTAGAGTAGTCCAAAGCAACGTGTGCTAAAAAGAGAGCACGCAATGGACCAAAGATGTCGAAGCTAAGCGATGGATTTCCGCTTAGACAAGGTAGTACCGAGAGAAGGTACTAGAAGATGGTGCCCGATGCAGGGGACAATTTACGCTTAAATGAGAAGGCAAGAAGATGGACGCAACAACAAGGTTGAAAGGTGACTCAATGAAAGGAATAATTGTTTTTTGGGTATGCAAACATGGCAACGTTTAAAAATCGAGAAGTAGTTAAGATATTTGTTCAATAAAGTTTTTCCACCCCTTTTCTAGAAGATAAGTAACATGTGTTAGTTTAAGAAGTAATATTTGATGATAGGTTGGTTTAAATAAAGTACTCCCCCACCTGCATTAGAAAATAAGAATAGAAAATAAGTGAGTTGATTTTGTAAACATGGACTTTTAGTGTTCGGGGCGAACACTTGTTGGAAGGGGGAGATGTCACGAATAACATAAATTGCACTAAGTTCCGTTACCTAGTCGGGCCCCGGTCTCCCCTAGTGCACTGTCTGAATCAGCAAGACCGGCAAATTGGGGTCACGATGTGGGTATTTAATCAGCGTCTCAAGCCATCGACGATTACCGAACTCTGGGGTCATCCCCAGAGGGAGGTCACGAGCGACAGTCCGAACTTTCTAGTGCCCGGACGGCTCGTTACACTTGGACGGCTTGGCGACACTTCAGAAGGGCTTACGCACCTACCACTAGACGTGCACACCCACACACCCCCTCTTGGTCAGTGTTCACTGCCTAATAAAGAAGACATACTTAAGCTACGATCTTGTTTCTCTTCCTACGCTACCCCCTAAACGTGACAATATTTAAATTTTCTGGAATTGTTTCAGTGGCAATCATAATGTCATCTATATACAATAAGATTTTTTTATCTCTCAACAAATCACTAAATATCTGATGTACATACCTCATAAAAGTAGCTGGACTATTCCTTAGCCCAAATGGCATCTTCAAGAATTCCCACTGTTGGTCCAAGCATACAAAAGAAGTATATTTTATAGAGGAAGGCTCAATATCAACATGGTAAAATGCACTTTTAAGATCTAGTATAGTAAAGTATCGTTTACTTCTAAGTCCTTCAACTTGATCTTCAATAACTGGCATTGGGTAATTGTCACGTAAAGTTATTTTATTTAAAAAGCGGTAGTCTACACATAACCTAAGATCTTTAGTTTTCTTTCTGATTAATACAATTGGTGAGCTATACTCAGAGTTACTTTTTTGAATAATGTTATTTGTTTCTAAATCATTCAAAATATCTTTAACAGCCAACTTTTCTCCATATGATAGCCTACGAGGCTTGAAATAAAATGGAGCATGTTGAGGATTAACTACAATCTTCATTTGAAATTTAATAGCAGGCTCTAAAGGTCGATTTGGTTCAAAATAAGATTTTTTCATCACATCTTCTATCTCTAACTTTTGATTTAGGTGTAGTTCAGGATTAATATCTAAGCAAACTTCTTGCGGATTAACATAAGAAATATTTAGAATGTTTAATGTTTCCTGTTCGATTTCATTAGATGGGTATACTTGAGAATCAACATTATTAGGTGTAATCAAAATTTGGTTACCTTTTATAACAAAGGAAAGCTGTTCCAAAGCCAAAAAGTCCCTACCAAGCAGACATTTATTAAACATGGTGTAATCTGGCACCACTTTAAAATAAAGCTCAACTTCTACTTCACATACTTTCAGTAAGACTTTAACAGTACTTAAAATGTTTAATTTAGACTGATTCAAGCCCTCATAAACTTTATCAAATCTTGTTTCTGGTAAAAGATCCACACTCTTAACCAAACTATGACAAATCAATGAAATAGGACTTCCAGTGTCAATAATAGCTTCAACACTTACTTTAAAACTATTCTTACTCAACTGCACATTAACCATCATAGCAGGAACAGGCCTTTCTTGTACCATCAGTGCTGTACGGTCTCCTCTGGCAGGCCTCTGATTATTAGCAGGGCAATCCTTTACTTGATGTGTAGTGGCACCACAAGTAAAACAGGATCCTTTTGGTCTTAATGGCTTCCTACATTCAGACACCACATGTCCAGGAGTATTGCAATTGTAGCAACGTACGTGGCTCCCTGCTTTCCTTGGTGGTTTGTTGCTTAAAACTCCTTCAGTGTTGGCGAGACTTGTCTGCTCTTTAGTACGGTCACCTTGTCTAACACGACGAGCATTGACCACACGTTCATAACTTACAATGTCCCGAAACAAGTTGTCTTCATCATCATGATGTTTGGACATAATGAAGTTGCTTAAGTCTCTAGAATGTAAACCAACTGCTACCTGTTCTTTTGTCTCCATGAAAGTCAGGCCAAGTACTTTACATAATGCAACTTTAGAATGAAAATAAACACTCACATTTTCTGTAGGCAGCTGATGGCGACTTTGCATCTTCCTCCAATTGTCAGATTTACTTATTTCAAACATAAATGTCTTTTTAAATGCAGTTTCGAACAGATCCCAGCTAGTGAGTTCCTCATTTTTACCTTGAAGCCAATATCTAGCAGCTCCCTTTAAGTTATTTCTGGCTGTTTGCAGCAGAAAGGCATCAGGCCAACGATGGATTAGTGACATACTTCTTAATTGACTCAACCATGCACTTGCCACTTCAGGACCCTTTTCACCGTCGAAAACGTCTATGCTCTTTGATAAATCAGGCATAATGTTAAAATTTGGCACTTGGTTTACATTAGGATTCGTAAATGAAGGTGCCTGTTGTTGTGATAATTGTAACATACTTAACATTTGACTATTCTGCTGCATAAGCATGGTAATAGTCGACATAAACTGAGATGACATATCGGTGGCATTAGTGTTTGGGCTATTTGAGGGGCCGCCCTGTACAGAGAGTCCGGGTGTTGGTGGGGTGGTTGGAGATTGTTGTCCTTTAGCCCCCATGTCATTCTCATCTCCAGGTTGGAATTGTTGGGCCATGAAACGTTCAAATTCCTCATTGGTATGCATCGTGATGAAAATCTTAAAACATCCGGTTAAATAACGGCACTTTGTTCAAATCCCACTTCTGACGTTGTAGAATATAAATAAATCCTACTCGTAAATTCAATAGTTTATTAAATTATTCAGGATGACAAAATAATAATAATAATTTAGGATTTTAAACCTAACATAATACATAATCATTCTGTTCTCAATCGAAAAAGTGAAAGTTAACCTCTAACCTCTCATCTGTCTATATCGATGACAGTGACATAAGTCGTAGCATGACGTTGTTGTAAGTGCGTTCGGAAACCAACAGAGCAGCGCGAGTACTACATATTATTTATTACTATTTTGATGCTGTCAGCTTGTATGTTGTTTAATTTATGTTTCTTTCCAAAAATGCAAAATTTTGTTTTAGCCGCATTTAAACTTAAGTTGTTCCTACAAAGCCAATTATATATGTTTGCCAAATCATAATTAGCATCATCTTGCATTTGTGCTAGGTCACTTCCCTTTATGTATATCATGCCATCATCCGCAAACAGCTCAACTCCACATCTCTCCACAACGGCGACCATATCATTGATATAGAGCAAAAATAACAGAGGTCCCAAGACCGTACCTTGCGGCACCCCATATCTAACTAACAAAGAATCAGACACACTGTCTTTAAACCTAACACGCTGTCGCCTTTCGTCCAAATATGACTTGAACCACTCTAGTACCACACCGTTTATGCCCATGTTACACATTTTTTGTATCAATATATCTCTAGACACAGTTTCAAATGCCCGCCTTAAATCCAAAAATATCGCAATCACAATATCACCGCTATCAATACAATTAACAAAGTTATCACATACATTTACAACTACAGTTTCACAAGAATGATTTTCCCTAAACCCGGACTGATTTGATACAATTATTTTATTTTTGTCACAGTGACGCTGTACTTGGGATTTCACAACAATTTCTAAAACCTTCTCATATATCTCCACTGTGTTAATGGGTCTAAATTCGTTAGATAGCGTTGCGTTTTTTACTTTTGGAACGGGCACTATCATTGATTCTTTCCATTCCTTCGGGAACACACCACTTGACAATGAGGCATTTATTATATCTAGAAGACGATTACCTGCCACGTCACAGACATCGCAAAGAACTCTCTTGGAAATGCCATCTATACCAGCCCCGCAGTTTTTTAGATTTCTCAAAACTAATTTTAATTCTTTCATTGTTATTTTTTCAAAATGTGAGAATGCAGTATTTACGTGACAAGGTGAAAGAACGACGCTCTGAAGGGGATATCTATTAATTCCATTGACAATTTCTTCAATACTGTCTATAAAATATTTATTAAATTTATTCGCGATTGTTAATTTGTTCGTAATCATTACAGTTTCAAACTGGATTTCATCAGGAGCAGTTTTATTTTTTTCAGGCAATAGTGATTTTAAATTTTTCCACATTTCTTGTTGATTATTTTTATTGTCATCAATGATTTCTTTATAAAACTTATCTTTTTCAATTTTAATTTGCTTAACAATATAATTTCGTATCTTTTTGTACTCCCTCCAGACATCATCACCTCCTCCTCTAGTTGCCCCAACATACAGCTTATCCCTCTCTCCCATTTTTTTCCTAATATCCTCAGTAATCCACCTTTTATTTTCATATTTTTGTTCATACGTGATATTTACTAATGGACACATTGTATTCAATATAAATTTTATGTCATTTACAAAATTATGAGCCAGAGAATTTACATTGCCAAAACTATTATTCCAAGGGCTATTAAAAAAATGTTCCTGCAATCTATCTCTATCATAATTCTTTAAAGATCTCCTAGTCACAGTGACCTTATTGTTTAAAAAATGAAGTTGTTGGTTGTTCCAGCTTATCGATAATATACTATGATCGCTAATCTTTGGTGTATGATGTACTTTATGTTGTAAGTGTTTATCATTTGTTATTATGTAGTCAATGAGCGTTTTACTTTTGTCTGTGACACGTGTTGGTGATACCACTATTTGAGCAAATCCGCTTGAGTAAACATTATTTATTAATTTCTCACCATAATATGAGTGTTTCAGTAAATCGTAATTAAAGTCACCAACAATCACATTAATGCCCTCAAATGAACTCACCCCATCAATATACGATTCAAAGAACTCGATAAACTGTGCATCTTGCTTTTGCGGTGGATGATACAACACCGTACATCGATATTTCAGTCCGGGTTCAGGCAGTTCAATAGACAACAACCATACAAAATTTTCCTTGTTCTGATACTAAAAGATATTTTACATCTTGTCTTATAATTGCCATTACACCACCGGTTCTCTTGTTGTTCGTCATACACTGTTCTATTTTATATCCGTCAATGTGCAGTTCTCTCAATGTTATATCAGAACATACATGGGTTTCTGCCAATAATACTATTTTTGGATGCCAGTTCTTAATAAGAACATTTATTTGATCTTTGTTATTTAAGTATCCCTGGCAATTGAAATAAACGAGATTAGAATTTAAGTCATTATTTAGATCTAGTTGCTATTTCTGGTATTTTTGAATTTGGAGGTTTTCAATTCTTTTCAAAGTTTCGCATTCATTTCGATCCCATGTCGTATGATCCACATTAAGGGTTAGTCCATATTTATTGTTCGAAACAAGACAGTTGGAACATTTTAAGACACTACTATGACAATCATTTAAATTATGTTCTTCGCTACATTTTGGACAAACCTGTTTTTCTTTACACTCTTTAGCAAAATGCCCATATTTACAACAATTGAAACATCTCACAATACCGTACTCATTATATACGGGACAGCGATTCCATCCAATGTTAATTTTACCTATGTCCATAACGGAACTATATGTACACTGATCTAATTCAATAACTAGATTAAATTTAGATTTAATAAGTTTGGTTCTACGAATTACTTTCATACTAAAACCACTGTCACTATTTATTAAATTATTTTGTGTTATTACCTTAGCTATTAATGCACTATCCTCGCTTTCATAATCACCTGCATCAACTCCAACAATTTTTATACGATGCTGCAGTGTTTTAGGCCTTTCCACGTCATAAGTGTCACCAAGTTTGCTTTGAATTTCAGACTGGATGTTTAAGATGTCTTTACTTGTATCGCAGTTTAGAATAAGACCTCCTTTCTTTGTTACACGCCCCATAGTAACACCCATCCCCATGTCCGTTGGATCAACTTTTTTTCTTAGGTCTTCTTTTACTTCCTTAATATGCTTTTGGGTTTCTTTTGGTTTTATAACTAGTACTTTATTCACATTCCTCTGGACAACGGATGAGTAAGAGCTCAACGACGGTACCTCAGAACTTTTATCTACATGTTTCTGTTGTTTTAAACTAATAATCTCTTTCCGAAGTTCATTGTTTTCCTTAATTAAGAAATCAATTTTAGTATTTAATTCATTTGTGTTTTTAACAAGTGCTTGAAGTGTTGAATTTATAAAATCAACATCTATCCGGTCTAAATAGTTTTCTTCTGTTCGGCTTCTTTTTCGGCTTCTGTTTTGTTTACCACTAGTTCCCTCTTCAATATTTTTGTTCTCGCATATATTGCATTTCCAATAACTTTTCCGCAAGTGAAATCCACGCAAGTCTATATTCTCACATCTAACGTGATACAGCTTGTTACATACCGTACATTGAGCCACAGACTTGATATCATCCCCAAACATCTCCTTGCAGCTAAAACACTTACTGTCGTCTATTTCTTCACTCTCGTTGCCCACCATGTTATTTCCAGTAATCCAAACTCGTTTAATAAAAACTGTTTATTGAATATTGATACGGCAAGCCGTTATCAGTTCATCAAAAGTAAACACGGTATTTTACTTATTGTTCACCTTTAACAGTCACACAACAAAAATGTCCAATTTAACCCTCAAGGCAATTATTATAGTTCACAAACTAATCACCAATCAACTTCACACACTCAACAAAGCCGTATCAAAAAAAAATCACTATTTTTTGACTATTTTTTCCGGTAAAATCAGCAGAAAACATCGGAGTCCATTCTCAACGTGCCACTCACGGTACAGGTACTCCTAACTCTCTAGCCGTTTTCGAAATATTTGATGTTTTCCCAAAAAAGTGACAGTTGCAACGCTCAACATAACATGCCTTGCAGTTCTCCAATATCACCGTGTGTCAAAAGCATGGCTAACTAGAGTACCAACTAATCCCAACCATGCAGCCTAATAAAAAAATGTTTATTCTCAAATAAAACGAAATGGGTTGGATTTAGGTATAGGCAAGTAAATTGAAACTTATAGTAATTTTTAATGCTCAAAATGATTCCGTCATAAAAAATGGGGGTTTCCATTTAAAAAACTTGAGATTTTTCATATTTTTTAGTGGCAAGTTTATGATTTTTTTTTGACGACCCTGTATACAAATGAGTCGTTACGCACCCTCAGTTTAATAAAACGTTCCTTTATTTACAATAACCCAAAGTTTCATTGCAAAATGAAATACGGTTTTAACATAGTACAAAAATATGTTGAGCGTTGCAACTGTCACTTTTTTGGAAAAACATCAAATATTTCGAAAACGGCTAGAGATAGGCATAGGGCATTCTATACAAAAGTTGGTCAGAATTTTGTGAGGAATCCAAATATGTAATAATATATAGGGTGTTCTATTTAAAATAAGAAAGTTGTGATCGACTTCCGGTATAAGCGGAAGTGCAACCATCTTGAAAATATTTTAGTTGGATTGGGCATGCCCACATCAGTATCCTACCAAATTTTCAAAACTCTCCTATTTATACTTTTTCCAATATCAATCGAGGTCTTTCGTCGTGGGACACCCTGTATATAAACAGTACAGTTTATTTGGACTTATGTGCTCTTTAAAGAATTTTATAAGTTCTTCCCAATAGTTTTCAGTAAGACACACAGAATATCGAAATTTAGTTTGAAATAAACTACTTCGAATTACGTGATAACGTCCTTTAGGTTTTAGGGTAAAAATGATTTGATTCGTATAGGTATTGAGGCAATTTTCAGTTATTGGAATGTTTAAAATAGGGTCTTCTGCAGCTGAATGTACAGTTATGTCATCAGACTCTCGACTTGGGGCTTGTATTTGGATATCAGATATTACATTGATGTTGGATGTATTGGTTTCAGCTTCTACTGGTCTAATTATGTCATTTAATTCTTGGATTTCTTCTTGACTGAGACTTCGATTTCGTTCTTCTTCTATGTAGTGATCAATTTCTCGATTTATATCTCCTGGATTTCCTAGCATTGATTGATTTTCGATAGCATTAATCTCAATCCTTGACAATGCATCAGCATTTGTATTAAGAGATCCTTTTTTATATTGAACTTCATAGTTAAACTCTTCAAGTTTCAGTTTCCATCTAATTAATCGCGAATTAGGTTCTTTCAAGCTGAAAAGATATTGCAAAGGTTTATGATCAGTTATGATTGTAAACTTGCGCCCAAATAAATACGGTCGGAAGTATTTAGTTGCCCACACTATAGCGAATAGTTCTTTTTCTATTGTCGAATAGTTGGTCTCTGCCGGATTTAGAGTTCTGGAGGCATATGCTATAGGAAGGTCACTACCTATTTTTCCTTGACTCAATACAGCGCCTATAGCTACATTAGATGCGTCGGTCGTCAAAATAAATGGTTTTTCAAAGTCGGGGTACTGTAAAACTGGATCGTTACAAAGAATATTTTTACAAATTTCAAAAGTTTTTATATATTCAGGAGTGTGCTCGATGGTAGCTCCTTTCTTTAAACATTTCGTAAAGGGTCGAGTTAGTTTAGCAAAACCTTTAATAAATCTCCTATAATAACCAAGCAATCCCAGAAAAGATTTGATTTCCTTAGCGGTTCTTGGAATTGGAAATTTTTGAATTGCCATTATTTTTCTTGGATTCGGTTTTATACCATCTTTTGTTACTAAGTGGCCCAAAAATTCAACTTCTATACGTAAAAACTCTGACTTATCAAGCTGAATTTTTAGTCTGGCATTTCTTAATCTTTCGAAAACTTTTTGGAGATGTTTAATATGTTCTTCGAGACTAGTTGAAAACAGGCGTAAATTAATACACAACATAGAAGTACAATAAACATACTTACATCTCTATAGAAGACAGAATCTTGGAGAGAGGCTTGTCACTTGGAGCGCGGTTCGCGATTAACTTTACTTGAGCGTTACGGACATGTCTAATTGACATTTGCGGTTCGGTTACTAACGTGGTGCACCACAAAACTGGACTGACTGGACAGAACTGGACTGAACCCCTCTTTAGGGTACAACTTCCTTTTTATAGCATTCCAGACACTGGTTCCACCAATCAAAACTCCCAGACCTGGCCTCGTCTAGCCGACAACTCGTGACGACCTTCGACCCTCGGTACTTGGAAAACATTCCACATTATTTCGCAATTCAGCAAATGCATTTTAATTGCAGTTGCACTCCGACCGCATTCCACAATTTTAATGTTTCCGCTCAAGTAATAAATTTGATTTATTATCCTTCGTGACATTTGCCCCTCCTCCATGAAACTGGTCCTCCAGTTTAAACTAAGAGAGGTAATTCCTATATTTGACAACTCTAATTACTAATCTAAGTTATCGCTAGCCTTATATAAAATTCATCTTATTATAATATTATTAGAAAAATGGAGTAAGCGAAAATTTTTAATTTTACTTTTTCTAAAAAGCTTACTTTCTCCATTTTCCGTCATCGCTTCGTTGTACCTAAAAATTATAGTAATCCTAATCATTAAAGTAACCCTTAAATTAACATAACACATTTGAAACCTTGGGTAGCCCTTAAATATGCACCATATACTTCAATATAAGTAGCTCTGATGTTGCGACTTTTATTGCGCCATTGTTCGCACAAAAATGTTTGTCACAATCATACATTGCCCTGTCTATGACTTAACACATCGTCTTCCACTGGTCACCAAATAGTCCAGTAGCTCAAGTCTAGCAATGTCGTTTTCATAGTCCTTCCTGCTTAGGTTTTATTTTCATCATGTGGTCGACTCTGGTGATACGGTTAAATGTCATCTTCAATGGTCGTCCAATACTGGCTTTGCACAGCGCTACTTAGTACATTGGCTTCTTATGGCTCCCTCAAGCGGTTTTTACATGTAATGAAAATAAGAACAAAGGTTAATATGCGTTACTTAAGGCTTAATAATAACATATAATAATATACACGCATATTTTTTTTTATATCTCAATTAAATTAATAACCTTCAACCCAGTGAATTTTATTCACTGGTATACCTCAAACCGATTGCAATAACTTCTGCATATGTTTAACTAATGTCCCAATTTCCATATCAACTAAGTTGTTCTAAAAACTGGAACATTGAACGTTCCAACTTCATTTCAAATCCGTGCGGAGAAATACTTTATTTATCCAAACACAAAAAATAAATTGACGATAACGTTTGATTGCTTCTTCCCTAGATTATCTGTAAACAAAAATAAGAAAGTAAATTATCAAAACGTAAACACAAAACAAAATTTACGGTTGTCTAATGACCCTATGGTTAGAAATGCACTCTACCTAAGTAGTGTAAACAACCTATACTCGGTTTATTTTGTCTTGTCAGCGGTTTTGAGGTAGGTCAGGGCAACGCTTGTGTCATCATTATCATATTAATAACAGTGACGTACTTGACGCCTTTTAAAACTTATTATGCCTGTATTAACTTTACCAATCTTACCTTTAATTAATCAAGAAAAATGGTTAAATATCATTTATTTTCTTCGTGCTACAATAGTCATTATTATATAGATAAACTTTAAATATATAGTATATAATATAGATATAAAATATTGAACAATAACTGTTTCACTTGTTTTGTTCGGTTTGGGTCTCTCCGGGTTTCGCCTGATCAGTGTTCAACTGGTCTTCATTTCTTTCCTCACGTATAGGCACTTGATATGGTGCCGTACCATGTACACGTGTATGATTTATTCGTCTTCGAAGAGGCGTGGCAATTACCTGCCGAGTCCAATTTGTCATGTTTGCTGTATTTAGTGGTGGCTCAACGGGGTTCCAATTCTGTCGCAAAGTCACCCTCGGCACTTCAACTAATGTAGGTTCACTTCTTGATGGCACCCTAAATGGATGTCCCATCATTCTTGGTGGCAAATGGGGTCGTGGAGGTTGATGTAGTTCACGCCGCCTGATTTGTGAACTCCTTCTGTACGCACAAACATTGCATGCGCAGCCATCCACAAACAGATTTCCCCAAATTTCCCAAAATTGTCTTGGTTGATTGAATGGCACCCTCGGAGGTGCGCAGATTGCACAACCACATCTTTCCGTAGGGTTTCTTCCTTGTCTCATCATTAACTCAATATGAATCATCTGGTATTCTACGTGAATTATTTGGGTCCAAAGTGCTAGTAACGCCTTTGTGACTCCCAAATACACTATTCCTGGTCGCTGTATTTCTTGATGTAACTCCCATAAATGGTATAACGCCATGTCATATAAATGTAATTTAACATTTATGTCCGAAACACATCGGGCATAATATAGAAACATCACAATCCACTCCATTTTTTATAAACTCTTGATCGGTATTTTTCAATGAAACGCACTCGCGGTATTATCACGGTACTTCGCTAACTAAAATGCAAATCACAGCGATGGAATTATTTATATTCTTTTAATTTCATGTCAGCATTTTTACGCTTGCGGTCGCATATTATTCATTTGATGCATTTGTTTCGATCGAATACATTATGCTGGTATTCAAAAATATCCAACACTAAAATAAAACGAAAACTCGTTATTTTACTCTGTCTATCCCCCCATAATCACATACCCCTGACATTTATATTTATTCAAGTATTTACTTGTTCGGCACCTATGGCATTTCCCGATATATTTAACGTCCCTCGTATTTTTTGTTTAAGTATGCCATTTTAATTATATCATTTTTTCCATTGTAGTCAAATAACTTGTAACACGCGCGCTTAGATAATCATTTTACACACTTTTGGTGTAACTGCGGAGAATTAGACTAATATCCGTTCGTGAATCTTTCAATTGGCCATTAAATTCAGACGCGGATAAGAGAATAAAAATCCCTGAGCTCAGTAACTTCAAATTTAGGTACAACTCGGTATGTGAAGTTTGTACCCAACAAACGTAATATTTTCATTTCAACAAAATTATTACTTTGTATACAAAGTGTTACAATCTTTATGTCAGTTAGGGATAGACGGTGCCTTATTATCGTTTATTTATTTTACTTATACAGCACTGCATTCACAGCAGTTTTGTCATTTTATGGACGAAACGGTCCTTTACTTTTTTCCTCTCCAGTCACTTTCTTTGTGTGCCTTTGCGAGTGCAGTCGGTTTTTCTTTTAACTCCATTTGAGTGTAGCAGTGTTTTTTTTTTTTTTTTTCGTGCTTTCATCATGAACCGTAAGTAAATTTGTTGGCTTTGTTATTCACATTATAAAGTAATCCAATTTGTTGTTCTTTTCAAAACTAAAGATCCACAATCTTGCCCCCCAAGTGACAACCAAACTGGGTTTGGAAGGGGTTGCCGTCTCCGGCACTTCCGGAGACTTTTAACAATGCGCCGCCCTGGTGAAGGGCTCGCCGACGTTTGGTCTGATAATGATAGGGACATTGGTGCCAGGTCCGCTTCACCGTCCATTGGGCGCCACCAGGGTGTCACTTATCCGTCACCCTCATCTAACACCTCTGCGTGGGGGTCACCAGTGCCAACGAGGCCATCGACGCCCCCGGTCCGCAAAGAGCGGCTCCCGAACGGGATTGCTGCTCCAACGGCGGACAATAATATTGAGGAGACAACCTCAGGAGACAGCAATTCTCCAACTTGGTGGTCTGGTGACCAGGTAACCATAAATGGTACTGGTCACCGCATTTACTTCCACCACCACCATTATTGAGTTTTTTTTTTTTTTTTTTTTTCACATTACTTTTTTTTTATCAATTTTTATCAATTTTATTGTATTTTTTGTAAGTGTGTAATTTTAATTGTATATTTTTTTTCCTCTTATTATTGTTATTATCTTTTTTTTTTATTATTATTATTTTATCTTATTTCGTTTGTTTGTTTCTCTTTTTTTTTTTTTTTTAGTAGTAATATACTCTTTAGTTATTCAAAGTTGTTTCTTTTGTGTGTTTTTCCCCTCTTTTTTCCTTATAAAGGCGTGCATTTTGGGGTCCAGGGATCATAATAGGGTAATATTCTGCTTACGTGAACAACTTCTCTTTTTGCTTTGTCTGACCTGCCTTTCTGTATCTCATAGTCCACGTCCGACATTTTTCGTCTTATATAATAAGGTCCGAACCATCTAAGCAGCAATTTTTCACTTTTCCCAACTTTCCTTATTGGGGTGAAAACTTTCACCTGGTCACCCTCATTAAACTCCACATGCCGATGTTTACAATCATAACGAAGTTTATCTATGTTTTGTCGTCTTTTTATGTTTTCAGCAGCAAAATTACGTATTGCCAGACTAGTTTCCCTCATTTGATTGCTATCAAGAGATTCAGTATGCGGCATAATGTTCGCTTCAGTTGGTAAAACAGGTTCTCGTCCATATACTAGCATAAAGGGTGAGAATTGCGTGCTGTCTTGTTTCGCTGAATTATAGGCAAAAGTTACATGTGGTAAGTATTGGTCCCAATTTGACTGATTTGTGTTGGTGTACATTGCCAACATATTTGCAAGAGTCTTATTAACTCGCTCCGTAAGACCATTTGTCGCTGGATGATATGCCGTTGTAAATTGGCTTGTAGTGCCCATTTCTTTCAATAGTTTTGTCACCAATTCTGATTGAAACACTTTTCCTCTGTCACTTAATAATTCCTTAGGCGCTCCATGTCTCGTAATTATTTTTTCCAAAATAAATTTTGCTACGGGCCCTGCTTTTCCACTCGGTAACGCCTCAGTTTCTGCCCAACGTGTTGCATAGTCTGTTGCTACCACTATCATGGTTTTACCATTGCTACTTCGGCGAAAAGGGCCTAAAAGGTCAGGAATTGAAGGTCAATTCCTACCTTTTCAAATGGTGTTTCCACAGGAATTGGGTGTAAAAATCCTATCGGCTTTTGATTTTGCTGACCTTTTCTAGCTTGACAATCTGGACAACCCTCAACAAAATTTTCAACATCTTTTTGCAACCCTTGCCAATAATACCCTTGCTTAATTTTTGATAGCGTTTTCGCTATTCCCAAATGACCACTCAGCGGTTCCGAATGGTGAGAATACAAAATTTCTCCCACTAACTGTTGTGGTATTACTAATAGCTTATCTCGACCTAAATCATTCGGATTTACTCGGTATAAAATTCCGGATTCAATCCTGAAGTTTTTTGCCTGCTTACGTAAACCAATTGTAGCATTTTCCGGGTTTTTGATTGTCATTATTATTTGGAAAATTTTTTCATCTTTCTCTTGTAACTCCTCGATATTACGAGTATCCAAAATAAATGTTGGTATTTCTTCAACGTCGTGTTTATCCGTATCTGGTTGCAGTACCGGATATCTACTTACACAGTCAGCGTCTTTGTGCGCAATTCCTGATTTATGGCACACCGTGTAATCAAATTCCGACAGTTTTAATGACCATCTAGCTAAACGACCTGTTGTGTCTTTTAATGTCTTTAGCCAACATAAAGCATAATGATCAGTTACAATTTTTACAGGTTTACCATAAATAAAGTGTCTTAAGTATGAAAGTGCCCATATAACTGCTAATCCTTCTAATTCAGTTATAGAATAATTTTTCTCCGCTTTGCTAAGACTTCTGCTTGCGTAAGCGATAGGGTGTAACTTTTCCCTGTGTCTTCTTGCAACAGTATAGCTCCTATTCCATCTTGACATGCATCTACCCTTAATTCACACCCTTTGTTTGGCTGAAAATGTGCCAACACTGGTTCACTAATCACACTTGGCCAATCAAATTTATTCTGTTTCTTTGTCAGATCATGTAAGGGGCGTGCAATTTTTGCAAAATTTTCTATAAACTTCCGGTAATAGTTACAAAGTCCTAAAAAACTTTGTACACCTTTTACATTTTTTGGCCTCGGAAAATTTTCAATTGAAACTAATTTTGATTTATCAGGAAAAATTCCATCTGTCGAAATTGTATAACCAAGAATATTAATTTTTTCTTTTAGATATTCACATTTTTTAGGTTTTAACGTTAGGCCTGCACTTCGAAGTCTATTGAAAACTTTACGTAATTTTTCCAAATGTTCATCTATTGTTCCAGAAAAAATTATAATGTCGTCCATGTAAATTAAAACTTCTTTCCATTTTAAATCTCTAAATACTACATCCCCTAATTGTTGGAATGTTGCCGGAGCATTGCACAATCCAAAAGGCATTACATTAAATTCCCATAATCCGTGACCTGGCGCTGTAAAGGCAGTAAGTGGCTTACTTTCTTCTTTTACTTTGACTTGCCAATAACCTGAATACATGTCTAACGATGAGAAATACTGGGCGTTTCCTAAGTAAGTCAAAATATCCTCAATATTAGATCCTGACCACGAATTTTTTACTGTTACATTGTTTAACTTCGCGTCTCTCCAGACTTTTTCTTTACTAATACGACGGGACTCGCCCAGGGCGAGTTACTTTGCCTTAGTATATCGTATTGTTCCCTTTCCCTTATTTGATTATCTATTATTTCCCTTTCTTTTTGTGCTACCCTGTAAGGTTTTTGTTTTATAGGTTTAGCATTCCCTACGTCAATTTCGTGTTCAATTACATCTGTTCTCCCCATATATTTTGGTGTTTTTGAAAAAACGTCACTATACTCCGCAAGTAGCGTTTGCAATTTATTATGTATTCCTAAGTTAGTTATATTGCTTAGATTATAGTCATTCATGGTAATTATTTCTTCATCATTTTCGGTTTCATTAATACAACAAACTGGAATTTTTGTCATGTCCATTTTAATTGTTTTCTCGAGATTACCAATCGTGGAATTTTTTATTACAAAAATTCTACGATGACCGACATTTTTAAGCTTAATATAAAAATGTCCATTCTGCAAAAACGGTAATCCTACGCAAATAAGACCTCTCGGTCGTAAAAAACTGTCTTTCTCAATAAAACAATATTCCGCTAAGTCAGACGGTCGTCGGTTCAAGTTCAATCGGGTAATTATATCATTCCCGGGCTTCAACACGTAATCGTTAGCGACGGTAATTTTCAGGGAATTTACTGTTGGCTCGTTTGTTATGTTTACAAACAAGTCTTGCTGTGGCTCGCATTCTTTAGTTGAATCATAACTTCCAAAATTTAGGATTAATTTGTCCGAACCATGCTGCAATGTCACTTTATTGTTATTATAGTCAATGACTGACTTTGTCGTCGTCAAAAAGTTATGTCCCAAAATTAGAGCTTTGGACAAATTTTTTACCACTAATGCTTCAACGCATATCTCTTTATTATTAACTTCAATCGTCACTTGTGAATTTCCAATAAGTGTAAGAGGGTAACTGCCTGCCGTAATTAATTCAATATCATTTTCCAAAGGATACATGTTATTAATATAATTTAAATCAACAATATTTTTACACGCTCGTCCAGAACGACATTTACATTTTCTTGATTATTTACTTTTAAATGCACATACAATAACCCTCCTTTGACGCCCTTTGATGACAGGTGGACAATCTCGTTAGGGCTTCCTATTGACGAAATTGTCCTCTTTCGTTTGGGTTTTGATATACCCGATCATTTCGACGGTTATCTGAATTATTTCTGGAACTGTTTGCATTCCAGTTGCACGATGCATGCCCAATTCTTTTGCAATTAATGCATCTAATGCGTCCATCGTGTGTTCTTGTATTCGGTAAATAGCTATTACCTTGATTTCGGTAAGGTCCTCTGTTTCCATAGTTTGGACCTCTGTACTCATTATTTCTATTCCCTTGCATATTCTGATTTTGGTAATATGGCCGTTGACCGCCATTATTTTAATCATTATTAATGGCATTGTTCCTTGGTGGTATATTTCTTGTAAAATTTCCACGATAATTGACAAAATTCCTGTTCGGACCGTTACTGGCGACATTCCTGTTATCTCTGAAATTTCTTCTTGTGCTATTACTATTATAATAGACTCGATTTCTATTTGGATTGCCATCTCTGCGTGGAAAATTTGTTGTATTTCCTGGTCCGCTCCTGACTATTTGATTCTCGTTATTTAACGCATCGGACACGGAAAGCAGTGCCGTATCACGTGTCATCTGATTCACCAGGGTTCTCTCTTTAATGTCACTCAGCTTTAACACTAGCTGTTTTAAGTCATTAAAATTTTGATTACTTGAACTCAGCAAGTAATACATTTCATAGTAGGATGGGTGTAAACCATTTTCAAAATGGTCCCTAAACGTGTCAAAAGACATTGTCGGGTCAATTTCCGTTGCCAACGCAAGTAAATCAAAATAATATTTTTTAACATCCTCATTGTCTTGATGTTTTCGTGTATTTAATCGAAACTTTAATTTTCTTAGTGGCTGTTCACCAGAAAATTCTTTTAAAAAGTCCGTTTTTATATTTGTCCATGTCTTTGCCTGGTTTGCCGGTTCGTTAATATAACCATCAAACCAAGTCTGAGCCGGGCCTTCCAAGAAATTTGCTAAGTAGGAAATTTTGTGGTTTTCCGACCAGCTGTTTGCAATCGCTGCTTTTTCATATTTATTCACAAAAATAATGGGAGAGTCTATAGATGGGTTAAAAGTAGGTGGGCATGTAAACTTTGGTGTAGCTGGAGTTTTTGGCTCAGCCAAAGCTACCTGTAAAGTCATGTTAGCCATTGCTGCCGGATTGTTAGGACGTATCACACTGTTTCTCTCTCGAATTACAGGGGGTGGGCAAGGATTATTACCACCTTGTAATAAATCTGTGGGGCGGGATGAGGTAGGCTCTGGCACTACCACTTCTAAGGGACTTTCTTGCCAAGACTCTTCTGATTCTCGCGGTTTAGGCGGAGTCCTACTCAATGAAGCTCTTGGCTTAAAAAACTGTTCTGGGGATCGTGATCCTGCTTTGGAATCTTTAGCTTTCTGAACTCGGGAAGTCGAAGCTTTGGTTGCTTGAATTCGCGGGGTTTCAATTTGAGCACTTACGACAGTTCTTTCGAAAGGGCTCTCGTCCTCACTACTTGTTACACTGACAATAGAAGTTGTTCTGTCAACTTCTGGGGCACCTGCAGATATCGATGCCTGCCCAGAAGCAGAGGAACCGACAGTTGAGCTATGATGTGCGGGTTTAAACTCTCTCAACTCTTTTAAGACTTTTTCGGGGTTTTTCCCTTGGGCTAGTGCTTGTTGCAAAACAAATTTTTCTTTGTCTGATACACTTTGAGCTCTACTGCGAGTTCGTACTCGTGATTTGTCACTTGGTTCACTCATGAAAAATTAATACGAAATGTTTGGCAGTATTTTTAATTATTTCGATTTTTCAAGCTTTTGGACAAAATTTAAACGATTTGATTATTCCTAGCAATTTCTTTGCGAATTTGTTTATTCATCAAACTAATAATCTTTCTAATGCTAAAATACACCAGCATTAATACCCCCATGCACAAAAAAATATCAATCAAAATTTTTTCTCTTTTTCTTGAGACGCTCTATTAGAAATACCGCCGCTATTACCCGCTTGAGAAATAATTATTTCTTCTTCTTTTGATGAAGTACCCCCCATTTTAAATAGAACGATTAAAATTTAAAAAAAATAAAAATTATATTTTTTCCACCCTGAAACGTCGGCGCCTCCACCATATGTCACGACTAGCGTGACGTGTTGAATTTAATTCAACTTATTTGCCTGGGATCTCGTTTTAGCGTGAAAATAAAACACAGTTAACTCTACCATCAAGTTCTATTGAATACGTACT
Source organism: Ips typographus (assembly GCF_016097725.1). Taxonomy (NCBI): domain Eukaryota; kingdom Metazoa; phylum Arthropoda; class Insecta; order Coleoptera; family Curculionidae; genus Ips; species Ips typographus. Next base: position 4,777,764 of record NC_138436.1, read on the forward strand.
TAAACCTATCAACTCCTAACTACCTAACTAGTAAAATAACAGGTTTCCTAACCCAACGAAAACGTTACTAACTCCCAATAAAATCATAATAAACCAGGCGTAAATTAATACACAACATAGAAGTACAATAAACATACTTACATCTCTATAGAAGACAGAATCTTGGAGAGAGGCTTGTCACTTGGAGCGCGGTTCGCGATTAACTTTACTTGAGCGTTACGGACATGTCTAATTGACATTTGCGGTTCGGTTACTAACGTGGTGCACCACAAAACTGGACTGACTGGACAGAACTGGACTGAACCCCTCCTTAGGGTACAACTTCCTTTTTATAGCATTCCAGACACTGGTTCCACCAATCAAAACTCCCAGACCTCGCCTCGTCTAGCCGACAACTCGTGACGACTTTCGACCCTCGGTACTTGGAAAACATTCCACATTATTTCGCAATTCAGCAAATGCATCTTAATTGCAGTTGCACTCCGACCGCATTCCACAATTTTAATGTTTCCGCTCAAGTAATAAATTTGATTTATTATCCTTCGTGACAATATATTAAAATATAATGATATAAAAATATATTTAAAATTACTTTTTAAAGTTATTTATAGTTCATAAAAATAATTTTCATGGCGTTAAGAGAAAAATATGCCGCCATTAATGTCACAAACACTACTGGGCCGTTTTGGTTTAGATTTATATCTAATAAGTAACAAAATTTTATATTTTAAATATGCATTTATAGCCTTATACGTAACTACAGTTTTTTTATCAGCAAGTTTTTAATTCAAGTAAATAGTTAATGTATACACTTCTTTGTAATTGACAATAGGATCAAATAACCAGATGATAACTAGTAGTGTATTAATGCCTTATATTTTATATTAAATAAATAAAACCAGAAAATAAACATTTCGGCGATCGACGCAATTTACGACGTGGCGTCGCGTCTATGAACTGTAACAATAGAGTCAAAAGAAGCCGCGGTGCTCCACCATTTGCGTGGGTCATTCTCTGAAATAATTTTTTTTTCGGAATGATTTTAAGATGAAAATAATTTTACCTATAATAATAACGGAACAACCTAGAAGCACTAAATTCAAAATGGGGATTTTGGAGAGTCCCGTTTACAGTTTTGAGAAAAAATAAATAAATTTTAACATTATCACGATTATTTGACAGGCAAAGGTCATGTCAAATATTGAATTCCGAGAAGCCACCTACGGCACACTCGAGATATCCCGACTGAACGTTGGTATCCCAAATTTCGAGTTTTTATTATAAAAACTGTTAAAGTTAAGGCGTTTTTTACGAAATCCTTTGTTCACAGGAGGAGCCGCACTAAAATATTGACGTAGAAAGCTATCAGGGCTACGTAGACGGTTCAAATTTGGTATGTGAATTATCTATAGTGCTTTTCATCGTTTCCTAAAGCAAAATTTATAAAACCTTTCTTTTGAAATATTGTCACGTTTAATTTATGAGCCCTTCTGGGTTCACCAATTAAACTGACTCACGACGATAAACGTCGCGCCGGGATCTCAGTTTTAGGGATGGAATCAAACACTGAGTTTTCCTCATATAACACTTAAATCTATTAAATACGGTATACACAAATGGATGCACAATACGGTTGTAAACATACAAAAAGTTGACAGTTTCACAATTGTACTTACATGGTCACAAGCTAAGGACTTAGCTTTTCCTGGCAATGGCTTGGTCACTTCGCGTTTGAACAACTTTGGAGAACGGACTAATTAACTTGATCTTTTCCCGAGGAGAGTCGACATTTCGACTTCTCGGGTCAGCTGGTCGCACTACCGTTGATCGGTTCACACTTATTCTATACTGCTAAAATCGGCGTATTTTATACCCGATTGATCGGCTGACGCAGTTTGTTATTGTCGCTTGTTTTTCACATTTCTGCAAAGCAGGTGGTGGTGACTCATCACCGATACGGTGCACTCGGTGGATGACACACTCGGTGCATCGTGATGCGACCTTGCCTCGTGCGCTTAATATTTCGCAATCCTCGAATACTTTTATGTTTTTTAAGTTAATTCGTCCATCTTTTCAATTAACGGATTTTCCATTCGTGACAATATATTTGACAGTTCAAGGTCACCTTGGAGATCAAATAGCGAAAAACAGACTTTGGTAAATTCAATCTCTTTAATTACCCTGCCCATATACCAAATTTCAAAATTTTGTCTCAAAAAATGATGAAATTATCGCGTTTTCTACGTGAACTCTGCATATAGGAATTGCTAGATCTAACTTGACGTAGAGGGAAAACTATTGAAGTTTAAGTGCTCAAATTTGGTATAGGGGTTATTGATGGTGCTCTTCACGATTCTGGGTAATAAAACGAAAAAAAAATTGAAATTTGTCATGTTTGACAGCTCAAGGTCGCCCCCAAGGTCACAGAACCGGCATCTGATAAGGTCAGATTCGAGCCAACACTACACACTGTACATACAGAAAGTTTCAGATCCATATCTTTAAAAATACGAAAAATATAGCGTTTTCCACGAAAGCCCTACCCTTACCCAATTCTGTTCAAATAAATGTCAAAAACACCTTTTTCAAAACTATAGGTCTCCCAAATTTTATTAAAAAAAATACCTAGTAAAAAATTAAAATCAGTTCAAAATGAATTCTATCGACAATAACAAAGACTGTTTATTAACTTCTTTTAAATGTTATCAATAATTTTTGAGGATGTTAATTTGACTTGAAATTTATGAATGTAACTTGAAAATTATTGGTTTCAAAATATTAATATTTGCTGAACAATAATTGTGGTACAACTTGCATGGAAAGATGAATGATGTTTAGAATTGTTGCTGGGGTCTAGAAACTTATACAATAATAAAGAGGTGTTGCCATTTAAAAGATCAAACATATTTTAAATACTTAGTTTTTGGGACCTGTATAATTCCAATTACAACATCCATTCCAAACACAACAGTAGTTAATAAAAATAAAAACATAGGTGTTCAAGCATTTTTGAGAAAAGTTAGTCTTTTCAATTTTATTGAATTTAGGCAGTATGTACTTTATGAAAGCACTGTATGATAATATAATAATGTGCCACACTTAGTTCAGTAGTGTACTTAGGTACCTACATTTTTGATGATTTAATAATTAGGTTTTGCTCTTTTTAACACTAAAAATAAAGCTGTTTCATCAAAACTCAACCACAAATTTAAACATGTGAGTATCTGAAAAGTAAATAATTAAACAAAATAGTTATTTGTATACCTAGGCAGTGAAATGGTATTTTTTCGGCTGAAAGAAAGTTGGTCGTCCGAGGCCATCTTACAGCCAGAGGACAACAATCTTGAGGACGAAAAATATTTTTCACGGCCGAGGTGTACACACAATTTTTTGTTCAAACGATATTTATTTAGAAATTCTTAATTTTTGATAAATTAAATGAGGAGGTTCCAATCACGGTGACGTTTATTGTTTATGTTGCTGGTTATGCATTGTTGATGTGACGTTAAATAATAAACTGACTCTTGTCAGAAATATTTTCCATTTTTTCATATACGCGAAAATGAAATTGGGAGACGAAGATTGCTGTACTGATATGGATGGGCGTACTGCTGTAATTGGTGCACACAGTGGTCACATAGAGAAATCGTAACTAGCAACCATAAGCGTAGACGGTGACATAGATATTGTTAATTTACTTTCTTCCTGTATTTTTTTTTGGCCGTTGCTATTGACACCGTCCGTAAAAGTGCATTTCACGGCCGCTAAACAGTACGTGAAGTGAGTACTTCTCGTCCGTTTGAACAAAAACGTATTTTTTTTAAATGAATGAATACCATAGAAAACTTTCTCTCTTTTTCAAAGAAACAATGAACCCATATTATATAAAAATAAATTATCTTCTCATTATGACAACAACCAATCAATTTCAATTGCTTAATTTATTTAACAAACTTAAAGTACCAAGTACATAATACACTAGGTATATTTTCTTGACAAGTGTGACACATCATTAGTTTCGGCAGGCCTGTAGCTAGTAAGAAATGAAATAAAATGTTCAGGTCCATATTTGAAAAATTGAAATTGATGATGGTATTTAAAAAACTGAACCTCGGAACTAAAAACTAAAACAATTTTATTGAAGAGCATAAAAAAGTGCCTCCAGAAGGTGCCATTGATTTTCCAAAATAATCAATAATAGTGGTAAAAAAATAAAATAGAAATTTAACTTTTTTGGTTTATGTCGGAGATCTTTTTTGGATATGGATGTAATAAAAGAATTTGCATTTTTTTAACAAATTATTCAGCAATCAAATGCGGAACTTTGCCTCCATTTAACTAAAACTCTATCAACTATAGTTTCTGAGATAGCAATGCTAATGCATTGAATTTGTAACACCCTGTACAGAGTGGTGTATAAATTCGTGGCAGATAAAATATTAGTTTTTTAAATAGAACTACATATTTTTTAATACATACACACTTAATAGATTTTCTAATATTTCAATTTTTTCAAAACAATTAGTTTTTACAATGATGAAAAATTGACTGCAGGGCATTTGTTTCTAGAGGTAGAATACTATTACTAGAATATTTGATACAAAGGTTCTACAGGGATGGCAAAAAAAGATTTAGGCAAATAAATTTGCATTAATAATAATAGTCTTTATTTCGAATTGTGATTAGGATAGAGTACAATGTACATTATCAACTAATACAAAGGAAATAGCGTCATGGTAAACTATGAACTATGTAGTACTTAAAGAGACTTATATACATTTTCAGCGATTTTTGCCTAAATACAGATTTCAGAGAATAAACAATCTTTATTTAACAAAATAATCTTCTATAGTGTAGGGTTCTAATTCAATCAGTAAATTTTTTACTTCTTTTTTGAAACTTTTGTCCGTCAATGTTTTCAGCCTGTCTGGTAGGTTGTTAAATAGGCGAATACACATACCAGGTGTCCAAGAGCACCCTTGACATAGGAGTTTAACATGGGAAAACGGTTTTGATTTTTTTGCGCCTGTACGGTTGATTTGATTGAAAAATCGTATTAATGAAAGTTGTAGTACCTATCACGGACTAGTTTTCTGTATTTTTTTCAGATCTGTAACTTGAGCCCTTTCGTCGTAAAACACGAACAAAAATGAGAAAATTTAAACTTTTGGCCTGCACTGTATAGGCGGTTGTCGGGCAACGGGTAAACAGGTCATTGTTGCTGGTACGGTTGCTCGACAACCGCTTGTTATTAACATGCCCTGCAGGTCTCCAATATCACCGTGTGTCAAAAGCATGGCCAACTAGAGTACCAGCTAATTCCAACCATGCAGCCGAGCATGCAGCCTAATAAAAAAATGTTTATTCTCAAATAAAACGAAATGGGTTGGATTTAGGTATAGGCAAGTAAATTGAAACTTATAGTAATTTTTAATGCTCAAAATGATTCCGTCATAAAAAATGTGGGTTTCTATTTAAAAAACTTGAGATTTTTCATTTTTTTTAGTGGCAACTTTATGATTTTTTTTTGACGACCCTGTATACAAATGAGTCATTACGCACCCTCAGTTTAATAAAACGATCCTTTATTTACAATAACCCAAAGTTTCATTGCAAAATGAAATACGGTTTTAACATAGTACAAAAATATGTTGAGCGTTGCAACTGTCACTTTTTTGGAAAAACATCAAATATTTCGAAAGCGGCTAGAGATAGGCATAGGGCATTCTATACAAAAGTTGGTCAAAATTTTGTGAGGAATCCAAATATGTAATAATATATAGGGTGTTCTATTTAAAATAAGAAAGTTGTGATCGACTTCCGGTATAAGCGGAAGTGCAACCATCTTGAAAATATTTTAGTTGGATTGGGCATGCCCACATCAGTATCCTACCAAATTTTCAAAACTCTCCTATTTATACTTTTTCCAATATCAATCGAGGTCTTTCGTCATGGGACACCCTGTATTTGCAACAATGATCGACACGAACGTCAACATTAGCATGGTTGAAAAAATGCAATACCTTAAAACGTACGTGAAAGGAGAAGCAGAGAAAGCAATTCAACATTACCAGATAACAGAAACAAACTATACTAGTGCCTGGAATGAACTTAAAGAGAGATATGACAATAAAAGACGAATTGTCAATAAGCTCATTAACAAAATACTACATATTCCACAGACGCAAAGAGAATCAGCCGAACATTTGAAAACCCTGTACAATACAGTAAAAGAGTGTTTGGAAGCGTTAAAAATGCAAAAAATTGACATAGCATCATGGGATCCTATTATAGTATGTATCGTCAGCAATAAATGGGATGCCAGAACCAACGACTTGTATGAGTCGACGGTTGACAACATCTTCGAAGTGCAATCATTGGAGAGTGTACTGAAATTTATACTGAGGCGATTTCAAACCATGGAGGCGTCAGAGACGAAATCAAGTGAGAAAAGAGGCGCACCCTCAGGCTACAGGGGCTTTGAGGAAAGAGGCGCACACTCAGGCTACAGAGGCTTTGAGGAGAGAGGAGGCTACAAGGGCACTTACGAACGAGGGCTCCAGGCAAACTCCAGAGATGTCGAGGACAAGAGAATAGCAGTAACTAATTGTAAGTATTGTAATCGATCGCACTCTATTTATTCATGTGTAGATTTTAAAGGGTTAGACAATGTACAGCGTCATGAATTTATAAAAAAACAAAAATTATGTTTTAACTGTTTAAATCATGATAGTAGTAAAAGATGCGTTTCTCGTTTTCAATGTAGAACTTGTAACAAAAACCATCATACGCTGATTCATATAGATAACTACAGAAATTTAAAAAATAGCCACAATTATAATTCAGACAAGGCAAAGGGCCAAGAAAGAGTTGCACGGGTTGCAAACCACATGACTGTGCAAGGCGAAACGGTGTTATTAGCAACAGCTTTAATTAAAGTTAAAAACGTGAACAATACATGGGAATATTTTAGAGCGTTAATTGATCCTGGATCTCAGGCGGCATTTGTTACCGAAGAGGCAGCAGTACTGTTAGGTTTGCCACGCGAAAAAGTTCGAGCAGAAATTACCGGGTTAGGAGAAGAACAGCCTAAGTACAGCAATAATAAAATAAGAGTAGAATGTAAAGCGCGAGCTTCAAGTGCGTACTCGCTAAGTACAGAATTGTTAGTGTTACCAAAACTAACAAAAAGTTCACCGGAGCGTGAAATTGATTACGACGAGAATTATTGGAAAAACGTAATGTTAGCAGACCCACTATTTTACAAGCCAGGTCCGGTAGACATTCTCTTAGGGGCAAAGGAATATCAGGAAATTTTGTTGAATGGTATAAAGAAAACGGATGTTGGACTAACAGGACAAAATACTGAATTCGGATGGATTTTACTTGGGTGTAGCCCAGGAAAAACTAATGGCACCATAGAAATTGCTAGTATGATGACAAGAACACTGCAAGAAGAAGACATAACGAGATTTTGGGAGCTAGAAGAAGTAACGTCAAAACCAGCTGTAAATAACCAAGAACAAGAATGTGAACGTGACTATAATCAAAATACAATGAGAAACGACGATGGGACTTACACGGTCAGCATTCCATTTAAAAACACAGACCTGACCTTAGGTGAGTCAAGAACTAGGGCAATGGCACGGTTATTGCAACTAGAAAAAAGATTACGTCAACAAGTGAACGAAAACATTGCATATAAAGAGTTTATGCAAACTTATATAACGTTAGGCCACATGAAACTTGTCAGCCAAGCAGACGAAAAGAAAGGAAAATATTATATACCACATCATTATGTAATAAAAGAAGAAAGCACAACAACTAAATTAAGAGTTGTGTTTGATGCATCATGCAAATCGTCAAACGGAAAAAGCTTGAATGAGTTAATGCACACTGGACCACGCATCCAAGAAGAGCTTTGCGACATCTTAATTAGGTGGCGGAGTTACAAGATAGCGTTTACAGCTGACATTGAAAAAATGTACAGACAGATAAAGATCAAGGAGTCTGATCAAGAATACCACATAATTCTTTGGAGGGGTACAGAAGATGAGCCAATTCGTGAATACAAATTAACGACAGTCACATATGGTACTGCGGCAGCACCATATTTAGCAGTAAAGACTATCCAAAGACTAGCTGAAGATGAACAAGATAATTTTCCTAATATGTTAGAGATCGTAAGAAAAAACTGCTACGTAGGCGATGTTCTCGCTGGAGCTGACTCTGAGTTAGAAGCAACAAAACTGCAGCAAGATTTAATAAATATGTTTAAATTAGGAGGATTTAACTTGAGAAAATGGAGTAGTAATAATTTTGCGATACTTACGAATATCTCAGAAGAACTCCGAGAGATAAAACAAATAGATTTGAATGATAATGAACTTCAAAAAACATTAGGCATATTTTGGGCAACTAACAATGACTCAATTAAATTTAAAGTTAATCTAACGGACTTGAACAAATTAACAAAAAGAGGAATAATGTCAAGTGTAGCAAAGCTGTTTGATCCATTAGGACTTTTATCACCTGTTGTAATTACGGCAAAACTCATCATCCAAGAATTGTGGAGAGAACAAAATTCATGGGACAACGTTGTGTCAGAAGTGATTTCAACCAAGTGGAAGGAATTTTACAAAGAACTTAACCAGTTGGAAGAAATACAAATTCCGAGGTGGAGTTACACTTCAAACTCCAGAAGGACAGAAATACATGGATTTTGTGACGCGTCAGAAAAGGCGTTAGGAGCTGCAGTATATGTGAGAACCATGAACGAGTTAGGACAAATACAGATCTCGTTGTTGGTGTCCAGATCAAAGGTTGCACCATTAAGAACTAAACCTACACTACCTAGGTTAGAATTATGTGCAGCGGTGCTACTGAGTAAACTAATAAGGAGAGTCAAGGAAACACTTGGGTCACCAAGTTGGAATATTCACGCGTGGTCGGATTCGATGATCACCTTGTCATGGATTCAGAGCGACGCAAGACATTGGAAGACGTTTGTAGCAAACAGAGTTTCAGAAATTAAACAACTGTCTTCAGAAGTACAATGGCATCATGTTGGGTCTAAAGACAACCCAGCAGACCTAATAACAAGAGGAATTAAACCGTCAAAAATTAAGGACAATCTACTATGGTGGAATGGACCACATTGGCTAAACCAAAGTGAAGACCAATGGCCACAATACAACAAAAATTACAGCACTGAGGTGGAGCGTAAAAAATGCTTACATGTGGGAGTAAGCATAGAAGTCGACAAAATCAACGTTCTAGAGAAATTCTCATCTTTACATCGCGCAACACGTGTGATAGCTGTATGTTTTAGGTTTATTAACAATTGCAGTCCCAAAACCGGGAAACTAGTAGGTCCATTCACAGTTCAAGAGCTACAAGATGCGATGAATAGAATTATCAAATTAGATCAACAAGATTCATTTTCAGAGGATATACGCAAACTAAGACTCAAAAATAGAGTATCAAAAAAGAGCAAAATTCTAAATTTACATCCATTCGTAGATTACCATGGAGTACTTAGAGTGGGAGGCAGGCTTCAACACTCATTACTAAGTTACAGTGAAAAACATCCGATCATAATTTCTGCGTCAGGGCACTTAGCAGGATTGATTGTAAGGAATGCACATGACAGAACCTTACACGGCGGAAATCAACAAACAATGGCTTTTGTAAGAAGAAAATATTGGATAATAAATGGAAAAAAGGTTACAAAGAAAATAATTAATAAATGTGCAAGGTGTATAAGATTCAAGGCTGAGACAGCTGGTCAATTGATGGGTCAACTACCACCAACAAGAGTTAATCCGGCGTCAGCGTTTTTAAATGTAGGAATTGACTACGCTGGGCCCATTCAAATAAAAACTACTAAAGGCAGGGGACATAAGTCCTACAAGGGCTACATTGCAATATTTGTATGTATGTGTACAAAGGCCATTCACTTAGAAGTGGTGAGCGACATGACGTCAGAAACCTTTATTGCCGCACTAAAACGATTTATGGCAAGAAGAGGAACGTGCGCAAATATATTCTCCGATAATGGTACGACATTTGTGGGGACAGCTAATGCATTAAATGTTGAGGTAGCAAACACGATAAAAACTTCCAGCATTGTGGACAAATTAGCAAACATTGGAACTCAATGGCATTTTATACCGCCATCAGCACCACATTTTGGAGGGCTCTGGGAGGCAGGTGTGAAATCAACCAAACATCACCTAAAAAGGGTGATTGGAGAGTCAACCCTAACTTATGAAGAATTAACTACATTAACACACCAAATTGAAGCATGTTTGAATTCGAGGCCTTTGTGCAAACTAACAGAAGAAATAAATGACATTTCAGTACTAACGCCACGGCATTTCTTGATAGGGAGAGAACTATTATCACCAAGTAGTCCAATTATTACCCATAATGATACAGGTTTAGAAGGCAGATGGAAAATAATACAAAAAATGAAAAAAGATTTTTGGAAAGTGTGGACAAATGAATATCTGCATGAACTTCAACAACGAAACAAATGGAAACTGGAACAAGAAAATCTAAAGGTGGGAGAATTAGTACTTATAAAGGATGATCGAATGTCACCAAGCAAATGGCCAATGGCAAAGGTGGAAGGAGTTCAAGTCGACGACAAAAATTTAGTGAGAGTCGTCACGTTGAAAAAAGCGGAAGGAGCAGAAATTAAAAGACCAATCCATAAACTAGTACCGCTATCGATAATCCACAATGAAAACAACTCAAAACCACGTAGAAAAACAAATAACATTTGGAAAATTTGGACATTGGCAATTATTTTTGCACTCCAATTGTACAGCGGGAAAGCACATGCAGCCCACATAAAAACAAGTACAGCACAATATCACGTGGAATATCCAAAACCTGGATTCTACATAGAACATCTTGGAACAGCCAAAATTGATCGAGGTTTTTTAAGAATCGAAGCTAAAATAGGAAAAGAAGATTTAGAGGCACACATAAAGTCTATACAGGATGTAATATCAAAGGTAGACAAGATGTGCAATGAGGTTAAAAAAATCACTATTCACGTGGATTGCCAACCACTGATTGATCATCTTCACGAAGAAGAAAGGCGAATCAAATGGATACATAAAGGTGTGTCAAAAATTGTTTTAAATAGGACAAGACGAGGTTTATGGGGAACCCTACTAACTTCAATTTTTGGCGTGAACGATGAAGTATACAGGGAAATCGATGATCTTGATAAAAATCAAAAAGAGTTGATTCAAGCGTCAAATCACCAAACCAAGTTTATGCTTAAAGCACTATTAAAGTTTAACGACACCGAGGAAAGAATATCTAAGAAGCTCAACCAATTTACAGTAAAAATTAAGAAAGGCATGGAGGTGATAGAACAAATGCAAAATTGGTACTCCGAAGTTGACAATAACAAATTGGAAATTGAATTACTAAATCTGTACGATGTAGCAAAAGGGTACATCGACGAATTGATAGATTACTATCAGAATATATTAAATATACAAACCAGTAAAGAAAACATTTATGAGATAGTATCTCCAGTACATATAGAAGAAATTGTCAACGAAGCATCTATAAAATTACCTCATAACATAGAAATTCAGTCACAGCCTATAATTAAAACAGAATTAACACAAATTGGCAACGACACGTACATTTACGTTTACCTTGCAATGACGGAAGGTACACAGTTTGACCTAATTAAGGCAAATGTACTTCCACTAAAAATGAAAACGAACAACTACTGGATATATGATATAAGCACCGACATTATCGCAATAGACTATGATAATCAGCGATATTTTCAACTAAATGATGCGATGCTAAAAAACAGTGTAAAATTGAATAAGACAGTTTACATCTGTTCTCCATCTATCATAAGGAATATTGAGAACAACCCGAATTGTTTGATAGACGAATTATACCAGAGAACCGAAAATGTGACGTGTCCAGTGAAAGAAATGAGACTAACAAGTACTATCTGGAAAAAGGTATACACAAGCAATACGTGGATTTTTGTGGCACCTGCAAGGATTAAAGTGGCAATCACTTGCAGTGGGCATAGAGAGGAGGTAATGTTACATCAATGTGGCGTTATTACAATATCACAGAATTGTGTGATAGTAACTAGAACAGCGACACTATCACCGGCGAGAATACAGAGCGTTCCAGTCATTGCCGGCTATATTAGGCCGGTTGAGGCAAATTTGACGTTGTCAAAAACACCCACACCTCACAGCAAACCATCTCACTCTACAACGGAGAATGAGGACATTATAGAACCCGACGAAGAAATTAATGATCTCTTTGAGGAACAAGAGAAGATCCAAGAAGAACTTCAACATACAGTTTGGAAAAACTTAAGACATCACGCATCACTATCAAGTGTGATTACTACACTAGTACTCACGGCAGTAGTAGCTATAGTAGTGTTTGGAGGTTGGCGACTTAGAAAGCATATCATCGCTAAAAAAGGATTAAAACCAAAAACTCCTAGGGCACCAACTGAGGATGAAGAAGAAGAAATCGAACTACGCCCGTTAAGAACCACAAGGCAACAACTGCCGTCCTAAGATCAAGGTCATAAAATAAATACGCCTAGTCATAGGATGTGGTCAACCATTTTATTAGCATATCATTGGTCCGACTATAAATCTTGACTTATAATGTTGGCTTAATATACGAAAGTTTAGAGTTGCACTATTTAGTTAGATTTGTGCGTAAGGAACAAAATTCCTTTAGTTAGAATTATACTACATTAACCAGGGTAAATTAGGGGATAAGATATCTTTATAATTCAGTTATTAGTAGTCTATTGCACTGAAACGATTAAAACAACATTAAGCTGTATTTAGTATAAGATCCATGTGAGCATCAAACTGCTGCGGTTATACTGTTACAGAATCAATTTGCCGTCACTACAGTCATCAGGCAAACGACACCCATGATTAACACTGCAAAGCTGACCTAAGGAAAACACCTCGACCACTCACCTCTCAACTTGAGAGTTGCCAGCATGTTTAATCTTCATTTAAACAATAGGTTATTGACATGACATGATTTAAGTGTTTAATTACTTTCAATATGGCTCAATCGAAAACCATTAAGAAATAGTAAACATCCGCATAATGTGTTTGTACAAGCTATATTATGTAGGACGATCAGTAGGCAGCATTTGCAACATCAGGTTTACAGCGACCACTAAACTGTTTTGTTTGTGAAACCAGTAAATATATTGTACCTTATGTTTGTACAACAGTTTGAACATCACTGGTAATATTGGTTAGTTTTAAGTGATTGTAGAAGTAGATAGAAGAATAAAGTTAGTATTTGGTTAAAGCACAGTCTTATCATTACTCAACTAAACAGTATTATATTTCATTCATAAAAATAACACATTTTAGTTTATTGACTTATAGATATTATTTATAGTTATCATTTAAAATATCATTAAGAGCTTTAGCAAGTATATCAGATGATTGTAGCGTATCCTCTCCACGTTCTTCTCCAGTGCCTGGTGGATTTGCAACTGAGGATGACCAATATTCTTCTTCTGTAGCGTTTGAACAAGAAGGTGATGGAGTGGTTTGACGAATAGGTGAAATCCCTGATGAAAGAGTTGTGTGACACGAGGACGGTCTTGTTAAGAGTTCCAATCGTTTTTGTCTCATGATAGTTTGAATTTGTTCCTGACACATAATAGCATCATACAAAGGCATCTCTTTTAGCTGTACAGCGATATGTTTACCAAATATGTCAAATTCATTATCAGTCTAATTTTTATTATTTTGCACAACATTATCGAGTTTATCAATTACTGCACTTATTGAGGAAATATGGTCATTTACTATTTTCCGCTTCCGATTCTGAGGAGTACGAAAGACATTTTTTCTTTTTGAAAGTATTGGAGTAGACGGATTGGCAGTTTCTATGTTTTCCTCATGCATCACTTCTTTCTGTGTAGTAACATTCCCGATAAAAGCAGATGATGATGTTGATTCATCTGGGTTGTCTAATTCTTTTTCTATCAGTTCACTTTCATCATGTTGTTTTAAGTTCTAAAATAAAAAAAGGTGGTCAAGTGGATGTCGTTCTGTACTGTACAGTAGATTACAAGTAGGTAACTGTATGATGGATGGTATTAAATTTGAATACAATGATATAATATCATATAAAACAATTCTGAGTGGAGGCGGTGTGTCAGTCTAGGTTAGGGTGACCATAAAATAAAATAAAAATACGGGACATTTCAAAAAACAAAATAATCAGATGAATAATTTTTTAAATACACAGTTATTATATAAAAATAATTTTATTTTGATATTAATGGTGAACTAGTTAAGAATTAAGATTATTATTATACATGAATTATACAGTGTCACGCTGGGATTTATACACTCGCTATAGTTCCTGTGTTAAAAACTATCTTCTCTGTTAATAAAGATAATCGAAATCTGTTTTTTTTACATTACTCACAAGGCTGTCCTACTATTATTAAATTGTATTGTTACTTAATGTAAAAAGGGGAAACCCGTAAACTAGATAAATAAATATGGCTAACGACTACAATTTTTTACTTTTTTATTTTACATAAATCTTAAATTTTTAGAAAAATGATAAAATAAAAAGTTAATTTTTTAATTTTTTTAATAAAAAAATCATGTTTATTTTAAGAAGATCAAATAAATATTTTTAGCTCTGTGAGTCTAAGAAAAAAAACAGAAATCGATTATCTCTATTAACACGGGAGATATCGCTCTGTGTAAATCTCAGCGGGACACCCTGTATATTATATGTAGACTGAAGGAGTACAAATATTCAAACAAATAACATTTACAATGTTACATAGATACATATATAATAATGTTGTGGTTAACGAACTGGCCGCGACCAGTGAGATTGTTCTAATAATAATCTAATGATATCAAAATATACGAAAATATAACACTATTATGGTATTATGACATTATAAATGTTTTATATTTTTATGTAAATCACCGACAACAATGTGACGCAACAACTATAATCAAAATAAGAATCTAAAAATACCTACCACTGACAAATAATATTATATTTTAATATTCTATAATCTATGAATAATGTTATACAAAAATATCGTTAACAAAACGATTTTATAGTAAAATAAATGTTATACCTAATTGTAATTTCGTTACAGGTACCACAAACAGAAGAAGATTGGGAGATTATACAAAAAGAATATTACTTTCGATGGAATTTTCCTAACTGTTGTGGCGCAATGGACGGAAAAAATATTGTTATACGAAATCCCCCTGGGTGGGTCAGAGTATTTCAATTCACAGTGTTATTTTACTATTGCTTTCGTTATTTCAATGTCGGTACAAATGGACGAGCAAATGATGCTGCTGTTTTTGCAAAATCATCATTGAATGCAGCATTAGAAGATGTTGAAAATATATTACATTTTCCCAAAAATGGAGTATTAGTAGCAGATGATGCTTTCCCCCTAAAAAACTACATTTTAAAACCATTTGGAAGAAGTAATAACTTATCAAGAAAACAAAAAATCTTCAACTACCGTTTATCGCGAGCACGTCGCGTAGTAGAAAATACATTTGGCATTTTGGTTTCTAGATTCAGAGTTTTCGAGCGACCTATAGCGGTTGGAATTAATAAAGTGGACGGAATTATTAAAGCAGCTTTAGTATTACACAATTGGTTAAAAATGACTTCAAGTGAATCATATACACCTACAGGCTACGTGGATACTGAAGATCTAACTACTAAGAGTATTATACAGGGTACTTGGAGAACACAGAATTCTTCATGGAATGGTTTACATAATTTACAAGTTCATACAAATCGTAATTACACGAGATCGGCGTATAATGTGCCTGATGAATATGCCGATTATTTTTCTGGAGAAGGGGCTGTACCTTGGCAACTGGATATAATACATGAATGAATGAATTTTATATATAAATATAATAATTATATTATAATTTTTAAAATAATAATCGAAATATAGGTATATATTATTATTATTAGTATTTGTAGTATTATTAGTATAGTAGTATTATTGTATAGTATTAGTATTATTAGCTATTATTATTATTATTAATTATTATTGTTATTATATAACTATTTTAGAATAAAAAGTATACTTACAAAATTTGATGAGGTGCCTCTTGAATTTGTAACATTATTTAGAAATAGATCCGCTGTTTTGTACCAAAACAGCTTCGGCACGTATATTTCATCTGTACTCATACCACTTTTTTTTGATTTGCAAACCAATGAATGTTCTTTTTTATACATTGTTCTAATTGTCTTAATTATTCTTTAGATCAGCAATAGTAAGACCATCAATTTCCATTTCTTTGATAATTGAACCCAAAGCACTTTCTCTTGCATCTCTATTTTTATATTTATCTAGTCGATGGCTCCATAGACAATCATCCTTATGATAAAGTTCTAAGAATTTTAACATCACGCTTTCAGACCACTTGAGGCTCATTTTTAAGATTAAAAATATTTAATACGTTAAAAATAAAAAAAAAACACAACTGACAAAATAAGCCCAAAATGCACGTGTGACTGCCGGTTGAAAACAAACTGAAGGTTCAACTTGAATCAACTGTAGTGATAGGTTGTTCCTACGTGTCAAGACGGGTTTCAACTTGAAAGGAATTGGAAAACAACTCATTACGTGAACGATAAAGTTTGACTGGGTCAAACTTTTTTTGATCAACTAATTAGTTGTTCAATTTTATTGAAACAAAAATTCTCACTACATATTTTATTCAATTTTTGTTGATCAACTATAATCGGTCAACTAAACTTGACTCATGAGAACGCGCCTTTAGTTGACATCTGGAACGTGACGCATTGGGCAGAATGATCTGATATGTGCGTGTTTATTACAGAACTTTCTATGTAAGGAAAATTAACAAATATGTTATCTATGCAACTTTGACTTCGACTCGTTATTCTGGTTTATAAATGCAAATAACAACTACTTCCTTCCCATTAATGTCGCAATCAACTGCGGAGCATTCGAATATTTGTTTCTTAGACAATTTGGTTATCTTAATTCTAGACTTACATTTTATTGATTGATGAACAAATATCGCACTACCTCCGTGTTCCCCACGTTCACGACATGCAGAAGAGACCAATTTAAAGTTATGTGGAGTGAAAAATTGTAATTCATCTTTTGTTTTCCAGTGTTCCGTTACACAAAGTACTCTTACGTCTGTTAGATCCTGGATTAAGTGATTCAGTTGATTTAACGAATTTTCTATTGATTGGATGTTCTGGTGTAAAATTCCAAATGTCTTCTTCTTGCTGCTCTTGGAATCATTTCTTGAAATTTCCTTTTTAGTTTTGCTGCTATTTGAGACCTTCACTAAAAAGGATTACTACCATAGTTTATGTTGTTTTTATAATGCAACATTCTTCTCTTGTACTTTACCACGATCTTTTAGCGTTCCCCATAAAAATGCATCAATCTGCGTCAAGTCAGGGCTGTTAGGAGGCCATTTTATCGGTGCATCCCTCCCAATCTATTCATTGAACCGTTGACTTAGATGGTTTCTAACAGCTACGACACTGTGAGGTGGAGCGCCATCTTGTTGGAAAACAATGTTGTTTTCTTCAACGGAAGCTCATCAAAAAAGTCCTCTAGTTCTTGATGGAGAAAATTCAAATAAACATCTCAGTTTAAAGTAACGGTAAAGAAATGGGAACCTATTATTTTGTTATACAGGATAGCACACCAAACATTGACAGTTTGGCGACGTTGAAATTGAAATTCCCCGTAGCCGTGGGGATATACTGTGACCCACTGTCTGGTGTTTTTCCTGTTAATCATACCGCTGATCGCAAGTGATGACTCGTCGGTACAGAATACATTTTTCAAATAATTGTTATTCAAGTTATTTTTTTCCAACATGGTTTGGCAAAATTCAACTCTTTTTTCCCTTTGTCTCGGCGTTAATTTTGTTGTGGGCCTTATTTTGAATGCTTTATATCCTGATTTCTTGAGAGTGTTTTGTATCCTCCCATAAGAGGTATTTTTTGAATCGCCATGCTCTTCTTCCAAACTCTTCGATATTTTTCTCAGAGAAATGTTTGGATTTTCTTCAACTTTTAGCAGAATATTCAAATCTATATATTCATCTCTTTCCATTGTTCTTTTCTCAATAGGCTGGATGTTCGTTGAAACTTTTCATAGATACTATAAAATGTTTGCTTATCTGGAATATGCATCCGGGGGTTAATTCTATGGAGTGCCCTTTGAGCAATTTTAACGTTATTATTTGTTTTAATAAATATTTGCAGAATAAATTGTTTTTCTCTTTCGGAATAAGGCATTTTAATAAAAATAATGTTATATTCCCGCAAGGTGTAACTGTCACTACTGTCAGTAATAAACAAAGTTTTTGTTTTTTCGTGACCGCGTAATTCACCGCCACCTAGAACTGGAATCTATCGAATATTTTCTAGAATCTAGCAGCTTAGTGGAAATGCGAATATTTCGAAAACTATTACATTTAGGTATAGGACATATTATAAAAAAAAGTTCAGAATTGTTTGATAATTCTAGAAAATTGAAAATATATAGGGTGTTCCATTTGAAAAAATATAACTTTGACTTGCCACGCATTTCTGAAACGTCCTGTATAAATAACAATATATTCTGCAAATAACTTGCATCATCTCGTACAACTTTTCTATTCATAATTTTTTTCTAATGTGAAAAATAAAAAAGTTGAGAGAGGGGACATTATAAATGATCACCGTGTACATATCACGTGTCATGACGGTTATTAAAACCTCCAACAGCCAATAACCGACCATTCAATGATACTGTTACAAAGGCCTCATAGCCAGATTAAGATTTCCTGAAATTTAGGGAAAAACGAGGGGGTCACTATATAGAATTTCCCTAAATTTAGGGAAAAAGTGCACAACGTGGCAACCGCTTCCTAGGGGTGTCCCAAACTTATCCCCCTAATACTCAACCCTCTAGGCCTTAAAATAAGGAAGTTACCCATTTAACCCCATGTAAAATGCAAATCCACAAAACAGCTACTTTTGGACATGTCTCGGTATCTTTAAACTTGGATTGGCGCATCGGATGGAATGTTCGCCATACAATAAACGTATAGCGGGAATATTCGAGAATTGTGTGTATTGGCGTAACAGGTTCCCAACTCATAATCATTCCTGACCTTCCAGCAGTCATGGTATCATTTGATGTTTTCAACCTCTTTCCTAGCATCCCACCACTCGATTGTTTAAACTTTGTCCGAGATCTGTTGTCTGCCTTCGAAGGTCTGGACCCTTTCCAGGTGGAAGACTTACTAACCCTAGTGGCTCTGGTACTGGATCAAAACTTTTTTTAGTTCAAAAACACCTTCTATTCACAGTCCGGGGGCCTGGCTATGGGTTCATGTCTTTCCCCTCTACTAGCAGAAATTTTTATGTCCAACATTGAACTTTCTCTAGAATCCTACCGCTCCTTCAATAAAATAGTCTTTTTCAAAAGATATGTGGATGACATTTTTTTGTATTTTTGACGGGTCCCCTAATGACCTTCAACAACTATTCATATTTCTTAATAATTTACACCAATCAATCTCATTCACCATGGAATTAGAGTCATCCCATAAACTACTTTTCCTTAATATTTTGCTTTACAGGTCTTATAATCACATTGAGTTTTCCATTTATCACAAACCCACCAGTACTGACTGCATTAACCCCTTCCAATCCAATCATCCTCTCAATCAGAAGGTTGCGTCCCTAAACTGTTTCTTTAACCGCCTATTTAACATACCAATACACTAGTCAACAATACATTTCCCAATACACTAGTCAATAAAATTTATTTTAACCATTTAAAAAAATTTGTTAATAAGAAATTAATACACCAAGACACGTCTGAAAATCCAAAATTCTTTTCCATTCCCTTTTTAGGCCCTCTTTCACTTCAAATGAAAAACATTTTCAGGTCAAATAACATAAATATTTGCTTCAAAGTTTCCCATACCTCCAAACATTTCCTTTTTAACTCCAAAGATCGTACTCCCCGACTGCACAAATTAGGCGTTTACCAACTGTCCTGTTGCACTCCCGGATGTAATGCTCTCTATGTTGGTCAGACGGGCAGGAGGTTCTCCACTCGTATTCACGTGCACACTCGGGAGTACTTGAAGTTCACCAACAGCCCTAACCTAAATACCACCTATAAGAAATCTAATTTTTCTCGGCATCTTCGTCTGAATGGCCACACCTTCAATGCTGAACAGGGTTTCAAGATTATGCACGTGTGTGCTAAGGGCAGCCTCCTCAACCACCTTGAGGTGCTTGAGATCAACAAGGCTTCTGATGATAGTAGGCACACCTGCCTGAATGATCAGCTACCATCATCATACATTAACTTCTTTTTTTAGGTCTCTAACCTTTTAATGCTTCCTAATCCCTTGTAAACACCCCTAGCAGTCTCTTCCACCATCCCCTCCCTCACCAGCGTGTGGGTCTCACTGTCTCTCCCTTTTTAAAAAGAAGTTGATTGTTGAGTTGAGGTAGGTTTTCTCGTTTTTTAAACATCTGTTAGGTACACATACGGTATTTTTACTAGCTACGTTACCGCAGTTTTGGCAGAGATTTATAAAACTTGTGCAACTTTCGTGCAACCAGCGCTTACACAAAAATAGATTGCAACCATTCGTCTTTCTTTTTAGTCAAACGGTAATCTTCATTACAGCCAACACACTCATTTTCTAAGTCGCTAAACTGTTCATCCCCACTAGAATGGTCATTTAATAAGACGCCGCCATCGCCAGACTGGTCTTCGGAAGATGAAGATTCACTAGAATACTTATTCTTTCTTGTTTTTTTACTTAGTGATTTTACTGCCACTTTCGAAACAGATTTTTTCGTAGTTGTCATTTTCTCTTTTTTGTTTTTAATAAATTCAGGTGAAGTAAGATCTCTCTCTCTTTTCACAGCAAAAGATATGACAGGTACGGGAGAAACTTCATCCAGAGCTTTACTAGGAGTGATATTATCAGCAGCTGTTGATTTGTTAGGGGTGGTGTATTGATGTTGAATGCCTGAGGGGCCTGGTTGAGGAGAATCAGGTCTTGCCGGAATTGTTTCATTATTAACGGGATTTTGAACAGCGCAAACCGGGTTTTGGTTTAAAAATGCGTAATCGGGTATGGCTAAGGGGTTATACGGCAGTATTCCCGTCGACTTAAACGCCGAAATTGCGTTTTGTGTGGGCGGGTAAACAGAATAAAATTATGTTGTTTTCTTCTGAAAATTCTAGCAAATCAAGGTTGGTTGTATGGGAGGTATGTCCATCTAATATTAATAACACCTTACCTAAAGGTTTTCTTGGCAGAAATTGGGTCTGTAACCAATCTAAGAATATCTCACCATTAACGTAAGCGGATTTTTTGGACATTTTGATTTGTGAACCTGGTGGCATGCCGTCAAGCCATTCCTCTTTTTTGTTTTTGTCTTTGAAAATGCAGTAAGGCGGTATGAAGCCTCCTTCGGCATTACAACATGCTATGACACTAATTGTTTCTCCCTTCTCACCAGGGCTGATACTGGGAATACTTTCAGAACCTTTTTCGGCTAGGACGTGCCCAGCTCTGGTGTTTAGTTGTAAACCCGTTTCGTCAGTGTTGTATATGTGCCCAGGTTTGTCAAAAAGGCTATGTTCTGTCATAACTCTTTCAAGGTCCGCGAAATGGGCTTCAACGGCTTCTCTTGACATTCCAATTGATCGTGCTATTGAAGTGTTTTCAGACTTTCTTATAGATATTTCAGGGCGTCGGCGCAAAAACAACTCCAACCATTTCTTACCAGCTTTACCTGAAAACCCAGATAATATTACGTGGGTATATTATTTTAAAGTTTTATACCTTACCTTCAATTTGGTTAAACTTATTCGGTATTCCCAATCGTTTGGCTAAATTAAATGCCATCATCCTTACTTCAGTTCTCGTCGGTGCAAAACCTGATTTCTGGAGTTTTTTGATATGGTTTACGATTTTTCGCTCAGTATCTGAACCCAAAGAAGCGTCGGGTCCCAGGCGGTTGGTTTTTTCGAAGCTATTTGACTTAAGCCGTCTTTTAAATGTGGTTTTCGGTATCCCAAATGCCTTAGCGGCTTCATTGACACCCATTTCGCCATTTCTGTATGCATTTACAGCTTTATTCAACGCATCAGCGGTCCAATACCCTCGTTCACAAACATGCCTTTTACGTACGTACTTATTGGGCATTTTACTAGAAAAAAAATCATTGGACCAACTCTCCTCCCTTATATTGGTCCATCTATCCTCAAGTAGGAGGATAGACGGACCACTCGAAAACTACCAAACGGGAAAACATTATTTTCATTTTTAAGGTTATGTAAGACAGCAAGGGATGGGGTTTATAGTTTCCATAACAAAAAAAACGGGCTAGACTTACCTAGATGTCTTGAAAATATCACTAAATATATTTAAATATAATTTTCACCAAGACGAGATTTATTTTTGGTAAAAATCTTACACGTTAGTACTTAAAACGGCGTGTTTGTATCTGTCTCAAGGTGAACTGATGAAAACAAACACGTGTGCCGGTCAAATAATGCGCTGGTGCCATATCTCTAAAAATATTACCGATGGTGCGTCTATCCTCATGGTCCATCTAACCTCCCTTTACCCTAATCCTTAAGTTTATCAAAATTCTTGGTAATTGACCTAACATTTAAGTGTACAATGCAGCATAAGCAACCAACAAACTAGACAAAAATATATGGTTGCAAACAATGATAAATACGCAGACGAAAAGAAAACAAACCGCACCGAAAGTTGAACGATTTGCCACCTCACACCCCAAACAAGTAATTAATTCTTAAAACAGTATATAAGTGTGAATATAAAAAAAAACAAAGAACAAAAATGATAAACAGCAAAAAAGAAAATCAATAAATATTCCCGGTGTGTACACCCACACATCCAATCATCAACAATCAAATATTATGGCTGTTAATAAATACCTGGCTATATGTTTATGTCACTGTTGGTTAATACAAGTAATAGCACCATTGACTTTCACATATACCACACCATGTAGACACCACGCATTCTTGTGAGAAAACTTTCGGTCGCGTCCAATAGATCCAAACGAAATTTGGTGATCCTCTCTAATGTTTATAGTAGAGATATTTGCTATTTTTTAGCACAACGCCACGTTCAATATCTTTGAAAAATGTTAGTAAAATTGCAGGAGGGTGTGCACCCGGATTTTTCGACGTCAACCGATGACATTTGCTAACCTTGGGCCGCAAATCTTCGTTTTCCGTGTAAGAAATTCCAAATATCCTAATATTTAGGCTACGTTGGGCTTGTTCATGGTTATCGCATTTGCGTTCCAATTCTAAATTGTTGTCTTTTAGTTGCTCTGTTTCACCCTACAGCCTCATTATAATGTTCTCCTGCGATTTGAGACGGTCAAGTTTTTTCCTACAATTTTAGCTACTTTAAGAGTTACGGATTCCAAAAATTGCTCGCTGAAAATGGCTTTAATCCTCTCTAAATCGACACCGGACCGACCAGCGTGTTCACCTCTCGCCGACCATCGATCGAATTTCCGAATATAAAGTCATATAAGAGGCCACTTTTACCATACAAAGCAAATATTTTGATTCCCCATAGATTAGGCTTATTTTTTATGTAATGTTTTACATTTAGCCTCAAGAACAATTTGCTCATCAACGGATAGTTCGGACTCTAATGGCAGCATTCAACATCTTGTTCTTATGGTGTTAAAAAGTGTCCTTACTTTCCAAAATCTGTCAGAAGAATTAGGATCTTTTGACCCTATATTTACAAAGTGCAAATGGTTTCTCAGAGAAAAAAATCAATTTATTGCCATATTTTCGGCGATTATTGGAATTCTTATCGAATGTTTAGTATGTCAATAACATCTCACCGTGGTAGTGCAAATTTCCCATTATTATATGGATACCGACAAACTTTTTACCCTCTTCATTTGAATTAAATGCAAATCGGGTACCTTTTTGAGTTGAATATAAATTAGTACATTCAGCCATTGTATCAAATAGCCCATCAGGAAAATATAACTTGAAAAAGTACAACGGAATCTCAAGTTCAACTGGATTATAGCGGAATTTTCATGCCATAAAATGTTCGGTGTCAGGTATTGTACATTTTTTCTCCAACAGATATTTTCGTTTGTCGTTAAATTGTTTTTCAGCATGAATTGTTCTATAACCTGTTTTTTATTTAGAACTGGTTGTAGCAAAGGCTCTAGGTTTTTGCGTGGTTCGATTTCCTTATGATTATCGAAATGTTCAGCTTCAACTTCTACTTCAAAAGATTCTAGTATAACTAAAATCTAAACGATATAAAACCTATAATATTTAATTTCATATAAAATTCATTATTGTACATTACTTTCATCTTGTAGTTCTTGAAAAGTAACACTCGCTTTTTCAGCAACATCATCATTGTCGTCCCTGAGATATTCGATGTCTGAAAAGTCTTCTGCAATTTCAATAAGCTCTTCATAAGTCAAAGGTCGCGTACTGTCATTTTTATTAAGTTTTCTCATATTTAAAACTAAAATTATGTTTCAATAATTCCATAACAACTAGGATATTTAACAAAAACAAACTTACACAAAATTAGAGACGTACAGACACAAGGTCGTCACTAATATTCAAAAAAACATAAATCGCATAAAACCTACTTAGTTGAAAACATCAAGCAAACTAATTTGCCGGTCATTCTGTTTACAATCACACCACCCTAAAAACTCGGAGTTTGACAGTAGCATCTATGATCAAAATTAAAAAAACTATAGCATCCTTGAACTGCATGCAACAGGTACGTGCATTACCACCTATAGGTAAATATACACATACATATACAGTGCGTTTTTTTTAACGCGCAACATAGGATTTTACGTGTTACATTTTTAAGCCCATGTTATTTTGGAACTGAAGGTCTAAAACTTGACGGGTGTGTCTTTAGTACCCTGAAGCTTAAGTAAGTTTACCAATTTGGTCTAAAAAGTTATTAAAAACTGGCAAAAAATCATTTTTTTTTCGAAAAGATTTTATCGTTTTATACTCCTTGTATTGCAAAATTGCATTTCACGGCCGCTAAACTGTACGTGAAGTGAGTACTTCACGTCCGTTTGAACAAAAAAGTAATTTAAATATAGAATTAATAATAACTGAATTCACTTTAAAAACCAAATTTTTTTATGGCTAATACTAAAATTAAATCTTTTTGCCTTTTTCGGACCTTCAGTATGGTTAACCCGGCAATGGCAGATGAATATTATCACAAAAATTTTAGTTCTTACATGATTTTATTAACTTTTTTGTTTTGTTTTTGGTTCCGGCTTAAAGAAAAAGGATTGCGGCTACAAGCTACAACTTTTTATTTAATATTTATGTACTGGCACTTGTCAGTCTATATGTCATGTAATAACCTCCATAAAATCATTTATAACCACCTTCCATTTTTACAGTGGATACTAATACCTACTAATACTCAAACTAAATTTTGTTCTATAAAGTGGGCTTTACTTTTTCCAAATACACTTGGAACCTTATTTTTAAAGGAGGTTTTGGATTCTACAAACAATTCTTAACATATTTCATGCAACATACTCCATACTGATTCCATCAATTCCATCAATTATTTTTAAACAAATGCCAAAAATACTTTTCAAAATTATATTTCCCACAACTTTTACTTAAAAAAATTGAAAAAAATTAAAAGCAGCTGTTCAAAATGAACTCTATGGACTGTTACAATAACAAAGACGGTCTATTCTCTTTTTACATTTTTTTTTAAATGATCAATAATTTTTGTATGTTAATCTGACTTCTTGGAAAATTATTGGTTTCAAATTATTAATATTATTTACAGGACAGTTGTGGTACAAGTTGCATGGAACAATTCTTAGAATTGTTTGTTTCTAGATTCCAAATTATACAATAATAAAGAAGTGTTGCCATTTAAAAGATCAAAAATATTTTAAATACCCAGTTTTTGAGCCCTGTATAATTCCAATTTATACAAAAGCAGCGGTCATTAAAGTTAAAAACATAGGGGTCCGAGAATTTTTGCGAAAAGTTAGTCTTTTTAGTTTTATTGAACTTAGGCAGTATGTATCTTACAAAAGCACTGTATGTAGTGTTATCTAAATGCATGTTTGAAGGAACAGTAATAATCTAATTCATATAAGTGTCAATTCTTCAGATCAAATGAACATTTGCTTATCTAGTACCATGATTGTAAAGCAAACATACAGGGAGTTACAAATTCGATGCATTAGCTATCTCAGAAAGTATAGTTGATAGAGTTTTAGTTAAATGGAGGCAAAGTTGCGCATTTTATTGCTAAATAATTTGGTAAAAAAAAATTCAAAAAAGTTTCATTACATCCGGAGATATCCGACAAAAACCGGAAAACTCAAATTTCTATTTTATTTCTTTACCACTTTAATCAATGGCACCTTCTAGAGGCACTTTTTTATGCTCAAGAAAATAGTTTTAGTTTTCAGCTCAGACATTTCGTTTTTTAGATACCAAAATCAACTTCAAATTTTCAAATACGGACTTCAGCTTTTTATTTAGTTTTTTAGTAGCCACAGACCTTCTGAAACTAATGATATGTCATATTTGTCAAAAAGATATACCTAGTGTACTTGTATTATGTACTTGGTATTTTAAGATTTTTTAAAAAATTAAGCAATTTAAATTGATATGTTGTCAAATAAAATTAAAATAATTTAGTTTTATATGATTTAATAATAAGGTTCATTGCGCCTTCGAAAAAGAGAGAGAGTTTCTTATGGTACTTTTCATTTATTAAAAAAAAAATGTTTTTGGTTAGTTATTTATTTTTCAGATACTCACATGTTTGAATTCGAGGTTGAGTTTTGATGAAACAGCTTAATCATATCAAACTAAATTATTTACTCATTATGTTAACATATAAACTTCAAATGCATATTTGAAAAAAAAATAAATACCTAAGTACACTAGGTATAATTTTTTAATAAGTGGGGCACATCATTACTTTTGGGAGGTTGGTAGCTACTAAAAAAACGAAATCAAAAGTCCCGGTCCGTATTTTAAAATATTAAGTTGATGATGCTATCTAAAAAACGAAATGTTGTAGCTAAATACAAACATTATTTTCTTAAGTAGCATAAATTAATGCATCCAGAAGCTGCAATTGATTCTCCAAAATAATCAATAATAAAGTAGTAAAAAAATAAAATAGAAATTTGATTAATTGTTTTTGTTGGATATCCGGATGTAATGAAATTTTTTTAATTTTTTTGTTTTTTACCAAATTATTTAGCAATAAAATGAGTAACTGCCTCCATTTAACTAAAGTTCTATCAACTATACTTTGTGAGATGGCAATGCTAATGCATCTAATTTGTAACACCCTGTATTTGTGCAGCTGCAATGTTTTTTTTAACAATCCAATACTTAATGAAATTCAATTTTTTGATATTTTGATTATTTGAGCTTACCATTTTCTATAAATATGGTCTCAGATATAAAGTAGTGCGTATATTCTGTGAAAGTAGATTTCTAGTTTCTACTGTTCAATGTAAAAAATAATATAAAAAGTTTTAAGTGCATATTGTGCAGCCTGAGCACCCTACTGCGACGTCACGCGGCTTATCACTTTGAGGAAACAAATTCAGCTGATTAAGCCATCTTCCATCTGTTATGTCAACTAAAGTTCGAATTTATCACTTTGCTTTTGTTTTTATTTTGTTATGTCAAACAGATTTCCATGCAGCTAAAATAGTTATATTTTTAATTTTAATACAATATTTCAATAATAGTTGAAAATTATACACTAAAATCAGGAATCAAGGACATAGAGCCTGCTGGTCCATGTAAGATTACATTGCCAATTTCATACTTAACCTATGTATTTAACCCTGCTGATGCATCATTACTACACATTTTTCTTGTCTGACATTTTTTTAGTTCAAGTAACAAATTAGGCCTATCTCTCTCTCATCTGTATCTGGTATATGCTGAATACTTTACTACTTTTTCATGTGGGTGAGAAAGCATAACTTTTATATAAAAATTGACTTAAACAAGGCTCAAATGACCCACCAAGAAGTACTACATTAGAACAGTGCATAAAAGAGCAAGTTTTAGTGTTAGTTAACTATTTTTACTGAAATTGACATTAAAATGAAAAGCATTGCAGTTTTCATTATTGTTTTACATTAACACAATAATCTCAACAATAATC
Source organism: Ips typographus (assembly GCF_016097725.1). Taxonomy (NCBI): domain Eukaryota; kingdom Metazoa; phylum Arthropoda; class Insecta; order Coleoptera; family Curculionidae; genus Ips; species Ips typographus. The sequence goes on from NC_138436.1 coordinate 4,806,104, forward strand.
ATCATTATTTACTTTGGTAAATTGAACGTCAAATCAATATGTATTATATTTAGTGTTATCTAAAAGCATGTTTAAAGTAATAGTATTAATGAGGTAGTTTGCAGTTACAAATGATGAACTCAAGACACCACTTGTATGAAACATCTTCTATCTTATGAGTACTATGATTATAAAGCAAACACCTTTGTGCAGTTGCAGTGTTTTTAAAATCAAGTAAATTCTTCTGAATTTTTAGATAATGTGATTGTTCAAGCTATTCCATTTCTATAAATAATATACAGGGTAATTCAAATTTGACCCTCACCATTGGGATCTCGGAAACTATAAGAGATACGAGAAAGTTTAAGTTGGGGCAAAGTTACGCAATTCAATGCTCAACCAAATGCCGTTTTAAAACTTTCGACTTTTCGGGTACTTCCGAAGATATTCAAAAAAAACTGAAAAATTAATTTTTTGTTTTTATTTATTTCTAACCTTATTTGAAAAGATATCCCAAAACTAAAAGCATCTTTTTATTGCCACTTTTTCCCAGATATTCGGTGATGGATTCAAATTTGCTACACGACGTTTCGTTTTTTGGCAGCCATCATCAACTTCTTATGGGCGCCATATTGGATTTTTAGCCCACCAAATAGTACGTTTTATTCTGATTTTAGTGATGTACTTATGATTTGCTTCATAAATAACAAAATAATTCAATAAAAACTAATTTTACCTTAGTTAGCTTTGAGTTAATGAGACTCCTTTCCTATGCTGATCCCCATAACGTCGTTCTAATGCAGCTACTAATGCGTCATAGTTGCTTTGTTGGGCGATAGGCAGAGTCTGTAACAGCTCCAATGCAGGTCCTCGTAATGCCACCACCAGTGCTACAGCCATTTCCTCGTTACTACATCGATTTGCATTTGCAGCGGCCTCAAATTGGAGTTGGTACGTTGCCCATGAAGTTTGACCATCATATGTGGGAGGCTTGATCTTGTTGAGCCCGTTTCCGCTGAACACTGTAGAGCTGACTCCTCTGCTGTCAATTTTCTGCTCTAAGTCGCGTAGCTTTATCTCAACATCATTCTGAATTTTATTAATGTCCTCCCGAACATCGTCTAATTTTACCTGAACGTCATACTCCATCTTTTTGAGACTATGGGTTACATACTCTTGGATTTCTGTTTTGGTCCCCGCTAGAACGTTCAATATTTCTTCGTTACGTTTTTCTTGCCGCTCTCTATCTTCTTGACGCATTTCTATATCTTGTTGTAGCATTCTTTCTTGTTGTTGTCGAATCCTTTCTTGTTCTTCCTTCTCTTGTTGTCGAATCCTTTCTTGTTCTTCCTTCTCTTGTTGTCGAATCCTTTCTTGTTCTTCCTTGTCTTGTTGTCGAATTCTTTCTTCTTGTTGTCGAATCCTTTCTTGTTCTTCCTTGTCTTGTTGTCGAATCCTTTCCTGTTCTTTTTTCTCTTGTTGTCGAATCCTTTCTTGTTCTTCCTTGTCTTGTTGTCGTTCTTCTTTGTCTTGTTTAAGCATTGCCATAATAGCTGCAAATTGGGCCTCCATGTTTGCACTTTGACGTCTTGTTATTGGCATAAAATAAATTTAACACACCACTGTTCCGAAAATCTCTAGTCCGGTTCTGAACACAAGTCTTTAACCCGAAGTTTAGTTCCAATTCACGTCGCACTAAAGTCTGATCGCACTTCTGACACCAATTGTTACGATTTTCCCGTGGGTTCACACAAAGTCAGTTTAACTCAACAATTAATAACTTTATTTACACTTCAAAACACTCCGTACAATAATTAACTCAGCTATTAAAAAAACACTACTACAATTCCACAACTATTTCACTATTTAAACTTTACCGCGTTCCCAAATTCACTACTACTGCGGTCGAGACCGCGTCTTTTATATTCGCAAACCACGTTCTAGAATGACCGCGAAACGCTTCGCGGGTTGCCTTGATCATTCAAGAATCTTCCAGGTAGCGCTTCCTAACTGTGGCCTACTTTAATACGCGCCCGGCCAGATATTGCGGCGCATCGGTTTCATCCCGAGGCGAGCGCTCGTTAAGAAGTATCGAGCATAGTAGGCCCAGACCGTAACAATATTGTATAACGCTTTCAAGACAGGATTATCGAAGGGAAGTAAAATGTACCACTTTAGAATATTGTAATGAAAATTGAAGTAGTCGTTTGGAGCATCCGACATGTTGAATACTAACTATCATTCGTATAGTTTATAAACTTATGCAAATTATGCTGAGATTGGTCAAAATTACTTTGATATATGGCTATTTAATCCATAAAATAATTAAAGGTTACGTGGCCATTAATGCTAGCATTTTTTAGTTAGAAAATAAGAAAATAATCTAATATGGACTTCGCTTTACTTCAATGATTAGGGGTTATTTGCTTTCGCAATCATTAACTAAATAACTGAAGAGTTAACTGTAATTTTCAAGAACCACCAGTTAATTAAAATCTCCCAATTTTGTATAGGTCTTTAAGCCTAATCGCAGTAAGACTATTAGAGTAAATCGATTCCAATAGAAAAGCCGGACTAGGAAGGATATCGTTACTATGCATGTAGAAACAAATTTCCTATTGCAAAATTCAATGTAAAATGGAATTACCTAACTATGTACGAGCCCTAAAAACTATTTATTTTTAAATTATGACAATGTATTAAATGAACATAAAAACAAGTTATAATTGCGAATATACTGGAGCCTATCAATGTAAAATAATAAATATTGGGACAGTAGCAAAAATATAATTCATAAAGCTTCTCAGAAATAAATCCGAAGCACCGCAACACATAAAAAAATACCAGGTGACCAAGAGCACCCTGTACATAGGAGATTCACATGGGAAAACGGTTTTGATTTTTTTGCGCCTGTACGGTTCATCTAATTGTAAAACGCTTTAGATAAAAGTCGTAGAGCACATTTTCGGCTAACAACTTGTAATATTTTCAATATTGTAGGTTTGACCATTAAGACCCAACACGGCTCTAAAATTCGGAAATTTCAAATCTCGCTCCAAGCTGTCGTTAAGGAAGATTTATATCCGGCCGTGCTACCAACCTTTCAAAATCATAACAAATCGCCGTTCGTAATTCTCTAATCAAAACATTTAAAACAAGTTTATATAGTAATAATTTTGAGTTACTGCACACATAATGCAAAGAAAATAAAAAAAAATCGTGATAAAGATCCTTTATCAGTAGCCGCAGACCAAAAATCTGGTAAGTTGCATTTATAACCTCATTCAATGTCTCCACCCAACTTATTTCCTTTGTAGCTAACTTCTTTAAGAAAACACTGGTTTTGCTTGCAAATACTTAATGAGAACGATCGAGAACGATCACTTATCTCAAGCCTCTTCACAACACTACCAAACGATTTAAAGTGATGAAAACAGTGGACAATGAAGGCCTGCCAGATTCTTGAAGATGTTGCTTTACTATACATACAGGGACCACAACAGAGGGCAAATACTTCCGTCAAAAGTGATGCAATTTAGTGACCTATGTGACTGCTAGTTTTATTGTATACTTCTGTTTTCTATTGTTGTCAACACACCACAGTGTTTAAATGGTTTTATATTGCATGATGTTAATAAAAAGGCATTTTTTATAACTGATTATCAATGTTTTTTCCTAGGTCTTCAGGGTAAGGTAAGTACTGATATTTAGTTAGCTCTATTAGTTAACTTGAACATCATTCACCTACAAGAATACTTGTAAAATGTCTACTAACCTAAAATAAATTATTTGCAAGTAAGGTGTAACTCGAGTTCACATTTAATTGGTAAAGGTATGTCCTGTGAAATGGTGTATTGAATTAGAAGCAAGTTGTTTCTCATTAGATACTTTCAATCACTACATTTCACATACCTTGGCTAATTTGGAACTCCACTATTATGCAAACAAACATTAGGTTAATAAGACAAAGTTGTTTTTAGCATAGCTTGTATGGTGAAAGGTTCACCCACTCACACTCATCACTCAATCTGTGGAACAATCACTGTTTATGTGGTAAGACCAGTTTTCTTTGCCACCTATTGTACCTAAGCTTTTCACTTGAAGAAAATGTATACTGTACCTTGAACTGTGAATAAATAATTAATACAAACGTTCAGTGTACAAAGTTTTATTTGGAACAATTAAGTGTGTGCAAAAAAGAACACAATTATAATGTTAATAAACCTAGAATAGAACAGCTCATGTAGATAGCTCAATTGAAAAGTTGGTTTTTCGATTATACCTACCCATATAAAAAAACTTTTGCCACCGGGGTTTCTCAGAAGTTTTATAGCCAGTTTAAAATTCTTCACATTTCAGTCAGATCAAATTTTGAGATTTAAGTCAGATATCAACACTGAATTATTTTAAGTTTTAGTTGCAACACTCATGAAGACCCTCACTGATGATAGTCCATGAAGTTAAGCACATTGAAGCTAAATCACATCACTTTTGAAGGAAGTATTTGGCCCCTTTGTTGTCCCTGTGCAGTAGGAAACTTATCTTCAAAGATCTTCATTGTCCACTGTTTTCATCACTTTAAATCGTTTAGTAGTGTAATGAAGAGGCTTGAGATAGGTGATTCGGTCATCCTCATTAAAGATTTGCAAGCAAAACCAATGTTTTCTTCAAGAACTTTGCTACAAAATAAATAAGTTGGGTAGAGACACTGAATCAGGTTATAAATGCAACTTACCAGATTTTTGGGCTGTGGCTACTGATAAAGTATCTTTATCAGGATTTATTTTTATTTTCTTTGCATTATGTGGGTAGTAACTCAAAATTATTACTAAATAAACTTGTTTTGAATGTTTTGATTACATAATGATTGACGGCGATTTATTATTATGATTTTGAAAGGTTGGTAGCACGGCCGGATATAAATTTTCCTTAATGACCGCTTGGCGCGAGATTTAAAATTCCCGAATTTAAGAGCCGTTTTGCGTCTTAATGGTCAAATCTACGGTATTGCAAAAATTACATATTGTTGATAGCCGAAAATCTGCTCTACAACTTTTACCTAAAGCGTTTTACAATTAAATGAACCCTACAGGCACAAAAAAATCAAAACCGTTTTCCAATGTTAATCTCCTATGTCCCGGGTGCTCTTGGACACCTGGTATTGTGAAGATCATTTTGAGGTAAATAATGATTATATTTAAACTAAAAAATTTTGTATCAGATATTGAAATATCTCTGTGTTTCAGCTTGAAAGTGATGTTGATAACTGGTACTACTTCAAAATGTTTGAGACAAAATTGGTTTTGAAGAAAGATGTTGTGCCCCATAAAAATGTATCTAAGGCAATGTACAGTTATGCAACACTGAGTGCAACATCTCAATTAACTAACTCTGCAAAAAAGAGAAAACAATACGGCATTGAAACCTACCAAAAACCACATTCTGCAAAACGTTTATTGTTTAAGCCTTCTGAAAGTGTCGAAGAGCTTATAAAGTTAGCAGAAGAACCTGCAGAGTGAAGTGAAAAAAACTTTAATGTGCCTAAAACCGGGCAGGGCAAGTTAACATTAAAAAAAGTGTAGAAGTGTTGGAGTTTTAGTGAAAGCCAAGCCCAGGAGCATTGCCACTTCACCTATGAGATCAAAAGATCAGTCCGTGCGTAAGCCACTGGATCCAGAAGTTGCTGTTGAAGTATTTCAGTCTTCTTTGAGCAGTTGGACTTCAAACAGTTCAACTTTAAGTTTGAATTCAACTTGTGATGAGTTTCTTCCATCCCAATCTGGCAATTCAGGACATGGCAAATTTACGGTTCCTCCAATGGAAAGAAAAAAGAGCACTGTGATTTTATTTGAGCAAAAATCTAGATTTTATTTTGGCCTTCCACCAGAAACATATAATTATGTCACATTACTTTCAAATAATTGTAAAGTGACAGAAGTTGATATTTTATTATGTTTAAAAAAAATTAGGCAAAATGATGCTTATGAACGTTTGGCTGATGACTTTTCTCTGTCTGGGTTGGCTAACATTGCTCAACAATTAATTTTCTGGCCTGAACCTGTTGCAATTAAAAAAACTTTACCAATATCTTTTCGCTACAGGTACAGAAGTGTACAATCCATTATTGACTGCTTTGAGAAACAAAATCAAGCAACTTGGTCGAAATATAAAAAGTGTAACACATTTAAATTTCTTATTTCGTCAACTCCTGGGGGATGATAAATTTTATTTCAATCAAACGAAGTTACGAATAATTTTTGTTTTGTTTTCTGATCCGTCCGTTAGTGCCGTTTGTTCTGCGACGAATTGCAGATAAATGATCTATTAATAGTAGCCGTTTAGTCAAGTAACCAGTGCTAGTACTTTGCCAAAATACGATAAGCCGTATTTTTAAGTTATTATATTTTTCTCAGTATCCGTCAGTCGGATTTTTACCGTTCTTGTTGGAAACAATTGGTAGAATTACAGGGTTTACAACAACGCTGCAGTATGATAGCGCGTAATAGGGAATTAATGGTTTGCGGCTTTCCTTGTAATTAAGATTCGCGAGTTGACATAGCCGGTTAGGTTGGCCGGAGCGTACCGTTTTCCTGCAGTACTGCGGTTCTGTACGCGTCACTCGAGTAGGGCCGTGTTTTCCATTACCCGAAAGTGGGGAACCGGACTGTCTATAAAACTGGCGTGCGCCGCCAGTTCGTGGTCTGTTGAGATCGCCAGCTTTCCCAAGCAACATCTCAACCTCCCAGCAGCACCGCCGCACCATAGTAAGTATACCTGTTTGGTGGCTAGCCCTCCTAGTGCACTGTGTACCTGTTATTTGAACACCGAGGCTCGATAGACCGAGTGTTCCCCCCTTGTTACCGGGACTACTCGTTAGTACCGAACCGCCTCTTCACCCCATACTGCTGTTTTCTGCAGGCTTCACACAAACGCTACATGGTTCGATAGACCTAACGTTTGTGGCACTCCTATTAATTTCGTAACCGGGCGCTACACGTTAGTTCCGCATACAACACAAACGCTACATGGCTCGATAGTCCGAGCGTTTGGGTCATTTAGTAGTCCGGCCGCACGTCCTGGCCTTGTCTTTGGTTGACTACGCTACATGGTTCGCTAGACCGGGCGTAGGAAGCAAGTTTCTAAATCCTGTTGCCGACAGGAACCACTACAAGGCTCGTATAGACCGGGTGGTTGCAGCAGTACACCCTGCCGACTCTTTTACCGACCCGTGACACTGTAACTTTATTTGCACTAGGACGGTTAATTGCTTAGTTGTAAACGTAGACCTGCATTGTCCCCGTTGACCTGTCTTGCATCGCATCCGACCCGTACCGTAACTAAGTTGCACACTCTCACTCTCGTTCTTGTCTAATTAAGGGGAGGGGGGATTTAAGATACGCTTATTTAAATAAATAATTGGTTTAGTTAAGTTTGCTGGCGTTTTAGACTAAGCAAGGAGAATAAACGTTAACAACGTTAGTTGATTGGTACTTTTGGCTTTTATTAGCGTTGTCACCAACTGAACCACTGTTACCACAGATTGACGGGAACCTTGTCTCCAGCTGTTTAAAAGCTACCAAGGCATACGAAATGTTTCCTGGTTCACATTTCGAAAACTCTAAATACTTTATTCAAACCAGGTGGCGCCCGAGGCAATACTCATTAACTTTAGTTCTAAACCACACTTTATTAGAACTCTCGAATAAATAGCGTCACAAATGAAGGGTCTTATATTGGTCTGACATAGTTTCTGAACGCATAAACCTGAAACGGCATCGTATGTCGCCATAGTTCGGGCAGGAGAAATGTCGAATTGCCACCCAATTCCGACCAATTGAAGACGGAATGCATATTAGCCAATTTCCTGAATGTTGTTGCTTTAGGTTTTATTTAAAGTTAAATTAAACAGAAAACGTTTACACATTCTGATCTTTTTATGTCAAAGTTAAAGTAGTTGTTAGACCTCAAATTAGAATGGAAAGGAACTTAAAATTTGAGGGAAGAATTAAAGCCTAAAAATGCTTTCTTAAGAAAAAAATAAGAGAACAATTTGACAGTTTCGTTTTGATTATTTCAGTAAAACTAATTTAGGACAACTATTTCAATACAATTACAAAAAAATCCTCCTTCGATATCTGCCTTGAAAGACTCACTCTTGTGTTTCCTAGTCCTAAATAACAATATTTTTTTCTTGGACACCCTGTATGCTCCTCAATTCTGCAAATATTTAATTACAGGCTAATTAATATTTCCAGATGCTAAAAAAACCTACAACCAGTAATAAACTTTTTCATTCTTACAGTTAATCCTAATTTATCTAAAATTACCTTATAAAATAGATATTTAAAATTTTGGTGTATTTTTGTTATTTTATTAAAGCAGTAGTTATTTTTTGTTTAAAAACATAGAAACTGTCCGCTTTGTTCTGAAATATATAAAAAACAATACCGACAAATTCCATTTATTTTTGATGCAGTTGGCAAGTTGTTACGGAATACTACTCTATTATTTATTGCAATTAATTAAGTACTATATTTCTGTTGGAAAAGTTCAAACTAAATTTATAAACCACTTTCTTGTAAATACGTCAAGTGAAATGTTAATTAATTAGACATCATGGAATCGAAAAGTTAAACAGTTAAACAAAGTAAGGAAAAAAATACTTAGGTAAGTTTTTAAAACAAAGCTTAAAATCTATAATCCCAACAAAGAGAAGCAGAAAGCAACGAGAATTATTATGAATGTGCTATCATACTTGTGTTTTTCTGTTCACTTGCAGAATATTTCACTTTCTCTAGGGAGGTTTTGAGTTTTTTTAGGTTTTAAATCAAGAGTCAATATTAACATTTAAAAAATAGAAGAAAAACGAGTCAAAATCCTGCCAATTTAAAAATTATTATCTACTTTTTGATATCGTTTTAAAGCTTGAAAAAATTTTTGTAATGGTGCTCATTATGGTTTTGTTTTAATAGATTATGTTAAACATGTCAAATAGCAGAAATAATTTCTAATAAGCTTATTTCATCAAGCACAGAAATATCTAATATCTCTATTTTTAATTTTTTTTTCTGAAACACCCTCTATAAGTCCTATATGAAAAATGTAGATATGTTCAGTTAATTTTTCAGTAAAAAATGAATTCATACCCAAAAAAATTATTTTTTTTTTAAATGAGACCCCCGTATATTATTGCATCATTAAAATTAGTTTACACTGGTTTTCCATCTGAATGTACAAACCTGATATTAAAAAAGTACAGTTTTGAGGTAGTTGATATTGTTACGGTTTTCCCGTGGGTTTACACAAAGTCAATTTAACTCAACAATTAATAAATTTATTTACATTTTAAAACACTCCGTACAATAATTAATTCAGCTACCAAAAACACTACTACAATTCCAGAATTATTCTACTATTTAAACTTTACCGCGTTCCCAAATCCACTAATCCACTGTCTGAAACCGCTTCTTTTATATTCGGTAAACCACATTCTAGAAACGCTTTGCGATTTGCGTCGAACATCGAAGATGCTTCTCAGTGTGTCGCTTCCTAAACTGTGGCCTACTTTAACACGCGCCCGGCCAGATATTGCGGCGGATCGATTCCATCCCGAATCGAGTGCTCGTTCAGAAGTATCGATCATAGTAGGCCCAAACCGTAACACTGCCTCCCTCTTAAAGCTGATCGTCCCGATCCGCTTCATTAAATCCCTGGTATTTCTTGAGTCTGTCCATATGGACAATTTTCATCTTGCCTTTGGGGCTGCGTTGGACTCTGTACACGACGTCGTTTAACCTTTTTATTTACAACCATATATGTAATGCTGTCATTACTAACGTCATTGAAGGTTAGGAAGTATCATATTGCGCACCTCTACTTCCCGCCCTCACTTCCCGCCCTCATTTCCCGCCCTCTAAAATTGTGATTATTAATATTTTTTTTAAAAAAAAAGATGATTGAATCAAATTTTTTAAATGTCAGATAAAGTCGGATCGATATTCAGTTCGCAAATAATAAATTGAGAAAAATGTCCTGGATTACAACTCGAATTGTATGCATTCTAACGGTTATAATGCCTATAATACATTACAATACTAAAATTAACATGATCTAAACTAAAACAAACTACTTATTGAAATTAATGGTTACATTTGAATTATTATAAGTGTTTATAGAAATATTTAGGCCAGTACCAGCACTGGCGTCTCCAACAGTTGTCTCTTTGGTGGACAAATTAATTTGCTGCTGAATGACTGAGGTTTGTGAACTACTTGCAACAGCTTCAGAAGACATGGCACGTTGGGACAGCATAACAGAAAAGCAGAAGAAAAGCATATAGAAAAATGACTGCTTGGTAGTTTTTTGTTAAATGTAATATTCTAGATATGTTCAGAATGAAACAATGATTTGTAAATTTTGATAGAAATATGATGGTTGTAAATAAAATAGTATACAAACCTCGGTAGGAAGTTTCATTCCTGTCTCGAGATCCTAGCTAAACCTCGACGCTTCGCGTCTCGGCTATCTAACTAATCTCTCGACAGTAATGAAAGTCTTCCCACCCCGGTGTGTAATATACTATTACATTGTAAGGTCGTAATTGTCGTTGTTTGGTTTCATCTTCTCTCTCTCAAGTTCCTCAATTGTGCTTGATCCCTTCTGTAACGAACACTGGTCACACCGTTTACACCATTCCTCAAGGTCCTTTCTGAAGTTAATACAGTAAAATCGATCTCTTATTCTAGCCAAAGTCTGGTTTACTCCAAAGTGTCCTCCTCCGCGACTGTCATGTAGTTCTCGCAGCACATTCTCTTTGCAGGAATTGGGCACTATTGTTTGGTAAACAAAGCGTTTTCCGTCTGGACTTTCCCATTTGCGAGTAATTAAGTCAGATGACTCGCTTCGACTGCGCATTCCACTGCAACCAGTAACCCGTTACTGTTGGTCCATATCTGGAAATCTGTTGCCAATCCGGTTTCAAATCCTGCTCCAACCATCTTCTGATTACTTTCAAATCAGAGTCTGAGCGCTGTCTTTTTATTAGGTCTTCCTTCGAAACGCTGCTATTCATTCTATTTGTAGCCTCGTTATCTGTCACCTTCGCGATTTGACCAATCTTCAATCCATAATGAATTTTTCCTTTCCGGTGCCTTAAGTCACTATCAAAAGCTTGACGATCCTCTATAAATCGTGGTAATTGTCCTTCCGGGTTCTTCTTTTCCTGATCCTGGTTACGCCAGTTTTGCGGGGTTGGTAAACGAGACTGCTGTCCGCAATTTCAGCGGTAATGTCCTTTACGTCCACAATTATAACACGTAATGTTTCTTTTAGCAGAGTAGTACTGGTGATTTGTTCTGATTTCGTCGGCACTACGGGTTTGGAGAATAAGACCGCTGTCTGCAATTCCTGCTATAGCGTCCTTTGCGTCCACATCGATAACATTCCACTCTAGTGATCGGGCGTGACCGTTCTAACTGTGTGGACTGACCATTTCCTAATGCTGCCATTTGTGCACTAATTGGCCGAACATTGATTTAATTTCATCTATTAATGTAGCAACATGATCGGCTGGCGGTACTCTCTCCTCTTGAATAGTCTCTGGCTTTAAGTCATTGCACGCAGCTTCAACTTCCAGCGCTCGAACCAGTAATTCGCTGCTGTTGCTCCCTTTGAATATCTTCAGCATTTTCTTTACCTCCGGATCTCGAATCCCTTCTACAAAATACTGTGCCACAAATTCTTCTTGGATTTCATCCGGGACGGCTGGGTAAGCCAGATGCACAAGGCGACGAATTTCGGCTTCAAACTCTTGTAAATTTTTGCCAGTTTTCTGCTGTCTTGCCTTTAGTTGTGTTTGATACACTCCTTTCCTTTGGCGGTCCCCATAACGTCGTTCTAATGCAGCTACTAATGCTTCATAGTTGCTTTGTTGGGCGATAGGCAGAGTCTGTAACAGCTCCAATACAGGTCCTGGTAGTGCTACTACTAGTGCTACAGCCATTTCCTCGTTACTCCATCCATTTGCATTTGCAGCGGCCTCAAATTGGAGTTGGTACGTTGCCCATGAAGTTTGACCGTCGTATGTGGGAGCCTTGATCTTGTTGAGCCCGTTCGGGTAACCCCTGTAGAGCTGGCTCCTCTGCTGTCAATTTTCCGCTCTAAGTCGCGTAGCTTTATCTCGACATCATTCTGAATCTTATTAATGTCCTCCCGAACTTCATTCTGAATTTTATTGAGACTATGGGTTACATACTTTTGGATTTCTCTCTTGGTCCCCGCTAGAACGTCCAATATTTCTACGTTACCCTTTTCTTGCCGCTCTCTGTCTTCTTCTTTGTCTCGTTGTCGAATCTCTTCCTGTTTTTCAAGCATTGCCATAATAGCTGCAAGTTGGGCCTCCATGTTTGCACTTTGACGTCTTGTTATTGGCATAAAAGAAATTTAACACACCACTGTTTCGAAAATCTCTAGTCCGGTTCTGAACACAAGTCTCTAACCCGAAGTTTAGTTCCAATTCACGTCGCACTAAAGTCTGATCGCACTTCTGACACCAATTGTTACGGTTTTCCCGTGGGTTTACACAAAGTCAATTTAACTCAACAATTAATAAATTTATTTACTTTTCAAAACACTCTGTACAATAATTAATTCAGCTACTAAAAACACTACTACAATTCCACAATTATTCTACTATTTAAACTTTACCGCGTTTCCAAATCCACTAATCCACTGTCTGAAACTGCTTCTTTTATATTCGGTAAAGCACGTTCCAGAAACGCTTCGCGATTTGCGTCGAACATCGAAGATGCTTCTCGGTGTGTCGCTTCCTAACTGTGGCCTTCTTTAACACGCGCCCGGTCAGATATTGCGGCGCATCGATTCCATCCCGAATCGAGTGCTCATTCAGAAGTATCGAGCATAGTAGGCCCAAACCGTAACAATATTAAAATCGAATTTCTTCTTACTGTAGGGAAATGGAGTAAAATGCGTCATTTTTCTTTCAAATAAGAGTGCATAGTATAGTACGTTTTTTTATTACGTTATTTAATTTTTTTATTTAAATTTGCTTTTCAGTGTGACAATACAAGACTTTTGATATATGGGTAAAAAAATTGTTTTAAATTTAAAAAAAATTGTATTTTAAGTAACCTAAAAATACATTGTTTAAATAACTTAATTTATTTTTTCAGTAGGTATTTTTTTGAACTCATTGCAATAAATAAACTTTTGTTTTTAATATAATTCATTTTCATTGCATTCACTAGTCTACTTTTCAAAAAAACACTTTTATGGATAACTGTACAAGTTATAGTAAGTTATTTTATTCGCTATGTACTAACACAACGGAACAGGTATTGTTTCATTCGAAAAAGTTGTTTAGCCAATGTCTTTACAAATAATGTAAATGTGTTTACTGATAATTTATTAAACAAAGTCATTTGTTGTACTCAAGGATACTGCTATTTTTGTTAAATTATTATTTTCTTGATCAGTTAGCTCAAAATAACAAATGTTTTTGTCTATATGTCATGTCTAAATTTCTCAAACAACTTCATATTACGAATTTTAATTATAGATGATACAAGAGTTATAAAAAGATGCCTACTCAAATTCTGACTGAAACAGCTCCCAGTAAGTCCTTTAAGTTAAACTACCATATTAGTAGACTAATACATATAATTTTCAGATGGCCTCTTACCAACAATGTATAACAGTATTCAATTAACCAAACAACTAGTTCCTTTTATACGCATTAACATGGTAGTTAACATAGTTCTAATTATCGTCCACACAATTTACTTTATCTGGAAGTTTGACTCTAGTTCCTTTATGCAGTTCTCGTCATCGTTTATAGTCAACGTACACGTAAATTACTGTTAATTCTTAAGCTATTTTATAAATTACTTAATTACTTGATTTCAGTTGGTTTTAATTCAGCTTATTTGGGTCAGAATTGAAAATAAAGTGGTTATTGTGACCCGGTATATCAAAGATTCACTACAACTGACCCGTCAGATTATTGATCCGAAACTGAAGCAATTAGTGAAAAAGGTTATAAGAAAAGCTAATTCACATTTTTATGGATCACAGGATGTGTTCTGTTTCTTGTTATCGTTAATAGGAATTACAGTTTTGATGAAAGCTTTATTGAACACTTGGTAGGACGTCAACATCACCTGTCAGTAGGTAAGAATTTCAAGGGAGAAAAATAGGAAAGAAATATTGTCTTTCACTTTTACCCTCACTTTACTACCATATTTTTCTAGCTTTTTTTTTTGGGTATGCTTCTTTTCATTGTCTCTGTGTTGTTCATATTGTTTTCTACTTATTATGAGTAAAGACAATTTTAATCCGTCTCCATTTTACGACTTTTTTTCATCTCATTCTCTCTTCCTCAATCTGTGTCTCAACCTTAGCCATCATGCTTCCTTTAACTATTTTTTTTTTGTACTTCACACAGTGTCTTCCTCCTTCAACACTATTCTTTTTTTCTTTATTCCATTCTAACTTCCTCAATTCAATCAATCAACTTAACTTTCTTACCTTTCTACCGGTCTCCGAATTTCTTACCTCGTTTTGGCGCACATTTAGTATCCTTACCAATTAGGATACCAACTTTAGTATAGTAAAATGTAATTTTGACTGTGTTATCGATATTTCCAGTGTATTACACTTTTGGGACAATTTTCTTGGATAATGTTCAAATTTTTTTTTTCTTAAACTTCACACAAAATTACACAATACGTTGCGTAACTACCAGTTATAAAGAAAAATATTGCAAAACTTGATGGTTTCAACTGTTTTCTAAACTGCAATTACATGTAAGTAGTTGTCAAATATTTTTAGAAATTTTTGTTTTCAAACTTCAGGATATACAGAGTACATTTAGTAACTTAAAAATGGTTTTCTAAAAAAAAATTTAATATTGTTTTTATTTGGCTCTTGTTTCCTTTGTATTTTCTATCCGTTTTCAATTATCATTGTTTTTCTTCTTTCACTCACTAACATTTTCTATTGGAGACATTTTCCTTATTATAATTTCTGTATAATCTATTCAATTGAAAATTCAGAATCAAAATAGCCATTAATAAAATATTTAATTAATACAATAATTATTGATGAATTGCTGTTTGCTATTTGGTTTGTGTAATTTAACGTAAATAAATTATTTATAGCTCAAGAACCGAAAACACATACAGGGTGCGTACAGTAGATATTTATTGGACCAATCGACTGAATGTCTATAAATTTTAAAATTAAATCTTTTTAATTCAATTTTCAGTTATTTATGTTCTGTTGATAAAATGTTAAAAAAATTGTATTTTTTTTGTACATTTCTTAATTCATTTGCAATAATTTGAGATTCACATGGAAGAGTTGAAAAAGCTAAATTACCCAACCATTTAGCAAGTTTACAAAGGTATAAAACATTGGGACACACTATACATGTAACATTCTTTTTTAGGTATTTTAGTGGACATTATTGGAATTCTATTAATAATAATATGGAGTACAGTTTCCACTATCATGATGGTTTCCGCTCCCATATGTTTCCTTTACGTGATGCTGCAAGGCAAAATTGCAGTCATCATTCTAATTGACTACGTTTGCAGCATCAACCACATGAAAAGTTGCTCTGAAACTACAATGAAACACCTGAAAATTATTATAAAGAAACATTTAGAAATTATAAGGTTGCATTTTACACTTTATTGCATAAAATTGGCTTACACGCATGATTTTTCTAGGTACAACCAGTTTGTATTAAAGTCCAACCAGTACTTTTACTTGTTGTATTTGTTCAATGAGGTTTTCTTCGGACTTTTGCCAATGTTTGAGTATTTTTCTGTGAGTAGTCGCTGTATTGTCTACTATTATTGTATGTTGGTGTTTACAGCCAAATAGAAGTATTATAGCTGTATCGGCTGCTACGGTTTACTTCTTTTGTTTGGTTTACGCAGTCAATGATGCAGCGGAAGAATACATTACTCTGGTAAAACTGTATAAAACTACGTATACTTTTGTGCAAAGTGTAATTTTTAAGGTCGAATACTTTAGGACAGAGATTTTTAACCTGAAATGGTACGAGTGGGATGTATCTTGCAGAAAAGTTTATAGCATATTAATCACCTACTTAAACGAACCAATGAAAGTGGATTTTGTGGTGGTTAACATTAACAGGGCTTTGTTTTGCCAGGTGTAAACTTAACTAATAATGTACTAATAATTATGACTATTAATTTTGTTTTTTTGCAGATTTTAAAAACTTTGTATCCAGTACTTAATTTCTTTTATACAACCAACAGAATTGGCCGATTCTAGTTCTGCAATTCAGCACTTTATGTATTATCACTAATTATTTCACATTACTGGTAAAAATTTATGAATTTTTTTGTCGAGTAGTGAAAAAACCAAAAACAAGTACATTCCAAATAAAATATTTATTACGAGTGGTATTTCAGATATTCAGGAGAACTTTTAACATAAAGAATTAACATTAGAAAATCGGTATCTGTATGATCTCAGCTACGTTGCAAACTCAGGAATAAAAGTGTTGAAAAGCATATCTGTTGAATATTTTATCTCAAAAATTACTAATAAAAACGCTGTAGAAACAGTGTGAAAAACATTGTTATATTTTTGTTCGATTTGAGATGTCAAAATATATTCAAAAAACATCAATATGTGTGTTCTTTTAGCCTATTACAGCTGAATACTCTTCTGTTCAAAAATTTTTTGAAATTCTTTTAATTTCTTTGAAAAACTTTGACTCAACTTTTCCAATATTTATTTACATACATAATAATAACTAGAATGTTCAGCTATTTTATTAATACACTAAAATTTTCAAGCCATCTAAACATTATGAGGATTTCTAAAGGAGTAAAAGAGGTTTATTACAGGATAAAGTCCTTTCAGTATCTACAAAACGGTAGTACATTATAATGTAGTAGTCTGAATGATTTTACCTTTTTAGGTAACTCTCTGTCAACAAAGATAGTGTACAAAAAACAAATTTCAACCGGCAAACTGATATGCATCATTAGGATATTGTTACAGTTTGGGCCTACTATGCTCGATATTTCTGAACGAGCACTCGATTCGGAATGGAATCGATGCGCCGCAATATCTGGCCGGGCGCGTGTTAAAGTAGGCCACCGATAGCGATACCGAGAAGCATCTTCGACGTTCGACGCAAATCGCGAAGCGTTTCAGAGTGGTTCTAGAACGTGGTTTACCGAATATGAAAGAAGCGGTCTCGACGGTGAAAAGTAGTAGTGAATTTGCGAACGCGGTAAAGTTTAAATAGTGGAATTATTGTGGAATTGTAGTAGTGTTTTTAGTAGCTGAATTAGATATTTTACGAAGTGTTTTGAAGTGTAAATAAATTTATTAATTGTTGAGTTAAATTGACTTTGTAAAAACCCACGGGAAAACCGTAACAATATGATACATTTTCTTGCAGTCTTGTTAACAGTTATACCATTCTAAATTGTTGATACAGTTGACAAATGTGTCATTCTATAATTGAATAATTTCAGACCTGATTAAGCATCAACATCAACTTATTTTTGTTTAATTTTTTACTTATACTTACAATTTGACAATTTAAAGATATTCTTCTGCAACGTCAGTGTTGGTAAATAGCAGCATACGTGGGACTAGCTGTAAGGTTGTTAATCATATTAAATATTTAAGCAATTTGCAAAAATTACGGAAAATTACTCGGCAATCGATAATAATCCTCCAATTAAACCACTAATTACATAGGTGTTATAAAGCAAATGATGGGAATTTACAACAGTGTCCATGTATTTCTTTATATCCAAGTGTCTCAGAGTTTTGGCTTTCATCTGGTTTTCGATATTATGTGGTTGCAAGTCATGTCGTACATTTGACAAAAGTATAATGTTATCAATTAAAACAATCTTAGCAAGTTTGCTTTGAAACATAAGGTAATAAAAAGTGTAAGGAAGGCAGACTGCTATAATTATTAATGGTATGCCCCAAATAAAGTACACTAAACCCAAAATATAGTAGAGTAACGAGTCTAAAAACACAAACAAATAGTAAAACAGTTAAGAAATTTAATACATTACCTTCGTGTTTGGTTTGAAAGAGATGAAACATTGCCATATAATCTGAATAAACATATAGCACATTAATGACATGATGGCTAAAGATAGCAACGTGCCAGATGTCGCAAAATTCAAAGTCGCCCTTTTCAATAAAAGTTGCAACAATCTTTTTCCCTTAAATAATTTTGTATATTGCCAAGATATTTGAATCTGGTGCGTAGCCCTATTGGAAACATCACATTTAATAGAATAACCTGCAAAAGTATACATCATATTACAACATATTATATTGGGAATGTTCTAGAATTACTATAGCATTTCGTAAATTATAAACAAATAAGCTGCACTATAGTTTATAAACCAGTCCCATGTCTGAATTTCAACAAAAATCAACCATGTTTGACTTAACAGCAGTAATCCATAAACTACCAAGTTGATTTTATTGATCCAATGCAAATGGGTCATTAACATTAAAAACCTGAAGACTATTGGTAATTGTCCATCTGAGTTTCAAAAAAATTACAATTATTATTAATAATGAAACAAAATGCTTACGCAAGCTTATAACAACACCTTCTTGTCTACTTTTTTCAAAAACTTCCGTGCTGATTAAGGACAAAATAATACCAAACCGACAAGGGAATAAAATGGTTTTAAAGCGATTTAGGATTTAAGTTTACACAGCAAATATTGTTGATACTGTTACGGTTTGGGCCTACTATGCTCGATACTCGATGAAACCGATGCGCCGCAGTATCTGGCCGGGCGCGTGTTAAAGTAGGCCACACTTAGAAAGCGACACCTGGAAGCATCTTGAATATTCGAAGCAAATCGCGAAGCGTGTCGCGGTTATTCTAGAACGTGGTTTGCGAATATAAAAGACGCGGTGTCGACCGCGGGTGTAGTGTAGTGTAGTAGTAAATTTGGGAACGCGGTTAAGTTTAAATAGTGGAATAATTGTGGAATTGTAGTAGTGTTTTTAATAGCTGAGTTAATTATTGTACGGAGTGTTTTGAAGTGTAAATAAATTTATCAATTGTTGAGTTAAACTGACTTTGTGTGAACCCACGGGAAAATCGTAACAATACCTTTTCAAATGCACTGCGATAGTAATTTAGTATCATTAGCAGGTAAATAAGTATGGTTAATTTTTTTTTCCCGTGGCGGTTACGTTATCAAGTGCTCCGCCATATTGAAATTTAAGCACCTCGTTTATTACAAGTTAGGCTATCCATCTTTTTAATCACCTGTTTGGACGTTGCCGTATTGACAAATTCCTCCTTTAAACCTCACAATAGTGTATCTTTCATTAAGTAATTATAAACAAAAATGAGAAAACTATATTGTTTTGAAAAAAAAAAAACATTCTAAGAATCTCACATGTTTTGCATGCAATAAATGCTTTTTTTTCGAAATCTGCATAATTCACCGGTCCGTTTATTACTGCAACAAACAATACACCAGGTTCACATCTGCTCGTGAAAGATGTGGCAACATAGGGCACAGTCCCAACTGACGGCTAAACCTTCTAAACAACATTTTGAGGTTAGGAATTTTAAAAAGTTGAAAAACTCCAAAAACTACAAACAGAAGAAATAAAAACTTAATTTAGGGTTGTTTAAGTTTATTAATTAGTGTTGTTATTGCGAGACCTTCGTAGAATTTAAGATTTTTCTTCACCAAACTGGAAAACTTGCAACATTTGGTGGTAAACAAAGGCGGAAAGTTCCAATCAAACTTTGGCTTGGGAACAACAATCACATTCAATTTAAATTATCGGGAAAGAACATCACAGATGGGTGCATTCAAACGAGTCATTAAAAGCCCAATACCAACGTTTCAAGAATTATTCCATAAAACTGGGGACTATTAAATCCTAAAGCAGTGTTTTAACTTATAACAGAATTGTTGGTGTTTTAAGAACTTGCTTCTTGGTTTTGTGATATATATTGCTTATTTATTTCCTTTTGTAAATTTACCCAGCATTAAATACATATCAATTTGGTTTTGTTGTGTGATTTATTTAACATGTTTTTTCAATTTCAGTTCAATTTATTGTAAGAGCAGGTAGGTACCTCAGTTAAAGAAATTATCTAATTTTATGATTGTTTATGAAGTTAGATAAAAAAAAACTTGAGTGTACTTTTTAAAGATTTTATTTGTATATTTCATAATGTGTAAATAATACAATTAAAATAGTAATTTAATCTACTATCTGATGTAAAAGTATTTAACAGTAGCACCATCTGTTTCTAGCCTTATAGTCAAGATACGGCAAAATTGATAAGGGCTAATTCTGCAAAATAATGGCATTTGATCAAATTTATGTATTAAGTAACTTGTATCTTTCTAATATTACCTGAAACTTATTAGAAATTTGTTTTTTCAACACTCTGCATATGGATTTTGACAACACCATTATAACCATAGCTTCAAACACCTTTGGTTTAGAGTCTTTTAGAGCAATTGATAATGGGACTTTTTAAATTTGGACCCTTTTAAAGCATGATAAACAAACTCCAGATTAGGCAAATAAAACTACCTGAAACATAAGCTATTTAGTATTAGCAGCTCATTAATACCTCTACCAGAGTCCCTTTTATAGTATTCAGGTAAATCACCTTGTCAGGTTCTGCTAAATACACCTTTACTCTATATCCATGTTTCTTGGAGAACCACTGGCTTGAATAAACTTGGTTTTGGTAGTGTTCTTGTAAAAACTCTTTTCGGGAGTAAGTAAATATATGGGCTGTTTCTTTGTGACAGTGTTTTCTATTAGAAAAGGCATTCTTTTCTGTTCCACAAACTCTAGTTCCTTCAGAATGTTTCACTGGGCCCCTTGGTAGTTGTAAAGTGTATTAAGAATGTGGCATTTTCAAATTTATTTATTTGTGTAAATAAATGACGGTTAATGATTTCTACCTACAATGCATGTATCATCTACCTCAAAGGTTCCCAAACTTTTTTCTTTCATAGACCACTTTTAAAATTTTGCTTGCTCTGGTGGACCCCCCACAACAGCTACATTTTCACTATATTCCCAAAACTTCATAAAACAGATCTACCCAAGGAAATGTGTGTTGCGGTTCAGTTCCATCAACGAATTAAGTTTTCGAAAAAAAAGTGGGAATTAATTGGTTAATTAATTAATTGATTTTGTGCTGTGAGTGGAACAAAAGTATAGTTTACTTTTTGAGATGTACAGTGTACACTCACAGTTAGCAGCCAGTTAACGAATTAATTCTCACTTACTTTATTCAGAAAACTCTCCAGTAGGAGTGGTAAAAATAAAAAGAAAAAAATTGTGTATTTTCTTGTGTTGTCTTTATTCAAATATGTAATTATTACACTATTAATAAAAATAAAAACATAACGCAACTTTTACATCTGCAATGGCAAACACAAAATAGTCATCAAGTTTAATGGTAGGGATGTACTTGATGAATTGAACGCAAATTATCACTGTTTGGCTTCAGTTTTGTTTGGAATAACCGGAAATCTCCCCGTTCTGTGATATTCAGTCTGCTTCTTTTTTTTGTTAAAAGGTTTGTAACGACACTAAAACTTTTTTCGACTAGATATGGCGAGGGAAACGCCACCAAAAACTTTCTCGCAACTCCTCCCCCACAGTCCAGGATATTTTTCGCGTATTTCTGCCTGCAGTCAAAATGTCTGATACCCTCTTTTAAATTTCACCTTCAGCTCCTCATTAGTGCTAAGATCGAGTAGCTCCTCTTGTAATATCACATTCCCCACTTCCGTTTCATCAAATGGATTTATGATCCATGGTGGTATTTCCATAGTCAAAATATCTGCAAATCTGATTTTAAAGTCATCATGCAGCGCAATTAAATGTTGGACGTATGTCTGAATATCCTCATCAAGGCATTCTACCTGTGACAAATTTGAAAACTGGGAAAATTCTCGCCGACTAACATTTTGCCTCATAAATTTCAATTTTCCAAGAAAAGCTGAAATTACACTCTTGGTTTTTATTAAATTGAGGTTGTCCCCTTGTAATTGTAAGTTAACGTCATTCAATTTTTGGAACAAATCTGTCAAATATGCGATGTCTGCTTTTAAATTGATCAGAAACTCTAAAACTGATTTAAAGAGTGCGTAAAATCTTGTTAAACATGCACCTTTCGACAACCAGCGTACAGCGTTCAGTATGTAAAAGCAATCGTTGGAAGCCTTCATCATTTTCATCACACAGTTGGGCAAATAAACGCGTATTCAATGCATTGTTTTTTATTTTGTTAATTGCATTAATGACAAATTGAAGCGATTGATGCAATCTATCACTCAAATTTTTAGCTACTAGGCGTTGTCCGTGGATGACACAGTGAATTGCAGTTACTTCTGGTATAATTCTTTTAAGATAACTTACAAACCCACAATATCGCCCGACCATGGCAGGGGCTCCATCTGTTGCCACCAACATAACGTTTGTTATTGGAATCGACTTTTCTTTAAAAAGATCACTAAGGACATTAATTATTGATTCACCTTTAGTGTCCGTCTTCAAAGTTTTTGCAAATAGTAGCTCTTTGTAAATTTCTTCGCCCATAACAAATCGAACATATGCCAATAATAATGCTTCAAAACACTTCAGATCACTGACATACGCAAACAAAGGTATTAGCACGAAAACCGCCACACAAATATACAAATCCATCTGTAGACCAGTTCTAGACTACGGACACTTACTTAGAGCAACCGCTACTGACAAAACTAAAAGATAAACTCAGACTACGGAACAGATTGCTCTAAGACTAATAAAAATCTAAATCTAACCAAAGTGATTCGAGAACGTGGTTTACCGAATATAAAAGAAGCGGTTTCAGACAGTGGAGTAGTGAATTTTTGAACGCGGTAAAGTTTAAATAGTGGAATAATTGTGGAATTGTAGTAGTGTTTTTAGTAGCTGAATTAATTATTGTACGGAGTGTTTTGAAGTGTAAATACATTTATTAATTGTTGAGTTAAATTGACTTTGTGTAAACCCACGGGAAAATCGTAACACTAATATTGTCACACCCGTGTTAGTAGTTACGGTGCACACCCAGTAACCACCATAGTCAGCAAGGTTAGCGTAATGAGGTCGCTGACGAGTATAAAAGGTGCACCGTAGCTCGGCTAAGGCACCGAACTCTGGGGTTATCCCCAGAGGGAGGTCACTGGTCTCCGGGTCGGTCGGCGAGCAACAGTCTCTAACTTGAAGTGGTGGGACGGCTCGCTACCCTCTTAGGATCCCAGGCTGAAAAGAGAAGGGTTCTCTCGCAACTTGAAGTGACCGTTAGATCCCTTAACCCTATCAGTTGACTACTTGGTCCTTTGGTCACACCGTACAAGAACACCCTGCGTGTCCCCCTTTACGGTGTAGCTGAAGGGCTGAACTAGACTCACCCTCCCCGTACTTCCATGAAGACGTCCGTGATTACGGCACTAGTGGCCCTTCTAATCTGGCGGTAAGATTAACCCCACAGTATTCCTTATTCTAATCATTTTTATAATAAACGAGACTTGCCTGTTTCTCTGACCTAACTTGTTTCTCTACCATCCCTCACTACGCACCTCTAAACGTGACAATATGTTTATTAAGATTATATGGCAATGTTTCATCTCTTTCAAACCAAACACGAAGGTAATGTATTACATTTTTTAAATGTTTTACTATTTGTTTGTGTTTTTAGACTCGTTACTCTACTATATTTTGTGTTTAGTGTACTTTATTTGGGGCATACCATTAATCATTATAGCAGTCTGCCTTCCTTACACTTTTTATTACCTTATGTTTCAAAGCAAACTTGCTATGATTGTTTTAATTGATAACATTATACTTTTGTCAAATGTACGACCTGACTTGCAACCACATAATATCGAAAACCAGATTAAAGCCATAACTATGAGACACTTGGATATAAAGAAATACATAGACACTGTTGTAAATTCCCATCATTTGCTTTATACCACCTATGTAATTAGTGGTTTAATTGGAGGATTATTATCGATTGCCGAGTATTTTTCAAATTGCAAATTGCATAAATATTTAATATTGTCACGTTTTGGGGGTAGCGTAGGAAGAGAAACAAGATCGTAGCTTAAGTATGTCTTCTTTATTAGGCACTGTATTACTCTTAGCATCGAACACCGTCCAAGAGGGGGTGTGTGGGTGTGTGGGTGCATGTGCGTAAGGCCTTCTGAAGTGCCGCCAAGCGGAACCCGCTCGATACGAGCAGGGTGCCCTTATGTCCGACACGCCCAAAGGACTTACTTAAGGCACTGCGCAAGGTAACGAGCCGCCCGGGCACTAGAAAGTTCGGACTGTCGCTCGTGACCTCCCTCTGGGGATGACCCCAGAGTTCGGTACCTTAGCCGAGCTACGGTGCATCTTTTATACTCGTCAGCGACCTCATTACGCTAACCTTGCTGACTATGGTGGTTACTGGGTGTGCACCGTAACTATTAACACGGGTGTGACAATATGATTAACAATCTTACAGCTAGTCCCACGTATGCTGCTATTTACCAGCACCGTATTAGTTTTTGTCATTGTACTTTACCTCGTAACGAAGTTACGAATAGATTTTGTTTTGTTTTCTGAGCCGTCCGTTAGTGCCGTGAGTTTTGCGGCGATATGCAGATAAATGAACTATTAATAGAAGCCGTTTAGTAAAGTAACCAGTGCTAGTACATTGCCAAAATACGATAAGCTGTATTTTAAAGTTATTATATTTTTCTCAGGATTGATCAGTCGGATTTTTACCGTTCTTGTTGGAAGCAATTGGTAAAATTACAGGGTTTACAACAGCGCTACAGTATGATAGCGCGTATTAGAAAATTAATGGTTTACGGCTTTCCTTGTAATTAAGATTCGCGAGTTGACGTAGCCCGTTGGGTTGGCCGAAGCGTACCGTTTTCCTGCAGTACTGCGGTTCTGTACGCGTCACTCGAGTAGGGCCGTGTTTCCCATTACCCGAAAGGGGGGAACCGGACTGTCTATAAAACTAGCGTGCGCCGCCAGTTCGTGGTCTGTTGAGATCGCCAGCTTTCCCAAGCAACATCTCAACCTCCCAGCAGCACCGCCGCACCATAGTAAGTATACCTGTTTGGTAGCTAGCCCTCCTAGTGCACTGTGTACCTGTTATTTGAACACCGAGGCTCGATAGACCGGGTGTTCCCCCCTTGTTACCGGGACTACTCGTTAGTACCGAACCGCCCCCTTCACCCCGTACTGCTGTTTTCTGCAGGCTTCACACAAACGCTACATGGTTCGATGGATCGGGCGTTTGAGTCATTTCCCCCAGTCCGGCCGTTCTACGGCCCTATTAGTTTCGTAGCGTCGAGGCTCGACACGACCGGGCGCTACACGTTAGCTCCGCATTGTACACAAACGCTACATGGCTTGATAGACCGGGCGTTTGTGACAGTTAACAGTCCGGCCGGACATCCTGGCCCTCTCTTTTGTTGACTACGCTACATGGTTCGCTAGACCGGTCGTAGGAAGTAAGTTTCTAAATCCTGTTGCCGACAGGAACCACCACAAGGCTCGTATAGACCGGGTGGTTGCAGCAGTACACCCTGCCGACTCTTTTACCGACCCGTGACACTGTAACTTTGTTTGCACTAGGACGGTTAATTGCTTAGTTGTAAACGTAGGCCTGCATTGTCCCCGTAATTAACTTTTAATCATCTTGTACCTGTAACATTCATTGCATTGCGTGGCTTTTAACTTTCTGCATTACACCGTTGACCTGTCTTGCATCGCATCCGACCCATACGGTAACTAAGTTGCACACTCTCACTCTCGTTCTCGACTAATTAAGGGGATGGGGGGATTTAAGATACGTTTATTTAAATAATTAATTGGTTTAGTTAAGTTTGCTGGCGTTTTAGACTACGCAAAGAGAATAAACGTTAAAGTTAGCGCCCATGTAGCTTTTTAAACGCCGCTTCCTTTCGGCTTTTGCTGCTTTTTTTAGGCAACTGTGCACATGTGAGCTGAAAAAACGCTCAAATTGACATTTCACATTTAAAAGTTTTTTAATAACCTAAAAAAAGTTCGTTTGAGTTGAAAAGTAGAAACTTGTATTTCAAACAAACTATTAGTTAATTACTATTTAATATACATTATAATGGTATTATTCTCGGTAAAAGTTAATGAGAAGTTATTGGAGACAGATGTCGATGCGTCGATACTGGATTTGCTAAAAAGTTGTAAGTAAAAAGTGCACTTTTGCAAGTGATTTGATTATAAAAATGATATACTAACTTTCCTTATTGAAGGATTTGACAAAGATGAAGAAATAAAAGTTATCGAGATAATAGATAACAGTAAAGAACACAACGAGGAACATGAAGAAGTAGACATTACCACTGAGGAAAGTTTGGAAGCCTCTACATCCACATCTGCAGGTGATGTGATTGATGAAGACCTTTTCATATCCCTAGTTGCTGCTCGGAAGCCCTTGGATAATTTCAAGTTGCCACTATGTGAGAGGAGCAAACACATCAGAGAAAAGTTGTGGAAGGAAATAAAATATATTTTAAAAACCAAACTTTCTATTGCTGAGTTAAGTAAAAAATGGAAAACTCTTAGGGACTACTACATGAAAGTAAAAGGTGACATTGAAGCTAGAATCCCCAGTGGGTCGTCAGCCACTCAAAAATTTGATTAAAAAAGCAAAATATGGAAGCATTATTATGCTATGAAATTTCTAGATGATAGTTTTGAAAAACGAAAAACAGTGTCAAATGTATTGAATAACCAAGAAACAGAAACTATTGGACTATCTCAAATCAAAACTAAAATTGAGGAAACACCTCGCAACTCAATTAAAAGACAGCGGTTAAACAGTGATGATATTTTTATTAAACATTTAGACCTGGTGATTAATAAACCCCAAGAAGCACCAGATGGAATTGAGAGTTTCTGCAATCGCTTAGCAGAGGGTTTACGGAAACTATCCTATCATAGAAGGAGTGTATTGGAAATTAAAATTCTAGAACTCCTCTTACAAGCTCAATATGAACCAGATTGCTAAAATTTAATAAGTTAAGACTTACATACTGTTCCTTCTAACGTAATAAGATATAATGTATATAGGTAGTTTATTACTAGTTATGTGTGGTATGGCAGGTATGGGTCATCTAATATAAGTATTTTTGAACCACCATGAAAGGTGGACCTTCTGAATGTAAAGTTCTAATGACATGCAACCGTACTTAAACAAGATAGCCCATAATATATAGTGTAGTTCCTACAAGTACAAGTACCTGTAATATACTCAAATAAATTATTCAGAATATTTATAGCAGATTATTGATTTATTTGATATTAAATTACTTACCTTAGATAATAATATAGGAGCTTCTCAAAGTGCTTTATTCTTGAAAGCTCCCTGAAGAACTGTGGAGATTAATTATCACTGTCCATTGAAAAGTACGCACTAACAGTTGAAAGGAATTTAGACAGAATTAAAGCTTTCCAGGGACCTTTCAAGAATTGTGCATCAAGTAGTAAATAACAGCGTCGACAATAGCATTTATAACAAAAGTAAAACAAATAGTTTGTTTCCATTTCTCCTATTTATTTTTCAAACCCTCAACACCAACATTTTATAACAATAAAGTTATATACTTTCCATATAAGATTTTACAGAATTTATGTAACATTGTTAAAGAACTAACTCATGAAAGTCTTAAAAATTATCTTATTATCTTGCTTAATGAAATAAAATAATTTTCTTTTTTTAATATTAATTTTAGTAATACATCTGAAAACACTTAATATTTCCGAAACAGTTGAAGATAGGTATGGGACATTGTACAGGGTGATTGATTGAATTTTGACCACCCCCCCTTAACTTTCTTAATTTTGATTTTAGCAAAAAACGTTAAATATAAAACCAGTAGATATTTAGGTCTACTTTATTTTTAGTTAAACAGTTATTATACAGGGTGTCCCAAATTTGAGTAATAAACCAAACTTATGTTTTTTTAAATACGATGACCAACTTTTTATCCGATATTTGAATTCTACGTCAAATTCTAGGCCTAATTGATGTAAAATGTCTATCGATATTCAACTGTTTCCGCAGCAGCGTCGTTGATTGGTTGAATTTTGACCACCCCCTTAACTTCTTTAATTTTGGTTTTAGCAAAAAACGTTAAATACAAAACTAGTAGATATTTAGGTCTACTTTACTCTTAGATAAAGAGTTATTATACAGGGTGTCCCAAATTTAAGTAGCAAACCAAACATGTTTTTTTTAAATACAATGACCAACTTTTTAATCTATATTTGAATTCTACGTCAAATTCTAGGCCTAATTGATGTAAAATGTCTGTATCGATATTCAAATGTTTTCGCAGCAGAGTCCTTTGATTGATTGAATTTTAACCACCCCCTTAACTTCCGTATTTTTGATTTTAGTAAAAAAACTAGTTGTAGCAACAGTTATAGATATTTGGGTCTACTTTTACTCTTATATAAACAGTTATTATACAGGCTGCCCCAAATTTGAGTAACTAAATTAAACTTTAATCACATAGTCGAGGAAACATTGTTAAAGTAACAGATGCTGCGGAAACAGTTGAATATCGATACACATTTTACATCAATTCATAAAATTTGACGTAGAATGCAAATATCGGATAAAAAGTTGGTCATTGTGTTTAAAAAAACATAAGTTTGGTTCGTTACTAAAATTTGGGACACCCTGTATAATAACTGTTTATCTAAGAATAAAGTAGACCTAAATATCTTCTAGTTTTGTATTTAACGTTTTTTGCTAAAATCAAAATTAAAGAAGTTAAGGGGGTGGTCAAAATTCAACCAATCAACGACGCTACTGCGGAAACAGTTGAAGATCGATACAGACAGTTTACATCAATTAGGCCTAGAACTTGACGTAGAATTCAAATATCGGATAAAAAGTTGGTCATCGTATTTAAAAAAACATAAGTTTGGTTTAGTACTCAAATTTGGGACACCCTGTATAATAACTGTTTATCTAAAAATAAAGTAGACCTAAATATCTACTGGTTTTGTATTTAACGTTTTTAGCTAAAATCAAAATGGGCAGAAAGGCCACTAGGGCCGATAGCCTTTTCTTTTGGAGAATAAAGATTGTATATATATATATATATCAAAATTAAGAAAGTTAAGGGGGTGGTCAAAATTCAATCAATCACCCTGTACATGAATTATGTCTAGAATTTTCTGAAGAATCCAAAAAAATTATAATATACAGGGGGTTGTATTTAAAATAAGAAAGTTGGTATCGGCCACTGTCACATGACACACCCTATATAATTTTTATTTTTTTTAATAAATGCGCATCTAAAAATACAAATCGACGTGTCCAAGCGTTTTTCCCAACACGCTCTCATTTATTCGTTATCGAATTTATTCCATTTGGCTGTTCCACACTGTATATATGTACCGTTGAAAAGGTAAAAATTAACAGAATTAAATGACGTAAAAATATATAGGTCGTTTCATTTAAAAAGAATGTAACTTACTGTCATATGTCAGAAACTAAACGTCATAGAAAAAAACTGACTACACCATTGGATTTCCTTTTTTGATAACTTAGTAAATTAAATACAGAGGAGGTTCCAAAATAACCAATTTTCAAAAACCCCTCGTGTCTTCGAAACAAAAGAAGTTTGCGCCGCCCACTCTTCGCCAGTCATCTCAGTTCCGAAAAAGAGATCGGAACACGTAAGCTACTTTTTTTTATAAATATCACCGTTTTCTCTGTACCCCGTAAAACCATCGAAAATGCAGTGCATTGCATGACAATACTACAAGCTATTACAACAATATTGTCTAATAGTGGCCAGAATGAATGGTGAAGACATGCATGTGGAGATAACATTTTAAATTCTCTTAGTTTTCGTATGACCCTTTCAATGTGGACACGTAGAACTGCTATTCCTCTATTGTTTTTGACTTCTAGCTTAGACAGTTTTTGTCCTTCACTAACACTTGGAGGTCGAATTAACTCACAACCTCTATGTGTAAGTACAGCTGCAACATGCTTAAAACCCCTGTCAGCTAAAACTTGACTACCTACTGGTACAATGTCTAAATAACCACTATTTTCAAACAAATGTTTGTCAGTGATTCTTCCTCCATATGCTGTGAAGCTATTTATTCGGGAGTTCTAATAAAGTGTGTTTTAGAACTAAAGTTAGTGAGTATTGTCTCGGGCGCCACCTGGTTTCAAGAAAGTATTTAGAGTTTTCGAAATGTGAACCAGGAAACACAATTCGTATGCCTTGGTAGCTTTTAAACAGCTGGAGACAAGGTTCCCGTCAATCTGTGGTAACAGTGGTTCAGTTGGTGACAACGCTAATAAAAGCCAAAAGTACCAATCAACTAACGTTGTTAACGTTTATTCTCCTTGCTTAGTCTAAAACGCGTATCTTAAATCCCCCCTCCACTTAATTAGAGAAGAACGAGAGTGACAGTGTGCAACTTAGTTACGGTACGGGTCGGATGCGATGCAAGACAGGTCAACGGGGACAATGCAGGTCTACGTTTACAACTAAGCAATTAACCGTCCTAGTGCAAATAAAGTTACAGTGTCACGGGTCGGTAAAAGAGTAGGTAGGGTGTACTGCTGCAACCACCAGGTCTATACGAAACTTGTAGTGGTTCCTGTCGGCAACAGGATTTAGAAACTTGCTTCCTACGCCCGGTCTAGCAAACCATGTAGCGTAGTCAACCAAAGACGGGGCCAGGACGTGCGGCCGGACTACTAAATGACACAAACGCCCGGTCTATCGAGCCATGTAGCGTTTGTGTTGTATGCGGAACTAACGTGTAGCGCCCGGTCTTGTCGAGCCTCGACGCTACGAAATTAATAGGGCCGTATAATGGCCGGACTGGGGGAGTGCCACAAACGCCCAGTCTATCGAACCATGTAGCGTTTGTGTGAAGCCTGCAGAAAACAGCAGTACGGGGTGAAGAGGCGGTTCGGTACTAACGAGTAGTCCCGGTAACAAGGGGGGAACACCCGGTCTATCGAGCCTCGGTGTTCAAATAACAGGTACACAGTGCACTAGGAGGGCTAGCCACCAAACAGGTATACTTACTATGGTGCGGCGGTGCTGCTGGAAGGTTGAGATGTTGCTTGGGAAAGCTGGCGATCTCAACAGACCACGAACTGGCGGCGCACGCCAGTTTTATAGACAGTCCGGTTCCTCACTTTCGGGTAATGGGAAACACGGCCCTACTCGAGTGACGCGTACAGAACCGCAGTACTGCAGGAAAACGGTACGCTTCGCCCAACCCAACCGGCTACGTCAACTCGCGAATCTTAATTACAAGGAAAGCAACCATTAATTCCCTATTACGCGCTATTATACTGCAGCGTTGTTGTAAACCCTGTAATTCTACCAATTGTTTCCAACAAGAACGGTAAAAATCCGACTGACGGATACTGAGAAAAATATAATAACTTAAAAATACGGCTTATCGTATTTTGGAAAAGTACTAGCACTGGTTACTTGACTAAACGGCTACTATTAATAGATCATTTATCTGCAATTCGCCGCAGAACAAACGGCACTAACGGACGGATCAGAAAACAAAACAAAAATTATTCGTAACTTCGTTTGATTGAAATAAAATTTATCAAGCCCCCAGAAGCTGACGAAATAAGAAATTTAAATGTGTTACACTTTTTATATTTCGACCAAGTTGCTTGATTTTGTTTCTCAAAGCAGTCAATAATGGATTGTACACTTCTGTACCTGTAGCGAAAAGATATTGGTAAAGTTTTTTTAATTGCAACAGGTTCAGGCCTGAAAATTAATTGTTGAGCAATGTTAGCCATCTGAGGTATTGTTGAAGTAAACACTCTTTATACATTTGAAGATGACAGAGAAAAGTCATCAGCCAAACGTTCATAAGCATCATTTTGCCTAATTTTTTTTAAACATAATAAAATATCAACTTCTGTCACTTTACAATTATTTGAAAGTAATGTGACATAATTATATGTTTCTGGTGGAAGGCCAAATAAAAAATATGGATTTTTGCTCTAATAAAATCACAGTGCTCGTTTTTCTTTCCATTGGAGGAACTGTAAATTTGCCATGTCCTGAATTGCCAGATTGGGATGGAAGAAACTCATCACAAGTTGAATTCAAACTTAAAGTTGAACTGTTTGAAGTCCAACTGCTCAAAGAAGACTGAAATACTTCAACAGCAACTTCTGGATCCAGTGGCTTACGCACGGACTGATCTTTTGATCTCATAGGTGAAGTGGCAATGCTCCTGGGCTTGGCTTTCACTAAAACTCCAACACTTCTACACTTTTTTTTTAATGTTAACTTGCACTGCCCGGTTTTTGGCACATTAAAGTTTTTTTCACTACACTCTGCAGGCTCTTCTGCTAACTTTATAAGCTCTTCGACACTTTCAGAAGGCTTAAACAATACACGTTTTGCAGAATGTGGTTTTTGGTAGGATTCAATGCCGTATTGTTTTCTCTTTTTTGCAGAGTTAGTTAGTTGAGATGTTGCACTCAGTGTTGCATAACTGTACATCATCTTTCTTCAAAACCAATTTTGTCTCAAACATTTTGAAGTAGTACCAGTTATCAACATCACTTTCAAGCTGAAACATAGAGATATTTCAATATCTGATACAAACTTTTTTAGTTTAAATATAATCATTATTTACCTCAAAATGATCTTCACAATACCAAGTGTCCAAGACCACCCGGGACATAGGAATTAACATTGGAAAACGGTTTTGATTTTTTTCTGCCTGTAGGGTTCATTTAAATGTAAAACGCTTTAGGTAAAAGTTGTAGAGCAGATTTTCGGCTATCAACTTGTAATTTTTGCAATACCGTAGATTTGACCATTAAGACGCAAAACGGCTCTTAAATTCGGGAATTTTAAATCTCGCGCCAAGCGGTCGTTAAGGAAAATTTATATCCGGCCGTGCTACCAACCTTTCAAAATCATAATAATAAATCGCCGTCAATCATTATGTAATCAAAACATTCAAAACAAGTTTATTTAGTAATAATTTTGAGTTACTACCCACATAATGCAAAGTAAATAAAAATAAATCCTGATAAAGATACTTTATCAGTAGCCACAGCCCAAAAATCTGGTAAGTTGCATTTATAACCTGATTCAGTGTCTCTACCCACCTTATTTACTTTGTAGCAAAATTCTTGAAGAAAACACTGGTTTTGCTTGCAAATATTTAATGAGGATGACCGAATCACCTATCTCAAGCCTCTTCATAACACTACTAAACGATTTAAAGTGATGAAAACAGTGGATAATAAAGATCTTTGAAGATAAGTTTCCTACAGCACAGGGACAACAAAGGGGCCAAATACTTCCTTCAAAAGTGATGTGATTTAGCTTCAATGTGCTTAACTTCATGGACTATCATCAGTGAGGGTCTTCATGAGTGTTGCAACTAAAACTTAAAATAATTCAGTGTTGATATCTGACTTAAATCTTAAAATTTGATCTGACTGAAATGTGAAGAATTTTAAACTGGCTATAAAACTTCTGAGAAACCCTGGTGGCAAAAGGTTTTTTATATGGGTAGGTATAATCGAAAAACCAACTTTTCAATTGAGCTATCTACATGAGCTGTTCTATTCTAGGTTTATTAACAATATAATTGTGTTCTTTTTTGCACACACTTAATTGTTCCAAATAAAACTTTGTACACTGAACGTTTGTATTAATTATTTATTCACAGTTCAAGGTACAGTATACATTTACCACATAAACAGTGATTGTTCCACAGATTGAGTGATGAGTGTGAGCGGGTGAACCTTTCACCATACAAGCTATGCTAAAAACAACTTTGTCTTATTAACCTAATGTTTGTTTGCATAATAGTGGAGTTCCAAATTAGCAAAGGTATGTGAAATGTAGTGATTGAAAGTCTCTAAAGAGAAACAACTTGCTTCTAATTCAATACATCATTTCACAGGACATACCTTTACCAATTAAATGTGAACTCGAGTTACACATTACTTGCAAATAATTTATTTTAGGTTAGTAGACATTTTACAAGTATTCTTGTAGGTGAATGATGTTCAAGTTAACTAATAGAGCTAACTAAATATCAGTACTTACCTTACCCTGTAGACCTAGGAAAAAAACATTGATAATCAGTTATAAAAAATGCCTTTTTTATAACATCATGCAATATAAAACCATTTAAACACTGTGGTGTGTTGACAACACTAGAAAACAGAAGAATACAATAAAACTAGCAGTCACAACATAAGTCACTAAATTGCATCACTTTTGACGGAAGTATTTGCCCTCTGTTGTGGTCCCTGTATGTATAGTAAAGCAACTTACCTTCAAGAATCTGGCAGGCCTTCATTGTCCACTGTTTTCATCACTTTAAATCGTTTGGTAGTGTTGTGAAGAGGCTTGAGATAAGTGATTCGATCGTTCTCATTAAGTATTTGCAAGCAAAACCAGTGTTTTCTTAAAGAAGTTAGCTACGAAGTAAATAAGTTGGGTAGAGACATTGAATGAGGTTATAAATGCAACTTACCAGATTTTTGGTCTGCGGCTACTGATAAAGGATCTTTATCACGATTTCTTTTTATTTTCTTTGCATTATGTGTGCAGTAACTCAAAATTACTACTATATAATAGTTATTTACATTACTAGTGGGGTATGAGCATTTTTATAGTCACGAGTGGGAGTGTTGCCACGACGAGGTCGTAGACCGAGTTGTGGTGATCACACGAGTACGTTAATTTGCCATACCCCACGGGTGATGTACAACATTTTATCTACGACCATCAGAAGCAGCGTAAAGTAAGAAGAAAATTCATATTTTGTGCAATGTGAACTATTTAGGAACGTCTCGTATATGCTTGCTACGGGTAGTTATTTGTTACCCTTAAATTTTGTCATCTACGCTGTACTGTTTTGGTGTTGTTGCTATGGTGGCCATTTGTTTCCACATATTACTTAAGCGACAATTTAACAGTGTCAGTCACAAATTTTTAAAAGTGCATTTCGTTATGAACATGTCTGAAGAACTTCCGTCAGATATTGAAGAAGCTGCCGCAAACGTGGTATCTGGCTTGTTGCCTGCCAAGTCAAAGGCGATATGAAAAAATGTATCAAAGTTATGTTTAAATTCAATAAACAATTACAGCAGAAATTTTCATTTAAAGTTGTTTTATCGCACTAGTGCGATAAAATCGATTATTATCGCACTAGTGCGGTAAAATCGCTCATTACGTAACTCAAAATGAGCTATGTAATGAATGATTACCATGCTAGGAGTAGATAAACTTGTTTTAAATGTTTTGATTAGAGAATTACGAACGGCGGTTTGTTATGATTTTGAAAGGTTGGTAGCACGGCCGGATATAAATCTTCCTTAACGACAGCTTGGCGCGAGATTTAAAATTTCCGAATTTTAGAGCCGTGTTGGGTCTTAATGGTCAAACCTACAATATTGTCACGAATATCAGAAGTTGCACCATGTTCCGTTGCCTAGCCTGGCCCCGGTCTCCCCCAGTTCACTGCCGAATCAGCGAGACCGGCAAATTAAGGTCATGAGATGAGTATTTAACCAGCGTCTCAAGCCATCGAAGATCACTGGTCTCTGGGTCGGTCTATCGAGCATCAGTCCGAACTTTCTAGTGCCCGGACGGCTCGATACCTTCTCGGATATCCAGGCTGAACAGACTTGAGTCCTTGCGCAACCCAGTGGTGACCGTCGGGACTCTTGACCCTTTCAGCGCCTAAAGTAGGTCCTTTAGGAAGTGTCGATCATAGGGGTTCCCTGCTCGTATCGAGCGGGTTTCGCTTGGCGACACTTCAAAGGGGGCTTGCTGTGCATAAAGTAAGTCCTTCGGGCTTGTCGGTTACAGGGGTTCCCTGCTCGTATCGAGCGGGTTCCGCTTGGCGGCACATCAGAAGGCCTTACGCACACCCACACACACACACACCCCCGCGCACCCCCTCGTAGAGAGTGTTCCATGGGCGTCCCGCCTGTAGCGGTACTAGCGGCCCTCGTAATCTGGGGGTAAGATTTGGTTAAGCATCGTCTTGAGAATAAAATAAAGGAGACATACTTGTACTACGTTGTTGTTTCTCTTCCTGCGCTACCCCCAAAAAAAATTACAAGTTGTTAGCCGAAAATGTGCTCTACGACTTTTATCTAAAGCGTTTTACAATTAGATGAACCGTACAGGCGCAAAAAAATCAAAACCGTTTTCCCATGTGAATCTCCTATGTACAGGGTGCTCTTGGTCACCTGGTATTTTTATGTGTTGCGGTGCTTCGTATTTATCTCTGAGAAGCTTTATGAATTATATTTTTGCTACTGTCCCAATATTTATTATTTTACATTGATAGGCTCCAGTATATTCGCAATTGTAACTTGTTTTTATGTTCATTTAATGCAAATACATTGTCATAATTTAAAATAAATAGTTTTTAGGGCTCGTACATAGTTAGGTAATTCCATTTTACATTGAATTTTGCAATAGGAAATTTGTTTCTACATGCATAGTAACGATATCCTTCCTAGTCCGGCTTTTCTATTGGAATCGATTTACTCTAATAGTCTTACTGCCGATTATGCTTAAAGACCTATACAAAATTGGGAGATTTTATTTAACTGGTATACTTCTTGAAAATTACAGTGAACTCTTCAGTTATTTAGTTAATGATTGCCAAAGCAAATAACCCCTAATCATTGAAGTAAAGCGAAGTCCATATTAGATTATTTTCCAACTAAAAAATGCTAGCATTAATGGTCACGTAACCTTTAATTATTTTATGGATTAAATAGCCATATATCAAAGTAATTTTGATCAATCTCAGCATAATTTGCATAAGTTTATAAACTATACGAATGATAGTTAGTATTCAACATGTCGGATGCTCCAAACGACTACTTCAATTTTCATTACAATATACTAAAGTGGTACATTTTACTTCCCTTCGATAATCCTGTCTTGAAAGCGTTATATAATATCATCATAGTACCCCATGTGATCTTAATAACCTCGTGCGTAATTTTCGAAAGCGGAGGGCTTTTAGTAGCTACCGGAAGCGACTTTAGTTCTACTGTATTAATTATCGCTGTTCTCATGTTACATTTACAGACATCACAAAGGTGATACTTTTTTTTATTTATACTTTTCATATATGTATAATGACTGGTTTTGACTAGCAGTTTGCAGTATACAGAGTGCCACAAATTTGTGTGTAAGTATGGGGATCTCGAAAAGGGTAAGAAATACAGAGTTAGTTAAATTGTGACAAAATCGTGCAATTTGGATAATAAAATGCCGATTTAAAAATTTAAATTTTTTTAAGTACTTCGGAAAGCATACGACTGAACATTTGGAAATTAGTTTAAACTTTTTGCTAATTTATTTGATGAGATAAGTGTAAATGAATGACATTTCTCTATTCCACTTTCTTCTTTTTCAACGTGGCAGTATCATAATGGAGATCTGACGTTTCGGTTTTTGGTTTTTATCATCAACTTTAATTTTTCTTAATGCGTCATATGGCTTTTTCTTTGCAATTTTACAAAAATGTTAAAAAACATTTTGTTATTATTCATCAGATAATTGAAAGTAATTGACACTTTGTCATTGAAACTATTTTCTTTCTAAAACATTACAATGTCAAATTGCTTCAAAGTTTTGGTCATCTAACATAATTTTTTAACGTGAAGTTGTAGTCCATTTTTTACTCAGAAAAAAACACTCAGTCTTCTCCACAAAAAAAATGTTTATATATATATTTTTAAGTACGACCCTATTTCTTCAGAAGATTCTGAAAGTTTTGTTTGTCTTGATTTAAATGATATTTAACTGTTGTCAGTTTAATTCGTAGTAACTAAATTCATTCATTCTTCTGATGTGTGCGTTCCAGTATCTTTGTCGAGCTTTACACCATCTTACGATATCACTGGTGTCAATTTGTCTTCTTAGGTCTCAGTTCCTTTTCTTATCCAGAAGGGTGTGGCCTGTTGTTATTGCGCGTATTGTTTTCATACCTGTTATTATTAGCATTCTTTTGGTTTTTGATGTATCGACTCTTGTGTCTGCTCCAAAGGTCATTACTGGCCTACTGGACCTAGTTTTAAATAAAGTATAGTAAGTATTTAAAAGAAGAAGTTGATGATGGTTAATAAAAATAGAACGTCGGACCTCAAATATGATATTGCCACTT
This sequence comes from Ips typographus, assembly GCF_016097725.1. NCBI lineage: Eukaryota > Metazoa > Arthropoda > Insecta > Coleoptera > Curculionidae > Ips > Ips typographus. The sequence continues at coordinate 4,844,396 of NC_138436.1, forward strand.
TTCAGAGGAGGTAAAGTGTCATTTATTTTCACTTTTCTCATCAAATAAGTCCACAAAAAAATAAAAATTAATTTCCAAAATTTCGTTATTTTTTGGATTGTCAGGAAAAATCGGACGATTTAAAATTTTATACGACGGCATATTATTATACTGCAAAATTTTTTAATTTTGTCATAATTTAATAAACTCCTTATCTTTTACCGTTTTTGAGTTATCCATACTTACACACAATTTTGTGGCACCCTGTACACTATGCGTTTGACGGTTTAAATTTTCAGAGTTATTAGATGGCATTTGACGAAATCAAAGTACCTAGTGATTCTTCAGGAGCTAAGGTCAATTAGTTCAGATCTGTACGACTTTGACTATCAGCTTACCTCCTTTGATGTTTCCGCCATTGACTTTTCCAGTACTTCGACGGGTCAAGAACGGTTCAGAATTTGTAAATATTTTTCTCTAGAGTTTATTGATCATTTGCACTATTTTAGAGCCCAAATACGCAACTTTAACGACCGCGCACTTCAAAAAGCTTATAATAAGTGCAAAAGAATAACGTTATTTTTTCTTACTTATACCTTCTTGAACATCTTTATATCATACATAGTAAATTACTGGAACAGCCCTAGAGAAGAACGCTGGAATCCTGCTTTAAACAAAACATCAACTTACAAAGGCTTTCCGTACCAGCTTTGGTTTCCATTCGACACTTCTATTTCTGATGGGTATTACTGGATTGCATTCCTGTACCAACCTTACGCCTTTTTCTTTCTTGTATCTGAATTTTTCTGTAAGTTGGAGTACGGGAGCTGGAGACAAATAGTGCCACTTTAATTAAATTCCTGTAATCAATATGACGATTGTCACCAACTCCCGATTCATGTCATAAATAATGTTGAATGTTAAAAGAGAATTTATGCAGGTATTGACATTCTATGCGTCTCCACTATCATTCATTTAACTGCTTTCATTCGAGTGTTGGGCCACCTTTTTGCTTCTGTGGATAGCAACGTGGACTTCAGTTTGACAGAGACAAAAGTGTTACAATTAAAGGAACACAGGCTGACAAAATGTATCAAACAACTAACGAAAATTTTCCAGTCAGATTGAAATTCTGTCCTGGTGAGGTCATTTCTTTACAATCCTTTTGTAGATGTTGTGACATGCTTAATAACCTGGTATCTTCTCAATTATTACTACAGGAATTTTGCATGACCTGTGTAGTTTGCTGTAGCATCTACAGATCCACTTCTCCTGTAAGTATAATCCAAAATTAAGAAATAAAATAAAATGTCATTACAACGTAAGTAATAGAAAAGCAAGTGTTTCGAATATTGTTGTTGGAGAAAGTTCGAGTGGTATTTAGTGGGGAGATTGAAACCGCCTACAACAGGTAACCATTTATTTTTTCAAAATTTTAAAGATAATGGGTACAATAATGGATACTTACCCCGAGTTTACCAAGGCCAAGTAAAACAAGAGATTCATGATGGGGTTAAAAGGAATTACAAGTGGGTACAGGAAAGCGACGTGCGGCAATTGCTCTAGGTAGAAGAGGATGGTGGCGGCCAAATGACAAAAAAATGTTTTTTTTTTTGGACTGGCTAGTGTCTTCCCTAATAGAACAGGTGATGAGGCTGCCTTTTGGATGAGGGCTACAGTAGTTTGTGGACTTGGGCTCAAATTTGACCCAGAAATTGGCGGCTTAATGATGATTCAGTGTTGATATATATCAGTTATGAGGCACGAACTGTTAAGAATTACTGGACCTTGTTAACAATTGTCGCTACTTGGTGAATTTGACAGATGAAGAGTCAATTGTCACTTTCAATACTTTACTCTCACATTGTTCCGTCATTCTCAAAATTTTGAATTAAATTTAACTCAATATTTTAGGGTGTGAGTTCAACAGAAATGGGATACGTGTCGACAATGGGTATTATAGCCGCTATCGAAATGTTGACAGTGTCATGGTTCAACCAGTGTTTCATGCTAGAAGTGTTCGAGCTTCTGAACCGTATTTACGAACTGGACTGGTTAAATTATAACACAAAAATGCGCAAAATGTTAGTGTTTCTAATGCAACGAGTACAGAAACCCTATTATTTCACTATGGGACTCGGTTTCCCTTTGAATTTGGGAGTTTTCTTTACGGTAAGACGTTTGTTTTCTTTACTTGCGAATTTATGTCCTCTGTGCTATGGTTTTGTAGATGATCAAAACGTCTTATTCTTTGTACGCCTTGTTGACTAATACTGGTTCTAAAGTGTCCACTTAAACAAATGTATGATGTTCGCTACAGAATGATGTACACCAAATCTAACAATAAAAAAGCACCTTCAGCAATATCAAATTATCTTCTATATTTCAACCCTCGCATCGTATATAAACTATTATACAGTGTGAACCCCGAAGAATCCCCGCAATTTATTATGGAAAAACCGCATGGTCCAGAATTCTGAAAATTTTACAGCAACAAAAGTCGATACGTGCAGTTTATCTAATAGTTATTTATACAGCAAGTGACTTCCATTTTTTATTCACGAAAAGCGTAGCGAGTGGCATTCAAGTTCTTCGAGTGAATAAACTGGTTTAAGTCATGTGTTTTATACAATATTTTATTAAATTTCGACTTGTTATATTAAAAAAAAACTAAAATTACAGTTCTATTAAATTAGCACCGCGCCCCGTAGATGTGACATTGATGTTTGTTTGTTTACATCTGTTAATAGGCGAATGTCACTCAGAATAATTTCAATAGTATATTCTATATTAAGAGCGGAAAGTATATATTTGCCGCTTGCACATGAAATTTGCAGCTTGAGGCGAAGCCGAACGCTGCAATCATGTAAAAGCGGCAAAAGTACTTTTGGCTCGAAATATAGACGATATTTTTTCGACGACTGCTGTGGGGTGGATTAGAAGGACAACTCGCATCATTTTCGTCGCTCGAACTCATTGTCACCGATAAATCACTTTGACGGAATGTGGTTATTTCAAACAGGTATGTCAAGCGTTGTTATGGAAACGCCGAAAAAAGTTGGTGAGTAGATTGTTAGTAGAAAGCGAAAACGCTCTAGAGCAGAAAATCTCTCTTTCTGCTGGCGCGCGGCAAATAACCCCTTTCTGCTTCTAAATGGAAGCGTACATGAGGTACTTTCAAAGTAAGTCGTCGAAAAACATTTTTAAACATCTAGTGAATAAAAAATGTTTAAAATCGTTGCTAAGCCTTGAATAATTGACTAGTTATAGGACGAAATTTAATAAAAATTATTTTCAGTATGTAGCGGTCGTCTCAAAAGTAAAAAAAATATAGTTAGTTGTATTTTTTAAATGGAATACCGAGTATTTTAATTTATTTTCAGAATCTACTTTGCAAATAAAAGATGATTTTATCAAGGTTTAATATGCCTACACTCTACAGTTTCTCAGATATTCATTATTTTGTAAAAATGTAGAACACATTTTAAAGTTTAATCACCTAACGTCTGTATGATTTTCATTAACAAAAATTGGTTTGGGTACTGCCAAAAGATCAAGTTTTATGATTCAGGAGTGATAAATTGTCTCATACAGGATATCTCACATTTTTTAGTCAATAATGGCAACCTTTAAACCGTAATAACTCAACATAATCAAATGAAACACCCCCTATTTTATGGTTAGAGTAGATTCAAAATTTAATTGTCTATCGAAAACTATTAAAGTCTTCTATAGCTAACTATGCGGGATCACAAATATCGATATTTCTCGAATTTCAACTTATTTTTGATGCCGTCGTAAAATAGCTCTTGTTATTTTAAAAATACATAATTATTGCCATTAGTAGTAATAATGTCAATATTTGTTTGGAGACATAAAATCATGATCTATTTGAAGAAATTAAATTAAGTACTTAAAGAAACAACAGGTTAATCTTTATAAGATTTATTGTAGGGAAGGAAGTAAAAATTATTTAATAAAAGATGTTCAAAACATCTCTCAACACACAACGTACTCTCTTTTGAAATCTTTCAGCGACATTGTTAAATATTTCAGGGGATATTGTCCTGAAAGCTTTCCTGATTTGCGCTTTCATATTGCTTGGTCTTGTCCAATCAAATATATGCTCATTATACCACCCCATACATTTACTGACCATCTGTGCTGGTTATGTACTATTCTCATTTTATGGAGATTCGAATTGTAATAATAATGAAAATTACGTCATTTGACGGATCCGTTATTGTGAAATGGCCATTCATCGCTAAACAGAACTAAATTTACAAAATTTTCATTTTCTGCCACTTTTTCTAACATCCACATACAAAATTCGATTCACCTAATCGTTCTCAGAAAGTTCTTGATAAAATGTAATTTTATAGTCATGATAATTATGCTTTTTAAGAACTCTTGAAATACTTGCTTGGCTGATATTTAAATTTCTTCCAATTTGGTGTTGTCCTACATGGGAATTCTCAATGACAGAGCCGATGACTTCCAATTCAATGTTTTCATTTCGTGTAGCAGTCTTGTGTTTTGTGGGTTTCTCATATTGAACACTACCACTTTGTCTAAATTTACTTAATAATCTTATAAAAGCGAATTTGTTTGGATGTCTTCTGTTGGGAAACTTTGTAGCGTAAACTCGTGAGGCCAATAAACAATTTTTCAGACATTCTCCAAGAACAAAGATCATATCTATCATTTCTTCCATTGTATAAACTAACATTTTAGAACAAAGAATTTACAAAAACTACCACTAGAGAACGAAAAATTACCACTAAAGAACGGTTTGACAGCTTCAAATAATAATTTGCGTCAAAGCTGCGACGTCGCGTCATTTACAACAATTTCATTCAGTGATAATAACTGGTACCAAATTTCCGTAAAAAATAGTTGAAATTCGAGAAATAGCGATTTAAAAAAAACACGCATGGCTAGCTATAGAAGACCTTGATAAGTTTCGATAGATTATTAAATTTTGCATCTACTGTAACTATAAAATAGGGGGCGTTTCATTTGATTTGGTCGAGTTATTACGATTTAAAGGTTGCAATTATTGACTAAATATTTTGAGACATTCTGTAGGAGCTAGACAATTTATCACCCCTGAATCAAAAAACCTGTTCTTTTAGCAATACCCAAGCCAATTTTTGTTAATAAAAATCATACAGACGTTGAGTGATTAAAATTTAAAAATTGTGCTATATTTTTAGAAATTAACGAATATCTGAGAAACTGTAAAGTTTAGACATATTTCACCTTAACAAAATAATCTTTTATTTTCAACATAGATTCTGAAAATTAATTAGAATACTAGGTATTCCATTTGAAAAAATGTAACTTTGATACGTTTTTTACTTTTGGGGCGACCGGTATATATTGAAAATAATTTTAAAAGATTCTTTCGATAGCCCTATATTCATTCCAAAATCATACATATTTTAACACTAAATAGTTTAGTCTGGTATATATTTTTTTACATAAATTAATATTGTTACACTTTACTGGGTTCTTTTTGATAAGTGAGACTTTGAATAAACTCAACAAACTGTATTTATTGATTACGCAACAATTTGCAACACTACAGATCACTTTTTAAACCACTAAAGTCACTTTTACCATTTCACTACTTCGTTCTTGGTTTATCGCGCCACTCTTATTTCACAACTCACAACTGACTACTGACTGTCCGTCGGCTCGGTCGGTTTATATATGTGTGGGTCATCGATTCTCGAACGTTCCTGTATGCACAGAATGTTCTCGCTCTACGTCCAGTAAACGTTTATCGTATCGCGAACATTCCATCCGATGCGCTGATTCAAGTTTAATGATACCGAGACATGTCCAAAAGTAGCTGTTTTGTGTATTTGCATTTTACATGGGGTTAAATGGGTAACTCCCCTATTTTAAGGCCTAGAGGGTTGAGACTTCGTATTAGGGGGGTAAGTTTGGGACACCTCTGTGATGCGGTGTTGCCAAGTTGTGCACTTGGAAAGTCCTACTGATTATAACAAAAATGTTAGTGGAACAACTCAACTTTGAAGTAAAAACTTGCAAAAACTTCAAGAAACCCACAGCATTGCACTTAAAGGAAGATCGAGTGCATTCTGATCTTACTTTTTCTATTCTTTCTTCTTTCGGTGCCGTGACTGTCTTCAAGCGTGGGCTATCTCCATGACAATTTGATTGAATTGGTCTCTATCTGTTGCTACTCGGAATAGTGGTTCTACGCCCAGTCCGGTCCAGTTTCTAATATTTCGCAGCCATTATAGCTTTTTGCGACTTATCCATCTTCTGCCTTCAACCTTTCCCTGAATAATCAGGCGAGGGATGTGATATTTATCACCTCGCATTATATGCCCGAAATAACTGACCTTTCTTGTTTTTATGGTGTTCAGGAGTTCTCGATCCTTATTCAGCTGTCCGAGTACTTCTTCATTACTGGTATGTGCAGTCCACGGGATCTTAAGGATTTCTCGATAGCACCACATTTCAAACGCTTCTATTTTATTCATGATGTCAACTTTAAGCGTCCATGTCTCACATCCGTACAAAAAATGCCCCATACGTAACAGCGGAGTGTTCTTAACCGCGTCTGAACTGTGAGGTTTCTATTAGTGAGAGTTGGTTTTAATTTGCTGAATGCCCTACGTGCCATTTCAATCCTCGCTCTTACCTCTTCGTCTCACGTTATGTCATTGTTCAGCCAGCTACTCAGATATTTGAAATGTGATACCAGTTCAATATTGTGTCCGTTGATTGTAATCGGAATTGGTTCTATGTTTATTCTGCCCACAGTCATCCATTTCGTTTTCTTGATGTTTATAATAATACCCCATCTTCGACCAGCCTCGTTCACTCTATCCAGCAGCATTTGCAAGTCTTCCATGTTTTCTGCAATGATGGCAGTATCATCTGCGTACCTTACGTTGTTTACAATTTCGCCACCTATCTTTACTCCCTCTATCCTGCCATATAAAGCCTCGTGAAATATGTTCTCTGAATAAAGGTTGAACAACAGGGGGATAAAACACATCCCTGTCTAACACCGGTTTTTATTGGTATTTTTTCTGTAACGCTGTCATCTAGCCTGACCACTGCTGTTTGACTATGATATAGGTTTATCAAAAGGCGCATATCATGATAGTCTACGTACGATTTCAAATACTGGAAAAGTTTTGTGTGTTTGACTCGATCAAATGCTTTTTCGAAGTCAATAAAACATATATACAGTGTGACCCATTTAGAATGGAAACACCCCTATAAAATTTTAGGTTATTAACCGATTTCAATGATTTTTTTTTTTGAAATAATTAGGAATGAAATGTCTATTACGGGAGAAAATTTTAAATATTTATTTCAGTTTTCAGGTCATATTACGATACTTTTTCTTGATAGAAAATGGAGAATTTTTATTAGCGATTTTTTTATTGAAAAAATTACTACGCCACTGGATCTATAGTGCTTTCAAATAGCTGTGACCAAAATTTCATGAAAATCCATTCATTAATAACAAAGTTATGACAAATTAAAATTCAAAAATCCTCTAAGCTAACGGTCACAAAAGAACACCCTGCATCAACTGTTGCCATAGAAATGGTGTTACTATTTATTTGTTTATTATTACTTATTAATAAATTAATTTCTAAAAAAAAAAATCCAAAAAAAAAAAAATCAAAAAAAAAAAATTAAAAAAAAATCAAAAAAAAAAAATCAAAGAAAAAATAAAAAAAAAAAATAAAAAAAAAATTTGGTCACAGCTATTTGAAAGCACTATAGATCCAGTGGCGTAGTAATTTTTTCAATAAAAAAATCGCTAATAAAAATTCTCCATTTTCTATCAAGAAAAAGTCTCGTAATATGACCTGAAAACTGAAATAAATATTTAAAATTTTCTCCCATAATAGACATTTCATTCCTAATTATTTCAAAAAAAAAATCATTGAAATCGGTTAATAACCTAAAATTTTATAGGGGTGTTTCCATTCTAAATGGGTCACACTGTAGGTAATTTTTCGAAACTCACAACTCTTTTGTAATAGTGTCCTCATGCAGAAAAGGGCTTCACGTGTGCCTTGTCCGTTACGAAATCCAAATTGTTCTTTTCCAATATTGTGTTCACATTTGGCATAAATTCTGTTGAGGAGTATCTTTAAGAGTATTTTTATAGTATGACTCATTAGGCTAATTAAAAGCCTTAAGTCATTGCACTTGTGAGCTTTGTTGTTTTTGGGTAAAGCGATGAAGATCGATTTCGTGCTGTTGATTGGTGTATTGCTTTTTGAACTTCGGATTTGAGAATGTTTGGACCGTGTTCCGCCATATAATCAGTCAGTAGGTTTTCTATCGTTTTGCGGGTACTGTTGCCATTCATTACACTGATCTTCCCTTGTTAACAACGCCTTTTCATCATTGTTATGCAGCACTGTTGTGTTTTTTCTTTTATATATGCCAGAATGTTCTTTTAGCTTTTTATGTAAATTAAAGTCATCGTGTATGGTCTGAAGATGTTCGATTTCTTTGCAGGATTCCCGAAGCCACATTTCCTTTGCTTCCTTAATTTTTTTGCGAATTGAAAGATGTATTCTCTTGTATTCATCAGGATTCTTGTTTTTATGTTTTCGTCTCTCCTCCGGGAGATTTAATATGTCCTGTGTCATCCATTCCTTTTTTCCCTTTTTTCCCTTTGGCTTTACTAATTGTTGAACTCTTCCATTTTTCAACGAAGTTTTGATATCTCGCCAATTTTCTTCGACACTTTTGTTTTCGAGGGGATATGACATAGTTGTATGTATATTACTGTTTAGTTCCTGGGTTAGTTCTTTAATGGTTCCGGTGTCCTTTAGTACATGTTGTTGTATTCGTGAGGTCTTCGTTTGTTGTTTCATCTTTTTGAGTCTGATGTTTAGTACTGAGCACAGCAAATTATGATCAGAGTGCACATCTGCTCCAGGATATGTTTTCGTTGACTTATTACTACATGGTCGGTTGATCAAGATATAGTCGATTTGATTTCTTACAATGTTGTTCTGCGTATGTTGGGGGGACGTCCATGTGTACAGTCTCCTGTTTGGAAGACTGTACCAGGTATTTGTAATTACGAATTCTTCTTCCTGGCAGAACTGTATAGGTCGTTTTCCTCTGTCGTTACGCACTCCTAGGCCGTACTGTCCGGTGACATATTCTGTTGTTTCTCTGCCCACCTTTGCATTCCAGTCTCCCAGAATTAGAGTGATTTCTTGTTTCTTGGTCGCCTTCATTATGTCTTTAATTTGTTGATAGAACTCGTCGCCCTCGTCATCATTATGGTCAGTTGTAGGGGCATAAACCTGAACAATGTTTACGTTTATAGGTCTCATCGCCATCTGCAGTGGCATTACTATGTCTGACAAGGGCACAAAGTTTCGAACTGATCTGCTGAGGGATTTATTCAGTATTATGGCCACTCCTATTCTGTGAGATGCATCTCTCGTTCCGGATGTGTACACTGTATAATCTCCCGAATCGAAATTGGTTGCGTCCGGCCATCTAGTTTCGCATACTCCCTTTTTTTGGGTTAGCATTTAGATTCTGCTTTCACCCCTTACACCCCACTTTTTCTATTAACCATTTAAAAATGCTGCTTGCAATTTTCTTTAGACAAATTTTTTTGATTTGCAACTGATAATATCACATAGCTTATAAAAACAAAGCTCAAAAATATGCACTAAAACGGTGTCATTGGTCTAACAAAATCTTTCTTAGAGCCATGGACCAAAAATTCAATGTGTGTTCAAATTTATAAAAAAACAGTTCGGTTCCGTTAGATAAATCCCTACAACTATATGTATTTACTATATTTTGTTGTAAAATCAAAGACAAAAAATTTACGCTTGGGTGCAAAATAAGTCACTTTGTACATGTGAGTCAATAATAGAGCAGAGTTTATTATCTCATTTATTTTGAGAAACACAAAAAAAGGTTAAATAGACAAGTTTTAGAGAATATTTATATTTATAGTTTCAAATTACTTTCGGGTATACAGGTTCATAAGGCGTGACAGATAAAACTTTAGATTTTTTAAAATAAAATCCCATACCCCCGTTTTTAAAACATTTTTAAATTCTTCATAAAATTCTAAAACTTTTTTGTTAATAATGACATCATCTAATATAGATCTAAAAGATCATCTAATCATTGACATGACATATTCCATTGTTTCTAAAAGCAGAGTACTCATATTTGGTACGAACGTTCTACAGAAACGACCATAGTTATTTGTATACCTAAGCCGTGAAATGGTATTTGTCCGGCCGAAAGAACGTTTGGCGTCCGAGGCCGTCTTACGGCAATCTTGAGGACAAAAAAATTATTTCACGGCTGAGGTGTACACAACATTTTTTGTTCAAACGATATTTATTTAGAAATTCTTAATTTTTGATAAATAAAATGAGAAGGGGTTAGCAATCATGGTCACGTTTATTGTTAATATTGCTGGTTATGCATTGTGGATGTGACGTTGTGACTCTTGTCAGAAATATTTTCCATTTTTCCATATACGCGAAAATGAAATTGGGAGACGAAGATTGCTGTACTGATATGGATGGGTGTTCTGCTGTAATTGGTACACACAGTAAGCACATAGAGAAATCGTAACCCGCAACCATATGCGTAGACGGTGACATAGGGATTGTTAATTTACTTTTTCCCTGTATTTTTTTTCGCCCGTTGCTATTGACACCGGCCGTAAAAGTGCATTTCAGGCCGCTAAACTGTACGTGAATTGAGTACTTCACGTCTGTTTGAACAAAAAAATTATTTATGCAAATAAACTTGCGTTACAGTTCTTCAATTTTTTAAAATATATTTTGATTGTTTCAATTTAAAATTTTCATACATTATTCGTATTTCTGATAGATTTTACGATAAACTTCAACTTTTATTAAGTATGTCATACACCCAATTTGAGTAGCCTGCGATTTATTTATGTTTTTTAATTGTTACCTTCGATTTTTGTTTTCTTTACTAAACTAAGTTACGATAAACCAAATATGCAGGTTGTTACAATCTTTTTACTTATTGCTAATAAAATTAAAACATATCTAGGGCGTGGATAATTGAGCATGAGATAGCCCTGCTAAGCAACACTTTTGGGTTTTAAGGTAGTCGAAAACATACACTGAACTAGGTGAAATGTACAATCTATATTTACAAATTTACAATTTACAAAGAATAAAAACAGTTAAGGCTGAAGGCTTAAAATTTACTCAGAAAATTACTCGAACGCAGTTCTAGGGCTGTTTCTAACTCCTAACTTAAAACATACCGCCCTTACTGCCAGATTTACTGGAGCCGGGGACGAATCGGGATGCAGCGCTACAGCACGATCCTCCAGGCCAATGTCGTTGTTGTAGAATACCTAGGCAGAAATCAAGAGCAGCAAACAGCACTCAAAAACAATAAGCTAACTGACCTTGACTCGGTTAATCTGTTAAGTTGCAATAAGCCAGAATAAAGGTCCACTTCTAGTGGTTACTACAAGGGTTAACCATGCCAAGGTCAATACTTAAAAAGTCAAACAGTAACTATTACTCTAAATGCTATCAAGTTCCAGTTCCTTTGTGAGTCACAATAAAACTATAACCCACTAACCAGGCAAAATGCTCCCTCCAAAACAGTCACCACACTCTTGGTGGTTTAGCACGTGGCTATCCGCTGCCCAGTTATCCAGCAGGAAAACAAAATGGTGCCTGAATCTTTGTTCCCTTCCAATCCACCAATCCACGAACTCTTAGCTCCCTGTAGCTACCGCGTGGTTTTGTCCACGGCAAATCAACCAACGACCACTCCCTGCTTGTTTCCAACAAATTACCCTGCTCTGACTTCAGGAGACAGGCTTTGACCACAACCAGGAGGGGCCCTTCAGATAAATCTAACCTTACATACCCATGTTAACACATGTCAAGAAAATTACCTTTTTATTTCCAAAAAAGGACGAAAAAGCAAAACGGCCCGCTTCCAACCACTGGAATACTGCCACCCTTAAATAAAACCAACATTAAAACCTGGGTTGCTTCTAGCAAATTAAGGCAACTTACCAAAATGGCGGAAACAAACTCACACACACGCGTGTCACAAAATCGAACACCAAATTCGTGGAACTCGCTCGATAGTCAGCGTGAAAAAGAACTGGCCAGATGACAAATTGGCCTTTTATAGACTTGCACAATTCTAGAATCTCAGCGAACAAACTTTTCAAGTTGGTGATGCACCATTTTCCTTGAACTCTATTGACACTATTGACATAGACTGGCCGGCACAACAAGAATGACAACCAACTGTCACGACCATGGAAGTATACAGATGTTAAAGACGATTCAGTCGATGTTAACTCTGAATCACGGACAAACAAGTTACGGGCAAGGTTAACACTTACCGTAACAAATGGAAATTATGTCTATTTACGAACCCGTTTTGTGGAAGGTTGCCTTGTCCGAGAACAAAACTGTGTCAAAAAAGTTCAAGTTGAGCCTTATTTTAGCGTGGGCCCGGTTACAAAATTCCATGCGTTTTTGGAAATCTTCCTCAAGAAGTTCCTGATGAAACATGATGTGATACGCGTGGAAATGGTTTTCCTTTAACATACGTTGCACAGAGCTTTTACTAACGTTCTGCGCATCAGCCACTTTCTCCTGACTTACAGAGGGGTTTTCCACGACTTGCAACATTACATCCAGTTTCTTTTCTTCTGTTCGAACCGCCCTATCTCGAACTGGTTTGGGGTAATCCACTTTCCCGGTTTGTGAAAACCGTTCCAATAGATTCAGAAAGCTCCGCTTATCTGGATGGCGTCGTTCTGGATAACGTTCTGCGTAAATCCCACTCGCAAAAAACAGTTTTTTTGGGACACAATATGAAAAGCACTCCCAATAAGAAAATCATATCCACAAGCTCTTCTCTGCTATAATTCATTATAAAAGACGCCTAAACCACTTAAGTAAGATATGAAATGTCATATAACAATTTTATTTGTCAAAAAAAGCCTCATGTCACTTTAACCGAACCTGTAATTAAATTGGTATATCAGAGCCACCTTAGTTTTTTTTTTAATTCAACTGCTTTTGAAACACTGAGGGTTTTGGCAAATATCTTTAAAACGGTTATGAATATCGGTAAGGATATAATTAGAACAAAGTTTTGTTTTTTAATTCAGCATCCAATGACATCAAAATATACAGGGCGTTCTATTTACAATAAGAATGAAAAAGCTCTTTAAAGTTCCAAAGGTTTGACAGTCAATTTTGGAGACCCTGTATAATTTAGATCGTCCAAATTTGGTCAGTATGATTGTTAAGCCTTGGTTAATGCATTTCTGGTTTAAATCAAATAACCACCTACCAGTTTTATTTTTAGCAACTTGTATATCCAGTGATGTATAACCAATTTTTTTTACATTTTATTTTTTTGCGCCCATTTTTGTCAATCGATTTTAATAACATTTTAGGGTTATGTAGAAAAACATAGAAAACACCTAAACATGTAGAAAAATAGGGGGGTTGCAATTAAGGAAAATATGTCATCATGACGTCACATTTTTGTGGGACACCCTGTATAACCAAAACTATTTTCCATAAATGCATTTTGTTCGAAGATAATGTGTACAAAATTTGAAAGTCCTAAAATAAATAATAACTCAGCTGCAAACGACGGGAGCTGAGAAGAATCACCCTGTATATGCTTAGTATTCGAATTCATAATGTTTAATTTTCAAAGTCCCTACGGCATGCAAGGACAAGTGATTGGTACCAAAATTATTGTTCTTGAAGCCATTGCAACTTTTTTGCATTTTTATGAAACGGAAGAAGATTTAACGTAAGCCATTGTAACTGTAGCATGTACAATTTTATGGGTCCCTTATGTTAAAATGGCTATTTCATAAAATCAGAAGATTTAAGAGCAGCTTAACTGCTCTTCAAGCCATTGCAACTTTCTTGCACAATTTTCATGAGACCCTGATGTTACAATGGCTAATATGTATAATAGAGTTTTGCAAAATGGAGGAAAAATGACTGAATTCTTAAAGCCGTTATAACCATTATATGTACAATTTTTATGGGTTCCTTATGTTAAAATGGCTGACAAATATCATATTGCAGAACAACGAATTATCCTTCAAGCCATTGCAACTTTTTGCACAGTTTATTGGGACCCTCAAATTAAAATTACTGATTTGCAAAATAATAATATTGTAAAATAAACTTGCATTGCAGATTGACCATTGGTGCACTAGAATTAATTACCAACATCTTCAAATTCATTATACGTAATATGCTTTGAAACATTTTGTTGTCTTCGCCACGCGGCTCTAGGATAAATTCCGAGTTTATCGGTTAAATAAAACGTCTGCTTAACTGTAACACTTTAATGAAGACTGTAGGGCTCACAATTTGGTTTAACCGGCGCGAAAAAACTAACAGAACTAACTAAAGGGCTCATAAAACACGAGGCTTTCGTCCGGTGACCGTGCTTCTCTACGCCTCGACAACGACTCTCTCCTCCCTGTACTTCTTCGCTTTTGGTTCGCGCCGTCCACCTAGATGGCGCTGTAATAACAGCCTCAACAATTTTATCAGGGAAATATGTAAGTATGTAGGTACAAATACATATGGTCCAGGGCACTAATGGGAGCGATGCACGTCATCAGTGAGTTTGACGTTTTGAAAATGCATTCGTATTGCTTAGCGATTAGTTGCGACCTGTAGCGCTCTCTTTCTAACACGCGCTTATTAACTGAACGCAATTCTGACACAAACGTGACCTTCTCGATCTCGACGTTAAACGAGTTGTGTGCGTTGTTGCCAAATTGCTAGTTGACCGTTTGCTGTTTTTGTTTTTGTTGTTGATGACTTGACTAAAACTTCATGCCCTATGCCTATCTCTAGCCGTTTTCGAAATATTTGATGTTTTTCCAAAAAAGTGACAGTTGCAACGCTCAACATATTTTTGTACTATGTTAAAACCGTATTTCATTTTGCAATGAAACTTTGGGTTATTGTAAATAAAGGATCGTTTTATTAAACTGAGGGTGCGTAACGACTCATTTGTATACAGGGTCGTCAAAAAAAAATCATAAACTTGCCACTAAAAAAAATGAAAAATCTCAAGTTTTTTAAATGGAAACCCCCATTTTTTATGACGGAATCATTTTGAGCATTAAAAATTACTATAAGTTTCAATTTACTTGCCTATACCTAAATCCAACCCATTTCGTTTTATTTGAGAATAAACATTTTTTTATTAGGCTGCATGCTCGGCTGCATGGTTGGAATTAGCTGGTACTCTAGTTGGCCATGCTTTTGACACACGGTGATATTGGAGACCTGCAGGGCATGTTAATAACACTAGTTTTGAGTGTTTTGACAACTGCAAATATGCCGTCGCAGTTACGTTATTCAAACCAAGATTACTTAAATCTGTTTATTATTTACGGAGAATGTGATAAAGTTGTGAGTAGAACATGTGAGGTATTTGCCGCTCGTTATCCAGAAAAACCAAAGCCATCACGAAAAGCTGTCAAGCAAATAATTGAAAATTTTAAGAATACGGGATCTGTGAAGATAAAAGCTATTAAAACAAAACCAATCCTTAATAATACCAATGTAGAAATTGCAATTTTAGGCTATTTTGTTGCAAATCCAACTTTGTCAATAAGACAAGTTTCCGTAGAATCAGGCATATCCAAAAGCTCAATTCAGAGGATCCTGAAGAAACATAAATTTCACCATTTTTCATTTAAATTAGTGCAACACTTAAAAGAGGTTGACTTTCCGAAGAGAGTTGTTTTTAGTGAGTTTTTGCTGACTAGTCACTATGGAGATGAATTGTTTTTGAATAATATTATTTGGAGCGACGGGGCCAAATTCACTAAAAATGGAATGTTCAATAGACATAATTCACACTACTGGTGTGACATAAATCCACACGTAATTAGAGAGAGACATTTTCAAGAAATCTGGAATTTTTATAATAAAAAATGTTTATTCTCAAATAAAACGAAATGGGTTGGATTTAGGTATAGGCAAGTAAATTGAAACTTATAGTAATTTTTAATGCTCAAAATGATTCCGTCATAAAAAATGTGGGTTTCTATTTAAAAAACTTGAGATTTTTAATTTTTTTTTAGTGGCAAGTTTATGATTTTTTTTTGACGACCCTGTATACAAATGAGTCATTACGCACCCTCAGTTTAATAAAACGATCCTTTATTTACAATAACCCAAAGTTTCATTGCAAAATGAAATACGGTTTTAACATAGTACAAAAATATGTTGAGCGTTGCAACTGTCACTTTTTTGGAAAAACATCAAATATTTCGAAAACGGCTAGAGATAGGCAGAATTTTGTGAGGAATCCAAATATGTAATAATATATAGGGTGTTCTATTTAAAATAAGAAAGTTGTGATCGACTTCCGGTATAAACGGAAGTGCAACCATCTTGAAAAAATTTTAGTTGGATTGGGCATGCCCACATCAGTATCCTGCCAAATTTTCAAAACTCTCCTATTTATACTTTTTCCAATATTAATCGATGTCTTTCGTCGCGCCGTTTCGTTCGATTTCGAGAGGCGACGAGACGCGCCGCTTTGCCCAAGTGGGCGGACACCGGCTAAATGACGCTTCCGTTCGCGACGCTTCGTCTAAGTGGGCGAGCACCTTTATGTTATTGCCCCCGATAGTTGCATTCTAAAGTGATAATTGCATTTCGATAATTGCACTGTACGTATCTATAACGTAGAGCCTATTGCTAGTACACTAATTGTTGTCCTTGCGCAGTTTTTTGACTTTTTATAACCAAACAATGTCAAACGCGATGTCAACAAAAATGAAGCAAGTTCCGATACGGTTGGATACGGTTGGAACTTGCTCATTGAGCTCTATAGAGCAAAATATGGTTGCAGCAAAACCAAACAATACCCTTAAAAATCAAGAGTTTATCTGGCGGCAGTTTATGGATTTCTGTGTCGATAGACACTACGTTCCAAATTCAGCAACCACAGTTCCTGTTTTGGCAAATATTTTAACAGATTGGGCCTTCAACATGAGGAAAAAAGTGGAGACGAGTATAAAGATTACACAATTAAGACTATTTGGAACCTATCAGCAAAAACTTTAATGGAAAAATATCATAGTGACTACAACATACATTTCAATCCATTTACGGACATTGACTTTAAAGTTGCTTGAGATGCCAAAAATGCGAAGCGAAAACAACTACCGGAATCACAAGAATAAAGAAAAGTTAGTGCAGTGGCTTTAAAATATAAAAAAATTACAAAATTAGTGCGCAGCTGCGATGAAGATACGCCAGAAGGTTTACAAAAAAAGACGTTTTTGGTATTTTCGTTTGAATTGGTATGGCGAGGAGGAGAAGGTTCCAAATATTTGTTAAGTTATTTTGCTGAAGGGACTAACAACTCGGGTGAAAAAACCGAAAGAATTGAATATAATCCAGTATTCACCAAGACTACTCAGGGAGAAGGACCATGCGCATCGTCGAAGTGGCTAATAATCAAAAAGGTAAATCCAGACATGTGCCCAATCCGATTATATAAAAAGTTTTTGGAAAAACGCAAAGGTATAATGACTGACCGTTTCTTTCTTACTGTAAATCCAACATGGGCAATGAACAGGAAGTGGTATAAAAATATACCCACTGGAAGAAACACTGTAGCTAAGTGGACAAAATCTCAAGCAGATAAGATAGGTTTAACTAAAAAAGATGCTAAATTGACCAACAACTCGTTGCGAACCACAGCTGTTTAAAATTTAGCCAAAAATGGAGCTGCTGAGCAGCAACTAATAAAAGTTACTGGACATAAAAGTTCTAAGTCTATAAGCCCCTATCTCGATGAAGACCGTCATGTCACGATGATCCAAAAAATGCGAAACAGTAAACCACTCAAATATCGTTATCAAATATATAATTCTATTATAACAGATGCATCGACTTCCACGCAAGGGAATACCAAAAGCATTTATTATAATAATTGTGTATTTCATTGTAATTCATGTAATTTTTAAATGAATAGTTTATTGTATGTTCCTAATTTAATATACTTTGTTAAACGTTCTATTGCTTATTGAGCTCCATTGAGCAATATAGTCACGTTTAGGGGTGCGTAGTGAGGGATGGTAGAGAAACAACTCAGGTCACAGGTAAGCCTCGTTTATTGTAAGAAAATAATGTAAATAAGGTATAAAGCGGGGTCAATCTTACCCCCAGGTTAAAAGGGCCAATACTGCCTTAATCGCCGACGTATGCATGAAAGTTCGGGAAGGTGAGTGTGGTTCAGCCCTTCAGCTACACCGTAAAGGAGACACGCAAGGTGTTCTTGTCCGATGTGACCAAAGGACCAAGTAGTCAACTAATTGGGTTAAGGGTTCTAACGGTCACTTCAAGTTGCGAGAGAACCCTTCTGTTTTCAGCCTGGGATCCTAAGAGGGCAAAGACATTAATATATGAAGAGTCCACGGAAGAAAGGCGAAATATCCATCAAACACTGTTTTGAGAAAATCAAAATTTAAACTTTAGAGCACTTACTAGCATAGTATAATTTGAAAATTTTTGGATTTATTTGTACTGGCTTATTCTATGTACTGTTTTGCATCATATTTGATGGACATCAGATTTAAAAAAAAATACGGGATTAAAAAAATGCTTTATTAAAAATAAAAAACATTCGTAACACGGGAAAAAAGCGAAATGTCCTATATTTAAAAAGCGAAATGTCCTATATTTATAAAAAAAACGGCGAAAAATGCGAACTGTCGTATTTTTAGATAATGAAAAATTGCCCTTATCTTTTTCTTGTCTTTTTTGATTGGGAGTTATGAGGTAAGCCTTTGTAAAACGACCTGGCATTTTCAGAGGTGCAGAACTGGCTCAGATGAAGCAAATCTTTGAATTTTTCCTGCGTTATTTTTATTGGATCTGCAAAAGAAATACTGCATAAAAAACAAAAAATGTTGAGTTGTAAAGCAAACTTACCGGTGTATAACTTTGGTGGTAAAATAAACTCTCTCATTGGAAGCTGCAGCTCAGATGTCGCAATGCGTGGCCTGATAATCGATGATCCAGTGTCCATTATAGGCATCTCTGTGTTCCAAAAGTCGTGGATGGCAATTTGATATTCTTAACTCCCGGATTGGTCGTGATTTATATGGCGGTTTTTTCACGTACATGGTGTCCAACAGTTGAGACCAGTTTCGTATAAGTGATTGGTCAACTTCCAGGACATTGAAAGGATTAGGTTTAATTCTGCATGATCTAATTTCCCTGTACCAGTCTTCCGGGAGCTCAACTCTAATTTTTTGGTTAATCACGCCCATATCTCGATCGCACTCCATATAGGAGTGCCCTCTGATTGGAAACGTTACAACAATACTGTCTAGTCTCTTCGTAACATGAACGACATAATGAAGATAGCGGAACACGGTAAAGTTTTTGTTTTGACCTCCACATGAATCGCAAAATATGTGGAGGTGACGTACTCTTGCATCAAGCTGAACAAAGATAAAATGATGAAGAAATGATACGACTTCATTTGAGCCCTTGCCACCTATGGTTTCGGGATAAGCGTAAAATGTCGCACTTCCTGTAGACAATACATGAATATTAAATGAGTTCAGAGTGAGCTGTCTCTTATAATACACATCATTAGTCGGAAAATTAGGAATCGGTAAATTTTTTTGGAAGTCCATGGCGACAGCTTCAATTTCAACATTCTTCATAGCTGTTTTTCGAGCTTTCCTCTTTCTTTCATAGAATACCTCAGCTTTAGCTTTGTGTAATTGGTTCTCCGTAGTAAGTTTTTTGATCTTATCCTCAATGTCTATTTGGGAAGATGCATCAAGACCTACATTCAGCTTCGTCTGAAGAACCTTTACCTCAGCTGTGAAGTTGTCGCAGGTACTGCAGGTATCGGAACGCGGATAACCGAAACTGATGTTAAAATGTTTATTAAAAATGTTGCGATATGTTTCGTATGAGACAGCAGAAGGATTGGTGGCCTTGTAGATATTATACATTTTTTTAATATTTAATTCTTCGGGAAGGTAGACTTCCTCTGTTTTTTTTCTACTGTAATGGCTTTCTCTTCCTTTAAAACTTCTTATATGTTCGAGAACTTCATTTAATCTCTCCTGCGACAATGCATGTTTTTTCTTATTTTTTCCCCGCTTGTCTATTGGCGCACTTCCCGAAGCTTTCAAACTTTTTTGAATATTTTCAAGTCTCTTTCGACCGATTCCATGAATGCAAACTGGAATGTCAGTAGTTTCATTTTCAGTCACTGTTCTTACTCTAAAAGCGTATGAAGCATCGTGCAATTTAGCTGTAGCTTCATTTGCAGGTCTTCGTCGTTTCACGGGCACTAAAATAATAAGTCCTGCCAAGTAATTATTTTGCTCGTTATAAACCATAGCGTTGAATTGTCTAACAATATTTGAGCGGTTTTCCTCATTTACGACGGAAAAACACTTTAATCTTTTGCAATGGCAATTCTCACCTGTTTCGTGACTCTGTTGTCTCATTCGCTTCATTACTTCACTGGTTCGGCCTGTTATTTTCTTTTTCTTAGCTGTTCTTTGACGAGTATTCAAATCACCACTGTCACTGTCTGTACTGTCTGACATTATTTACAACGTGTTTGTAGGTCTTTTTTAAGAAACAACGCACTTAACTTCCCAAACGTCAATCGTAAACTAAACGTTTACAGCTGCACGCAGTATGTTGACGATGTGGACATTTCACCTTTCTCGACTTTTCGCATGGACCTTTCGCGTTTCTTCGTTGTAGGGATATTTTCACACACAGTTTAAGCTGTGAGGCTTCGCGTTTCTTCCCTTTTTGACCACGGCATAAAAATATACTACTAATAACCTACACGTTGCCATGTTTAGCTCAAAAATAATAAAAATGTGACATTTCGCCTTTCTTCCGTGGACTCTTCATATACTAACGTATATAGATGAAAAAAATAGGAGTGGGGTGCACGCTGCGGAAAGTCGCGTTTGCTAAACCACTTAGCAATGCGACCATATACCACCGACCGATAAACCACTGCGTTTGCTAAACCAATTTAGCGCTCGGACAACAAGTATCCAGTGGCGGCGAACTTATTAACTAATATTTTACAAATTATTTTTTTACCTATGCATTTTTCACTTTTTATTTTTAATCAATTCATATGGATGTCATTTTAGAACTATCAGTTTAGGTGATGTAGATTATAGAATGCTTACTGGCCACTCTTCTATCATGCAAAGTACATGGAGTTTCTAAATTTTTAAAAGTCGTTTATTAACGTGTTGTAATATTAACTATTTTTTTATAGTTGTGGAATAAGTATCTTTTTTTTTGCACTATTTGTAGTGTCCGCAGGTCCGCAGGTACGTTTCATATATTAAAATTAACAACTGTTGTACTTTTGTCATCAAACATGTAGATTTTTATAAAAAAATGTTGTATTCAACACATGCAAAAAGTCCCTTTTGAACTTACGAGTCTTTTAGCACGACTTCAGTCTCGTTTAACAATTTTCACGTTGCGTGGAAAAAGTTGCAATGTTTGCGCTTGTTACATAAATAACTATTTTCCGATCCGTATCGTTGGGCCAATGTTTTTGTGTATGTGCGCGAACTTTTTGAAGGAAATAGAGAAACAAAGTTTGAGGACATACTAGCTGTCAGCACAAGTAATTAATAATAAAAAAACTCATTCAGAAAAAACTATAATGAATTAATAAAGTTATGTTTTAATTTATTACTTAACACATTAGGAACTTTATAATACTGTTACGGTCTGGGCCTACTATGCTCGATACTTCTTAACGAGCGCTCGCCTCGGGATGAAACCGATGCGCCGCAATATCTGGCCGGGCGCGTATTAAAGTAGGCCACAGTTAGGAAGCGCTACCTGGATGATTCTCGAATGGTCAAGGCAACCCGCGAAGCGTTTCGCGGTCATTCTAGAACGTGGTTTACGAATATAAAAGACGCGGTCTCGACCGCAGTAGTAGTGAATTTGGGAACGCGGTTAAGTTTAAATAGTGGAATAATTGTGGAATTGTAGTAGTGTTTTTAGTAGCTGTGTTAATTATTGTACGGAGTGTTTTGAAGTGTTAATAAATTTATTAATTGTTGAGTTAAACTGACTTTGTGTGAACCCACGGGAAAATCGTAACAATACTAAGAGCTTACAGTATCAAAAAAATGAATGCAAAAAATAGTGCCATATGCAAGCGTATTCAACGCTTCATACAAAAAAACGACGTTAATTAAAAATACAAAACAAAGCAAAGCATTTTTATTATATAATCTACCAATATGATAACATTCAAATATTTTTGTCCGTTTGTTCTATTCGTTCCCAAATAAGGTAACTTTTGTATAAATACTCCTTACCCGTGGTTTTGATTTTTCTAGAATTTTATTAGTTTCATGATGGAGTCTAATCTTGAAATAATGTTTTAAAGTCAATTTAATCAGAAGGAATGCATGATTATTGACTAAATCGCCGTCATAAAAATGGTCGTAAAAATAGTCATAAATTGAAACATCTAAATTGTTCATTGTCTTGACTATCGAAACTTCAATTACTTTTATCCTTCTTGAAATAATATTTTCCGTTTTCAGAAAAAATCTGAACATTTTTTCAGCGCTTTTACATACCTCTATTCTTAGCTGAGAAGCTTTAACTAAGCGTCCATAGGTCTTTCTTTCTTGTAGGCGACTTACACTACTTTGTCGTTCTAATAAACTCATGCATTTTGGACAATTTATAAATTTTTTTATTTTTCGAACCACGAACCCATAAATATACGCGACAACGTTTTCAACATATAATGTGAGATTCCAACTCTCAGAATTTAAATAATTATTGTGTTGTAAATCATTATTTAATTTCTTTTCGAACTGAATAAAATCTTCGTTTTCTTCCATGTCCTCGCCCTCTTCTGTTCTTGTGATTCCACTACAATTTAATATTGTGATGTTGTCAAAATCGGTTATATTTGCAGCCTTAGACCCTGATATTTGTGTATGTACTAGCAAACACTTATACGCCGCTTGGAATTGCCTTGCAGTGGATTTATGTTGAACCCTCCCTTGCTCCATATAGCGCCAAAAAAGAGTTCAAGATGGTCTTGGGATAATCGGTAGGTAGCAATATATTTCAGGGCAGGCGACTCTTTTACTGTTTTCCTATACAAGGCCTCAAGTGATTCCATCCCTACCAAAAATCCTAGAAAGCCAGTTTTTATTTTTGACTTTACAACAAGCTGTCCATTTAAGGTTAACCCTTGTATATAGTTTTTCATATGTATATTGAAAAAACTGTAAAAATTCAGATTCAGTCCGCTTTGATAGGTGTTGCTTATACTTGTACTTAGCCCATTTTCCTCTCGAATTGAAAATATCAAATAAGTTATTAAAATTTAAAATAAATTTGGAAGTTGCATGCGACTCTGCAAATTCCGGGTGTTTTAAGTCATCTCTCAAAAAAGTAATGGCATCAGATCAACACACTTCAACTGATGGTTTGCATCTCCCTAGACCACTGCAAATGCCTGTTACGCAGCTTAGTCGCAACGTGTAGTCCCTCAAAGTTTTGCACCTCCATCAATTTTGAGACAAATTTCCACTTGATGAAATCGTTCGATGAATTTTTAAAGGTCTTCAAGGCTCCCAAACAGTTTCGTAATAATTTTATCATATGGCATAGATCTAGAAAAACGTAAACGTTTTTTTCTGTTACAGTATGACTAAAAAAGGTTTTCAAGTCGTATGGGTTGTTAAGTTCTGCGCCAAGTTGTTGAACGGCACTTATATTGGAGGCGACACCATCGAAAGTTAGAGAGGTTACAACCACATGTGCTTGATGAACAAACTCTAAGAATTTTTTTATTAATTGGGCTTTGTCCCCAGCCGAAATTCCATTTGTTAAAAAGTAACCAACAAGCACCTTCCAACATTGGTTTAAGCAAACCAATTAAAAAACAATTGCTTCTCTTGCTTCCGGTAGTTCTTCTAAGTGAATATGTCCTCCAACATCGATGAATCCTGTAAATTGCGTGCCGTCCCACTCTATCCTCTTTCGAATCGACATTTCGTCCATTACCAAATTGCAAAGCAATGGATTTTTATTTTCAACAGCTTTAGATTTTAATGCCAACAATGATTCATTTGTAAACCCTGGGCTCCCGTCTACCACTTTGATATCGTTCTTAGATGAGGTAGCGACTTAATAAACGGTGTTCGCACTAACTCATATGCTCTGGGTGAGAAAAACGTTCAAAAAAAAGTTCAGGACTATATTTTTGAGTCGAGGGTCCTTTGAGCATCCTTTCAAAAATGCACAGTGCGGGCCATCTAATAAAGCCTAAAAATGTTCAGAAATTAAAAAAAAAAAACTTTAAACATTATGTAAAAAAATCTAAAAATTTTTTCATGTTATTAAATAACGGGATATGAGTTTGCATACAGGACGTTTTTAATGATTGCGACAAATTTTAATCATCAAAAAATAATGCTAGTTTACTTTATAAAAAATACTTCAAAAATGCTTTATTAAAGAAATACAGGTGTTAAAGTTTTAATTTTGATTCTGTGTTAACCCCTTAAACTTTTTTTACTTAAAAATTTAAAATCCTTATTCAATAATTACTAAGTGTCTTGCAAGAAAAAATAATGAGCCGTTCTCCAGATATTTCTAATAAATCATCACCGTGGTACAACAACTATACCAATGTACAGAGGGTAATTGATTGAATTTTGACCACCCCATTAACTTTCTTAATTATGATTTTAGCAAAAAACGTTAAATACAAATCTAGTAGATATTTGGGTCTACTTTATTTTTAGATAAACAGTTATTATACAGGGTGTCCCAAATTTGAGTAACGAACCAAAGTTATTTTTTAAATACAATGACAAACTTTTTATCCGATATTTCAATTCTACGTGAAATTCTAGGCCTAATTGATCTAAAATGTCTGTATCGATATTCAACTATTTCCGCAGCAGCATCTGTTACTTACTTTAATGTTTCCTCGACTATGTGATTAAGGGTTAATTTAGTTACTCAAATTTGGGACACCCTGTATAATAACTGTGTTACGGTTTGTTTTCGGTTCTAGTATGGTAACATTGGGGTCTTATGAATTCGACCTATTCATGATTTATGCTCTGGCAACGAGATTTATATCAGCGGAATTAACTTACCAGTTAGGGTTTTGGGTTTATCATGGGGCACTGTTTGCCACAGGCAACATGATTTTCGGCAAATTTTGGGGCACCTGTTGTTTATGTTTTGTACTAACCGACAAATATAGGTTATAGTCATTAAAGTCATGGGTTCTATTGACATTTGTCTCTTGAGTCAATAATCAGCTGTTTGGCTGGCGAATGTCCGAAGTCACTGTTTGATCCGGTGCGTGATTGGTCACAATTACGGAAAATGTGTTGGTCCGTCAGGGTTTATGTGTTCTCCACGAGAACCGCGGCTCATCATTGGCCGTAATTAGGGGGTATCGACATTTTGTTCGGTCGCGATCGACTGTTAAGGTCCGTTTTCACGCTCATGCAATTTGCGCAAGTTGATTTGTGCAAGTCAATTGGCACAAGTAAAACTGAATTGTTGGGTGCATTTTCACGCTCAAGCAATTTGCGCAAATTGATATAAAAAAAAACAAGTCAATCTATTGACACAAATTTGTTCACCACTACAGATTTCGACAAGCGTGTAACGTGTTTGAAACACAAATGGACCACGAAGACGAGTTGTTAGCACTAGCGGGAGTTTCTTTAATTAAAAAGTTTAAGGTACCAAAAAAGAAAAATCCAAGAAGACGGTCTTGAAAAGAGGGCCACTTACTCTCATACTAATTTAATTAAGGAATTAAATAATGAACCAGATGATTTTCGTAATTATTTGCGAATGGACGAAGCAACTTATAAAAATTTATTAGATTTATTGAAAATGGTGAGGTTTTGTTTTTTGTTTATCAATCCCAATCCTCTGACCGGTTTCGCCGTATTACGGCTCATCAGAGAGGCTATAGGGCTTGATAACCAAAGAACAAAACCTTCGTTCCAGTATAGTCAACTGGATGCAAGAAGGAAGAAAGGAAGGTTTTGTTCTTTGGTTATCAAGCCCTATAGCCTCTCTGATGAGCCGTAATACGGCGAAACCGGTCAGAGGATTGGGATTGATAAACAAAAAACAAAACCTCACCATTTTCAACCAATCAGATCGGTGTTTACCGAATGATGCGGCATTAATGGTGCTGTTCCTAGATTTTGGAACGCCATCTGTACTTTCTAACTCATAGAGTTGAGTACAGATGTCACCAGATGTTGCACACAACTATTATTAGATTTAGTTTCACCATTAATAAAAAGGGGTGATACTGTAATGAAACGTTCTATTACACCACATGAACGACACTACAGTGTATTAAAACAGGAATATTTAAAAGTAAGTATAATAAATACCACTATATAATATTACAATTAATATTACAACTAGTCTATAGTTCTAAAGTTGGATAAATATTCTGAGGCTGATGTCAAATCAGAAAATTCGTCTTCTTCCGATTGATTAAGAGGTAATTGAGTATTTCTTAACTGGGATGATTGTTTTTGTTGTGATTCAGTATGTTGTGAATATTGTCGTGTTTGTTGATTATAAGATCTTGTTTGTGAAAGAGGCATTTGAGGCTTGTAGGATGGTACTGATTGTAAAAAAGGCTGATTATAATATTTACAACGTTTATTCCTAGAGAGAAACTAGTAAAGTTGAAGACTTTAGATTTTATACACATTGTCAGACACAAGTTGGCTTATTTATAAATTACAAGTTCGTACTTACATGATAATTAGTTCACAAGCCATTTTGGACGAGGGTAAGTGTCAGGGTAGAGTTCCCTTCACTTTCGCGACCGAACCGTTTGTTTCGCGGATAATTTCTAACTAACCTCTCTTTCCAAATTTCTCGGCTATTTATGGTAAGGTATTGCGATCCCTTAGTCAGTTCAATTTCTTAATTGCTTGTCTAAGCACTTGGATTATTGTCCGAACAATTGGTGACTTATTGCTGACTGGCGATTGCAACACCTTAGCTAGCTTCCGTTCTAAAAGGTTCGATTGCTTATTTTGCAATACAAGTGGTCGACGACTTGTTTCGGTCAGTGGCCGATTATTTGCTGATTAAGTAATTAACGAAAATCTACTTGTGACACATTCCCCCGGCCGACAAAAGGTAGTCCCTAGCTTTTCACAATATTATATTGACAGAAAGTTCACTATGCAAGTCTTCTAAACAAAATAACATTAAATTAATTATACTTTTAAGTTTTTAATCGTGGTGGCAATGTAACAGAAATTTGACACCACAAATTCTAATCTCTTTCTTCAAATCTTAATATAGAACAAAGAGGTAATATAAAAATATCCTTAATGGATTTTCCCCCTTATTACAGCACAAACAAAATTTATCATAGTTACATGTAAACACTAACCAACAAAGTATAGCCCCTAGTTTTTCACAGAATTAAAATTAAAAATAAATCATAAAATGTAGTATCTATGGACATAAGTTCCGATAGGTTGATAAAAAAAATATATTCTGTTATTTTCGCTAGTATCCCGTTCATACCCCAAAAGAAAAATTATAAAAGAAAACATATAACAATTAGAATAAAAATAAATGTTTTTGGTATTTTCTTACCTCTAGAGTTTGTAAAAAAAAAACTTAATGTCTCTATGCTTTAACACTGAGGGGGGAGACTTTTCACTCGCGATTCACTAATATTCCGCGCACTATTGTTTGTTCGGGGATTCTATCTTCTTTTCGCGGCACTTCACTGCACTAAACACGGCTTCTGAAGACAATTTGGACGGTGTCTGGAGCCTGGAACTACATATCTGTTTACTGCTCTGGATGTGCAAGTGGAACAATTCCCAGAACTGTATTTTCACGATTGCCATGGTGTGTGGTTCGTGATCTAATTAGTGACGAGCCGGAACGGGACTGAATTATATCGGGGTGACCACAAGGGTACACCGCAGGTATCTATTTGTTAGTTATATGGGGCTGAGGTGACCGCATGGATACACCTCAGGAATTATATTTGTATATTATTTCAGTATATTATTATTTGTATATTATTTCATTATATTATTTATTTATTTATTTATCATGCCTGAGTGCCTCTGAGGCCGTATCCTTTCTGGAAGAAAAAGATGGGTGACCATGGTAGCGGAAGAGCATCGCGAGGAAGAGCGGGCGGTAACCCACAAGAAGTTTGAGCGAGTCGGGCTACTCCAACTTCTTCGCTGTCGGTAGGGCATGGTAGGCGACGAAGACCTGGTGAAGAGGTATCTGCTCGTGGTCGCGGGGTGCGCGGACGGACCAAACGAAACGAATTAATTGACACAACGGTGTCATGCGTCAATATAACTTGACGGGAGCCGATTTGGGATCATCCCCCGCGGCAGGTCACCACGGCTTAATGTGTCTATTCCTACCGCGGCCACGATCACAAACCGACTCAACTGTGGTCGCGGTCTGACGTCCCGTGGCTGGTTTTTCATCGTCAGCGTTTCCAGTCTCCTCAGAGAAATGCCCGGACCTTTAACTTTTGCTGATTCTAGTTTCCATTTCCAGTGGCGTGTATTAGTTTTTGCCGAGTCTGATCCAAAGCCTTGTTCGTTCTTGATTTCGCGTAGCTACTCCCGTCAGTGTTAAATGCAATAAAAAAACGTATTTCTACCTACTGCTATTTTAATCTTAATGTCTAACATTCCCGTTATAATCATAAAATCCCTCGTAAAATATATAGGCATATTGATAATAGCCTTAGTTAAGTTATACACTAAAAAAAAAAAAAAAAACCCTTTGTTGTTTCTTAAATATAATATAAACCTATATTATAAATTGTCCATTTGCCTGTCACTGGTTTTGTTTTAATACATTGTAAAGGCTTACTGTGATTCTTCGAAAACTTGCAATATGCTTATCAAGCGCTGCTTGCTCATATCATTTCATGTGAAAACAGTTAACGTCCTAATATTGAAACTTTGTAATCTTTTTCTTACGTGCCCCGTTTGACTTTTATAAAGTCTTCAAGTTACATTTTGCAACCGTTTATTTATTACGTTTAGCAACTCATATAATTTTTGAAATTGTAAACCCGTGGAATTTAACGCCCCATATTTTGACTACGGTACTTAATTACCGCATATGCTCGTAGTGTACCTACTTTTTTCGCCCCAATATACGTTTTCTTTCATTTGCCCCTTATTTTTATATTTATTTTGTTTTTTACATACCATTATGTAATTATTAATCTTCGCGCGCGCTTTTTATTAATTATTCTCGTATGCTGGATTGTGCAAGTTGGAAATGAAATAACGATGATATTTATTCATCAGCAGTTTTTTCGTATACGTACCGCGATGACTTAAATAACAAAGTGATCGTCATCCGTTTGCAGCATAGGAGAAGAATTAATTGTAGATACATGTATCATTTTTTCCTTTTTCCCTTACTAAGGAAAATCACTTGCGTACTTTAGTACACTCTATTTGGGCTAATACTGTTTCGCCTTGGGACAGTGAGCGTAATTCTTTATTTTCTTTTAATTCGAGCGTAAAAATTTTTGATTCTGTAGAGCTTTTATTTTCGCCCATCTTAGTCATTTCAATTCTTTCTTTTTCTTCTATAGGCGATTTTGGATTTCCACGGCGTCTGCTTTTCCTGCAGTTTACTACGTATTTTATGAGTTTATGTGCTATAATAATTACGAAAAGAAGGAGGCACGCACAAGTAGTATAAAAGAATACATCATGTAGATATTCAGAGGATGCTTCCCCTTTTTTGTCTGCTCTTGCGGCAGCTACTAAATTTGACGCTACTATTACTCTATTTTGACTTTGTATCAAATATACTACAAGAATTGACAATATGATATTCCACACCAGGAATATTGTGTCACTGTGCAGACCGTATCTGTCACTATAAGTATTCTCTTGGCTTATTTCGTCAATTTGGTCGATTACTGTCCTGACTAGATTCTCGTTGCTAGTCAGATTCAAGTGCGGTATTTGCAGGGACCAATTCGTATTTAAACATTCTTCTATGTTTTTATAAGTGGGTACATTATTTGTTATTTTAGGGTTAAGTATGAAAGACTGTAGGTTGGACCATGTCGCTGGGATGATGTGGATAGCCATTGGTTTGAGAGTTATGACGTCGGGACAGGGAAAACGCTGAGGAATGATAGTTTTGCCTTGCGCTATCAGTTTGCAATTACAGGGCAGTTTTATCTTAATTGAGCCCTGGTGGCTGTAATTTTTTGGTATTGTTGAACTGGTTTCGCCGCATTTGATAATCGTTGTAGGGTCGGGGTGGGTAATAATGTATGTTTCTTCTGCTATTTCGGAAATTATTAGTGAACTTGACGTGTGGCAGTTCATTGGACAGAATTGACTTAACTCTTGTACCGTACATCCCTCGTACAGTTTTCTTGCACATTCAGGACCTTGGGTATTATCTGATGAGAATCGTGGGATGAAACATAATTTATCGTGATAGGGTTTACATTGGTGTAACCCTGAGCCCGAAATTTGACGTAGACTTTGTTTATCTTGGGTGGGTTCGTTGTTTACTGCCAAAAATAATGTTTGATGTGGTATTGTGCAAGTTTGGTTAAACCATGCAAAGGGTGAGGTTACTAATTCGAAAAGGTCCCAATGTTGATTTTTCTGTATCACTGGTATTTTGACTAATACTAGAATTTTGTTTTGGAAAAATGAGCATTCTGAAATTGGGAGTTCATAATACGTGGAGATCTGTTTAAGAGGGATTGCAATGTCTTGTTCGGATTTTTCAATCTCTAATTTTAGTTTTTTCAAATCGTTTCCCAGAACCGATGGGTTAATGATAGAGGGTGGGATTTTATGGTCCTTACATTGGTCAAGGATGGTGTGTCTTCGTAAGGCTCTTGTTATCACGATAATTCGTTTGAGGTTTTGAAATTCATTGTATGCCAGAATTGTGGTAAAATTGGCTTGGTGTCCCAAATTCATTATTTGTCGACGAAGTTCGTTTGTGCTGCCTTCTATGTATTTTATTCTATTTTCTGTCTCTTTGAACGATGACCGTACAGCTTTATCGTATTCCTTAAAATGCATAGAGTTTTCGCTAATCTCTCTTAATGTGTTTGAAAGCCCTTTTCCTAGTGTGTTGAGTCGATTTTTCATTCTCTCTTCATTTTCCGTTAGAAGTGTAAGTTTCTTCTCTGTAGCCAAACCACAACACCACGCGAACCCTTCTCCGATAAAATCTAGTGCCCTTTTTCCTCTAAACTGGCTATACTCTGTTTTCTCTCCTTTGGAGTGTTTATCCATTGATTTTATACTCCAACTTTCCTCAAATAAACTGAATTCCTGCGTAAAGGCTTCCGATAGTTGGTCTAGGTGATGCTGGAATATGCATTCTTCGCTGCTTTCTTGGCATTGTGTTTTTAATGGTTTTTGGCTCGTAAAGCTGGCGTCAAAACTTTCATCCCAAGTCGTCTCGTATTTTAGAGGTATCGTTGCTTCGTAGGTTATGGTGTTTGACAGCGGTTTCCAAAATGCCCCTGCGCTCACTTCCACATGATATTCCAGTCCCTCATATTGGTATAACAGGGTTGTTAATCTACACAAGATAATAGGATTAATAAGTGGAAATTACTCTCCCTAATATGCTCAAGCCTATATATAAAAAAAAATAAGTATAAAATAAGAAGACATTATGTGTTTAATTGTTATCGTTGTTATCGTCTTTGGGATAAGCCTCGGGAGTCCAAGGATCATTATATGGTAATATTCGGCTTACGTGTATTATATCTTTTTTTGATTTTTTCGATGTCCCCAGTTGTACCTCGTAGTCCACGTCCGATACCTTCCTTGTTATATAGTAGGGCCCAGACCATCTTAAAAGTAATTTTTCGCTTTTCCCGACTTTTCTAAAGGGTGTGAATACCTTTACCTGGTCTCCTTCGGCATATTCTACGTGTCGGTGTTTGTTATCGTATCTTATTTTATCACTCTGTTGTTTCTTTTGTATATTGTTGACTGCCCGATTTCTAGCCGCTAATGCGCCCTCTCGGATGTCGTTACTTGTGCAGGGTCCTTCTGGGGGAATTAGATTTGCTTGTGTAGGTAATATTGGTTCTCGTCCGTATACTAACATAAAAGGTGAGAATTGTGTCGTATCTTGTCGGCTTGTATTGTAGGCAAAGGTGACTTGGCCCAAATATTCGTCCCAATCTGTCTGTTGCGTGTTTGTATAGATTGATAACATGTCCGCCAGTGTCTTATTTAATCGCTCCGTGAGACCATTCGTACTTGGGTGGTATGCTGTTGTGAATTGTTTAGTTGTACCCATTTTTTTTAATAATTCGTTGACTAATTCGGACTGAAACACCTTTCCTCTGTCGCTAAGTAAATATTTTGGTGCTCCGTGTCTTGTTACTATATTTTCGAGTATAAATTTTGCTACGGGCCCGGCTTTTCCGTTCGGTAATGCTTTTGTTTCAGCCCATCTGGTTGCGTAATCTGTTGCGACTACAATCATAGTATTTCCGTTCCTACTTTTTCGAAATGGTCCCAATAAGTCGATTCCTACTCTTTCAAAAGGGGTTCCCACAGGGATCGGTTGAAGCAGTCCTATTGGTTTTCTATTTTGCTGTCCTTTTCTTGCTTGACAGTCTGCGCAGCCTTTCACAAACCTTTCGACGTCCTTCTGAAGTCCGTCCCAGTAATAACGGTCCTTGATTTTGTGCAAGGTCTTTGCCATACCGAGGTGTCCGCAAAGGGGTTCCGAGTGGTGGCTGTACATAATTTCTCCTACTAATTCTTTCGGGATTACCAACAATTTACTACGACCTGTATTGTTACTATTTATCTTGTATAGGACCCCATTTTCCAGTCTAAAGTTTTTGGCCCTTTTCGCTAGTCCAATACTTGCGTTTTCCGGGTGTTCTACAGCTTCCACTAGCTCTCTTATAGCATCATCTTTGTTTTGAAATCCTTGAATGTCAATGGCCTCTAACAGAAACGTGTCTACTTCTTCCACTTCTTCTGGCGGCAGGACTGGGTGTCTGCTTACGCAATCGGCGTCTTTGTGAGCAACCCCACTCTTGTGTTCTATGGTGTAGTCGAATTCCGACAATGTGATAGCCCATCTCGCTAGCCTGCCTATTGGGTCCTTTAAAGTTTTTAACCAGCAGAGCGCGTGATGATCGGTTATAATTTTTACTGGTTTTCCATATATTAATGATCTGAGATATTTTAATGCCCATACCGCCGCGAGTCCTTCGATTTCTGTTATGGTGTAATTTTTCTCTGCTTTTGATAGTGTCCTACTAGCATAGGCGAAGGGGTGCTTCTTTCTTTCTTCATCTTCCTGTAGCAACACAGCTCCTACGCCTAACAAACTTCCGTCCACTCTTAGCTCCGTCGGCTTTTCGGGATTGTAGTGCGCTAACACTGGTGCAGTGCAAAGTTTTTCCTTTAAAATTTGGAATGCTTCCTCTTGACTTCCGCCCCAGATGAATTTTGTATCCTTATGTGTCACTCCGTATAGTGGCTTGGCCAACTGGCTGAAATTCTTTATGAACTTTCGATAATAATTACACAGCCCTAAAAAGCTTTGTACACTCTTTACATTTTTTGGGGTTGGGAAGTTTCTTATCGCTATTAATTTTGATTCATCTGGCTGAAGGCCTTCCCGCGAGACGATGTACCCTAGAACATTAATTTTTTCTTTTAGGTATTCGCATTTACAGGGTTTTAGGGTTAGTCCTGCGTCCCTCAAGCGTTGAAATACTTTTCTTAGCTTAAACAGATGTTCTTCTTTTGTTTTTGAAAATATAATTATGTCATCCATGTATATAAGTATTTCTTTCCATTTCATGTCTCTAAACACCCTATCCGCTAGTGCCTGAAATGTCGCCGGCGCGTTACAGAGTCCAAAACTCATATAGTTAAATTCCCATAGTCCGTGCCCTTGTGTTTGAAATGCAGTATATTGTTTAGAATCCTCGCTTATCGGTACTTGCCAAAACCCAGAGTACATGTCCAACGTTGAAAAATACTTTGAATTGCCTAGGTATGTTAAGATGTCGTCGATATTTGGTACTGTGTATGCTGATTTTCTTGTTACGTCGTTAAGTTTTCTATAATCCACGCAAAACCTAGATTCGCCCGACTTTTTCTTTACCAAGACGACCGGACTGGCCCATGGTGATTGACTGGGTCTTATGATGTCGTATTTTTCCATTTCGACGATTTGTTGGTCGATTATATTTTTTTCTTTTTGTGACACCCTGTAAGCTCTGCTTTTTATTGGCCTCGCATCCCCGACGTCTATTTTATGCTCAACTAAGTTCGTTTTTCCCATGTACTTCGGTGTTTTAGAGAACACGTCTGGGAATTCTAGTAGTGTTTCCTTGAAGAGGTTTTTTAGTTTTTCGTCTTTGATGTGCCCGATTTTATGGTCTTCCAAGGTGACTACTTCTTCATCGTCTTCTATTTGTAGAACGGCAAGTTCGTTGAGGTTATGTTTGGTCTTCCGTTGTAAATACCCTATCGTGGTTCCTTTGTAAATTTTTTGCCTGTTAGTCTTTTTGTAGTTGCGTGCACTGTCCATGTGTTTTTGTTTAAGTCCGGTCCTTCATGTAGAAGTATTCCCCTAGGTCGTAAGAATTCATCTTTTTCTATGAATTCGTAATTTGATAAGTCGGTCACTGTTACATCGACCGGTAGGTTCAATGCTACCTGGCTATATGTCTCGGGTTTCAAAACAATGTCGTGCGACGTGCAAACCTTGTATAGTTCATTGTGAAAAATATCTATTGGATTTTCTTGAATTAAATTAATTTCCGGTAATCCCTCTTCTTCGTCTTCCCTTTGGGTTTGTGTACTCTGGTTTGAGACTGACTTGACGGGGTTTATTTTCATTGTACTAATACAATTTGTGAATTCTGTTTGTCCGAAGTTTAACGTTACTGTCGCGTCATTTTTTGTTAGTCTTACGGTTTTTGTGCCGTAATTGATCTCAGCGTTATTTTTGTTCAGGAAGTCGTTTCCAAGAATTAGTGGTTTAGACAAGTTTTTTACAACTAAGACCGATTTACGTCCTTTTAATTCGCCTAGTTCTATTAAGATTTCTCCCGTTCCTAACGGTTGTATTTTATTTCCCCCGGCTGCGACCAAATTCAAATTTTCGTCAAGGGGTTTATATTCTTTTATTAAATTACTGTCTATTATGCTCCAAAATTATGTCACAGTATGTGTTGTCCACTAGTCCTTTTATTTTCAGTATGTTCGGGCCTGATGTTTGGAGGGCGAACTCTGTTGGCCCCCTTATTGGAGTCGCCAACCTTCGTTTGGGTGCGCGTTTCCGCTTCTTCTCTCACTATAGCATGTATAGTGTCCCACTCGATTACACGTGTTGCATCTCGGTCTCCCGTCGCTGTACCTAGTATTAGGTAGATTTTGCGGTCCTGTTGGGCGTCCCCGATGTGTAAATCCTCTCCCTCTGGGGGTCTGTTCTCTTCTTTCGTCGTATCTTAAGTTTTCATTCCTCCTGGGTTGGGACCTGTAGTTACCATTATTCGCAAAGTTTGATGGTCTGGCGTTTCCTCTGTATCCGCCGTTTCCTCTGTATCCATTGTTTCCTCTGTATCCATTGTATCCTCTGTTTCCACGGTAGCCTCCATACTGAGCTTGATAATTTGTCCGGTAATTTCTATTTGGACTTATGTTATTCGCCATTCGACGTTCGTCTTCCTGACGCCTGTTTGCGAAACTAGTTGTCTGAGAAAGCGTAAGCACTTCCGTTTGTGAGATCATTCTGTCCACCAGTACTCTTTCTCTGACGTCGCTCAATCTTAAGACGAGAGTTTTCAGTTTGTCCAAATTTGACGCATCGTTGCCAAAAAGGTAGTAGGTCTCGGCAAACGAAGGATGCAATCCTTGTTCGAATTGGTCTTTGAATGTTTCAAAGTTCATATTCGGGTCGATTTCATTCGCTAAATTCAATAGATCGTAGTAATAGTGTTTGATATCCTCGCTGTCCCCTTGCTTTCTTTTATTGAACCTAAATTTTATCTTTCGTAGAGGGCTTTTTCCCCCAAATTCTTTAATAAAATCTTCTTTTATGTTTGACCAGGTCTTATTCCGATTTGTGTTGTCCACGGTGTAGCCTTGATACCATCGACCGCTTGGACCCTCGAGGAAGCTCCCTAAATATGCTATCTTGAAACCATCGTCCCAACCATTACAATTCGCTATTTTTTCATAATTATTTAAGAAGGTTATTGCCGAGTCCAAACTTGGGTTGAAGGTTGGGGGCGGGACAAACTTTGGTTTGGCAGGATTTTTTGTTTCTGACAAAGCGTTAGATAAAGTAACATTTGCCATTTCTACTGTAGTTACTCGATTATTTGGCGGTAAAGACTGTATAGACTGTGTAGGATTTGGTATGACCGTTTGGTCTAGTGGGTTGGGTGGTTGATCGACGTCCGAGTCGGACAAACTACTAGGGCTTGGGGCTATGTCGGCAGGTTTTTGGCTGTTTTGCGGTTGGTGAATCTCGAATGTAAAGCGTTGTTTTTTTGGACTACGACAGAGATCTCCTACGGTGGTGCTGCTTAGGGGAGGGTCAAATAGCGAATGCGATGGGGTGGGCTATCTTAAATCTAATTTATTTTTTGCCGCACTACGTGTCGTTCTTTTATCCCCACTGCTCATTTAGAAATAATATACGCATACAAATATTCACCCTGGTATCTTAGGCAATCATTAGTTCCCATAAAAAAAAACACATTTGCACATAGCCGAACTTAGTCTGACAGAAAAAAAAAGATAATGATAATCAAATAATAAAAAAAAATAAATAAAAAAGAGAATTTATTTAATCACTAGGCGCCTTTTCAATATTCGGGAGTTTCAATTTCACTGAAAAACTCTTCCATCTCTTCTTCAATAATTAACTGGAGTTTCCATTTGTGTACTATCTTTGTAGCCCAGAAACTTATTGCACCCCCTAATTTCATATACTTGTTTACAGTTTTCCCTATCAGCGTGGTTTCTAATACCTTGACAGTAATTTTTATTTTTGAGAAGTATTTTAAAAGGTCAATTATTTCGTTTGCTTCACTAGTCTTTTCGTAAACTTTTTTAGAACAAACGTCATTGTATAGGGTGTCCAATCTTTTTTTAGCCTCCACGATATCGTTTATAAACCTCGAATATTCATTCATAGTTCAAACCTTTTTCTTTAAAGTTATACATACTAATTATGACATACCCGGCATGTAGGTAATGAAAACCTACATTTAGAAGTACCCGGCGCCTCCACCAAGTTGTCACGATCTAATTTTTAGTCGTAACGCGGGGACGTGTAGGCTGGGGTCGTAGTCAAGTTAAACTCAAAGATTGGATAACAAAAACAACAACGTTTATTCATAGAGAAAGATTAAATGAATACTGAATTTATAAAAAGCATTGTCAGACATAAGTTGGTTTAATTCAAATTATCTTGTACTTACATGATGATTAATTCACAAACCATTTTGGACGAGGGTAAGTGTCAGGGTAGAGTTCCCTTCACTTTCGCGACCGAACCGTTTAGTTTCGCGGACAATTTCTAACTAACCCTTCCTTCCAAATTTCTCGGCTATTTATTGTAAGGTATTGCGATCCCTTAGTCAGTTCAATTTCTTAATTGCTTGTCTAAGCACTTGGATCATTGTCCGAACAATTGATGACTTATTGCTGACTGGCGATTGCAACACCTTAGCTAGCTTCCGTTCTAAAAAGGTTCGATTGCTTATTTTGCAACTCAAGTGGTCGACGACTTGTTTCGGTCAGTGGCCGACTATTTGCTGACTAAGTAATTAATGAAAATCTACTTGTGACAATATATCAGCCTAAATTTCAAGCTAAATTTAATAATTCTGTTTGACTGAATTCCATGAAACTGTTTAATAATAATACAATACTTACTGTTTTTTACTGTTTTCAGAGCCTGAATTGAAGTAAAGCTTAGTGGACACTGTTTATTATGGTTTAATAAGACTTTATTGTAAATGTAGGTTATCCAGGAAGCGTCCATGACGCCAGAGTTTTTCGAAACTCGTCACTGGGCCAAGCAGTAGAAGAAAATGCAGCGCAACTGTTCCCATATGATAGCCATATTTTAGCAGGACCTGCTTATAAAAATACAACCTATGTAATAACACCCTATAGAGATAATGGTCATTTGACAAGAGTTCAAAAGCAGTTCAATTTCAAACATTCTTCTACACGTGTCTATATTGAACAGACATTTGGATTGCTGAAAGGAAGATTCAGAATTTTGAAGCATGTTAACATATACAGGACTGAACTTATCCCAACACTAATTGTGGCTTGTTGTGTATTACATAACATTTGTATGCAAAAAGGCGATAGTATTGAACCAGATGTTGATGCAACTGGCGATCTACCAGAGTCACTTTACTCTGGAAAAGACAACTGTGGCTTAGAGAAAAGAAATAAAATAGCTAGACTACTTTTTAAAGATTAAGTATTAGGTGTAGTAATTTAAAAAAAAGGAATAAGTATGAGAAAAATCCCAATAGAAGTTCTTTCAAATATTTATTTTCGTTTTTGTTCTTTTAAATATTTATTGTTTCAAAACTTCTATTAATTCTCTAAACACTGCCATTTTTTCTGCATGCCGTTCAGCTGCATCTTTTCGTAACAACTTAACCCATTATGGCTCTACTTCACTTTCTCTCTTTCTCTTATCTTGCTTGTGGGTGTATCAGCATTAACAGTTCTTGGTGACTACAAAAATAGAAATAGTTTTAATACTACCTCTACAAAAAAACATTACTATTGCTACACTAAAGTGGTAAAAAAACATCTTACAAATTAAAACTCTATCTAAAATCAAGAAGTGTATAATGTTTTTTATATTATTATTTCGTTAAATAGTTGTTTTTTTATTGTTATACCTAATTCATTTACTTACATCAGTAACTTCTTCTACAACTAGAGGATCCATGTGACTGTGTTGTTTTTCAACCTCACGGTTACCAACAATTGCTACAGGTTGTACCTCAGGATCTTTGCCAAAGAGTCTATTGAACTGTTGAAAATATGGCCATGTTTTGGTACCCCTGCCTGTTTTGTTATTACTGTCCACAATTCTTTTATAAGTTTTCTTTAAATTGCGAAATTTTCAATCACACTGCTCTCCAGTAAATGTATATCCACTTTCATTAACTTCTTGGGCTATCATTTGCCATATGGCTTTATTTGTCTTCTTACCAGTATTAAAAAATCTCTTTTTATTTTCAAAACAAACCAACAACAGTTTGATAGTTTGATAACACCACTTCAAACTTTCCTTGCTACTTCCTAAAAACTCAACATGTTTTAATTTATGTTTTGTGCTGATGCTGATATCTTTAAAGTTGCCATTAGCTTACCTGCCATTGTGTCATTTTCATCTTCATTTTCATCTTGTCCTTGTAAACTCTGGGTTTCTAGTTCCTGAGCATCCATATGTTCATTGTTAAAATGTTTTACAATATCCGCATAATCTCCCTCCATCTCACACAAAGAACATATACCAATATCCATTTTAATAAACAAACATAAACTAATTTTTGAGGTTATGATTCTAAATTTTAACGGAAAATCTGTCAAAAGTCATTTTTTTCTTAATTTACCGACGGAACTTCTCGATCCATAAATCATAAACCGGGTACATATATTCGGTATATGGGTAAAATTTCAGAACGACAATGGTAGTTACCAAAAACAATTTTCGAACGCTCTAGGTAACCGGTAGAATATTCGTAAATGCCTATTGTAGGTAGAAATCATTAACCGTCATTTATTTACACATCATAACCAAAATCAAATATCTTAGTAAACATAAATGTGGGTTATCATATAATGTTTTGCTAGACATTAAGTCGTTTCGTGGTCTGGTCTTATGTTAAATAACTGTTTTGAAGTATAGCGTATAGTAACTACTTATTTACCTGCTAATGCTAAATTTGAAAATAAACAAGAAAATTCCAAAGAAAGTCAAAGCTGGCAAATATGAAGTGGTTGCCACTAACCCAAGAGGGGAAGCCAAATCCACCAGCACTGTTGTGATTACTGAAGAAGTCAGTGACGTTCAACCACCAAGATGGGTTAAACCAATCAAACCTCAAATAGTACAAGAAGGCGAGGTGGTTATCTTTGAAAGTATAGAAGAAGCCATCCCCACAGCAACCTTCCAATGGTTCCTCAAAGACGTTCCAGTGACTTCAACCCCAGAAGTGCGTATTGTCACTGTTGGAAACAAATCCACCCTCCTCATCAGCGAAATAACGCCAGAATACGCAGGTCCAATCACTTGCAGAGCAGAAAACGTGGCAGGATCTTTAACACACACCGCAAGTATCAATGTTGTGAAAGACATTCCTTTGGAAGAGACAGAAGAGTTGGTTTACCCCCGATTTATTAAACCCGCCACTCCTGTGTGCGTTATAAATGGGGAGAAGGTGTCTTTCAGTTGCGTGCTGGTGGGTAAACCCACCCCTAAAGTGCAGTGGTTATTCAACGACCAACCGTTGAGGGAAGCTCAGGACGTGGTGATTTCCCAGGATACTGAAGGTGTATGCACCTTGACTATTACCGAAGCTTTCCCTGAGAATGCTGGAAAGTATGTTTGCAGGTGAGTTTTACAGAATATACAGCTGAGCGATGCTAACGTGACATTGATAAAATCTGAAATTTTGAACTAATAATACTTAATTACTATGGCAGTGCATTTGAAAAGGTATCAAGAATATTTGCTGTGTAAACTTTAAAATCCTAAATCGCTTTAAAACCATTTTATTCCCTTGTCGGTTTGGTATTATTTTGTCCTTAATCAGCATGGAAGTTTTGTGAAAAAAGTAGACAAGAAGGTGTTGTTATAAGCTTGCGTAAGCATTTTGTTTCATTATTAATAATAATTGTAACTTTTTTGAAGCTTAGATGGACAATTACCAAAAGTATTCAGGTTTTTAATGTTAATGACCCATTTGCATTGGATCAACAAAATCAACTTGGTAGTTTATGGACTGCTGTTAAGTCAAACATGGTTGATTTTTGTTGAAATTCACACATGGGACTGGTTTATGAACTATAGTGCAGCTTATTTGTTTACAATTTACGTAATGCTATAGTAATTCTAGAACATTCCCAATAATGATGTATACTTTTGCAGGTTATTCTATTAAATGTGATGTTTCCAATAGGACTACGCACCAGATTCAAATATCTTGGCAATATACGAAAGTTATTTAAGGGAAAAAGATTGTTTATTTATTTATTTATTTATTTGATTACAAACCCCTCAGAAATACATCCAATTATAGGGTAGGTTGGTTAAAGACAATTATTAATGTACATAGCAAATATACAAAGTAACAAGCAATAAGTTTACAGCATTTCTTGAATCATCTTTCTAAATCGATTCAAATCTACACTAAAAATATCACATTGGTCCCTAACTTGATTATATAACTTACACATACTTATAATGGGAGAATTAAAATAAAAATTAGTTCGTGCATTATCAACATACATGCTTGTTGGATTCCTGATTCGATAATTTGGCACATGAAAACTTATTAAAGCTAACAAATTAGGGTCTTCAATATTATTATTAATAAGTTTGTGTAAAAACACCAAATATGCTACAGATCTTCGACTTTCTAAGGTGTGCAAATTATATCTCTTCAGGATGTCTACTTTAGGTATATGAAGTTGATATATACCGGTTTCCTTGTATTTTATATATCTTAGCATTTTATTTTGGACTTTCTCTAAGCTATACTTATGGATATTATAATGAGGACTCCAAATAACCGAGCAATATTCTAGGATTGATCTTATATATGACACATATAGTGTCTTTATGCATGTCATATTATTAAAGTCCTTGCAGTTTCGAACTATAAATCCATACATATTATAGGCTTTATTAACAATATTACCTATATGTGTCTTAAAATTAAGTTGAGAGTTAAAAGTGACTCCTAGATCCACCATTTCAGTAACACGAGGCAACACTGCTCCATTAATTGTATAGCTAAAATAGGATAGACTTTTTTTTCGTGTATAGCTAAGGACATAACATTTATTGACATTAAGTTCCAAACCGTTTTCAACCGACCAACTATGAACTTTGTTCATATCCTCTTGAAGTGATTGACAGTCTTCCATGTTTTTTATTCTAAGGTACAATTTTAAGTCATCAGCAAATAGTAACGTTTTGGACTTATTAACGGTATCAATTAAATTGTTTATAAATAAAAGGAACAGTAGTGGTCCGAGATTAGATCCCTGTGGGACACCTGAAGTTGGTATAAAATAATTAGAGCTAAACCCCCTGAGTAGGACTTTCTGCTGCCTATTACTAAGGTAAGATTGAAAAAAATTAACCAGGCCGTCATCAAACCCAAACTCTGTATCTAGTTTTTTTAGAAGAATGTTGTGTGGGATGCAGTCAAAAGCCTTTGCAAAATCTGTGTAAATAACATCTACCTGACAACTCTTGTCTAACTTTTCTGCTATGTATTGAGTTAAATTGCATAAATTCGTGGCAGTTGATTTATTCTTCATAAATCCATGTTGCATGGGTGATATTTTATTTCGTACGTAATTATAAATCTGTTTATATATTATTGATTCAAATATTTTTGCAGGACATGACAAAATAGCGATCGGTCTATAATTCTTAATGTCTGATGTATTTCCTTTCTTAAAAACTGGACATATCTTAACTTCTTTCCACATTGTCGGAAAGTTTCTAGTACTTATTGACATGTTAAACAAAATTCTCAATGGTTCAGCAACAAATCCTACCAAACCTTTTATTACATATGATGGCAAATTATCAGGTCCTACAGACTTATTGATCTTAAGTCTTCCGACTGCCTCACACACATCATCGTGGGTAATGCCATTGATTGAAAATGACTCATTTATATAGTGCTGGGTGTGCTCTGAGTAGGGCAGCTCTTTCTCAATATATACAGAATGAAAGTAGGAAGCGAATGCGT
The DNA here is from genome assembly GCF_016097725.1 of Ips typographus. Taxonomy (NCBI): domain Eukaryota; kingdom Metazoa; phylum Arthropoda; class Insecta; order Coleoptera; family Curculionidae; genus Ips; species Ips typographus. The sequence goes on from NC_138436.1 coordinate 4,887,572, forward strand.
TTGCCATATCCGTCCCGTCAGTATACTCGTTACCATCAAGAAACATTTTACATGGAATGTTTGGCGCACTTTTGTTATTTCTAATGTGTTGCCAGAATGACCTCGAATTTTCATTAATATCCATCTGAATCTTATTTAAGTATTGTTGATATGCAGCTTTCACGTCCCTCTTGATTTTAGTTCTAAGTTGTATAAAACGGTTATGGTTATCTAAGTTAAAATAATTTTCACTTTTAATCCTTAATTTATCTTTGGTTTGTATATCTTTTATTATTGTTTTGTTGAACCATACAGGATACTTTTTATGTGGTCTCACTTTTGGTACACATATTTCAAATATTGAGTTAATTTTCTTATAAAAATATTCAACTGCCAAATTAACATCATTAAAAGATTCCAGGTCACTCCAACTGACATTTTGAAAGAGCTGATACATTGCAAGAAAATCCGCTTTTTTAAAATTAAAATTTGATGTCGTATTATTACTGGGTAAAGATTTTTGCTTTGGATTTTTTAAAGAAATTTCAATTGTCAATGGTGGATGATGAGCATCGCTGCCGACAAAGCCACAGCCATCACTAAACACACTACTTCCAAGATTAGTCAAAACTAAGTCCAATATGCGACCGTTGGCATTTAGAACTCTGTTTTGTTGTGTACATTCATAGAAACCTTGAAAGTTCAATAGCAGCTCAATTTGTTGATCCTTAAAGTTATTGACGTAATACTGATTTAAGTGCGTAATATTAAAATCTCCTAAAATAATAAACTTCTTTTGATAGAGATATTGCAAGCTTTCCATATATGAAAAAAGGTCTTCCCGATCTGAAATTGTACTACTGGGCGCAACATATACTAATAACACATATATAAAGCTAATTTCATCAACTTGTATCTTGACAGCTACTAAATCAATCTGTGGTATTTTAAAATCTACGTTAATCAAACTGCAACTATATTTACTTTTTACTGCCAAAAGCACACCTCCACCGCGCAGATTATCACTTCTGTTTCGACATCTAAAAATTGAGAAACGTTCTGGAAATAATTCACTGTCATAGACACCGTCAGTAATCCACGTCTCAGTTAGTGCAACAGCATCATACTCATTTTCAGTTACAGACACATTGTTATAAAATTCTATCACTTTACTGTTTAAACCACGTACATTCTGATAAGCAATTATAAAGGTGCATTCTTCTTCAAACACTCCGTTACTTACTAATGTGCTAAAAAATTGTCATTACTATAATTAGTAAGCTGTTGTTGGCGTTGAATCCTTTGGTTAAATACTGGACAATTTGGATTGCGGGCTGTGTGATTTCGGTCACTTAGTTTTAACTTACTGCAGTTGGGACAATTATTAACAGTAGCTGTACATTCTGTAACATTATGAGCCTCACCACACTTATAACAGCATTCTTTTGCTGTGCAGTATTTCGAAACGTGCCCGAAGAGACAACACTTGAAACATAATGCCACATTAGTATATTCCTGCACATACACTGGAGACAAATCAAAAGTTAGATTATTATTTTTAATTAACCACTTAAACAGTTGGGGTGGCGTTTGAAGAATCCAGTTTTCTTTACTTTTATTACGGCATTCCCATTTTGTGACAAACTTAAACAGGTCAACAGCTTTTAAACCGAAGGTATCTGTTATTTCGGGATTTTCGGCAATAAACTCCTTGATAAATTCTTTATCAGAAAATCCTTTAAATATGCCAGTAATCATAATCATGGGGTCATTATTGGATATATGTTTTATTTCTATTTCTTTGTTCATAAGACTATCATCTAGTTTATGCTGCTGAATAGCATTTTGGCACTCAATAATTACAGCTCCATTTTGAAGATGTTTTACTCTTTTAAAGCTTCCCTCCATATTGGTAGCTTTGACACATTTTTTTATTTCTTGTAGAACTATCCTGGAGTCAGTTTGATTGTTGATTTTAATTAGACTTTCATGCTTTGTTTTTGGAGGAGGCGTTTTCCATTCTGGAATATCTGGTTTCAATGTTGGGTTGTTTGTAGCTGGGGTATATCCTGTTGATTTTAATACATCACTAAATGCAGGCCTTTTACTAGATAGGGATGGTAGCACAAACGTAGGTTCCGGACTAAGATTCCTATCCGGTGAATAAGTACTTGTTGATGTTAGTTTGTGCTTCAGTTCCACATTAATCTTCTCAGTTTGTCCAATTCTAAAAGCCAAAGTAGTTACTTGCTTATGAATAGTGAAAAGTGCAGATTGAACAGGATGAACTACATCTCGAGGCATTATTTCAGTTGTTTTTTGAAGGGTTTCTAGTGCCTTCAATACCTCATCTAAAATTTGCTCGGTTGGTAGAGAGTAACTTATTTGAGAAGCGTTTGAAATAAGTTGGATGCTCTGATTATTATTAGACCTCTTTGCTCTATTTTTCTCCAGTGAGGCGGGACTGGAACCAGATCTAGGCCTCTTGTTTAGTTGGGAAATTCCATTAGGATCACCAGAGACTTTCTTACTTTGATCTAAAGAATCATTACACATATTTAACTTACTTTCTAGACTGTTGTTTGGAGGTGTTCGCGGTAAAAGTTTTCCGGCCTTAAATATTTCATTAGCGTTCGACGTGCTAAAATTCTCCTCGGGTTGTCCACTATCTTTGGAACGTCCAGGTAAATCATTAGTTTTATCTTTATCGGTTAAATTCTTTTCCTTGGGTTTATCAAGATATGCTTTTGCATACTTTGAACTGGTTTCTTTGTTGAATCCAATAATTTTATTAATTTCAGCTTGGCTTACATTGATATTTCCGGAGGAATTACTTCTTCGTTTAGGCCGCTTATCGGGGGGATTTTTGTCCCCAACACTATTGACACTCATCACAGTATTTTAGATGAAAAACGTTTAAGTAAACTATGCGAAAACGGCAATTATTAGAGAGCGACCACAATAGCGTCCGCACTCGTCGCTATCTCGTCTCGTTTTTTTGTTGTTGCAACTTATATTGAAAAGGGCGACTTTAAATTTTGTGACATCTGGCACGTTGCTATCTTTAGCCATCATGCCATTAATGTGCTATATTGTCACACCCGTGTTAGTAGTTACGGTGCACACCCAGTAACCACCATAGTCAGCAAGGTTAACGTAATGAGGTCGCTGACGAATATAAAAGATGCACCGTAGCTCGGCTAAGGACCGAACTCTGGGGTCATCCCCAGAGGGAGGTCACTGGTCTCCGGGTCGGTCGGCGAGCAACAGTCTCTAACTTGAAGTGGTGGGACGGCTCGCTACCCTCTTAGGATCGCAGGCTGAAAAGAGAAGGGGTCTCTTGCAACTTGAAGTGACCGTTAGAACCCTTAACCCTATCAGTTGACTACTTGGTCCTTTGGTCACACCGTTCAAGAGCACCCTGCGTGTCCCCCTTTAGGGTGTAGCTGAAGGGATGAACTAGACTCACCCTCCCCGTACTTCCATGAAGACGTCCGTGATTATGGCACTAGTGGCCCTTCTAATCTGGCGGTAAGATTAACCCCACAGTATTCCTTATTCTAATTATTTTTATAATAAACGAGACTTGCCTGTGACCTAACTTGTTTCTCTACCATCCCTCATTACGCACCTCTAAACGTGACAATATGTTTATTCAGATTATATGGCAATGTTTCATCTCTTTCAAACCAAACACGAAGGTAATGTATTAAATTTCTTAACTGTTTTACTATTTGTTTGTGTTTTTAGACTGGTTACTCTACTATATTTTGGGTTTAGTGTACTTTATTTGGGGCATACCATTAATCATTATAGCAGTCTGCCTTCCTTACACTTTTTATTACCTTATGTTTCAAAGCAAACTTGTTATGATTGTTTTAATTGATAACATTGCAACCACATAATATCGAAAACCAGATTAAAGCCATAACTATGAGACACTTGGATATAAAGAAATACATGGACACTGTTGTAAATTCCCATCATTTGCTTTATACCACCTATGTAATTAGTGGTTTAATTGGAGGATTATTATCGATTGCCCAGTATTTTTCCGTAATTTTTGCAACTTGCTTAAATATTTAATATGATTAACAACCTTACAGCTCACGTATGCTGCTATTTACCAGCACTGACGTTGCAGAAGAATATCTTTAAATTGTAAGTATAAGGAAAATTAAACAAAAATAAGTTGATGTTGATGCTTAATCATGTCTGAAATTATGCAATTTTAGAATGACACATTTGTCAACTGTATCAACAATTTAGAATGGTATAACTGGCAACAGGACTGCAAGAAAATGTATCATATTGTTACGGTTTTCCCGTGGGTTTTTACAAAGTCAATTTACAATCTACTATTTAAACTATTACAATTCCACTATTTAAACTTTACCGCGTTCGCAAATTCACTACTACTTCACCGTCGAGACCGCTTCTTTTATATTCGGTAAACCACGTTCTAGAACCACTCTGAAACGCTTCGCGATTTGCGTCGAACGTCGAATATGCTTCTCGGTATCGCTATCTAACGGTGGCCTACTAGCGCCCGGCCAGATATTGCGGCGCATCGATTCCATCCCGAATCGAGTGCTCGTTCAGAAATATCGAGCATAGTAGGCCCAAACCGTAACAATATCCTAATGATTCATATCAGTTTGCCGATTGAAATTTGTTTTTTGTCCACTATCGTTGTTGACAGAGAGTTAGCTAAGAAGGTAAAATCATTCAGACTACTACATTATAATGTACTACCGTTTTGTAGATACCGAAAGGACTTTATCCTGTAATAAACCTCTTTTACTCTTTTAGAAAACCTCATAATATTTAGACGGCTTGAAAATGTTAGTGTATTAATAAAATAGCTGAACATTCTAGTTATTATTATGTATGTAAATAAATATTGGAAAAGTTGAGTCAAAGTTTTTCAAAGAATTTCAAAAAAATGTTGAACAGAAGAGTATTCAGCTGTAATAGGCTAAAAGAACACACATATTGATGTTTTTAGAATATATTATGACATCTCAAATCGAACAAAAATATAACAATGTTTTTCACACTGTTTCTACAGCGTTTTTATTATTAATTTTTGAGATGAAATATTCAACAGAACTGCTTTTCAACACTTGAATTCCTGAGTTAGCTTAGATCATACAGATACCGATTTTCTAATGTTAATTCTTTATGTTAAAAGTTCTCCTGAATACCTTAAATACCACTCGTAATAAATATTTTATTTGGAATGTACTTGTTTTTGGTTTTTTCACTACTCGACAAAAAAATTCCATAAATTTTCACCAGTAATGTGAAATAATTAGTGATAATACATAAAGTGCTGAATTGCAAAACTAGAATCGACCAATTCTGTTGGTTGTATAAAAGAAATTAAGTACTGGATACAAAGTTTTTAAAATCTGCAAAAAAAAACAAAATTAATAGTCATAATTATTAGTACATTATTAGTTAAGTTTACACCTGGCAAAAGAAAGCCCTGTTAATGTTAACCACCACAAAATCCACTTTCATTGGTTCGTTTAAATAGGTGATTAATATGCTATAGACTTTTCTGCAAGATACATCCCACTCGTACCATTTCAGATTAAAAATCTCTGTCCTAAAGTATTCGACCTTAAAAATTACACTTTGCACAAAAGTATACGTAGTTTTATACAGTTTTACCAGAGTAATGTATTCTTCCGCTGCATCATTGACTGCGTAAACCAAACAAAAGAAGTAAACCGTAGCAGACGATACAGCTATAATACTTCTATTTGGCTGTAAACATCAACATACAATAATAGTAGACAATACAGCGACTACTCACAGAAAAATACTCAAACATTGGCAAAAGTCCGAAGAAAACCTCATTGAACAAATACAACAAGTAAAAGTACTGGTTGGACTTTAATACAAACTGGTTGTACCTAGAAAAATCATGTGTGTAAGCCAATTTTATGCAATAAAGTGTAAAATGCAACCTTATAATTTCTAAATGTTTCTTTATAATAATTTTCAGGTGTTTCATTGTAGTTTCAGAGCAATTTTTCATGTGGTTGATGCTGCAAACGTAGTCAATTAGAATGATGACTGCAATTTTGCCTTGCAGCATCACGTAAAGGAAACATATGGGAGCGGAAACCATCATGATAGTGGAAACTGTACTCCATATTATTATTAATAGAATTCCAATAATGTCCACTAAAATACCTAAAAAAGAATGTTACATGTATAGTGTGTCCCAATGTTTCATACCTTTGTAAACTTGCTAAATGGTTGGGTAATTTAGCTTTTTCAACCCTTCCATGTGAAGCTCAAATTATTGCAAATGAATTAAGAAATGTACAAAAAAAATACAATTTTTTTAACATTTTATCAACAGAACATAAATAACTGAAAATTTAATTAAAAAGATTTAATTTTAAAATTTATAGACATTCAGTCGATTGGTCCAATAAATATCTACTGTACGCACCCTGTATGTGTTTTCGGTTCTTGAGCTATAAATAATTTATTTACGTTAAATTACACAAACCAAATAGCAAACAGCAATTCATCAATAATTATTGTATTAATTAAATATTTTATTAATGGCTATTTTGATTGTGAATTTTCAATTGAATAGATTATACAGAAATTATAATAAGGAAAATGTCTCTAATAGAAAATGTTAGTGAGTGAATGAAGAAAAACAATGATAATTGAAAACGGATAGAAAATACAAAGGAAACAAGAGCCAAATAAAAAAATATTAAATTTTTTTTTAGAAAACCATTTTTAAGTTACTAAATGTACTGTAAGTAATGAAAATCGGTACGTGGAACGTTAGATTCTTGTATGAAGGAGGAAAAATTCACAATGTGCTCCAAGAAATGCAACGACTTGAAGTTAACATAATGGGAATGAGCGAAACCAGATGGCCGGACCAAGGTGAAATGCTATTCGAACAATCAAAAATATACTATTCAGGTAACAACGAACAACAACATAGAAATGGAGTGGCAATAGTCGTACACAGAAACCTCAAACATTTAGTAACCAACTTCACACCCATATCAGATAGAGTAATTATGATAGGAATAAAAACAGCGCAAAGAACACTCAACATAATTCAAGTATATGCTCCCACGGCTGATAAAGACGAAGAAGAAATTGATCAATTTTATGATGACGTCCAACAAGCTCTAGAGATTACAAAAAACAGAGATATTACAATCATTATGGGAGACTTTAATGCAAAGATAGGGAAAGGCAAAGTGGATGATATCATTGGGGATTTTGGACTGGGAATAAGGAACGAAAGAGGAGACAGATTGACAGAGTTCTGCCAAGAACATGATATGGCAATCACAAACACCTTCTACAAGCTGCACGAAAGACGATTATATACATGGAAATCGCCAGCTGATAAAGACAACAAGATTAGAAGGAATCAGATAGACTATGTTTTGATAAAGAAGAGATATCAGAATACCATTAAATCGGCTAAAACCTACCCGGGTACGGACATCGGGTCAGACCACAATCCAGTGATAGTTAAAATGGAAATCCGCCTCAAGAAACAAGCAGCCATAGATAACAAAAAGCAGCTCCCAGTTTCACATCTGAAAAACCCAATGGTAAAACAACAACTTACAGAAAAAATAAATGAAGAACTAAGCAAAATTGACTTAACCCCGAGCTCCGACGTAAACATAAAATGGGAAACTCTTAAAACTACAATTATGACCCCAACAACAGACCTATTAGCAACAATCAAGGTTACAAACAAGAAAAAATCATGGATGACTGATGACATATTACAGTTAATGGAAATCAGAAGGTCGTACAAGAATAGAGACGATAGCGCATATAAGACCATACAGAAAGAAATTAGAAAGAAAATACGACACGCCAAAGAAAAATGGTACTAAGGAAAATGCGTAGAAATAGAAGAACTCCAAGCAATACATGACGACTTCAATCTCCATAAAAAGATTAAAGAACTAGCGGGCATCAAAAGAGCAAACAAAAGCAGTATTCTACTAGACAAAAACGGTAAGATAATTCCAGACACCAAAGGGAAACTAGAAAGATGGAAAGAATACATCGAAGAATTGTTTGAAGACGAGAGACAACAGGAAACAACAGATGGAGACACAGATAAGGAACAGGGCCCAAATATAACAAAAGAAGAAGTTATATATGCAGTTAGAACAACAAAAAACAATAAAGCTCCAGGACCTGATGAAACACCAACAGAAATTATCAAATTAATTGCAGAAGACCAAATTGGAGTACTGGTAGATCTGTACAACACTGTATATAACACCGGAATCATCCCTGGAGAATGGCTCAAATCAACATTTATTACACTGCCAAAAAAATTGAACGCTAAGGAATGCAAGGACCACCGGACGATCAGCCTAATGAGCCATACCCTTAAGATATTCCTTAAAATTATACATCGAAGAATTTTTAGAAGGATTGAACAAGATCTTAGCGAAACACAATTTGGTTTCAGAAACGCAATGGGTACTAGAGAGGCGTTGTTTGCTTTTAATGTGTTGTCTCAAAGACTCATGGACGTCAATCAACCAACATATGTAGCCTTCCTCGATTATAACAAAGCTTTCGACAAAGTCCGCCATAATCACCTCATAAAACTCATGAGAGATAAAAACATTGACAGGAATGATATCAGGATAATAACATATCTCTATTTTAACCAGACTGCCAAAGTTTCGGTGCAAAATGAACTTTCAGAAGAGATAAAAATAAAACGTGGAGTAAGACAAGGATGCGTGCTCTCACCATTACTCTTCAATCTGTATTCAGAAGACATAGTACAAGAAGCACTGGAAAATCAAAAAACAACGGGAGTGAAAGTTAATGGAAAGGTTATAAACAACATCAGATACGCGGATGACACAGTACTAATAGCAGAAACCCTGGAAGAACTGCAAAGGCTGATAGATCTAGTAGTACAGATCAGCGAAGAAAGGGGGCTCACACTTAACACCAAAAAGACTAAATTCATGACAATCACAAAACACCAGTAACAGCGAGAAACATTATGGATCAAAGGGGAGCCAGTGGAGAAAGTCCGCAAATACGAGTACTTGGGAACGATTGTAAATGACAATAATGATTATTCACAGGAAATAAGATCAAGAATCGGAAAGGCTAGATCAGTGTTTAATAAAATGAGGAATGCATTAACCAGAACAGATCTTAGTCTACATCTTAAAATCAGAATGCTTAAATGCTACATATTTCCAGTACTATTATATGGAATGGAAGCCTGGACGCTTAAGAAGTGCGACACTGACCGGCTGGAAGCGTTCGAGATGTGGGCATATCGAAGAATCCTCAGAATAAGCTGGGTGAGCAGAACAACGAACAAGGAGGTGTTGAGAAGAATGGGAAAGGAGAAGGAAATAATCAACACAATCAAAATCAGAAAATTGCAATATCTGGGCCACGTGATGAGAGGGGAGAGGTAGAGCTCGAATCAGATGAGAAAAGGCCACCGCATCATCAATGACGCAGTTTTTAAAACTATTTCTTTCTCCTTCTACAGTTGCCGTCGCATTAGATATAATCAGAGGCGTCCTATTAAAATATTCCCGAAAATATATTGTTAAGCGGTCAAAAAGCCACTTGGCAACGTAGTACGGTTTTTACTTGGACACAATTAAAACAGATGCGGCAGCGGCCAGGGACATTTGGACCTTTTTATATGCTTTTACTAGCCGGCACTCTAAACGGTGTTGCCAAGTTTAAAAAAATGTAATGGCGGACAGGGAGACTTAGGGGGTTAGGTTAGGTTCCGTTTTAGTCTGGTGTTTTGGTTGTATTGTTGATGGTCGCAGTTGAAGTTCACATAGTGTTATGAATAAAAAACGTTATTTTGTCAAAATGTCTTTCAAAAAGGTTGGAAAGAAAGGTGTTATCATATACAGCCAAGGCCGTGAAATCGTCAGTAACGTCTTACAATTTATGAAGAAAGAAGCAGAAGGAGTTTCCATTCCTTTGAAAAACTTGTTGTCTTTTATTTTCTTTATTAAAAACGACGAAAATGTTTCATTTTACTGATAAAATAATAGCACGCCACTGACTGGCTGCAACAACTTGGAAAGTAACGAGAGCAGCAATATTTAAAGCGAGACGTACAGAGATCGTGACATCATCGTTTGATGACGCCTGTGGCCTTTTCTTAGCTGATTCGAGCTCTACACACTGTTGCAAACTATTATACAAGGAAAAATACAGGGTAAAAGAAGTATAGGAAGAAGACGCATCTCCTGGTTGAACAACCTAAGGCAGTGGTACAACAGTAGCTCTGTTCAGATCCGCAGCTTCAAAGATAAAAATCGCCATGATGATAGCCAACCTTCTTAAAGGAGACGGCACGTAAAGAAGAAATGTACTGTATATCCTGAAGTTTGAAAACAAAAATGTCTAAAAATATTTGACACCTACTTACATGTAATTGCAGTTTAGAAAACAGTTGAAACCATCAAGTTTTGCAATATTTCTCTTTATAACTGGTAGTTACGCAACGTATTGTGTAATTTTGTAAGTTTAAGAAAAAAAAATTTGAACATTATCCAAGAAAATTGTCCCAAAAGTGTAATACACTGGAAATATCGATAACACAGTCAAAATTACATTTTACTATACTAAAGTTGGTATCCTAATTGGTAAGGATACTAAATGTGTGCCAAAAAGAGGTAAGAAATTCGGAGACCGGTAGAAAAGTAAGAAAGTTAAGTTGATTGATTGAATTAAGGAAGTTAAAATGGAATAAAGAAAAAAAGAATAGTGTTGAAGGAGGAAGACACTGTGTAAAGTACAAAAAAAATAGTTAAAGGAAGCATGATGGCTAAGGTTGAGACAGATTGAGGAAGAGAGAATGAGATGAAAAAAAGTCGTAAAATGGAGACGGATTAAAACTGTCCTTATTCATAATAAGTAGAAAACAATATGAACAATACAGAGACAATGAAAAGAAGCATACCCAAAAAAAAGCTAGAAAAATATGGTAGTAAAGTGAGGGTAAAAATGAGAGACATTATTTATTTCCTATTTTTCTCCCTTGAAAATCTTACCTACTGACAGGTGGTGTTGACGTCCTACCAAGTGTTCAATAAAGCTTTCATCAAAACTGTAATTCCTATTAACGATAACAAGAAACAGAACACATCCTGTGATCCATAAAAATGTGAAATAAGCTTTTCTTATAACCTTTTTCACTAATTGCTTCAGTTTCGGATCAATAATCTGACGGGTCAGTTGTAGTGACTCTTTGATATACCGGGTCACAATAACCACTTTATTTTTAATTCTGACCCAAATAAGCTGAATTAAAACCAACTGAAATCAAGTAATTAAGTAATTTATAAAATAGCTTAAGAATTAACAGTAATTTACGTGTACGTTGACTATAAACGATGACGAGAACTGCATAAAGGAACTAGAGTCAAACTTCCAGATAAAGTAAATTGTGTGGACGATAATTAGAACTATGTTAACTACCATGTTAATGCGTATAAAAGGAACTAGTTGTTTGGTTAATTGAATACTGTTATACATTGTTGGTAAGAGGCCATCTGAAAATTATATGTATTAGTCTACTAATATGGTAGTTTAACTTAAAGGACTTACTGGGAGCTGTTTCAGTCAGAATTTGAGTAGGCATCTTTTTATAACTCTTGTATCATCTATAATTAAAATTCGTAATATGAAGTTGTTTGAGAAATTTAGACATGACATATAGACAAAAACATTTGTTATTTTGAGCTAACTGATCAAGAAAATAATAATTTAACAAAAATAGCAATATCCTTGAGTACAACAAATGACTTTGTTTAATAAATTATCAGTAAACACATTTACATTATTTGTAAAGACATTGGCTAAACAACTTTTTCGAATGAAACAATACCTGTTCCGTTGTGTTAGTACATAGCGAATAAAATAACTTACTATAACTTGTACAGTTATCCATAAAAGTGTTTTTTTGAAAAGTAGACTAGTGAATGCAATGAAAATGAATTATATTAAAAACAAAAGTTTATTTATTGCAAAATTAAGTTATTTAAACAATGTATTTTTAGGTTACTTAAAATACAATTTTTTTTAAATTTAAAACAATTTTTTTACCCATATATCAAAAGTCTTGTATTGTCACACTGAAAAGCAAATTTAAATAAAAAAATTAAATAACGTAATAAAAAAACGTACTATACTATACACTCTTATTTGAAAGAAAAATGACGCATTTTACTCCATTTCCCTACAGTAAGAAGAAATTCGATTTTAATATTGTTACGGTTTGGGCCTACTATGATCGATACTTCTGAACGAGCACTCGATTCGAGATGGAATCGATCCGCCGCAATATCTGGCCGGGCGCGTGTTAAAGTAGGCCACAGTTAGGAAGCGACACACTGAGAAGCATCTTCGATGTTCGACGCAAATCGCAAAGCATTTCTAGAATGTGGTTTACCGAATATAAAAGAAGCGGTTTCAGACAGTGGATTAGTGGATTTGGGAACGCGGTAAAGTTTAAATAGTAGAATAATTCTGGAATTGTAGTAGTGTTTTTGGTAGCTGAATTAATTATTGTACGGAGTGTTTTAAAATGTAAATAAATTTATTAATTGTTGAGTTAAATTGACTTTGTGTAAACCCACGGGAAAACCGTAACAATATCAACTACCTCAAAACTGTACTTTTTTAATATCAGGTTTGTACATTCAGATGGAAAACCAGTGTAAACTAATTTTAATGATGCAATAATATACGGGGGTCTCATTTAAAAAAAAAAATAATTTTTTTGGGTATGAATTCATTTTTTACTGAAAAATTAACTGAACATATCTACATTTTTCATATAGGACTTATAGAGGGTGTTTCAGAAAAAAAAATTAAAAATAGAGATATTAGATATTTCTGTGCTTGATGAAATAAGCTTATTAGAAATTATTTCTGTTATTTGACATGTTTAACATAATCTATTAAAACAAAACCATAATGAGCACCATTACAAAAATTTTTTCAAGCTTTAAAACGATATCAAAAAGTAGATAATAATTTTTAAATTGGCAGGACTTTGACTCGTTTTTCTTCTATTTTTTAAATGTTAATATTGACTCTTGATTTAAAACCTAAAAAAACTCAAAACCTCCCTAGAGAAAGTGAAATATTCTGCAAGTGAACAGAAAAACACAAGTATGATAGCACATTCATAATAATTCTCGTTGCTTTCTGCTTCTCTTTGTTGGGATTATAGATTTTAAGTTTTGTTTTAAAAACTTACCTAAGTATTTTTTTCCTTACTTTGTTTAACTGTTTAACTTTTCGATTCCATGATGTCTAATTAATTAACATTTCACTTGACGTATTTACAGGAAAGTGGTTTATAAATTTAGTTTGAACTTTTCCAACAGAAATATAGTACTTAATTAATTGCAATAAATAATAGAGTAGTATTCCGTAACAACTTGCCAACTGCATCAAAAATAAATGGAATTTGTCGGTATTGTTTTTTATATATTTCAGAACAAAGCGGACAGTTTCTATGTTTTTAAACAAAAAATAACTACTGCTTTAATAAAATAACGAAAATACACCAAAATTTTAAATATCTATTTTATAAGGTAATTTTAGATCAATTAGGATTAACTGTAAGAATGAAAAAGTTTATTACTGGTTGTAGGTTTTTTTAGCATCTGGAAATATTAATTAGCCTGTAATTAAATATTTGCAGAATTGAGGAGCATACAGGGTGTCCAAGAAAAAAATATTGTTATCTAGGACTAGGAAACACAAGAGTGAGTCTTTCAAGGCAGATATCGAAGGAGGATTTTTTTGTAATTGTATTGAAATAGTTGTACTAAATTAGTTTTACTGAAATAATCAAAACGAAACCGTCAAATTGTTCTCTTATTTTTTTCTTAAGAAAGCATTTTTAGGCTTTAATTCTTCCCTCAAATTTTAAGTTCCTTTCCATTCTAATTTGAGGTCTAACAACTACTTTAACTTTGACATAAAAAGATCAGAATGTGTAAACGTTTTCTGTTTAATTTAACTTTAAATAAAACCTAAAGCAACAACATTCAGGAAATTGGCTAATATGCATTCCGTCTTCAATTGGTCGGAATTGGGTGGCAATTCGACATTTCTCCTGCCCGAACTATGGCGACATACGATGCCGTATCAGGTTTATGCGTTCAGAAACTATGTCAGACCAATATAAGACCCTTCATTTGTGACGCTATTTATTCGAGAGTTCTAATAAAGTGTGTTTTAGAACTAAAGTTAATGAGTATTGCCTCGGGCGCCACCTGGTTTGAATAAAGTATTTAGAGTTTTCGAAATGTGAACCAGGAAACATTTCGTATGCCTTGGTAGCTTTTAAACAGCTGGAGACAAGGTTCCCGTCAATCTGTGGTAACAGTGGTTCAGTTGGTGACAACGCTAATAAAAGCCAAAAGTACCAATCAACTAACGTTGTTAACGTTTATTCTCCTTGCTTAGTCTAAAACGCCAGCAAACTTAACTAAACCAATTATTTATTTAAATAAGCGTATCTTAAATCCCCCCTCCCCTTAATTAGACAAGAACGAGAGTGAGAGTGTGCAACTTAGTTACGGTACGGGTCGGATGCGATGCAAGACAGGTCAACGGGGACAATGCAGGTCTACGTTTACAACTAAGCAATTAACCGTCCTAGTGCAAATAAAGTTACAGTGTCACGGGTCGGTAAAAGAGTCGGCAGGGTGTACTGCTGCAACCACCCGGTCTATACGAGCCTTGTAGTGGTTCCTGTCGGCAACAGGATTTAGAAACTTGCTTCCTACGCCCGGTCTAGCGAACCATGTAGCGTAGTCAACCAAAGACAAGGCCAGGACGTGCGGCCGGACTACTAAATGACCCAAACGCCCGGACTATCGAGCCATGTAGCGTTTGTGTTGTATGCGGAACTAACGTGTAGCGCCCGGTTACGAAATTAATAGGAGTGCCACAAACGTTAGGTCTATCGAACCATGTAGCGTTTGTGTGAAGCCTGCAGAAAACAGCAGTACGGGGTGAAGAGGCGGTTCGGTACTAACGAGTAGTCCCGGTAACAAGGGGGGAACACCCGGTCTATCGAGCCTCGGTGTTCAAATAACAGGTACACAGTGCACTAGGAGGGCTAGCCACCAAACAGGTATACTTACTATGGTGCGGCGGTGCTGCTGGGAGGTTGAGATGTTGCTTGGGAAAGCTGGCGATCTCAACAGACCACGAACTGGCGGCGCACGCCAGTTTTATAGACAGTCCGGTTCCCCACTTTCGGGTAATGGAAAACACGGCCCTACTCGAGTGACGCGTACAGAACCGCAGTACTGCAGGAAAACGATACGCTCCGGCCAACCTAACCGGCTATGTCAACTCGCGAATCTTAATTACAAGGAAAGCCGCAAACCATTAATTCCCTATTACGCGCTATCATACTGCAGCGTTGTTGTAAACCCTGTAATTCTACCAATTGTTTCCAACAAGAACGGTAAAAATCCGACTGACGGATACTGAGAAAAATATAATAACTTGAAAATACGGCTTATCGTATTTTGGCAAAGTACTAGCACTGGTTACTTGACTAAACGGCTACTATTAATAGATCATTTATCTGCAATTCGCCGCAGAACAAACGGCACTAACGGACGGATCAGAAAACAAAACAAAAATTATTCGTAACTTCGTTTGATTGAAATAAAATTTATCATCCCCCAGGAGTTGACGAAATAAGAAATTTATATGTGTTACACTTTTTATATTTCGACCAAGTTGCTTGATTTTGTTTCTCAAAGCAGTCAATAATGACTTACATACTGATACACTTCTGTACCTGTAGCGAAAAGATATTGGTAAAGTTTTTTTAATTGCAACAGGTTCAGGCCAGAAAATTAATTGTTGAGCAATGTTAGCCAACCCAGACAGAGAAAAGTCATCAGCCAAACGTTCATAAGCATCATTTTGCCTAATTTTTTTTAAACATAATAAAATATCAACTTCTGTCACTTTACAATTATTTGAAAGTAATGTGACATAATTATATGTTTCTGGTGGAAGGCCAAAATAAAATCTAGATTTTTGCTCTAATAAAATCACAGTGCTCTTTTTTCTTTCCATTGGAGAAACCGTAAATTTGCCATGTCCTGAATTGCCAGATTGGGATGGAAGAAACTCATCACAAGTTGAATTCAAACTTAAAGTTGAACTGTTTGAAGTCCAACTGCTCAAAGAAGACTGAAATACTTCAACAGCAACTTCTGGATCCAGTCCAGCTTACGCACGGACTGATCTTTTGATCTCATAGGTGAAGTGGCAATGCTCCTGGGCTTGGCTTTCACTAAAACTTCAACACTTCTACACTTTTTTTTAATGTTAACTTGTACTGCCCGGTTTTTGGCACATTAAAGTTTTTTTCACTACACTCTGCAGGCTCTTCTGCTAACTTTATAAGCTCTTCGACACTTTCAGAAGGCTTAAACAATAAACGTTTTGCAGAATGTGGTTTTTGGTAGGATTCAATGCCGTATTGTTTTCTCTTTTTTGCAGAGTTAGTTAATTGAGATGTTGCACTCAGTGTTGCGTGAGATATTTCAATATCTGATACAAAATTTCTGGCCAGAAATCTCACAGCCCAAAAATCTGGTAAGTTGCATTTATAACCTGATTCAGTGTCTCTACCCAACTTATTTACTTTGTAGCAAAGTTCTTGAAGAAAACACTGGTTTTGCTTTCAAATATTTAATGAGGATGACCGAATCACCTATCTCAAGCCTCTTCATAACACTACTAAACGATTTAAAGTGATGAAAACAGTGGACAATGAAGATTTTTGAAGATAAGTTTCCTACTGCACAGGGACAACAAAGGGGCCAAATACTTCCTTCAAAAGTGATGTGATTTAGCTTCAATGTGCTTAACTTCATGGACTATCATCAGTGAGGGTCTTCATGAGTGTTGCAACTAAAACTTAAAATAATTCAGTGTTGATATCTGACTTAAATCTCGAAATTTGATCCGACTGAAATGTGAAGAATTTTAAACTGGCTATAAAACTTCTGAGAAACCCCGGTGGCAAAAGTTTTTTTATATGGGTAGGTATAATCGAAAAACCAACTTTTCAATTGAGATATCTACATGAGCTGTTCTATTCTAGGTTTATTAACATTATAATATAATTCATAATAATATAATAAATAATATGTATTCACAGTTCAAGGTACAGTATACATTTTCTTCCAGTGAAAAGCTTAGGTACAATAGGTGGCAAAGAAAACTGGTCTTACCACATAAACAGTGATTGTTCCACAGATTGAGTGATGAGTGTGAGTGGGTGAACCTTTCACCATACAAGCTATGCTAAAAACAACTTTGTCTTTTTAACCTAATGTTTGTTGCACAATAGTGGAGCCCCAATGCCACTTTGCATAATAGTGGAGTTCCAAATGAACAAAGGTATGTGAAATGTAGTGATTGAAAGTCTCTAAAGAGAAACAACTTGCTTCTAATTCAATACACCATTTCACAGGACATACCTTTACCAATTAAATGTGAACTCGAGTTACACATTACTTGCAAATAATTTATTTTAGGTTAGTAGACATTTTACAAGTATTCTTGTAGGTGAATGATGTTCAAGTTAAGTTAAGTTAAGCAACTAATAGAGCTAACTAAATATCAGTACTTACCTTACTCTGTAGACCTAGGAAAAAAACATTGATAATCAGTTATAAAAAATGCCTTTTTATTAACATCATGCAATATAAAACCATTTAAACACTGTGGTGTGTTGACAACACTAGAAAACAGAAGGATACAATAAAACTAGCAGTCACATAGGTCACTAAATTGCATCACTTTTGACGGAAGTATTTGCCCTCTGTTGTGGTCCCTGTATGTATAGTAAAGCAACTTATCTTCAAGAATCTGGCAGGCATTCATTGTCCACTGTTTTCATCACTTTAAATCGTTTGGTAGTGTTGTGAAGAGGCTTGAGATAAGTGATTCGATCGTTCTCATTAAGTATTTGCAAGCAAAACCAGTGTTTTCTTAAAGAAGTTAGCTACAAAGTAAATAAGTTGGGTAGAGACATTGAATGAGGTTATAAATGCAACTTACCAGATTTTTGGTCTGCGGCTACTGATAAAGGATCTTTATCACGATTTCTTTTTATTTTCTTTGCATTATGTGTGCAGTAACTCCAAATTATTACTACATAAACTTGTTTTAAATGTTTTGATTAGAGAATTACGAACGGCGATTCGTTATGATTTTGAAAGGTTCGTAGCACGGCCGGATATAAATTTTCCTTAACGACAGCTTGGCGCGAGATTTAAAATTTCCGAATTTTAGAACCGTGTTGGGTCTTAATGGTCAAACCTACAATATTGAAAAAATTACAAGTTGTTAGCCGAAAATGTGCTCTACGACTTTTATCTAAAGCGTTTTACAATTAGATGAACCGTACAGGCGCAAAAAAATCAAAACCGTTTTCCCATGTGAATCTCCTATGTACAGGGTGCTCTTGGTCACCTGGTATATGTGTTGCGGTGCTTCGTATTTATCTCTGAGAAGCTTTATGAATTATATTTTTGCTACTGTCCCAATATTTATTATTTTACATTGATAGGCTCGAGTATATTCGCAATTGTAACTTGTTTTTATGTTCCTTTAATGCAAATACATTGTCATAATTTAATAATAAATAGTTTTTAGGGCGCGTACATAGTTAGGTAATTCCATTTTACATTGAATTTTGCAATAGGAAATTTGTTTCTACATGCATAGTAACGATATCCTTCCTAGTCCGGCTTTTCTATTGGAATCGATTTACTCTAATAGTCTTACTGCGATTAGGCTTAAAGACCTATACAAAATTGGGAGATTTTTTTTTGAACTGGTATACTTCTTGAAAATTACAGTGAACTCTTCAGTTATTTAGTTAATGATTGCCAAAGCAAATAACCCCTAATCATTGAAGTAAAGCGAAGTCCATATTAGATTATTTTTCAACTAAAAAATGCTAGCATTAATGGTCACGTAACCTTTAATTATTTTATGGATTAAATAGCCATATATCAAAGTAATTTTGACCAATCTCAGCATAATTTGCATAAGTTTATAAACTATACGAATGTTAGTATTCAACATGTCGGATGCTCCAAACGACTACTTCAATTTTCAT
This sequence comes from Ips typographus, assembly GCF_016097725.1. Taxonomy (NCBI): domain Eukaryota; kingdom Metazoa; phylum Arthropoda; class Insecta; order Coleoptera; family Curculionidae; genus Ips; species Ips typographus. Next base: position 4,906,776 of record NC_138436.1, read on the forward strand.
TACAATATTCTAAAGTGGTACATTTTACTTCCCTTCGATAATCCTGTCTTGAAAGCGTTATATAATATCATAATAGTACCCCATGTGATCTTAATAACCTCGTGCGTAATTTTCGAAAGCGGAGGGCTTTTAGTAGCTACCGGAAGCGACTTTAGTTCTACTGTATTAATTATCGCTGTTCTCATGTTACATTTACAGACATCACAAAGGTGATACTTTTTTTTATTTATACTTTTCATATATGAATAATGACTGGTTTTGACTAGCAGTTTGCAGTATACAGAGTGCCACAAATTTGTGTGTAAGTATGGGGATCTCGAAAAGGGTAAGAAATACAGAGTTAGTTAAATTGTGACAAAATCGTGCAATTTGGATAATAAAATGCCGATTTAAAAATTTAAATTTTTTTTTAGTACTTCGGAAAGCATACGACTGAAAATTTGGAAATTAGTTTAAACTTTTTGCTAATTTATTTGATGAGATAAGTGTAAATGAATGACATTTCTCTATTCCACTTTCTTCTTTTTCAACGTGGCAGTATCATAATGGAGATCTGACGTTTCGGTTTTCGATTTTTATCATCAACTTTAATTTTTCTTAATGCGTCATATGGCTTTTTCTCTGTTTCAGATATGCGATAAGGTTCAGTCTTGCAATTTTACAAAAATGTTATAAAACATTTTGTCATTATTCATCAGATAATTCAAAGTAATTGACACTTTGTCATTGAAACTATTTTCTTTCTAAAACATTACAATGTCAAATTGCTTCAAAGTTTTGGTCATCTAACATAATTTTTTATCGTGAAGTTGTAGTCCATTTTTTCTCAAAGTGGAGGTGCATGTGTAAAAATGATGGAAAAAAACACTCAGAGTTCTCCACAAAAAAATGTTTATATATATATTTGTAAGTACGACCCTATTTCCTCAGAAGATTCTGAAAGTTTTGTTTGTCCTGATTTAAATGATATTTAACTGTTGTCTGTTCAATTCGTAGTAATCTAGTTTCATTCATTCTTCTGATGTGTGCGTTCCAGTATCTTTATCGAGCTTTACACCATCTTACGATATCACTGGTGTCAATTTGTCTTCTTAGGTCTCAGTTCCTTTTCTTATCCAGAAGGGTGTGGCCTGTTGTTATTGCGCGTATTGTTTTCATACCTGTTATTATTAGCATTCTTTTGGTTTTTGATGTATCGACTCTTGTGTCTGCTCCAAAGGTCATTACTGGCCTACTGGACCTAGTTTTAAATAAAGTATAGTAAGTATTTAAAAGAAGAATTTGATGATGGTTAATAAAAATAGAAACGTCGGACCTCAAATATGATATTGCCGCGTTTCAGAGGAGGTAAAGTGTCATTTATTTTCACTTTTCTCATCAAATAAGTCCACAAAAAAATAAAAATTAATTTCCAAAATTTCGTTATTTTTTGGATTGTCAGGAAAAATCGGACGATTTAAAATTTTATACGACGGCATATTATTATACTGCAAAATTTTTTAATTTTGTCATAATTTAATAAACTCCTTATCTTTTACCGTTTTTGAGTTATCCATACTTACACACAATTTTGTGGCACCCTGTACACTATGCGTTTGACGGTTTAAATTTTCAGAGTTATTAGATGGCATTTGACGAAATCAAAGTACCTAGTGATTCTTCAGGAGCTAAGGTCAATTAGTTCAGATCTGTACGACTTTGACTATCAGCTTACCTCCTTTGATGTTTCCGCCATTGACTTTTCCAGTACTTCGACGGGTCAAGAACGGTTCAGAATTTGTAAATATTTTTCTCTAGAGTTTATTGATCATTTGCACTATTTTAGAGCCCAAATACGCAGCTTTAACGACCGCGCACTTCAAAAAGCTTATAATAAGTGCAAAAGAATAACGTTATTTTTTCTTACTTATACCTTCTTGAACATCTTTATATCATACATAGTAAATTACTGGAACAGCCCTAGAGAAGAACGCTGGAATCCTGCTTTAAACAAAACATCAACTTACAAAGGCTTTCCGTACCAGCTTTGGTTTCCATTCGACACTTCTATTTCTGATGGGTATTACTGGATTGCATTCCTGTACCAACCTTACGCCTTTTTCTTTCTTGTATCTGAATTTTTCTGTAAGTTGGAGTACGGGAGCTGGAGACAAATAGTGCCACTTTAATTAAATTCCTGTAATCAATATGACGATTGTCACCAACTCCCGATTCATGTCATAAATAATGTTGAATGTTAAAAGAGAATTTATGCAGGTATTGACATTCTATGCGTCTCCACTATCATTCATTTAACTGCTTTCATTCGAGTGTTAGGCCACCTTTTTGCTTCTGTGGATAGCAACGTGGACTTCAGTTTGACAGAGACAAAAGTGTTACAATTAAAGGAACACAGGCTGACAAAATGTATCAAACAACTAACGAAAATTTTCCAGTCAGATTGAAATTCTGTCCTGGTGAGGTCATTTCTTTACAATCCTTTTGTAGATGTTGTGACATGCTTAATAACCTGGTATCTTCTCAATTATTACTACAGGAATTTTGCATGACCTGTGTAGTTTGCTGTAGCATCTACAGATCCACTTCTCCTGTAAGTATAATCCAAAATTAAGAAATAAAATAAAATGTCATTACAACGTAAGTAATAGAAAAGCAAGTGTTTCGAATATTGTTGTTGGAGAAAGTTCGAGTGGTATTTAGTGGGGAGATTGAAACCGCCTACAACAGGTAACCATTTATTTTTTCAAAATTTTAAAGATAATGGGTACAATAATGGATACTTACCCCGAGTTTACCAAGGCCAAGTAAAACAAGAGATTCATGATGGGGTTAAAAGGAATTACAAGTGGGTACAGGAAAGCGACGTGCGGCAATTGCTCTAGGTAGAAGAGGATGGTGGCGGCCAAATGACAAAAAAATGTTTTTTTTTTGGACTGGCTAGTGTCTTCCCTAATAGAACAGGTGATGAGGCTGCCTTTTGGATGAGGGCTACAGTAGTTTGTGGACTTGGGCTCAAATTTGACCCAGAAATTGGCGGCTTAATGATGATTCAGTGTTGATATATATCAGTTATGAGGCACGAACTGTTAAGAATTACTGGACCTTGTTAACAATTGTCGCTACTTGGTGAATTTGACAGATGAAGAGTCAATTGTCACTTTCAATACTTTACTCTCACATTGTTCCGTCATTCTCAAAATTTTGAATTAAATTTAACTCAATATTTTAGGGTGTGAGTTCAACAGAAATGGGATACGTGTCGACAATGGGTATTATAGCCGCTATCGAAATGTTGACAGTGTCATGGTTCAACCAGTGTTTCATGCTAGAAGTGTTCGAGCTTCTGAACCGTATTTACGAACTGGACTGGTTAAATTATAACACAAAAATGCGCAAAATGTTAGTGTTTCTAATGCAACGAGTACAGAAACCCTATTATTTCACTATGGGACTCGGTTTCCCTTTGAATTTGGGAGTTTTCTTTACGGTAAGACGTTTGTTTTCTTTACTTGCGAATTTATGTCCTCTGTGCTATGGTTTTGTAGATGATCAAAACGTCTTATTCTTTGTACGCCTTGTTGACTAATACTGGTTCTAAAGTGTCCACTTAAAGAAATGTATGAAATGTTCGCTAGAGAATGATGTACACCAAATCTAACAATAAAAAAGCACCTTCAGCAATACCAAATTATCTTATATATTTCAACCCTCGCATCGTATATAAACTATTATACAGTGTGAACCCCGATGAATCCCCGCTATTTATTAAGGAAAAACCGCATGGTCCAGAATTCTGAAAATTTTAAAGCATTCAAAAGTCGATACGTGCAGTTTATCTAATAGTTATTTATACAGCAAGTGACTTCCATTTTTTATTCACGAAAAGCGTAGCGAGTAGCCTTCAAGTTCTTCGAGTGAATAAACTGGTTTAATTCATGTGTTTTATACAATATTTTAATAAATTTCGACTTGTTATATTAAAAAAAAACTAAAATTACAGTTCTATTAAATTAGCACCGCGCCCCGTAGGTGTGACATTGATGTTTGTTTGTTTACATCTGTTAATAGGCGAATGTCACTCAGAATAATTTTAAACATTTTTAAACATCTAATGAATAAAAAATGTTTGAAATCGTTGCTAAGCCTTGAATAATTGACTAGTTATAGGACGAAATTTAATAAAAATTATTTTCAGTATGTAGCGGTCGTCCCAAAAGTAAAAAAAAATATCGTAAGTTGTATTTTTTAAATGGAATACCGGGTATTACTTTATTTTCAGAATCTACTTTGCAAATAAAAGATGATTTTATCAAGGTTTAATATGCCTACACTACACAGATATTCATTATTTTGTAAAAATGTAGAACACATTTTAAAGTTTAATCACCTAACGTCTGTATGATTTTCATTAACTAAAATTGGTTTGGGTACTGCCAAAAGATCAAGTTTTATGATTCAGGACTGATAAATTTTCTAGCTCATACAGGGTGTCCCACATTTTTTAGTCAATAATGGCAACCTTTAAACCGTAATAACTCAACAAAATCAAATAAAACACCCCTTATTTTATGGTTAGAGTAGATTCAAAATTTAATTGTCTATCGAAAATTATTAAAGTCTTCTATGGCTAACTATTCGCGATCGCAAAAATCGATATTTCTCCAATTTCAACTGATTTTTGATGCCGTCGTCAAATAGCTCTTGTTATTTTAGAAATACATAATTATTGCCATTAGTACTAATAATGTCAATATTTGTTTGGAGACATAAAATCATAATATATTTGAAGAAATTAAATTAAGTACTTCTTCACACACAACGTACTCTCTTTTGAAATCTTTCAGCGACATTGTTAAATATTTCAGGCGAATTTGTTTGGATGTCTTCTGTTGGGAAACTTTGTAGCGTAAACTCGTGAGGCCAATAAACAATTTTCCAGACATTCTCCAAGAACAAAGATCATATCTATCATTTCTTCCATTTTATAAACAATCATTTTAGAACAAAGAATTTACAAAAACTACCACTAGAGAACGAAAAATTACCACTACAGAACGGTTTGACAGCTACAAATAATAATTTGCGTCAAAGCTGCGACGCACAGAGGAGTATTTTAACTCAAAAGCTGCTCAAAATTATTTTGCTTTTATAAACGATTTTAAACGAAATAAAAAGCTGTTTCAAGGTATTATATTGTATTTAAAACAACCAGTCAGGCATCAAATAATTAAAAGAAATAATAATGATTGAAATTAAATCTAAGTTCACTAATCAGATTCGTTTTCAGTGGATTCGTCATCGTCTTCGCTACTAGAATGTATTTCTTCGTCATCTAATGGTTCTGGTAGCAGAAGTTCCATTGTCTCCTTAGAGAAAGGTTTACTTTTTTTTTTGAAGCCTTTTTCTTGAGCAGCTCAAAAAAGGGTCAGAACTGAGCAAAAGTCTGTTCAAAATGTCTCTGTTGCACAATTCTCGCGAAAATTTTCGCGCATAATTCTGGCGGTATGTCCGGAAGTGCTTATTTCTGGCCTCAGCTGCCTCTTCAGTGAGTTGGCCAATAGGTAGTATGGCGTGGTCAATTATTGTGGTACCATGTCTCAAAACCTTATGCATTGTTGGAGTCATTGGATGCCATCCATATAATTCGACATATTGCTTTGCGGTTTCTTCTGCAAACATTTCAAATTTAGAAGTATCTATCCTGTGTCCACTTGACAAAGCCTGTAAAATTATACTGCATTTTTTAATAAGATTTATATCAAGCCCAGTGATACGGGAAGAACTTTCTGGATCTGCGAAAAATCTTCTTGAAGTATTCCCGTCATTAGTAGTCCCGAAACCTGCCTTGGGAATATCCACCAGCAGACCCATTTCCTCTTTAAATGCATTTTGAATATTCTGTTTCCTTTCAGCCACTATTTTTTTATCTTCTTGCGACCTCGCTTGCCACTTCTTTAGTGGTATTTTATAAGATAGATGCAGTAAGGATTCAAAAAATCTTATCCTTGCGTGTAGTACCGAGAGTCCAAATTTAAGGGCATCGGGGTTTTCTATGCTTTTTTTACTTAAGATGTTGAAATCTTTCGAAGTTTGCCCACATATATAGCACCTCATAGTCGACGCTGTGTTTGTCGCAGCATTACAAACCTTTGCATCGATCATTGTAAAGGCTATTATGTGTTTTATTTGAAGTACACCACCAGAAGCTTTCGGTATTTCAGTTTCCTTCAAGTTTTTTATTTGATCATCCACATAGCGGATTTCTTCATTTGTGATATCCTTAGCTTCTTGGACAAAGCGGATTCGTATTGGTCGGCAATATCTAGTGGATGAAGTTACTGGGTTTTGCCAAATAATCTTCTTTTGGCCATTATCAGTGTGGCATATGAGCCGCAGCGGCACATATTAGCTCTGGAAGATGTTTGCGTCACTGTCTATGCTATTTTGGAACTTTTGTTTATATTTTTGCTGTTGTGAGCCATCGCAACCCCACTTTGACAACAGCTCTAATTTTTTTCTTTGTTCTTCATTTAAGGTTTCAATTACTTCATGTAAATACTCACACAACCGGGTAGATGTGTGATCTAGAAGATCTTGTAAGTTAATTTCACAACATGTTTCTGTGACTCTGATCGAATCAGGTCGTGGATAGCATTCTTTTTTTGCTTTTTGTAGGAGTGAATAACAAGGATAAATATTTTTATTAGCAGCATGAATAATTTCGTATTGTTTTCTTGTCATATCAGCTTCGACAAAAATTGCTAATGCCTCAGATGGACTGTGCTTTTTGATAATGTTCTTTTCTGCGAAAGCAACACTCATCCTGTATGTCAGTGCTTTTGCTGGCGTATAAAGAATATCTTTTATTACCTTGGATGCGTCACTGTGACCTGCAGCACGATGACTCATTTGGGCGGCATAGGTTAACTGATCGCATGGTATTTGTTCTCTCAAAGATTTTGTTTTGCGTCTCCTTGATGGCGAACTTAATTCATTAAAATTTTTTAGTGGCCGGCCGGGCCTCTTTTTATTCCAGGTAGGTAAAGTGATGGTCGTATTGAGCCATTGTTCATTTTTCTTTAAAAATCGTTCTTCCTTGTTATTTGCGGCTGTCCATTTCTGTTTAAATTGGAACTTAAAATCCTTTAAGGCACGTTTTATTGATCGTTGTTCATTTTCAGGACACTTGGCCATAGTTTTGAGGTGATCTTCCAAAAACTTGAATTTTTCATCTATTTTCTTCCTCGAACATTGTTTCAAGACCTCATATAGTGATTTCCTAGTCATATTTGTCTTCTTAGCTTGAAATTCTAAAATAAAAATAGGGATTAAGAGTTTTTTACACATAACACCTTTTTTTGTAGAATTGGTTAAATAAAATAATTGCAGGTACATGCGGGGCTTTTTGTTAAATAAACGTCAACAAGGAAAACGGGGTTATGTATTCCGTACAAAATCATAACTTAACTAGACTTAACTCATATACAAAAGCACCTTTGAATATGGTATTTACAAAAAAATCAGTTAATTTTTAGTGGCAAATGTGTGTGACGATAAATGTCACTTTAATAAGTACAATGAAGAAAAAAATACTATTTATTAATGTACATACCTTCCTCCTCACTATCCATTAGTAACCATATAGAATTTTACTGCACAAAACCTCAAAAAAGTGTCAAAATATTACGTTCCAACGCAAGCGCCGCGCCGCGCGCCGATAACAAAGACAAGCAATGCACGGGATGGCTGGGTTCCGACTGCAGGTACGACGCGGAGGCAGAACAGGTTATACTTAAGATGGCGTTTAGTGATGTATCCTTTATTAAGCTTTAACCATGCATAGATAACAGACGACTTTGACGATATTTTTGTAACCGACTTTTAATCAATTTTTTTGTAAAAATACTCCTCTGTGTGACGTACCAAAAAGTTACTAGATACCTTTTCTGTGTTAAATTGAATAAGAAATTCAGAACTGATTTGCATTTTTTGGAAAAACAGTGGCGTACATATTTTTTTTGCAAAAATGGTCAATAACTTGTTTGATTGGACGCCACTGGCAAATATAAAAAATATATTTTTTAATGGCAAAACGAACTTTATCGTTGACACCTAAAAAGTTTTACGAAAATATCTCTTATTGTTTTGATGAAATAAGTAAATTTTGTTTTTTTTACCCAAACTTTAACACCCTGTATCTACATAACGAAACATCTTTGGACCATGGTTTATATAGCAAACTAGAGTTATTTTTTGACCTTTAATCACACCCTAAAATATACACGCATTTATCGTGAAACATCCTGTATAACGCATTTACCATGAAACACCGTGTTGACTAATTCAGCTTAAGTAATTTCGACTTTTTTAAATGGCACAGCCTGTGTATTACTTATTTTTCGGATATCTTTTACAATTCAACTTTTGTGAAGTATGTCATATACCTACCTAATTTAAATGTCTGCGATTTATTTATATGTTTTAACTTTTACCTGCATTTTTTATTATCTTAACTAAACTATAATCTGAAAATTGTCCTTAACAATTCAATTGAACAATAAACATTTTAAAATTGTTGTTAATGACATACAAAATTAAAACATTTGTTTTTTTATCAATTATACAGGGTTATTCACGTTATTCGACACGGAAAATTGTGACTAAAGTATTCACTTTCAACAAACATTTGATTCTGGGATGGATATAGACCTATTTTAGGCATCTTTTAAAAATATTTTCAAGATGTACCGGTTGTCCCAAATGCAGAAAAAGTATCAAAGTTATATTTTTTCAAATGGAATACCTAGTATTTTATTTGATTTTCAGAATCTACGTTGAAAATAAAAGGTAATGAATGACATTGAGGTTTGGTACGTCTAAACTTTGCAGTTTCTCAGATATTCGTTATTTTGTAAAAATTTAGAACAAATTTTAATGTTTAATCACTCAACCTCTGATTTATTTTTATCACTCAAAATTGGTTTACTTGGGACCTACTAAATGATCAGGTTTTAGGATCCATGGGTGAGAAATTGTCTAGCTCATACAGGATGTCTCAACATTTTTCTCCCAATAATTGCAACCTTTAAACTTTAACAACTTGTCAAAATCAAATTGAACACCACCTATTTTATGGTTAAAGTAGATGCAAAATTTAATTATCTATCGAAAATTATTGAGGTCTCCTATGGGTAACTGTTCGCGTTTTTCTTGGAAAGTCAACATTTCTCGAACTCGCACCGATTTTGAGTCATTTTTGATACCCTTGAGAAATGACCAGAGATTAGCGAATTAGCGAAATTTTTAGGAGTATATCCATTAAGATACTTAATAATGTAGCTGAAGGACTCAAAAACGGAGTAGTTGGATGTTTAGTGTTTAGTTTAGTTTTAGTAGTTTGTAGTCGAATTGTCGCCGTTTTAAACATTTTTATGGATTATTTTTGTTTGAATGATTTATTTAATTATTTTTATGAATTACTTCTATAGCAAATTTACAAAGTATTAAGCCACTATTTTATTCTAAGCTTTACTTAGATTAGAATGATAGATATGTAATTCGAAAAGATACCAAGTGATCCTTGAACGATATCAAAAATCAGTCAGTCAGCTCTACTTTAAGAAATGTCGATTTTTCCAAGAAAACGTTAACAATTAGAGGTACGAAACCTTAATAATTTTCGATAGGTAATTAAATTTGCATATACTGTAACTGTGGTTCCATTTGATTTTGACAAGTTTATACTACTTCAAAATTTTAGTTTTTGATTAAATAATTTTTTTTGAGACCCCCTATATGAGCTAGACAATTTATCACTTTTGGATCATAAAACTTAATCTGTTATCATCGCCCAAACCAATTTTGGTCAATTAATCTCAAAGGAAGGTTGAATGTTTAAATGTTAATATTTGATCTACATTTTTACAAATTAAGGAATATCTGAGAAACTGTAAAGTTTAGATCTATCAAACATCAATGAAATTAATTTTTATTTTCAACGTAGATTCTGAAAATAAAGTAATATACCAGATGTTACATTTGAAAAAACATGACTTTGATACTTTTTCGGCATTTGGGACAACCGGTACATCTTGAAAATATTTTTAAAAGATACCTTCAATAGGTCTATAACTTTTTTGAAAGTGAATAGTTTAGTCACAATCTTCCGTGTCAAATAACGTGAATAACCCTGTATAGGGTGGACCATAAGTAATGGGACATAAAGCTACAGCATTACTACTACTATTTTGCAGTGGCTGATAGGAGGCGCTATCTTCAAAATATTATTCTAATATGTTTTCTATTTAAAAAAAATATACTAGTTTTAGATCTTAAATGTTGACCGTTTTCGAGATATTTATTGTTTTAATATTGCATTGCTAATACGGTTAAATGGTTAAAGGGTAAAGTACATTTACGTAATTTATACACACCTTAAAAAAACTAATTGGAATATCTTTTAGCTAAATCACACAACAAAAAGACTGATAAAAATAAATGAAAAATCCTTACGTATTTTCAGTGAATTTGGTGAAACAACTTACCACACACTACAAACCACTGGAAATTAAAGTATTAACATTAAAAAAAGGTTTGTTTTGGACAACAAGTATTCTACAAAGGCAAAATAAAAACTTACTTTCATAAAATAAATATTTACTAATTTGAAAGTTGCTACATGCAAATCAAAATAGTGGATATCTCAAAAACGGTCAACTTTTAAGCCTTAAAACAAGTATACCTTTTTCACGTAGAAAACATATTAGAATCATATTTTGAAGTCGTGTGTCTGTTTCAGTGGCGTAGAAAAAAGTATTAGTCCTTTTAAGCAGATGAAAAAGCTGCAAGTAGCGCACCCTATCAGCTACTGCAAATAGATGAAACCATCATATTTACCGGCTGTCAAAACCCCCTTATACACATTTTCAGTAATTTATATCAAAATACCTAGATAATATGATAAAAAAACAAGAAGAAAATTTCAACTATATAGTATAGGACAATTTAGCTAAATCGTATTATTTTGATGTCTGGAATATGCTGTAACTCTACCAACGGTTGAGAACACCTGCATTTTTAGTTTGTCGTAAGCTAGTTATAAACTTAAATTAAAACTTAAATTAAACTAAACTTAAATTTAAATCGAAGGTAAAAATTAAAAACCATAAATAAATTGCAATCTACTCAAATTAGGTACATGACATACGTAAAACCTATCAGACAAAATAAATAATGTACAGGGTGATCCATTTATAAAAGTCGAAATTTCTTAAACTGAATTAATCAAAATATATTTTAAAAAATTGAACGTCCTGTAGCATCTAATGCAATTATTATACGATTTATTTGCATAAATCATTTTTGTCGTTCCTGTCGAACGTTCGTACCAAATATGAGTATTCTACTTTTAGAAACAATGGCAGTACAGTCAATTTTACATCATAGTAAAAAGTAATATTTGTATAGAAAAATTAAAAATTAAATAATCTGACATTATTAACAAAAAACCAACTAAATTGTTATGAAGAATTTAATAGTTATTTAACGAACGCGAGTATTAATGAAAGCGATTAATAATCGAAATGGTTTAACGCAGTGAACGCGTTACTAAAATTGAGATTATTAATCGCTTATTAATATAAAAGTTGGTTACAACATTTTTCCGTCAACTGTAGTTTATAATAAAGGTTTATAATCCTACAAAGTTTTGAAAAAACTGTTCTGTCAGTAATGGTGGATGTCAACTAAAGAATGTGTGTTTATTTCTCTTTGTTTCGTACAAATAAAAAAGGATAGAACTATACTATGAGCGTATTTGATTGCCTGATAAGATCATGCATTAAAGTAAAACAATTGAAAAATCATGCATTAATGGAACTCAATATTGAACGATTTTGCATTCGTTATCGTCCATCAAAAAAGGCTGTCAATACATGGTCGACGGAAAAAATGTAAAAAAAAGTATATTTAAAAAAACTAATGTTTTCTGTCATGTCTTTAAGAACCTGTATATCCAAAAGTAATTTTAAACTATAAATATTGTCACGAATAGCATAAATTGCACTATGTTCCGTTACCTAGTCGGGCCCCGGTCTCCCCTAGTGCACTGTCTGAATCAGCAAGACCGGCAAATTGGGGTCACGATGTGGGTATTTAATCAGCGTCTAAAGCCATCGAAGATTACTGGTCTCTAGGTCGGTCTTCGAGCATCAGTCCGAACTTCCTAGTGCACGGACGGCTCGATACCTTCTTGGAAATCCAGGCTGAAAAGACGAGAGTTCTTACGCAACCCTGAGGTGACCGTCCGAACTCTTGAACCTATCAGTACTTGAAGTAAGTCCTTTGGGCGTGTCGGACAAGGGGGTTCCCAGCTCGTATCGAGAGGGTTTTCGCTTGGCGACACTTCAAGAGGGCTTGCAGGGCCTTAAGTAAATCCTTTGGGCGTGCCGGACATAGGGGTACCCAGCTCGTATCGAGAGGGTCACCGCTTGGCGGCACTTCAGAAGGCCTTATCAACTGCCAGTATCAAAAACAACAAGCACCTACCATGCATACAGGGAGCACGGAAAGATAAAATCTTTTCAAAAAAAGATCATTTTTCGCTAGTTTGTAAACAGTTTTTAGACCGAATTGGTAAACCTACTTAAGCTTCAGGGTACTAAACACACACCCGTCAAGTTTTACACTTGCAGTTCCAAAACAACATGGTCTAACATGAGCTTAAAAATTTAACACGTAAAATCCTATGTTGCGCGTTAAAAAAAACGCACTGTATATATCTCGATATATATATATACTGGGTGGTCCAGTTTTAAGTGTCAATAATTCACCATTTGATAGCTGATCAAAAAATAAGTTGACTTGCATTATGTCATTTTTCTGAAAAACGTTTCCTAAGGAAGATACAGTCCTCCAAATTTCCATTTAAAAAATCGTTTTATAGTTAAAAAACTGAACATTCAAGACTTGTGAAAGTCCAAATTTGTACTGAATAGTCTAAAAACTTGCTTTTTACTACTAGGAATAGTCTTATGATTCGCTTTCTCAGACTGCCATCCTGGTTGAGTGTCTGAAACTGGCATTCAAGAACTAAAAAGTCCGGAAATCAAGACTAAGATTGTATTGTGCATGAAACTCATTTTTTACTACTAAAAATAATATAAAGGTTGACTTTTAATGCTAGAACTGACTTTACTAGGACCTAAAGAGAGTCCAGAAGTATATTTTCAAGACTTGAATGGTGTACAACTCAATTTTCTGGACTGGACACCAAGTCTAGAAGTAAATTAAATTTTCGGATTATTTTATTTCTAAAAATTAGTTCTCAAGACGTATTATTGTAGCATTTGGTACCAACATTTTTTACTTTTATTACTGAAGAAACTTGACTTTTGGAAATAGTCTTAAACTCGATTTTTCAGTCTTAAAAAGCATTAAAAACAGTCTGAATTTCTTAGAGATGCTACAATTTATTGCACCTATGAGTGCAGAAGTCAATTTAATAGTGAAGAAGCTTGAAATAACATTTTCAAGACTATGGTCAGTGAACAAACTGGCTTTTAGGCCTGATAAGTCAAAAACTTTGTAAAGATAGTCTTGAAATTCGATTTGAGGCACTGAAAACAGCCTTAAAACACTAAAAACAGTCTAGTTTATTAAGAAATACCCGAATTTTTAGCACTGAGGTGTCTAGAAGTCGATTTAATAGTGACAAAGCTTGGAATGCTATTTTAAGTCTATGAAGAATGTAAAAATTGTTTTTTAAGTTTGCTATGTCAATAACTTGGTGAAGATAGTCTTGAAACTCGATTTTCCAAGCTGAAAGTAGTTTTAAAGCACTAAAAATAGTCCAGAATTCGAAGAAAATGAAAAGCAAAGTAAAAAGCACGAAAAGTTGGTTTTCAAGACAATTTACATGAATCTAATGTCAATGTCCTGCATCTAAGACTATTTTCAAGACTACAATATTGAAATTTGTCTTCAAATTATGAAAACTTACTTCAAATGCAAATTTTAAGCTTCTGATGTGACTTTTCATTAGTTCAGTCACATTTTGGGGTTCAAGTCAATTTTTAAGGTTTAAATGTATGAATTTGTAGTAACAAATTCTTGAAAAAGTAGTTTTTATGTCTACAAGTCAATTTTCAGTATTAAAGTCTCTCGATTTGCATGAAAAGTCAGTTTGTCTGGAAACTATGAAAACTGGCTACAATAATATTTTTTTAACTACTTAAGTGAATTTTCCGTTTCCAAAACAATTTTTAAGTTGGGTTGGGTTAGTTTTGGGTCTTTGACCGTAATAACGTGTAATAAAGTGCTTGTTCCAAATTTGATCAATATTGCTCCAACGGTCTGACAGTTATGACAAAAAAAAAACGATTTTTTAAACAGAAATTTGAAGGACTGTATTTTCCTTAGGAAGCACTTTTCAGGAAAATGACATAATGAATGTTAACTTATTTTTTAATTGGCTATGGATTGGTGAATTATTGACATTTAAAACTGGGCCACCCTGTATATATATATAATTTTAAAAAATGTCTATTTTTAATATAATATGTAAGATTCAGGGTGATTCACGCTGATGGTATATTAGAAGTATCTAGAGAACGACTTAATATTTTTCGTTTAAATTTGTAAGTGTAGCCTATCCAAACTCTCTATGTAAAATATTTTGGACTTTGCCGTGTTGCCATATCAGACGGAAAGAACACCAACTTTTGATTTTCAAATGGAATACACTGTTTCTAATCTAATTTTTGAATTCTTGGCAAGAAGCCTAGTAATTAATGTTAATACTTCGCTATCCTATTCTATTCCCTATCTTGCACCGTTTCTTAGATATTTCATAAAAGTGGTGGATTTGTCAGCAAAATGGTAGTCTAAACATTTATTAAATTTTAAAGTCCTGAAGGTTTGCTGGTGTGATCTTTTGTCCTCAGTTAGACAATACCACATGGTTGAAAAGGCCAGTAATATTTAACTGCTGCTTTTAACTATGCGCAAATAACTATTTTCTACGACCTCTATAGAAAATAAAAGTTTTCTCCCTCATTTGAGAGATGAAAATATCACTTTCACTACCTAGGGAGTAATTAGAGAATTTTAAACTAAAGCCTGTCTGAATATTGTGGACTTTCTTTCGTTTTTTATCTGTTTAATGACTTTTTCAATTTTTTAATTTGCTTGAGCATCTCATTAAAAGGTTGGTGCAAGTGGGTATTCTCGCTTTACACATATTACCTTTAAAATTTTACATTTATTGTAAATTAATTTTGCAATGCGGAAAAGTAACTTTACCGCATCCGGTGCGGAAAAGTACTCTTTCCCGCACTCAAATAAGTGTGTAATAGTATATTACACACCGAGGTGGGAAGAGATTCATTACTGTCGAGAGATTAGTTAGATAGCCGAGACGCGAAGCGTCGAGGTTTAGCTAGGATCTCGAGACAGGAATGAAACTTCCTACCGAGGTTTGTATACTATTTTATTTACAACCATCATATTTCTATCAAAATTTTCAAATCATTGTTTCATTCTGAACATATCTAGAATATTACATTTAACAAAAAACTACCAAGCAGTCATTTTTCTATATGCTTTTCTTCTGCTTTTCTGTTATGCTGTCCCAACGTGCCATGTCTTCTGAAGCTGTTGCAAGTAGTTCACAAACCTCAGTCATTCAGCAGCAAATTAATTTGTCGACCAAAGAGACAACTGTTGGAGACGCCAGTGCTGGTACTGGCCTAAATATTTCTATAAACACTTATAATAATTCAAATGTAACCATTAATTTCAATAAGTAGTTTGTTTTAGTTTAGATCATGTTAATTTTAGTATTGTAATGTATTATAGGCATTATAACCGTTAGAATGCATACAATTCGAGTTGTAATCCAGGACATTTTTCTCAATTTATTATTTGCGAACTGAATAACGATCCGACTTTATCTGACATTTAAAAAATTTGATTCAATCATCTTTTTTTTTTTTTAAATATTAACAATCACAATTTTAGAGGGCGGGAAATGAGGGCGGGAAGTAGAGGTGCGCAATATGATACTTCCTAACCTTCAATGACGTTAGTAATGACAGCATTACATATATGGTTGTAAATAAAAATATTTTCAAGATGTACCGGTTGTCCCAAATGCAGAAAAAGTATCAAAGTTATATTTTTTCAAATGGAAACCTAGTATTTTATTTGATTTTCAGAATCTACGTTGAAAATAAAAGGTAATGAATGACATTGAGGTTTGGTACGTCTAAACTTTACAGTTTCTCAGATATTCGTTATTTTGTAAAAATTTTGAACAAATTTTAATGTTTAATCACTCAACCTCTGATTGATTTTTATCACTCAAAATTGGCTTGGGACCTACTAAATGATCAAGTTTTAGGATCCATGGGTGAGAAATTGTGTAGCTCATACAGGATGTCTCAACATTTTTCTCCCAATAATTACAACCTTTAAACTTTAACAACTTGTCAAAATCAAATTGAACACCACCTATTTTATGGTTAAAGTAGATGCAAAATTTAATTATCTATCGAAAATTATTGAGGTCTCCTATGGCTAACTGTTCGCGTTTTCTTGGAAAGTCAGCATTTCTCGAACTCCCACCGATTTTGAGTAATTTTTGATACGCTTGAGAAATGACCAGAGATTAGCGAATTAGCGAAATTTTTAGGAGTATATCCATTAAGATACTTAATAATGTTGCTGAAGGACTCAAAAACGGAGTAGTTGGATGTTTAGTTTAGTTTTAGTAGTTTGTAGTCGAATTGTCGCCGTTTTAAACATTTTTATGAATTATTTTTGTTTGAATGATTTATTTAATTATTTTTATGAATTACTTCTATAGCAAATTTACAAAGTATTAAGCCACTATTTCATTCTAAGCTTTACTTAGATTAGAATGATAGATATGTAATTCGAAAAGATACCAAGTGATCCTTGAACGATATCAAAAATCAGTCAGTCAGCTCTACTTTAAGAAATGTCGATTTTTCCAAGAAAACGTTAACAATTAGAGGTACGAAACCTTAATAATTTTCGATAGGTAATTAAATTTGCATATACTGTAACTGTGGTTCCATTTGATTTTGACAAGTTTATACTACTTCAAAATTTTAGTTTTGGATTAAATAATTTTTTTTGAGACCCCCTATATGAGCTAGACAATTTATCACTTTTGGATCATAAAACTTAATCTGTTATCATCGCCCAAACCAATTTTGGTCAATGAATCTCAAAGGAAGGTTGAATGTTTAAATGTTAATATTTGTTCTTCATTTTTACAAATTAAGGAATATCTGAGAACCTGTAAAGTTTAGACCTATCAAACATCAATGAAATTAATTTTTATTTTCAACGTAGATTCTGAAAATACAGTAATATACCAGGTGCTACATTTGAAAAAACATGACTTTGATACTTTTTCGGCATTTGGGACAACCGGTACATCTTGAAAATATTTTTAAAAGATACCTTCAATAGGTCTATAACTTTTTTGAAAGTGAATAGTTTAGTCACAATCTTCCGTGTCAAATAACGTGAATAACCCTGTATAGGGTGGACCATAAGTAATGGGACAGCATTACTACTACTATTTTGCAGTAGCTGATAGGAGGCGCTATCTGCAACTATTTCAGCTGCTTAAAAGTACTTAAACTTTTTTTTACGCAGCTGAAACGGACATACGACTTCAAAGTATTATTCTAATATGTTTTCTATTAAAAAAAAATATACTAGTTTTAGATCTTAAATGTTGACCGTTTTCGAGATATTTAATGTTTTAATATTGCATTGCTAATACGGTTAAATGGTTAAAGGGTAAAGTACATTTGCGTAATTTATACACACCTTAAAAAAACTAATTGGAATATCTTTTAGCTAAATGACACAACAAAAAGACTGATAAAAATACATGAAAAATCCTTACGTATTTTCAGTGAATTTGGTGAAACAACTTACACCACAAACCACTGGAAATTAAAGTATTAACATTAAAAAAAGGTTTCTTTTGGACAACAAGTATTCTACAAAGGCAAAATAAAAACTTACTTTCATAAAATAAATATTTACTAATTTGAAAGTTGCTACATGCAATATCAAAATAGTGGATATCTCAAAAACGGTCAACTTTTAAGCCTTAAAACAAGTATAACTTTTTCACGTAGAAAACCCTAGTCCTTTAAGCAGATGAAAAAGCTGCAGGTAGCGCCCCCTATCAGCTACTGCAAATAGATGAAACCATCATATTTACCGGCTGTCAAAACCCCCTTATACACATTTTCAGTAATTTATATCAAAATACCTAGATAATATGATAAAAAAACAAGAACAAAATTTCAACTTTCACACCCTGTATCTTTCAGGTCATTAACTTCTACTACAAAATCTTCAAAAAACTCATTTAGAGGAGGTTTTGATGGGCCACAGTAGTGCTACAATAAAAGGTGATTCTTTAGGATAATGAGATATTTTGCACAAAATAGGCCAAAAGTTTTGCTTTGTGCTCTTGTGAATAGGCAAGCCACTATGTTAAAATCTAAAACACATAAAACAGGATTTGAAACATGTTTGTTTGAGGACCTCATATTTATCAAACAATTTTCTAATTTGATTTGAAAGACCAAAATAATGATATGAACCATCACCCATATTCTTTAAGTCAATTTGTCTAGGAGTTTGTAAAATAGTTCGAGCATCTTTTGGCAAATTACTTACAGAGGGATTTGTGGAAAACCATTGCAACAACTCATTACATATATATATTATATATTTTTAAGTGACCAGTGTTTTAAATATGTTATACTTTCTTGAGAAGAAGAAGTTGTAGTAGAGTTTATATTTTTATTATCACCAGGCTCATCATCACTATACTCCTCATTATCTGAATTACTTTCACTCGAGCTTTCACTAGATAAAAATTCTATGGACTCAGAAGATAAACTTTCAGTCTCACTTAAAACAAAAGATTGGTTCTGATAGTTCGACCCCACAAAAGTAGTCTTAGTAGTTATTTCAGAAAGTAAAATTATTCTGAGATGAGTTGGAAGAACTAGTTTCCTAAATAATTTCTAAATTACTAGCAACATCGTTGACAATAGAGGAATGCTTTGCAGAACTATTAAATGTTGCTGTACTTTTCACAGGAGAACAATCGCCTAACACACATTTCACCTGCTTGGCAATTATTCGCCTTTCCTGTCTTTGACTGAGGTGTTTTTTTATTAATATTCATGTTTATTTAAAGGCAGCTAATCGAAAAAGCCAAAAAAACTGAATGAAGACAAAACTTTAGTGTTCAAAACCTAGGTAAATGGTGAATACAAAACAACAATGTGGGTACTTTTCTGATTGAAAGCTTGACATCGTAGCGTAAAATGCACAACACACACTAACAAACAATTCTAAAGCATACATAAAAATAAAATACAATTTACAATTAAAATAGATTAATTTAACCAATTTAACTATCGACTAAACAAGAGGCACGTTTTTATTTCCATGTTGTTACACCAGTTAACCTGATGGCACCAAAAGCGTTCGTAAATAATTTCCGATAGATATGATGGATTCTTTTTTGTTGATGGATTCTTTTTCTTTTATTGGTTATGTTTAGGTTTTTATTTTTATAATAAGAAAATTAAACTCAAAAAACATGGAAGAAAAGATTGTTGAATCTTTGGAGCATGAAGGAGTCGAAATACAGACTTTTCTAAGTCCAGAAGAAATTGAAGAAATTTCAGCAGGTAAATCTACTGCTTTTTACTTTAAAGTTTCCACAGATTTTTTCTAATGTAGGTACTTTATGACATTGTATTTTTTTCTTTTACTGCTTTACTATTTATGATTAGTATTTGTAGCGAGGAGTAGTGATGAGCGATACCGTGATATTTAAATCACAACGTTAATTGTTACCGTTATATTTTGATATCAGTGATTTAATAGTGTGACGTGATCACGACATTCAGGCATTCACGATTTCGGCTACAAGAAATAAAGATCATCTTCCAGCCATAGCTCGATGTACGTGCTGTTAATAAGGCGCGATGTCGCTTGCGGCTCGTGTTAAGTCTTACGATGGTATTCGATAATCGACTTTATAGCAAAAACCGCGTTTTAGTAAGTCGCAACTTTCAGATGGGAACTTGGAAAAATCAGAAAACTGTAATCGTAATCACGTTATTCACGTCACGCTTTTGCGATACTTTTGGTAGCAGTCGTGATCAGTGATTTCTAAATATCAGTGATTAAATCACAGTTCGTTATATTTCGCTCATCACTAGCGAGGAGTACCTACTCTGTGCAAATAATGGATTTTAGGGTCGCTTTTAAAAGCCATCATTACAAATTTATTTTACTGTTAATTTTTTTTTAGACCCATGCAAGTATCTGACTGTATTTCAGCGGCAGTTAAAAGCGAATGAACAAGTACAGTCAAGTGCTAATACTAAATCTTCAAAATTCTGGACAACATCTTCGGTTAAACTCCTACTTAGTATAAGACTAGGCATGGAGGAGCAGTTTAATAACCCAACTTGCAAAAAAATGAAGCTATGGGATGATATTAGCAAGCAAATGATGGAAATGGACATTCATGTAAATGGCAACGACTGTTACTCAAAATATAGAAATCTATTACAAACTTACAGAAGTAACAAGGAACGATCTATGAAAACTGGCGAAAGTAGGGTTCAGTGGGAATTTTTTGAAACCTTGACACCGTTTTAGGAAATAAGGCTTCAACTATTCCCCCAGCTAACATTTTATCAACTAGCATAAACCAGACTGAGCCACCTGTACAAAGTTCAGAAGAGTTATCCACAGTGGCCACAGTCTCTTCAACTCCAGAACCAGCAGAGAGTTTACTGGAGCATGTGCCACAACATAAAAACAATAAAAAAAATGTGGAGTTGTCTATCCCTCAATATTTATTTTACAAAAGAGAGATAGTTGAAGAAAAGTGGAGGGAGAAAAAGGAATTGAAACTGAAAGAAATAGCTGCAATAAATAATGTGGCTAATGCTCTATGAGCATTGTCAGGACAAAACCCTAGCACTGCCAGTGGTTCCAGCCATAAGAAAAGGAAGTACTCTGAATCAGAGTCTGATTAAATGGAAAAATTGGATTTCAGGTTACAACAGACTATTTAGTTAGGTGTTTAAATTAATGTACAAGTTCTCACTGCCATATTTTGATAATTATAGGCTATGTATGTGCTAATTTTTCAAGGGTTTGATGGTCTTTTATGAAAAAATTAAATTGTATGAATTTATGTTCAGAATGACTTCAATTTTGTGCTACAGAGTGTTGAAAACACTCACTTGCAAATATGCATACCAGGTGTCCAAGAGCACCCTGGACATAGGAGATTAACATGGAAAAATGTTTTCAGATCTCTAACTTGAACCCTTTCGTCGTAAAACACGAACAAAAATGAGAAAATTTAAACTTTTTACCTGCACTGTACAAACGGTTGTCGAGCAACCGTATCAGCAACAATGACCTATTTATCCGTTGCTCGACAACCTCTTCGCATTTTTGTTCGTGTTTTACGACGAAAGAGTTCAAGTTAGAGATCTGAAAAAAATACAGAAAACTAGTCCGTGATAGGTACTACAACTTTCATTAATACGATTTTTCAATCAAATCAACTGTACAGGCGCAAAAAAATAAAAACCGTTTTCCCATGTTAATCTCCTATGTCCAGGGTGCTATTGGACACCTGGTATTTATTTATGTTCTAGTATGACATTTTACTTTTAATTTACTGGTAGTCCAAATTGAAAAATGTTTCTGACATAACTTAACAATTTAACTTATAAATAACTTAAAAAGGAAAACCACTTCCTGTAAATGTTGTTCCTCATTTTTGTATTTAGGTTGATAGAATATTTATTATTTAAGTTTTCTTAATGATTTTATTTTGATTTGATGTATATAAATGTTATCAGAAAATGTTAAATCGTTTGGACAATAAAACATTATAATCTTCTATTTACAAGTTTATTTGAAAAAAAACATACCTAATAACTTTATTTTAAGTAAACTCACTTCAGAGAAAAAAAACATGCATATCATAATATAGAATACAATTTAAACACTTAGCCTAGGTTGTAAGAAGATAAAAAAATCATGTTATGGATAATAACAGTCTTTCCCTTTTTTGTCTTCCCAGGCCATCTTCTCTTTTACGTCTCTCTTCACCTTCCACATTATTTTCATCATTTTCATTCTCTTCTATGTCTAAGTTCATTCCGTCTTTTATTCTTAAATTGTGTAGTATACATGCAGCCACTACATAATATTTTAAATTTTCTACATCTGCATCCAGGCATTTAAGCCTTCTAAATACTTGTTTTAGCATTCCAATGGCATTCTCTACTTGCACTCTAGAGCTAGATAATGTTTTATTAAATTTCTTGTGTCTAGCAGTTAAATGACCGTTATCTCTATAAGGGGTCATTATAAAAACATCCAAAGGATATGCACTGTCACCTAATAAATGAAAATCTTCTGGCAATAAAGCTTGATTTTTTAATTTGTAATAAATTGGTGAGTTTTTCCAAACTCTTGCGTCATGTGTAGACCCAGGCCAACCAAAGTATATGTCAATAAACTCCATACGCGCATTACAGATTACTTGCAGAAGAGCTGAATGGAATCTTTTCCTATTGTAAAATGAGTTGTCATTTTTTTTAGGCTCCTAAAAAAATTTTTTGGATTGGAATGTGTGTTCCATCCACACAACCAATTACATTTGGAAATGGTCCATTTCCTCGCAAATTATTAAATTCCAGACAGGTTTGATGAAATTTGTTTCCTACTGGCCATGTGACATAGACAGGCATTAATACACAAATGGCTTTCAACATTGTCAAAACAACTGCACAAGCATTTCCTCTGTTTAATCCAAAACGATCTCCAATGCTTCTGTATGAATCTGGAGTTGCTAAAATAAAAATAAACAATTACTGGAATATAAAGTTTTCTAATACCTTGAAGGCTAATTAAAAATACTTCTCATATAACTTACCGAAAGTCCATACTGTTATTAACAAAGCATGCAGTCTTTTAATTGGCGGTCTTCCAGGGCCAATGTCTTCATTATATTGTAATTCAGAACACAGATTCTTGAAGTAAAAGTTTAAAAGTAGATAACATTTTCTTAACTCCTGTACTAAGCTTACCTCAATTGCTGACTTTGTCAGTCGAAAATGCGATTTAAAATCATCTAATGAGTACCTAGAAACAACCTGCTCTATGTATTCATCTATTTTGTGGTGCTTCTCTCTAGATGCAATCAATAACAACTCATCTGAAGAAGAACATGAAGAATCTGAATCGTTTCTTTTTTTTAGTGTTGCCATTGCTGCAAAAACTGCAGCAACGTGTTCCATTTTTTATGTTAATCTTTTTCGCTTCAAAACTTTCTCCAACCAAAAACCAAACAATGTTTAGGTTTATGAGGTTTAGACACCGGTTTAGGTAATTTAAAATACAAATTTGTAAAGGGTGTTTGTTATTTCAACGGTATTTTGATGCCATCACATCTATTGACAACCAATTGACAGATCATCAGAGAAGCACCGAACTTCCATCTGATTCACCATAGCATAAAACTATGTTGAATTTAAAAACGCCCCTAAAGGTGAAGCCGGCCGGCAAACGAAACGAGTTTGTCAATAGTGTCACACACGTCAACATATTGTCACGATCTAGTTTTTAGTCGTAACGCGGGGACGTGTAGGCTGGGGTCGTAGTCAAGTCAAACTTTGTATAACAAAAACAACAACGTTTATTCATAGAGAGAAACAAATAAAGAAAGATTAAATGAAAACTGAATTTATAAAAAGCATTGTCAGACATATGTTGGTTTAATTCAAATTATAAGGTTCGTACTTACATGATAATTAATTCACAAACCATTTTGGACGGGGGTAAGTATCAGGGTAGAGTTCCCTTAACTTTCGCGACCGAACCGTTTAGTTTCGCGGATAATTTCTAACTAACTTCTTTCCAAATTTCTCGGCTATTTATTGTAAGGTATTGCGATCCCTTAGTCAGTTCAATTTCTTAATTGCTTGTCTAAGCACTTGGATCATTGTCCGAACAATTGATGACTTATTGCTGACTGGCGATTGCAACACCTTAGCTAGCTTCCGTTGTAAAAGGTTCAATTGCTTACTCTTCAATTTGAGTGGTCAACGACTTGTTTCCGTCAGTGGCCGATTATTTGCTGACTAAGTAATTAACGTATTGGTAGTAGTTAGTATTAAATTAATTAACGAGAATCTACTTGTGACAATATTGCGGTAAAATCAAACTATTTGTGAAACGATCGGCTTTACGAATGACCGAACGCGATCCGAAAGTGGCCTGTGATGAAAGTGTAGAAGAATTTATAGCCGTTGCAGCTTGTTCCCAAGATTGTCTTTTTAAATTTGGGGTACCTTTTCCCCACTTTAAAACCTCAGAACTTTCTAGCTCAGTTAGAAGTTGAATATATTGCTGTCTTGAGGCCTTCTTCGACATACCTAAAATTGATTTAAAAATTAAGTTTGGTACTTTATCCTAATTTCGAATTAAGTACTTACCGTTGCCGGGAAAAAAACTGAAAAACACCAAAAGCCGTTTAAAATTTACATAATTTGTGAGGTTAGGTCGGTACCGGTACTTCTCCGTCTGGTTTGGTCAGGCTGTCGTGAAAACATAGTTTTCCGATGCGTGATCGTAAGATTCCTCGACCTTAATATAGATGGCGGGGTTGCGCGTCAGGAAAAAATCGATAATTTCATTGCGATCTGTTGCCACATGTTGGACATGTTGGAGATGGCCGCGAGAGGCCGTTGCTTGTACGGAAATGTAAATTTATTATTGCTACGTGCTGGAATGTTGTGCAAAAAACGAAATACTGGAATTTTTCGTCCGTCGTAGAAATTAAAAAAGGATTTTTAAAGATTCTCTTCTCTTCGGGACGTCGTGGAATAAAGACACGTGAAAAAGTTGTTTTCTTAAAACCGAATTTTATTCGCGGAAAAGTCGTTTTTCCTGTTCGAAAAAATAACCGTGGCCGTCATCTCGGGTGCGTGGAATCGCAGGCTTTCAGAATTAGCAACTTGAGTTGCATTTTCCTAATTAAAAAGGGAATATAGAAGGTTCTGGAAGGTTGCTGAAGGTCAAGTAGCGGTCCGTAGCGCGTGATACATTTTTTCGTTTGCCCACCCCCCGAGGGTGTACTCGGATCGGTCGTGTGCGTGTGCCACCAAAAAGAAACCCTCTGAGCATCCTCTGAGTGACGTAATCGTCTGATTGGGGGCTGAGTGAGCAAAGGAGCGAAGGAAAAAATATTAAAGACGGTAACGATTTCAGGTTTTAGGAGAAAGAGGCAAGGAAGAGAAGAGGAAAAATAGAGCATCAGCTGCCCGATTGAGTTTTGCAGCCATTGAGGTCCCTTTTATTAGTGTTGATTGTTTAGAGGTTTCTGCAACCCTCGTTTAACAAAAGTAGGGGTGATTGTTGCCTTTCCAGCATTGGATTGGATCCGGTGGTCGTCCTGTAATCCAGGGGTCGTCCAGTATAGCGCTGCAGCCACCAATTAAGGGGTTTTGGTCACTAAAGTTGGCTAAATCACTAACCAAACCTAAAATATTAGTTTACAGTATTAGTAATAGTATTGTTTGCATTTTGGGGGTTGCAGTCTTTTCATTTAGCTATGAGTGCAGTGTTTTGCTATTAAGTGTAGCGTATTACACCAAGACACCCCAAAGAAGGGTTGCTTGACTGCCTACCTCTAATTGAGAGGCCATTTTCAAGTGTTGTTACGTATAGAGTTCGTTTATTCGTAGTTGGTGATTTTTCCATTTTTTAAATACGTGTAGCCTAAGTCGGCGCCGACATATTTTAATTAAGTGTTAATTGCTTGATTGCATATTTTGATTAAGTGCTAATTGCTTGGTGGCATACTTAATTAAGTGTTAATTGCTGGATTGCATATTTTAATTAAGTGTTAATTGCTTGATTGCATATTTTGATTAAGTGCTAATTGCTTGATTGCATATTTTGATTAAGTGCTAATTGCTTGGTGGCATACTTAATTAAGTGTTAATTGCTTGATTGCATAATTAATTAAGAGTTAATTGCTGGATTGCATATTTTGATTAAGTGTTAATTGCTTGGTTGCATACTTAATTGAGTGTTATTTGTTGGATTGCATATTAATGGAAGGTTAAAGGGGAATATACCAATATCCCGACAGATTGTTCAGTCGGTTGTATAATATAATTCTTTCATTAATTATGCGTGGTTAAAGTGCCTTGTTATTTACATATTTTAAATTTAAATGCTATTTTCTTGTGCTTGAATTTGCACTAGTGTGTTGTTGATAAATTGGTGAACGGTTGCTTGCACTTATCTCATCGTTATAGCATACGATCCCTACTTCATTTAATTAATTCAAGTCTGGCTCCGTGTTGTCATTTTAGATTGCAAAGTTTATCTTTTCTTTGCAGGATTTAATTTTAGTCTTTTCGAAATTGATTAACTTTAATTAATTCGCTTACTAATTAATTTTCCATTATTAATGGGCTCCTAAGGTAACCTTAGTAAAGCCGGGTAGTGAAACGTTGAAATACCATCTCAGAAGAATGTAATCTCTCCACTCTGTGAAGATGGACTATCAAATAGTAATACCAAACCACGGACAACGCCTGTAATTTCTTGGGTATTAAGTGCATATTGTGCACCCGAGCATCCACTGTGACGTCACCCGGCGTATCGCATTGAGAAAACAAGTTCCGCTGATAGGCCAACTTGGATCTGTTGTGATGTCAAATGCCAACTTGTCACTTGGCTTTTGTTTTGTTGTGTCAAAAAAATTAACATGCAGCTAAAATAATTGTATTTTTATTACAATAGTCTAATAATTGGTGAAGATTATACACTGAATTCAAGTAAATGTATATTATTCAATGGTCATAATGCACACAACCCCTGCTAGCCCAGGTAAGATTACAATGACAATTAGGCAATTTCATACCTAACCTATATAATCTTTGCTGATGCATCACCTATACATTACTAAAAATTTGTCTAGTCTGACAATTTTTTAAGGTTGGTTCAACTAACAAATTGAGCCTATTTCACAGATCTGTATCCTGTATATGCTGAATACTTCACTACTTTTCCATGTGGATGAGAAAATATAACTTTTATGAAGAAATTGACCTAAAGGAAGAACAAATTACCCACTAAGAAGATTGCAACATATCAATCAAGTTGAAGAGTGAAATTGTGTGCAATGGGTTTTACTACTTACATTAGAACAGTGAATAAAAAAGCAAGGTTTAAGGTCAGTATAGTGATTTTACTTAAATTAACTAAAATGAAAACTAATGCATTTTTCATTATTGTTTTATGTTTAATAATTATCATTGTACACTTTAGTAATCGGCATTGATCAACATTGAGTTAATATGTATTATACAATGTCTTGAATGTGATGAAATGGAAGGAACTTAAGCCTAGTTTATAAAGCAAAATTTTAGTTATATTATTAATATTAGGACTAAGAATTGAATCAATGCTTATGACCAAAGTAGTTTATAAAAAAATAATTTAAATTTAGTATTAGTTATAACTGAATTCACTTAAAAACCAAAATTTTTTATGGCTAATACTAAAATTAAATCTTTTTGTCTTTTTCGCACCTGCAGTATGGTTAACCTGGCATTGACATGAATATTATCACAAAAGTTATAGTTTTTAGGTACATGATTTTAGATTTTATTAACTTTTTCATTTTTGTTTTGGGTTCCGGCTTAAAGAAAAAGGATTGCAGCTACAAGCTACAACTTTTTATGAAATATTTACTATTTATGTACTGGCACTTGTCAGTCTATATGTCATCTAATAACCTCCATAAACTCATCATTTATAATCACCTTCAATTTTTACAGTGAATACTAATACTTAAACTAAATTTTAAAGTGGGCTTTACTTTTTGCAAAAACACTTGGAACCTGATTTTTATAGGAGGTTTTGGATTCTACAAACAATCCTTAACATATTTCATGCAACATACTCCATACTGATATTCAATTGTTTTCAAACAAATGTCAAATACACTTTTCAAAATTATAGGTCCTACAACTTTTACTTAAAAAAATTGAAAAAAATTAAAATCAGCTTTTCAAAATGAACTCTATGTACTGTTACAATAACCAAGACGGTTTATTATCTTTTTACATTTTTTTCAAAAATGTCATCAATAATTTTTGGGGATGTTAATCTGATTTATTGGAAAATTATTGGTGTCAAATTATCAATATTGTTTGTTTCTGGAATCCAAATTATACAATAATAAAGAAGTGTTGCCATTTAAAAGATCAAAAATATTTTAAATACCCAGTTTTTGGGCCCTGTATAATTCCATTTCATATAACACAAGCAGTGGTTAATAAAATTAAAAACATGAGGGGGTTCGAGAATTTTTGTGAAAAGTTAGTCTTTTTAATTATATTGAACTTAGACAGCATGCATGTTACAAAAGCACTGTATGTAGTGTTATTTAAATGCATGTTTGAAGGAACAGTAATAATCTAATTCATATACGTGTCAATTCTTCAGATCAAATGATGTCTACGAAATTACTTAGATGATACAACATTTGCTTATCGAGTACCATGATTTTAAACCAAACATACAGGGTGTTACAAATTTGATGCATTAGCATTGCTATCTCAGAAAGTATAGTTGATAGAGCTTTAGTTAAATGGAGGCAAAGTTGCGCATTTTATTGCTAAATAATTTGGTAAAAAAAAATTCAAAAAAGTTTCATTACATACGGAGATATCCGACAAAAACCGGAAAACTCAAAATTCTATTTTATTTTTTTACTACTTTAATCAATGGCACCTTGATTCAGAGCAGGCACATTTTCTTCAAGAAAATAGTTTTAGTTTTCAGCTCAAACATTACTTTTTTAGTTACCAACGTCAACTTCAAATTTTCAAATACCGACCTAAACTTTTTATTTCATTTTTTAGTAGCCACAGACCTTCTGAAACTAATGATGTGTCACACTTGTCAAAAAATATACCTAGTGTACTCGTATTATGTACTTGGTATTTTAAGATTTTTTAAAAAAATAAGCAATTGAATTTGATATGTTGTCATAATGAGTAGATAATTTAGTTTTATATAATTTAATAAATAGGTTCATTGCTCTTTCGAAAAAGAGCGAGAGTTTCTTATGGTACTCATTTATTTAAAAAAAAATATGTTTTTCGTTAGTTATTTATTTTTCAGATACTCACATGTTTGAATTCGCGGTTGAGTTTTGATGAATCAGCTTAATCATATCAAACTAAATTATTTACTCATTATGATAACATGTGAATTTCAAATGCATATTTGAAAAAAACAAATACCTAAGTACACAGGAAGACTTGTTACATCTAGCGTGCACCGTTTTGTGATTTGTGTTTATTATAAGCTATGTGATAATATATATCAGTTTCAATTTAGGCTGGGCAATTTTTTTTAAAACAAAAATTAGAAATGTTTTTTTTTTGTTTTGACTATGCAGGGTGGAGCATAAATTTGTGGCAGATAAAATATGGGTATTTCTAAATAGAACCACATTTTTTAATTCATTTTAAATTCTACACTTAATTCTTAAACTTTTACTTTATATACAGGGTGTTACAAATTCGATGCATTAGCATTGCTATCTCAGAAACTATTGTGGTAAGAGCTTTAGTTCAATGGGGAAGTTGCGCATTTTATTGCTAAATAAATTAAAAGAAAGTAAAAGTAAAAAAAAATTCAAAACATTTTATTACATGCGGAGTAAATTCCAAAATAATCATTAATAAAGTGGTAAAAAACAAATAGAAATTTGACTTTTTCGGTTTTTGTCGGAAATCTCCGGATGTTATAAAAAGTTCATTTAAAATTTTTTTTAGGTATTCAGCTGAAATCGGTTAAAACACGTTGACGTTTTTTATGTTCTTGTCGTAATATTATTTTCGTTGTTTCAGATATTCTCCCGGTGAAGCGAGATGTATAAAAAGTCGTACAGGGGAACGCTGGAATTCTTATTTATTTTACTAATATACTAAAAATTGGGGCGCGGGCTGTGTGTAGTTTTATTTGCTATTTCGATTTGCTGTTATGTCATATGCAGCATTGTTCTATCCACAATATTTGGCCGCATAATTTTTATTTATGTCCGACTAAATGGGGATGAATACAAGAATTATCATTCCTTTAAATGTCAATCTACGCATGGCGATCATTAATATCTATCAAACGTACAATTTATTTTCCTGACTGATCAACATCCTACAGCAAAATTAACTTTTTGTGTCTGCTCAGCTTCGATTTACATTGAAGAATCAACCTTTTATCAAGTGGATTTTCTAAGAACGAGCCAGAATGTTTATTATTAGAACTTCAAAAAAAACGCGTCTTTTAATGTGTATACAAACTTAGAACGCGATTGAAACACTTTTTTACACTCAAAAGTTTACACATTGTTTTATTTTGTACTTTCCTTGCGATTAATCTCTTTGAGTAAAACTTCTTTTCTTTGCTACTACGCCTTTTTATAAAATTTCAGTTTGAAGTTTATTAGTTGACTATATTGTATGACTGTGATCGAGATGGTTTCTTGTTCATTTTGTTTGTACAACATATATGTATGCGTTCGCCATAGATGTGATCAAAAGTAACTCGAAGGCGACTATCTTATCAGATAGATCGACAGATTCGTTAGCCCTGATATAATCCCAAACAGCTTCAGGTTTTAGTTTTACCCCTATTGTGCCCCTCACCTCGATCATTTTGTCAGTATGTTTACTTGACAGCATAAAAATATTTATGTTGTCTTTCCAATTTATAAAAATTAGACCCTCCCTACTCTGCTGCGCAAATATTTGACCTGTTTGAAGTTTCTTTAATACAACTGCTTTTGGCAAACCACATCGTTTTTTCCGTACCGTACCTACTAAGTGAGTATCTGAATCGATTAATCGCTTAGCTAAAGGAATGTTGGTGTACAGGGTGTCCCATTTTCGACACTTTTGTAAGGTATCTCACTTATTTTTAAAGATACGGGGTTGCAGTTTTTGCGACAATGTGTTACTTTTTTGTGAAATTTAACATGGTGTCAGCAGAATTGTCATAACCCATTTCGTTGTTAAGATACAGGAGAAAATTGAAAAATATCATTGTTGAGGTACTCGCCGTATCTCGGATATCTTTAAACTTTTTGAAGAGGTGAAAACGGATTCTTATAGATATTTTTCCGTAGAATCCAGTGACGTAGTTTGTTTTTTGCTGAAATCTTTCGTTTTTTAATTATGGCATAAACATATGTTGAATATAAAACACCTTGTATCACAGCGTAGTACCCTGCTGTGGTGGGTAATTTGATTAAGCACAACAAAAAGTTGTATTTGATTTTTATGGCTTTTTTAGAAAAATTATATAAATTTTTACTTGCTTTTCTCCAATCCTTCGATTCCTTACGTGGCACTGGGAGAGAATTCAGAATATCTGTTAATTCACACCATAGTTTTGACACGTCTTTGTAAGACACTCCATTTGAAAGTTTTCCGGTTTGTAAAATTGGGGTTTTCTTTATAAATTCCATCATAATTCACTTTTGTTCTTCCGTCATCGGAGAACTTTTTGTTTTTAAATCTATAAACATAACACATTATAACAATAAATTAACGTAAATAGCTATTTATGTAACCAGTTACGAAAAGATCGATTTTGTGTAACGAATGAATGTTTGAATGAGTTACACAATAAGACATTTTCGAAACGTGTTGCATACATAATTTTTTCTAATTTTGACCAAAAAGCGGTTAAAACCATCTTTTAAACTGATTTAACACAAATATTCACTTTCATAGCACCTTGTATAAACAGTGACAACGACATGTTATGATGGATGTCGGCCATATGTTTTTACGGAAATGCATAAAAACAGGGAGTGATGAAATGAACATTTCATAACTAGCTACATAAAGTAAAACGTTTTGTCACTCTAATCAGTTTTGAAAAGTGTCACTTTATATGCCATAATAAGAAAAAGTAGATTTTCTTACCCATTTGTCAGACTTTAATTTGGTTACCCATCAATAAATTATTAATCACAGCTATACAGGAACAAATGTTACAATAATATTAAATTAAATAACACTGTTCAGGGGAGCAGCCGGCAGGGTCAAGTAAACCCAGCTGATTCCACTTTTTTATCAATATTTATTATTAGATTACCCACTAAACAAAATAACGTCGTTGTTTCAATACAATTTAGTTTCTATGTTTCTTTGTTTCGTTATTTGTTTGACACATTTACATCTTTTATAAGTTTAAACGTTCGTTATATGTCCCGCAACTCAACATTCTCCCTGTTACGTTAAAAATGTTCCTTTTTAGTTTTGACTCTGTTACGAATCTGCAACAAACCTGTGTCAACTTACAAACGTGCAACCGATTATGAAACGGTTATGTTTGATCTAGGACGTTTTCCTAACGTTTCTTTATAGAACATTTTCGTTTTGGCTACGACATTAAACCGAAACTGTGTCTAACCAGTATCGACACATGCTGGTGTAAAAATCGTTCCAGCATCGTTTCCATTTCTACAGGGTTAGTTTCTATAATGTGACAAGCTGAGGTTGTTTATTATTTATTTTTCAATTTAGAAAAAAAACTTATACAAAAGTTAAGATATTTGCATAAATATTTTATACGTGCTGTCAATAAAAAAATAAACGTAGATGGCAAATCAAGAAATTCGCCTGAATATACGTTTTTCCAAACGAACACTCTGCATATATTTTACATAAATAAATTGGCTGCATTGTGTCATTTCAAAAATACATAGGTAAAGCACTGACATTTTCGTCTTTGAAACAGAAGAAATGCAGGAAAGCGGTTTATTTATGTAATAACATTTTCCAGTGTCATTTAAAAATGTAGATTTCGTTAATTTCATTGTTCTTGGTGTTTTTGTCAGACAGCATGTATACAAAATACCTATAACTTTCATATAAGAAATTTTATTCTAAACTCAAAAATAAAGGCACCACAGCTTGTCACATTATGAAAAGTAACGCTGCACATGAATAAATAAATCTCCTTTCTGCACTGGCATATACCTATAACAGATCTTACAGTTTAAAAATAAGTCTTTTATGAAAATCTAAACCAACCAAATAAAAGTTACTTTCAGGTAAATAACATTAAGTTAAACGTAAAGTAAAAAGTTTTGATTCATCAAAATCCTTGTCGAGAGCGTTGAACAAAGTGGATTAAACCACTAATTTTAAATTATTATTTATGGTATAATAAAACATATTCCTGTTAAAACAGATCTTTTAGTATTTCACATTATTTGCATATAAAATGCAGGGAAAAAAATATGTATTTAAAAAATACATCTAAAATAAATTAATGAACAGATTCTAAATAAAAACAAATCTTAACTTTTACTAACTACAAATATACAGGGTGTCCCGTGACCCAACAGACAAAGGTATACCAAGACAAAGGGTTCTAAAGAGTTATTCTGATGAACAAAATTATAGCAACCATAGGTCAATTCGTTTTTGTATCAGAGATATTCAAGAAAATATGAAAAGCCTAATAATGAATAGAAAAAGTTGTTTGTTGCATATCTAATTTTTCCAAAGCAAAAAAGAATTTACCTATATGTATGTTGGGTTCTTCTTCTTATGAAGCACTTTTTAAAAAAAAAT
The DNA here is from genome assembly GCF_016097725.1 of Ips typographus. Lineage (NCBI taxonomy): Eukaryota > Metazoa > Arthropoda > Insecta > Coleoptera > Curculionidae > Ips > Ips typographus. The sequence goes on from NC_138436.1 coordinate 4,940,567, forward strand.
ATTTATTTCAAGAAATCACTTAATTATATTGGAATAATAAAATAATGGTACTATTAACTACTTATGCAAAAGTTTAATATTAATAGACGCGATTTTTACACTACACCTCTAATTTATAATATTAGCCTATGCTGACACAGCTTGATTGCACAATTTTACTATAGCTATGGTTTTGTAATTGGAACACGATTTCCGCTTAGCTGACTTGGCAATCTTATGGGTCAGTGTCCGTCTCTGGTGGGTGACCATGATATAACAGCTCCCCTTTTTAGGAAAAAGTTGTAGCCATGCAACAACTTTTATGGATTAGCTTGAAGTTCCAAGGATTCATCAAAAGATGGTTCTGGGTGGATACTAGTCCTTCTTCTTGGTAATAGCTTCTTCCATTGGGTTTGTTTTAACTCGCTGCGTTCAGATCTTGGAGATGGCGGTGGTCCACTGTTTCCGGTTAGGCAAAGTTTAGGGTACTTCTTTTTCCTGCATTTGCATAAGATGAGTACAACAAGAATTAATACAATAATTACAATTGAAGCGGTGGTAAACCAATGATAATGTTTAGTGACAAAAGGTTCTTGAATGATTTTGTCCAATTCTTCCGAGTATTGGTTTAATCTGTGTTGAGCCACGCTTAAATCGTCGTAATTGATTTTGCTTAATTTTAAAGGCTTCAAATCAGGGACATTGTATCGTTCTGGTAAATGGTTACAGCATTCGTAGGGGATCTTAACAGGATGGCTTTGATATGTAATGTTTTTGAAGTTTTGAACGAGATATTTCGAATGGATTCTGGTACTTCCAATGAAGGCATTGCAATTAGGTTGGAGTTTGATGATTGAATTCGTCTTCAGTATCTGCGACTCTGGATTTCGGTTTCCGCATCTTACAGTGACAGGTAGTGGTTCGGAGATTGTTACTAACCATAAGTTGTAGTCAATTTCTTGAGCGTTGTAGTCTGTAGCGGCTAGAATTGATGTTTGGCATGTCCTTGGAAGAATTTTCTGTTGTCGTAACAGTTGTGCTTCACATATAGCATCGCTGTCAATTGGATACTGGAGTATGTTTGAGCAAATTTTCAGTCTTGTCTGAAGGTTTTTACAGCTTTCTAAATTTTGAAGTGATACGTACAATAAAGAATCATCATTTCTCGCGATATATCTTTGCGTTGTTGGAAGAATGTGAAAGAAACCTGTACGATTATCCAAAATTGGGATGGGAAATGTTTTATAAAGTGTATAGGTTTCAGGTTCTACTAAGGGTATAAGAAGAACGAATACAACTTGATTTTCGGATTGATAGGCTTCTAACTCAATTACATCAAGATACTTAGCAACACTTGAAGTATAAGTTGGTAAGGGAAAATTATTTCTAGTTAAAGTTCTTGAAATTTCCTGGAGAGAAGTGATTAAATCGATAGGAGTGATTATTGAGCTGTGCAAGATTCTTAAACGAGCAAAAGTGATGGCATTTAAAATATCATCAAGATAGTTTTCCAAAAATACATAGCTTTCCATTAATGATTGGCAAAAATTCAATACTTTTACTTGTGCCTCATAAAAAGCTACATCATCGGAAATTCTGTTTAGTGCATTCTGAATTGTTACAATGTTTTCGTTCAAATTTTTCTCGTCTATCTGAAATTGCTGAATAGTAGAATTAAAGTTTCTTAGAACGGAACTTGTAACCGATATTTGGTTCTTAAGTAATTGTTCTATTTCACGTTCGTCGCGTGTAACTTTATTAATGCATTCATTAAAATATTCTCCATCAGCGTAATCCAAGTTTCCGGTAATAGATTTAAAAATACGAACTACGAAAAGCGTAATTGTTTGTATCAGCTAGAATTTCTTTATATTGTAACATAGACATTACACTAGGTGCCGTTACCTTAAGTTGCCCCGATCTCCCCCAGTACCATGTTTTTGTCAACAAGATTGGCGAATTGGGGTCACGATGTGAGTATAAATACTGTACCAAAAGCACGTACAGATCACTGATCTCCGGGTTAGTCTGGGTACGCCTATTGTGCAACTTAACGTGGAGCAGTAGGTGACCAAGTGCCACACCCTAGATCAGCCCTAGCAAAGGAAATAGTGTGGGCGCGCAGCCTAAGTTGCCGTTCCAGCTTACCTCCCTTTGTTAGGTTCTACACGTCTTTGCCGGCTCGGTGAATGCCCTCGGACCTAAGTCTAGGGTTCATTCACCACCGCTAAAGCGCTGCCCTCCGTGTATCTACAGCCAAGCCAGTTCACATCATGCTCCCAGCTATCTTGGCCATCTGGGGGTAAGACAACCATCTAGTCATTAAGGCACAACTTAATTAAATAAAGTGGGTTACCTGTGGAATCCTGTGTATTCTTCCCCCCCAACCAACCCTTAACGTGACATGGTGGAGGCGCCTCGTTCCATCCCCGTCTGCTAATCTCCGAATTGGTAGACACACCCTCGCAGACGCAGCTAACGGCGCAGGAAAAAGGGAATGAATAGAGGGTACAATTTGAGATCCGCAAAACCCGACAGCCTATTTGCACCAAGGCACAGAAGTTCAAGCGTTGGGAACGTTCAGAATCAAAATACAGAGGGATCACCGAGACATATCACTCTGACCTTGGTACGACAGAAAAACGCAACGGAGGCAGGAAAAAGTGACGAAGACAGAGAAATCATAACGATACGCAATCAGGCACATTCAGAGGAGATAAACAGGGACTCGGAAACACTTACCGACGCAATGGCAAACTGTACGATCTCCACGGTAGAAACAGGGGAGAAAACGCCCGCTTTGCCACAATTTATCAGTCCACCAACTTTCAACCCCTGCAAAGACTCAGCACAATCTTTCATAGCAACGTATGACTGAATGGCAGTGGCCAACAATTGGAATGATGCTCTGAAGATTCTGTACTTTCAATCTTTCTTGCAGGGGGCTGCAGGCTTATGGTACACAGAATATAAAGAAGGCCACCCGGACAGTAACTGGCCACTCATATGTCAGGCATTCAAAAAGGAATTCGACGACCACAACAGCAGCCTGCGTCTGCTGGCAAAAGTTCGAGAAAGAACACAGGGCCCGTCGGAACCCACAAGAAACTATTTTTACGACCTAAGGGTCCGTTACGAGGAATACAAGCGGAATGTCGATTTTGGGGAATTCCAGGAGATCTTTCAGGAGGGTTTAACAACAGAAGCAAAAGCTAGGTACTACTGGCTCACACACTTTTCCAACCGACCACCTAGTTCACTAGAAGAAATCAAGTTATTTTGCATCACAATGGACAACGCCCCTACAGAATCACCCCCACGGCCCCCTACACCCACATTCCAGCCACAACGGCGAGTATACGATAACGCAAACTTTGGGGAACCGACACGGTACGAAACCCGCCGCCCGGGCTACAGAGACACACCCACATTCCGTCCACAGCGTCAAGCATACGACAATTCCAGCTTGACAAGGCCAGGACGGTACGAAAACCGCCGCCCTTTCACAAGGGAAAAAACCCCGCCACCTCCCAGAAGGGAATACGACACAAGGCGCACCCCCCCGCCTCAAAGGCGTTACTCGGGCACAAGGGCACGAGATAACAGGCCCACGTGCTACCGGTGTGGTAAAATTGGGCACTTCGCCGCAGCCTGCAGGAGCAGACCGCTGTACCCAAACGACAATGGGTGGCAAAACTGAGTCCCGTCACCCTCTCCACTTGGGGGCCCACATGCAACAAGGTATTAACGATCAACGTAATTTTAAATGGATTCTTTATACCAGCAATAATAGACACAGGGGCGGAGCTGAACATAGTAAGCGATCGCCTAATAGGAAACAAGCAAAAAAGCACTGAACACTCCACCCTCTTGCTCACGGCAGGGGGCCAGAAAATCCCCAGCCTGGGGGAAACAAAAACATCACTAGAAATAATAGGAAGCTACATAGGAAAATGGGACATACGAGCTACTATACTAAGAAACCCACCATAGCCACTCATCTTAGGAATGGAATTTTTGGTGGATACAAAAGCAACAATCGACATGGCAAAGAAAACGTTAACCCTTGGAGAAGGGTTGATCATAGGTTTCGCCCATCAAGCAAGAAGCACAAGCAAACAAGACCCACGTTTACACCCGCAAAACAAGAAATATAATAATAACCCAAGAAATGAAACCCACCAAGCAAAAGCAGGAAAAAAGGGTAAAAAGAAAGCAAACTGTCGGTTACCAGAGCCTAGCATACACGAAGTGCCCAGATCAATTTTTTCCTTTCCCAAGAACACGGCATGGGCATTCACAGTGTCCACGACACCCTGCAACGACGGGGGTATTGCTAGAGTCATCAGAAGCCACGCAGGGGTAGAAAAATTAAATGACTCCCACCTGGGAGAACTGGATTTCTTTTCAAAAAACGGCCGACAGATAGTTCAGATGACGGCCAAAGAGGAAAACGCCCATTCAGTCGCCATCGAACCTTTCAGGAGATGCTGCACGGCACTGAAACAATGGGCAAATCAACACGAGATTAGGAGCATCGCCTTACCAAGATTAAGCCAACGAGACGATCCCACAAGCTGGCTAACCAGCAAGGAAATACTGACAGACGCGTTTAGGGGCACTAACATAAAGATCTGGATATCAAAAGGAAAAGGAAAGAGGAAGACACGCGCCAGCAAAGCAAAAACAGGATGGGAAGTCCTACCTAACTACTTTGAGGAAATCCCGCCAGAACAAACTAAATTGAGGGCAGCGGAAGATGTGGTCATCATGCCTGGCGAATCAAGAACGATAACAACAGGACCGCAGAATACCCCAACAGAAGGAACACACGTGGTACCTAATGAAAACTGGTTAATCAGAAACCACTTGCTGGTCAACTACGGGCAAGAAAGAGAAAGCCCCACGATAGAGCTCAAAAACGTCGGCCCAACGCCAAGAGTAGTGTATAAAGGCACCACCATAGCAAAAATTGAAAAAGAAGCGGCATCAAGTCAGGTATTCTCGGTCCGTCAATCAAACCATGAAAGGGTGAATCTAGAGGATCATAAGCTAGAACACATACCAGAAGGACGTTTTAAAGAAAAATTAAAAAAACTGTTGTCGAGTTACGAGGATGTGTTCTGCAAATCACCCAAATTCATGGGAAAAACAGACCTTATCGAGCACAAGATAGAGGTAACTGAGGACAAGCCGGTAAAATGCCGCCCGTACAAGGTCTCACAGAGCGAAAGGGAGATAATAGATACCCAGATACAGGAGATGTTAGTCTGTGGGGTAATAAGACCTTGCCATTCCCCCTGGGCAAGCCCTGTAGGCCTAGTTAAGAAAAAGGACGGGTCCACCAGATTCTGTGTAGATTACAAGAGAACCATCAACCCGGTGACGAGAAAATCCTGCTACCCCCTACCGCAGATAGATGATATATTGACCTATCTGGGGAGTGCCAGATATTTCACGACACTGGACATGTTCTCAGGGTATTGGCAGATTCCGATCGAGGAAACCTCTAAGCAATATACGGCTTTCACGGCACAAGGACATGGCTCCTACGAGTTCAATGTGTTAAGCTTCGGACTCTGCAATGCCCAGCCACCTTCCAGCAGCTAGCGGATAAAGTTTTTGGAGATCTTAAGTGGAGGGAAATCCTGATATATCTAGACGATATAATAATATTCTCCGAAAACCTAGACGATCACATCAAAAAACTGGAGAAAGTATTCATGCGGATGAGAGACGCTAACCTCACACTAAAACCTAGCAAATGCGAATACCTGCAGGAGCAAGTAAGAATACTGGGCTATACGGTAAGCGGGGAAGGCATATACCCCGAAGAAGGGAAGTTGACAGGGATTAAAGAATTTCCGACACCAAGGAAAACTAAAGAGCTCCAAAGTTTCCTGGGCTTATGCAACTTCTACAGGAAGTTCATAAAAAATTATTCAGTGTTGGCGCGGCCCCTGCACGAGGCTACAAAGAAAAACAAATTTCATTGGGGCACAGAACAAGAAAAGGCATTTCAGGAACTGAAAGAACGGCTGACAACAGCCCCGGTGTTGAAACACTACAACCCTAACATCGGGTGCACACTCCACACAGACGCATGTACAGAGGGCATTGGGGCGATACTATTGCAGGAAGGAGATGACAAGCAAAACCACCCCATAGCATACATAAGCAGGTCACTATCTAAAGCTGAGAGAAACTACTCTATAAGTGAACTAGAACTGCTGGCCGCTGTATGGGGAATGACGTACTTGAGACATCTCATTTACGGAAGACCGGTGGTAATAGTCACCGACCACCATGCACTCTGTTGGATACATAACATAAAAGACCACTCCAGGCGGTTAGCTCGGTGGGCACTAAAATTAGCCGAGTTCGACTACTCGGTGATATACAAGAAAGGCAGCAAGCATCAAGACGCAGACTGTCTATCGCGCAACCCCGCCCTACATATAGATAATATGGAAATCGAGGAATTAGATGACGTGCCCACCTTCACCATCTCGACAGTGAAGATGGACGAACTACAAAACAGAGACAAGGATCTAAGGGAATTAAAAGAAGTAATCATAGACCCTGAAAATAGCAACAGCGACGCAATAACGCGACGAAAGGCAAAGAATTTCAGGGTAAAGGACAACATATTATACAAAGCCACTACAGATAAGGACGGCTTAGAATATGCGCTAGTAATACCACGGGCACTAAGGGAGGAAGTGCTATGGGAAGCTCACAACGCACCCACAAGTGGTCACATGGGTATGACCAAAACTCTGTGTAGACTAAGTCCAAAATACTACTGGGACAACATGGTGAAGGATGTGCACAAATACATCCGGGGATGCAGGGATTGCCAAGCAAGGAAAGGACCCTCAAACAGAAAACCCCTAGGGCTACTACAGCCTATTCAAGTGGGACAAGTGTTTGATCAGCTGGGAATAGATCTGTTGGGTCCTTTTCGAAAAAGCAGTCAGGGAAAAACAACCATTGTGGTGGTAACCAACTACGCTACTAGGTACGCGATAACTGCAGCTCTACCCAACGGCAAGGCAGGGCCGGTAGCAAAATTCTTGCTAGAAAAAGTGCTCTTAATACATGGTGTGCCCCGCACTATTCTGAGCGACAGAGGAAAGGTTTTCCAGTCCGAGATAGTGCAAGAGCTTCAACAAATAATGGGCATCCAAAGCACCTTCACCACAGCATATCACCCGTCGTGCAATGGGCTAACGGAAAGGTTGAACAAAACATTAGCCGACATGCTGTCGCTGTATTGCAATACAGAACAAACGGACTGGTGTTCATACCTGCCCTTCGTTACCTTCGCGTACAACACGGCGAAACAAGAAACGACGCAATTCACGCCCTTCGAATTAATATTTGCACGAAGCCCGACGCTGCCATTGGATGCTGCTCTCTTGGATAAAGAAACGAGAGTAAAAATATTTATACCAATAAGAAAAGTGGGCAAGAGCGAGAAATTGTTGTTAAGGTGGTTTGGGCCATATAGAGTTACAAAAAAAATAAGCGAGGTAAATTACGAGGTAAAGCAAGAGGGAGGCAGAAAAACTGATGTGGTACACATAGGCAGAATACTACCATTCTATGACGAATGGACATTGGGGGACATATCAGAAGAAGAAGAAGAGGGGGATGATGAGGAACACAGGGCGCCCAAATCCTCGTAGCAGTAGTAGCAGTAAAAAAAAAAAGGGTAGACAATTCAGAGTAAGGGAAATTAGTAAGGTAGTAGAACATAATTATCGTTAATGAACACATATTTTTAAGAAAAAAATATATAAACATATCTTTTTGCATGATACCGGGCCACACGAAAACAACGCCACCTAGCACACAACCCAGACACCGGACCGAGACGAACCACCGGCCAGTAAACAGTTTCACAGCAGGCGCCAATAGATGACAGCACCAGTACGACCCGTGAGCTAGTAGCCTTGGTATCCGTGAACTGAGTAGCGGCCAAGGATGCTGGAACGTTCAGGCAAATCCTCGGGCGCACAATGTGATTGGATTATAAGACTTTTGATAAATAAAGGATTCGTTCCACCACATAAACCCACCTATTAGTATATAAGCGATGTTAGAATTGTACAGTTAGGGTATCTTAGTGTCCGGGGCGAACACTTTGTAGGGGAGGGGCATGTAACATAGACATTACACTAGGTGCCGTTACCTTAAGTTGCCCCGGTCTCCCCCAGTACCATGTTTGTGTCAGCAAGATTGGAGAATTGGGGTCATGATGTGAGTATAAATACTGTACCAAAAGCACGTACAGATCACTGATCTCTGGGTTAGTCTGGGTATGCCTATTGTGTAACATAATCGTGGAGCAGTAGGTGACCAAGTGCCACACCCCTGATCAGCCCTAGCAAAGGAAATAGTGTGGGCGCGCAGCCTAAGTTGCCGTTCCAGCTTACCTCCCTTTGTTAGGTTCTCCACGTCTTTGCCGGCTCGGTGAATGCCCTCGGACCTGAGTCTAGGGTTCATTTACCACCGCTAAAGCGTTGCCCCCCGTGTACCTTTACCTAGAAGCCAGATCACGTCATGATCCCCGCCATCTTAGCCATCTGGGGGTAAGATTATCGTCTAGACATTAAGGCACTATTACCTAATAAAGAGTGGGTTACCTGTGGAAACCTGAGTATTCTTCTACCTCAACCAACCCTTAACGTGACACTATCTTTACTACCATATTTGAAGAAAATTCCAGAAAACGAGAAACTGACAACTAGACTTGAGTTAATGAATGTAATTAACAAAAAATTACAGATTATCTCAGCGAACAACCGTTCTCAAACTTGCCAGCCAAACTTTACTAGTTCGAGTTCTCATAGAACGCCATTTGGATCTTCTGCATCTACCCAGTTAGCCCAGAACTTCTGCCCGCAGTATACAGATCAGTCAATGCAAATACCTCGCCAAAGTCAATGGAGCCAAAATTCTTCTTCCGTCGAAACAGACACTTTTGTTACCTCTCCGGAATCTACACTTTTGGAGCTTTTTTAATAATTATTATACTATCAAACTAAAAATAAAGTAATCCTGTTTCACCTACCTTAAAGCCACAAGTAATTTTTCTTTTGGAGAAATAGATTTTCTCATTGGTGTATCTGAACCTTTTAACGACTGGCCTAATGTTTATAACAGCTCATCAAAGGATTTTACAGACATCCGCGTATAGTTAGTAAACTTGTCGTCGTATTTTCGCAAGTCTTCATAAAACGTTTTAAACATTCCATTTTGACTGCGAGTTTGTATCAAAGGGTGCACCCATAACCTTTTTTTTTTCTTTTTTTCCCGTCGGAGAAGATACACAATAGTTGCTACTTGTTCGGCATTCATTTTTCAACTGCACAAAAATTGGTCGTTAGCCAGACGCACCTATAAACGCAAATCTAAAAAGTCGCAACGGCCAGGTCGCTGCGACCATAAATATCATTATAGCAAATGGTGCAACACGTTTTACCGACTGCGACCAATAATATTTATGGTCGCAGCGACCTGGCCGTTGTGACTGGTCACTCAGTGCTTTTACGCTCTAAAGGGAAAAAAAGCATTGGCAAGATCTGAAATAGGTGCAAAGTACAACCAACTTCAGGATAGGTATTTAGAAATAGCGGATTTCCAGAAAAAAAAAGTTAGCAGTAAAACTGGACAAATTATTATGTTAATGAATATGTTATGATATTGAACATGTTTTTTTGTTTTGTAAAAAATGTTTTACAATACTTTTCAGACGATGCCAAGTCATTAAGCGCTATTTTTCAGGAAGCAAATTATATATCTTTATCATTGTAAATGTAACATTTCTCTGAAGAAAACTAAACACATATCTTTCACAAATAAGATTAGACGCATATCTAGTATTATAGCTATGGTCCACATCTAAATGCTTCAAACAAATCCTTATTATTTCTAAAAACAAACAAAACACACTCCATAATGTACAAACAAGTGACAGTCAAAATTTGGTTACATACAACTACAGGCTTACATGACTCTATCAGACTCATAGAAAATATATTTCGAATACCACGCTTCTGCCAAATCAATACCCTGTTTATATCTCTGGAGTTACCCCAGAAAATCAAGTCGTATCTGATTTTAGAATCGATGTAGTCATGATAAGCAGTCAACGCTGCTTCGATTCCCGCTCCTTCGCTCACTATCCTTAGCGCATAACAATAGCGACTCAGGCTAGCAGCAACCTCCCCAACATGCACTCCCCAGTCCATGCGGTCATCAATGTTAATACACAAAAAATGAATATGTTTTACAGATGTTATGTTTTCCGAGTTGTAAGTCAAATGGAACTCATTGTGCGTTCGATTACCAAACAAAATGCCGTGCGTTTTAAGAATAGTTAAGACCAAGTCATTATAGCAAAAATAGTCATTAAACCTGTTTATAACCGTTTCAACAGAAGTCAACACCGTTTTTTTCGCTAAAAATTGGCGTAGTATTATCCGCATATGTCGGTGTTCTCCCCAGAAACAGCGACTAGATCATTTGTATAAATAATATAAAGGAGTGGCTTCAGTATGCACCCCCCTTTTAATGCCAATTTTATTAATTGCCCTTCATGATCACGTTCTACTATCTGCTGCGTTCTACACGTCAAGTACGACTTGATAAGCTCATGTGCACGACCTCTAATCCCATATCTTTCCAATAGTTCTTTATGATTTACGGTATCGAAAGCTTTTGATAAATCTAGACACATCGCTAATGTATGTTTCTTCTTGTTTAGCGAAGAAAACACATCCGACAGTAGTAGTATCAGTACCTTTGTATCACTTTCGTTTCGTATTGAAAGTTTTTCTCTAATACTAAAAATAAAACTTGTATTGGGGTGGTCTATATTCAATCAGTAACCCTGTACATTATTCCACACTACATTTTGCATTATGCTATTCACAAATTCTCCACACTTATTAATTTTTTTTGGTTTTGACGACGTAAATAAGACAACTGGGTCATCCAAAACTGCACGCGATTATTTGATGAGGTGGATGACCTAACTATGGAACGCCGTTTTGCTCTTTAATGTAACGCAGAAATAATGTATTGTTCAAACAATAGAAATTTCGGCAATACATTTTAAAACGTTGGTTTGAAAATAAATGTCAATTCCTGTGTTAGTTTAAAAATCATGTACATATTTAATACCACCAAATAAAAACAATGCTTAATTTTAGCGTTTGTTGAATTAAAACGTTACTTTCACTTTCCCCTCAGACAAACGAGTGTAAAAAATCATGGTAATTTGGCGATCCTTTAATTATTACGTTAGTTTAAATATTTTAACCACAGCTTAAAATGAAAAAATTCAGTCAATTTTTGCGTTCGATGATTTTAAACATTCGTTTAAAAAATACAAACGATGTTCAAAATAAACAATTGCAATAAATCCAGGAATTAAAACGTTGGTTGAATTAATACAATACATTTAACTACGAGTACCACATTTTTACGTTCGTTCGCGCAATCTATTGTAAAAGATACGTGCTGCTGCATGTTGCATGTGGCGGAGTTTGGAAGTAGAAATAGTAGAAAACTGTACTATATGCGTCCAACGAGAAAGTGAGGTCGTGTTAATAGAGATGTGTCTGGTCTCGATATCGACCGGATGATCGATTGTTTGCATGCGTACTGCCGCACTGAGTGCACTACGCTTGTTTATAGATAGGTATCCCAAACGTTTAAAAATCAAGGTATAATTTTTCAAAATGTGCTCGAACACGCTGTTTATTATTATTTTTCGTTGTGCATTTTGATGTAGAATCGGTATATACAAGGGGATCAACGTAATAGTAATGATGTCACACTTGATTTTTTTCTGGCCCCGTATATTATAAGTCTTTGAATTTCTCGCAAAACATAATTTAGCAACGGTTTTTGAGATATTGATGTTTCAATGTTAATATTTTTTCTATAGCACATTATATACCTATGGAAACCATATTTGTTTTTATAACGTGTAATCGGCTTTAGAAGGAACACAACTATTAACTACATTACAGACAAAAAAACTGAAAATGCCTATTAAGAAGAGAAAGAGAAGAAATGCAATAAATAGCAAATTGGAAGTTACTGGATATAACCTAACTTCAAACAGTCAAAATCATAACATAACCATACAAAAATCACAAAATATGGTTTATCATCTAATGTGTCTACTGATATATTAGTATGTATTAGTACAAGTACTTAGCATTATAGTTACTAACTACTTAAGTCATAGCTAGCCACTCTGAATTACTTCTATTAAGCCCGGCATTGGTAATGATTACTGTTTTGTGATAGAACTATAATTGTTTTGGTTTTTGGTTATTGATGCAAAATTGGTTCACACTTGGGGCCAGATCACAACTTGAGAACTGCATGTTGTTATGTTTGTGATATGCTAAATTATTTTAAAAATGAGTAATTAACACTATAGTTGTTTTACATGTGCAAGTGGTGAAAAACCAAGATATTAACACTCTCACTCTTTCTGGTAAGGTAAAGCAAAATGTCCATGAGATCGTCTTTGTTACACAATATTGTCCTGAGAAGAATGAAATCAGCAACCGTCCAGATAGGCCGTTTACTGGAAAATGAAGACTATGCATCTGCCAAAATGTTAATTAATAGCTGTGTGACCAATTTAAACAGAATTTCTTCTATGCTTTCACATCAGAAGTACAGTATAGTATTCTACTTACATGTGATGGCTATCAGTCATTCGAGGATTTACAATTACAACACTCGCTTTCGGCTCGTGTCGCAACCTTTATCTTCGTGAGTAATTACTATTATTTCGTGCTCTTTGAATAATATGCTATTACAAACATGTCTAATTAATTTTAAAACTTTTTTAGCTTATTATTGACCTCTACTGTTGGCGTAGAAAGATTCCATTTTGTCACTAGTACAAAAATAGATTTTTATTATTGTACTAGTAAAGAAGTAAAGAAATAATGTCAATACAGACGTTTACGAACTTATCAACGGCCATACATTCATGCTGAAAAGAGGGAACCACAGCCAACTACGACCATAACAATTATTGAACAACCGTTATAAACTATGGTTAATAAGTACCCCCTATCGGAGCTAGCGGGTCCTAAACATGCGCCCCCAAAAAATATCATATGAAATTTGGCATGCTTGTTCACTATTTTGAAGTAATCATTTAGTTTTTTCAATTTTTTAAAATAATCATCGCCTTTCACCTTTTCCAATTTTAAAATAATCTCGACAGGTTCGATTTTTTTTCATTATGCATTCGCTTATAAAAAATGACGGTATGTCAAAAACTATGCAAAATTAAAGAAATCCACACAAACTTTTCTTAGGAAAACGTATGGGCTATCACATGTAGCCCATCAGAATGCGTTGAAGTTAGAGTTTTTATAGTTATTTAACCAACGAGTGTATTAATGAATGCGATTAATAATCGAAAGGGTTTAACGCGTAAACGATAGTAAACGCGTTAATAATTGAGATTTTTAATCGCTTATTAATATAAGAGTTGGTTACAACAATTTTCTGCCGACTGTAGTATATAATAAATGTTTGTAATCCTATAAAGTTATTTAATATTTACCTACTAATTGTCAGTTGTATACACGCCACTGACAATGACAACAAAACCTGTATGATAACTGACATTGACAGTTAGCTTTGTCGGAAATGGCGGATGGAGAACTAACCTAACGGTAATTAAAGTACGCCTCTTTCTGTCTGTTTAATACAGTTAAAAAAAGATAGAACTTCTACGAGCGTATCATTAAAGAAAATACATTAAAGTAAAACAATTGAAAAATCATGCATTAATGGGACTCATTTTTGCTTCCGTTATTGTCCATTAAAAAAACTGTTAATATACGGTCAACGGAAAAATAATTAAGTAGGGAGTTAGGTACATAGGTACTACTTGTTAGAATTTTGTTTTATATCGTTCCCTCAATTAAAGTTATAAAATCGTATATTATAACGATATAAATATAATATAAATTAAATCAGTACTTTTCAAAACATTTGCAATATTCCAGACTGGTTAGAAACCTCCTATAATATCGTAGTGTACGCAGTACGCATTAAAAGAATCGATCACCCGGTCGATATCGGGACCACATAACATCTCTATTAAAGCAACCTCAACTCTTCAACGCTTATCGTACAGATTCCTACTATTTCTATTTCCAAACTCCGCCACATGCAACGTGCAGCAGCACGTATTTTTTACAATGGATTGCGCAAACGAATGTAAAAATGTGGTACTCGTAGTTAAATGTATTGTATTAATTCAACCAACGTTTTAATTCCTGGATTTATTGCAATTGTTTATTCTGAACATCGTCTGTATTTTTTAAACGAATGTTTAAAATCATCGAACGCAAAAATTGACTGAATTTTTACAATTGTTTCATTTTAAGCTGTGGTTGAAATATTTAATTAAATAATAATAAAGTTTTCCTACATTTCGAAAAAAAAATAAGATTTTTGTATTCTTTACATGAGAGTTTAAAAAAATTACCTGTACTAATTACCGTGGCGTCGTGACTAGGATCAGTGGTTATCATCATAACTGGCCTTTTATCCACCCATTTAATAATTTTTATACCTTCCCGTTCTTTTCCAATAACTTCTCCTCTTTTAATTTTTTTGTGTAGTTCCTTGGGAATGCCCCTTCTATTACTTCTAAGTGTTCCACAATAAAACATCTTCTGTTGGTACAAATATTCGGCTAAAGAAACGCTTGAGTAGAAATTGTCACCAAATATGATCCGTCCTTCTTTGGGCTCCTCAATAATTTCTAACAGCTTTAGGACAATTTCGTGAGAATGGCCTAATTCAGAAGTTGTAGTTCCTTTCCCAGCATAAACTTTGATGTTGAACGTGTATCCGTCTGGAGAGCACATTTTATAAAGTTTAACTCCATACTTGTGAGTTTTGTTGGGGATATACTGGCGAAATTGCAGTCTGCCCCTAAAAGGAACCATAGTTTCGTCACTTGTTAGTATCCGCCCTGCTTTGCACATAGAATTATAATTTTCTAACAGCTTGGACAATATTTTATCTATTTTATGTAACTTATCAGCGGGCATTGCTTCCTCGTTGTTAGAAAAATGAATGAATTTCAAAAGCAACAAAAACCTATCTCTTGGTATCAAGGTTGCAATAAATTTATTGTGAAACATCTTGTCTTTTGACCAATAAAGGTTAATGCTAGGTACTTTTGTCATTCCCATAACCAACAAAACGGAAAAAAATGCACGAATCTCATTTCTGTCTGTAGATTTCCACGCTTTAATTCTCGATTTTTGAGTGTGACCTTCCGATATTTTTTGGGCGGCGTACCTATTTGTTTCCGTAACAATAGTATCCAAGATATCATTATTCAGAAAAAATTGTAACATGTCATTGGGAGATTTAACGGTAGAAACGTCAATGTTAGGATTAAGAAAATTGCTTCCAGAAAACACATTAAATGCAACAACACTAGTAGTTGTATCGCTCCAGTTTTGTATATCATCTGTATTCTGGGTGTTTGCGTTTTTATCACCAGTATTCACCAAATCTTCGGTTTCTGTTTCTGTTTCATAATTTGTTTCTTCATTTTCTTGTTCTTCGTCTGACGAGCTTTCCTCTTCACAAGTTGTAGGATCAAAAGTACGGTCAGCTATGGAGTCATCGCTGTCAAAAGGGTCTGAATCTGACAAATACTCTTTGTTTGAAATGTCTGGTTGAACATTTACTTCACCATGATAAAGTACTTTTACTTCTTGCGTTGGCGAAACACTTGTATGATTATCCACGTTGATTGATGAACCAGCTGTTTGGCAATCTGACTGGCTGACGGTTTGATTATATTTGGGCATAATCACTATATCTTGAATAATTTGTACTTTCGTTTGATCATCATTATTATTACTAACATTTTTTCGCGATAATTCTAATATTTTTTTTGTCCTAGACGTTGCCATTGCAAATACACGTAAGCTACTAAATAAATTCCCATTCCATTCGAGTGTAAACGAAACAAGAACGGACAGGCATATCCCCGGAGATATGTATTAAAAAGTGTACTAATATGGTTGTAACATCAAAAATTATATAATTTGCTGTTTGTAGCAATTCTCTACAATAAAAATTGACCATTTTACAACAATCGCACAGAAAACATATTTTCAAAAAAATGCTGCCGCACAGTGTTAATCGACGATACAGTGCGCCGGGGATATGTAACGCAGTTAACGTGATACAGCTTGAAAAAAAATTGTAAATTGTAACGCCCTTACAAATTTTCGGTAAATTTTATTCCGGCGCCACCTACTGTATTATTAAGTGACAGTAAGATAGTAGCGACACTATTGCCTTCGGGTAGTCTTTAAACAGTGGCGAAAATCAGGGATATATTTTCAATGAATACACAAAATATCGAATAGTTGTTTTATTAAAAATACATTTACGGAACGCAAACAAAATTCTCGGGAGAACTTAAGTAAGACTACGCTAACTCAATACAGGAAATGACGACGGAATGTGCAAAGAAGCGGTGTTTAACACAAAAGACAAAATTATTCTGTACGGTTTTAAATACGTTTTTGGTTGGTAACGACTTCGGTAAATTACTGGAACTGGTACTTAGATCAGTGTCAAACAGTCTAACGAAGGTCGGTGCGACAAGAAGCAAGGTTTCGACCTTTGCCCTTTTATAACCACTCTGATTCTCCCACACTTGCCGGAAAAATCGGTGGGGGTGAATGTTCAGTGGAAGGGCTGGCAAAAGAGGGCGGAAGTTTTGACTAAGGCATGTTTATGTCACAAAGACAAAAACGATGTCAATTTTTCAAAAAAATAAAGTACAAAGATAGTAACTTGGTTACAAAATTACTCCTTTGATGGCCCTTAAGTACGTACCGCTCCTTCTTAGAAGAGCATCATTATAGCCATTATGAAACTAGTAGAGAGATATGGCACAACTTTTAGCGCCATGCGTTTTGGACTATTGGCGGTATTTCGACAAAACCTAATATATGACATTACTTAAAAATCTGAAATTTGACACAGATATGGCCGAAGGTAATACTTTTCGATAAAAAATTAAAAAATCATGTTCTGTCAAAATTGACGTATTTTTGACAGGTGAAGGTGGCGTCCAAGGTCGAAAATAGAAATTCTATCAACTCCAGATATCAGGAATTCGGTTAGTTTAGACGTACACCAAATTTCAAAATTTTAAGTTGAAAACTGTGGAAATTATCCGGTTTTCCACGAGATCCCTACTTGGCTAGTTCAGTCCTGACTTAAATGTACTTTGAGCAGTAACAAATTAATTTAAAAATCTATAATAATATATTAAAATATAATAATATAAAAATATATTTAAAATTACTTTTTAAAGTTATTTATAGTTCATAAAAATAATTTTCATATCGTTAAGAGAAAAATATGCCGCCATTAATGTCACAAACACTACTGGGCCGTTTTGGTTTAGATTTATATCTAATAAGTAACAAAATTTTATATTTCAAATATGCATTTATAGCCTTATACGTAACTACAGTTTTTTTATCAGCAAGTTTTTATTTCAGGTAAATAGTTAATGTATACACTTCTTTGTAAGGAACAATAGGATTAAATAACCAGATGATAACTAGTAGTGTATTAATGCCATATATTTTATATTAAATAAATAAAACCAGAAAATAAACATTTCGGCGATCGACGCAATTTACGACGTGGCGTCGCGTCTATGAACTGTAACAATAGAGTCAAAAGAAGCAGCGGTGCTCCACCATTTGCGTGGGGCATTCTCTGAAATAATTTTTTTTTTGGAATGATTTTAAGATGAAAATAATTTCACCTATAATAATAACGGAACAACCTAGAAGCACTAAATTCAAAATAGGGATTTTGGATACCGTTTACAGTTTTGAGAAAAAATAATTAAATTTTAACATTATCACGATTATTTGACACGCAAAGGTCATGTCAAATATTGAATTCCGAGAAGCCACCTACGGCACACTTGAGATATCCAGACTGAACGTTGGTATCCCAAATTTCGAGTTTTTATTATAAAAACTGTTAAAGTTAAGGCGTTTTTTACGAAATGCTTTGTTCACAGGAGGAGCCGCACTAAAATATTGACGTAGAAAGCTATCAGGGCTACGTAGACGGTTCAAATTTGGTATGTGAATTATCTATAGTGCTTTTCATCGTTTCCTAAAGCAAAATTTATAAAACCGTTATTTTGACATATATTTGACAGTTCAAGGTCACCTTGGAGATCAAATAGCGAAAAACATACTTTGGAAAATTCAAGCCCTTTAATTACCCTGCCCATGATTTTGATTGATGATGATACATGATTTTATTAACTTTTTCGTTTTTGTTTTGGGTTCCGGCTTAAAGCTACAACTTTTTATTTAATATTTACTATTTATGTACTGGCAGTTGTCAGTCTATATGTCATGTAATAACCTCCATAAACCATTATAATCACCTTCAATTTTTACTGTGAATACTAATACTTAAACTAAATTTTGTTCTATTAAGTGGGCTATACTTTTTGCAAAAACACTTGGAACCGTATTTTTATAGAAGATTTTGGATTCTACAAACAATTCTTAACATATTTCGTGCAACATACTCCATACTGATATTCAATTGTTTTTAAACAAATGTCAAAAACACTTTTCAAAACTAGGTCCCACAACTTTAACTTAAAAAAATCGAAAAAAATTAAAATCAGCTGTTCAAAATGAACTCTATGGACTGTTACAATAACCAAGACGGTTTATTATCTTTTTACATTTTTTTTAAAAATGTCAGCAATCATTTTTGGGGATGTTAATCTGATTTATTGGAAAATTATTGGTTTCAAATTATCAATATTTACAGGACAATTGTGGTACAAATTGCATGGAACAATACTTAGAATGGTTTGTTTCTAGAATCTAAATTATACAATAATAAAGAACTGTTGCCATTTAAAAGATCAAAAATATTTTAAATACCCAGTTTTTGGGCCCTGTATAATTCCAATTCATATAACACAAGCAGCGGTTAATAAAATTAAAAACATAGGGGTCCGAGAATTTTTGTCAAAAGTCTTTTTAATTTTATTGAACTTAGGCAGCATGCATGTTACAGAAGCACTGTATGTGTAATGTTATCTAAATGCATGTTTAAAGGAACAGTAATAATCTAATCATATGTGTCAATTCTTCAGATCAAATGATGGCTACGAAATTACTTATATGATACAACATTTGTTTATCTAGTACCATGATTGTGAAGCAAACATACAGGGTGTTACAAATTCGATGCATTAGCATTGCTATCTCAGAAAGTATAGTTGATAGAGCTTTAATTAAACGGAGACAAAGTTGCGCCTTTTATTGCTAAATAATTTGGTAAAAAAAAATCAAAAAGTTTCAGTCCAGTTTCATTACATCCGGAGATATCCAACAAAAACCTGAAAACTCAAATTTCTATTTTATTTTTTTACCATTTTAATCAATGGCACCTTCTGGAGGCACTTTTTTATGCTCTTCAAGAAAATTGTTTTAGTTTTCAGCTCAGACGTTACTTTTTTAGATACGAACATCAACTTCAAATTTTCAAATACCGACCTCAACGTTTTATTTCGTTTTAGAGTAGCCACAAAAATATACCTTGTGTACTCATATTATGTACTTGGTATTTTGAGATTTTTAAAAAAATTAAGCAATTGAAATTGATTTGTTGTCATAATGAGTAGATAATTTAGTTTTATATAATTTAATAATTAGGTTCATTGCTTCTTCGAAAAAGAGAGAGAGGTTCTTATGGTACTTTTCATTTATTAAAAAAAAAAATATGTTTTTGATTAGTTATTTATTTTTCGGATACTCACATGTTTGAATTCGAGGTTGAGTTTTGATGAAACAGCTTAATCATATCAAACTAAATTATTTACTCATTATGATAACATGAATTTCAAATGCATATTTGAAAAAAAAACAAATACCTAAGTACACTAGGTATAATTTTTTGACAAGTGTGGCACATCATTATTTTCGGGAGGTTGGTACCTACTAAAAAAACGAAATCAAAAAAGAAACGTTGTAGCTAAATACAAACATTATTTTCTTCAATAGCATAAATTAATGCCTCCAGAAGGTGCAATTGATTTTCCAAAATAATCAATAATAAAGTGGTAAAAAAATAAAATAGAAATTTGATTAATTGTTTTTGTTGGATATCTCCGGTTGTAATAAAAAATGTAAAATTTTTTTTTACCAAATTATTTAGCAATAAAATGCGTAACTTTCCCTTTATTTAACTAAAGCTCTATCAACTATACTTTCTGAGATAGCAATGCTAATGCATCTAATTTGTAACACCCTGTATTTGTGCAGCTGCAATGTTTTTTTTAACAATCCATTACTTAATGAAGTTCAATTTTTTGATAATTTGATTATTTGAGCTTACCATTTTCTATAAATATGGTCTCAGATGGAAAGTAGTGTGTACATTCTGTGAAAGTAGATTTCTAGTTTCTACTGTTCAATGTAAAAACTAATATAAAAAGTTTTAAGCGCATATTGTGCAGCCCGAGCACCTTACTGTGACGTCATGTGGGTTATCACTTTGAGGAAACAAATTCAGCTGATTAAGCCATCTTCCATCTGTTGTTATGTCAACTAAAGTTCGAATTTGTCACTTTGTGTTTGTTTTTATTTGGTTATGTCAAACAGATTCCCATGCAGCTAAAATAGTTATATTTTTAATTTTAATACACTATTTAAATAATAGTTGAAAATTATACACTAAAATCGAGTAAATGTATATTTTTTGAAGGACATAGAGCCTGCTGGTCCAGGTAAGATTACAATGCCAATTTCATACTTAACCTATGTATTTAACCCTGCTGATGCATCATTACTACACATTTTTCTAGTCTGGATTTTTTAAAGTATAGTTCAAGTAACAAATTAGGCCTCTCTTACAGAAATGTATCTGGTAAATACTTCACTACATTTTCATGTGAGAAAACATAACTTTTATGAAGAAATTGACTGAAACAAGGATCAAATTACCCACCAAGAAGTACTACATTAGAACAGTGCATAAAAGAGCAAGTTTTAATGTTAGTTAACTATTTTTACTGAAATTGACATTAAAATGAAAAGCATTGCAGTTTTCATTATTGTTTTACGTTAACACCATAATCTCAACGATAATCATCATTATTTACTTTGGTAAATTGCATTATTGAACGTCAAATCAATATGTATTATATTTAGTGTTATCTAAAAGCATGTTTAAAGTAATAGTAATAATGAGGTAGTTTGCAGTGAGTACAAATGATGAACTCAAGACACCGCTTGTATCTTATGAGTACTATGATTATAAAGCAAACACCTTTGTGTAGTTGCAGTGTTTTTAAAACCAAGTAAATTCTTCTGAATTTTTAAATAATTTGATTATTCAAGCTATTCCCTTTCTATAAATAATATCTCAGATATACAGGAATTAACATTAAGGTTGATTTGATTATTTTAATCAGAGTAATCTATTTGGGTAGCTATAAAAAGTATCTTGTAAAACTGTGACAGTCCAAATTTTCTTTGTTTTATAATGTAACACCCTGTATATTGTCACGATCTAATTTTTAGTCGTAACGCGGGGACGTGTAGGCTGGGGTCGTAGTCAAGTTAAACTCAAAGGTTGGATAACAAAAACAACAACGTTTATTCACAGAGAGAAACTAGTAAAGTTGAAGACTTTAGATTTTATACACATTGTCAGACACAAGTTGGCTTATTCATAAATTACAGAGTTTGTACTTACATGATAATAAATGCACAAACCATTTTGGACCGAGGGTAAGTGTCAGGGTAGAGTTCCCTTCACTTTCGCGACCGAACCGTTTAGTTTCGCGGATAATTTCTAACTAACTCTCCTTCCAAATTTCTCGGCTATTTATTGTAAGGTATTGCGATCCCTTAGTCAGTTCAATTTCTTAATTGCTTGTCTAAGCACTTGGATCATTGTCCGAACAATTGATGACTTATTGCTGACTGGCGATTGCAACACCTTAGCTAGCTTCCGTTCTAAAAAGGTTCGATTGCTTATTTTGCACCTCAAGTGGTCGACGACTTGTTTCGGTCAGTGGCCGATTATTTGCTGAATAAGTAATTACAATACAATAACATTGAATTTTCGAATTTATCTCATTGATTGATTGATCAGGAAGACTTGTTACATCTAGCGTGCACCGTTTTGTGATCTTTGATATTATCACATAGCTTATAAAAAAGAAAAAAAAACTTGTTTTATAAAAAATTTCCCAGCTTAAATTAAAACTGATATTATCACATAGCTTATATTTATAGCTATAAATATTTGTGGAGATCGACTCTGAGTTTTGATTTCACTTATAAAAAACAGTTTTAATTTAAGCTGGGCAATTTTTTTATAAAACAAAAATTAGAAATATTTTCTTATTGTTTTGACTATGCAGGCTGCTGCATAACTTCGTGGCAGATAAAATATTGGTATTTTTAAATAGAACCACATTTTTTAATACATTTTAAATTCTACACTTAATTCTTAAACTTTTACACTATATACAGGGTGTTACAAATTCGATGCATTAGCATTGCTATCTCAGAAACTATTGTTGATAGAGCTTTAGTTAAATGGACGCAACGTTGCGCATTTTATTGCTACATAATTTGGTAAAAAAAAATTCAAAATTTTTTATTATATTCGGAGTAAATTCCAAAATAATCATTAATAAAGTGGTAAAAATCAAATAGAAATTTGACTTTTTCGGTTTTTGTCGAAAATCTCCGGACGTAATGAAAAGTTTTTGAATTTTTTTTAGGTATGCAGCTGAAATCGGTTAAAACACGTTGATGTTTTATATGTTCTTGTCGTAATTATTTTCTTCATTTCAGATATTCTCCCTGCGAAGCGAGATCCATAAAAAGTCGTACAAGGGAACGCTGGAATTCTTATTTATTTTAATAATAAACTAAAGATTGGGGCGCGGGTTGTGTGTAGTTTTATTTGCTATTTCGATTTGCTGTTATGCCATATGCAGCATTGTTTTATCCACAATATTTGGCCGCCTAATTTTTATTTAATGTCCGACTAAATGGTGATGTATTTGAAAAATTGTCATTCCTTTAAATGTCAACCTACGCATGGCGAACTGAGTAACTGTGCAGAAGTTGACATTGGAATTGAACCAGACCAGCAATCAGTCATTAATATCCATCAAACGTACAATTTTTCAACTAATTAACATCCTACAGCAAAATTAACTTTTTGTGTCTGCCCAGTTCCGATTTATATCGAAGAATCAACCTTTTATCACGTGTGTTTTCTAAGAACGAGCCAGAATGTTTATTATTAGAACTTCAGGTTTTAGTTTTACCCCTCTTGTGCCCCTCACCTCGATTATTTTGTCAGTATGTTTACTTGACAGCATAAAAACATTTATGTTATCTTTTTTTTTATAAAAATTAGACCCTCCTTACTCTGCTGCGCAAATATTTGACCTTTTTGAAGTTTCTTTAATACAACTGCTTTTAGCAGACCACATTGGTTTTTTCGTACCGAACCTACTAAGGGAGTATCTGAATCGATTAATCGCATAGCTAAATGAATGCTAGTGTATCAGTTATCGGTTACAACTGTTCTGCCTGCGTTTGAAATGTCTTCAGCTAGGTCCATGACAATTCCATTTGGTGTAGGTTTTAAACCATTATTCTATTTCGAAGTGAAAACTTTAAAATTGTAAGTACACGCCATTCCAGAGCAACAACTTTAATAGTTATTTATACAGCAAGTGACTCAAACTATTTTTACGTCATCTAAACAGGTTTAAATCGCGTGTTTTATACTAGTTATTTATACAGCAATGGACTTTTTTTATTAAATTTCGACTTATATAAAAAAAAATTAAAATTACAGTTGTAGCGACCAGGTATGCAGCCCACCGTACAAGCCGGTGTAAGGCGGGTTGCAGGGACTTTAAAGTGACAGACTGACGTTTGACAGTGCCTTTTCGGAAGAATTGACAGAACTGACGTGTGACAAAAGAGGATTAAGAAGGTTGTTGTGGACGAATGTTGTTGTAGTTAGTTTTTAATACTTTAAAATTAGAAATAAAGGATTTAAAACGTAAACCGGCTACAAAGTGGCTGCCCAACGTGGTGCCGGTAAATCCTTTTTCGTGTATTATATTTTTCTCAGACTTTTCGGAGCAATCTTGTTGATTCTCTGCGTCTGCTTTTCGGCTTAGTTTGCCGCCAATCACCAACGTTTTGGTGCCCTGTTAATGGAAAAAGACAGTTCCCGAACTCAGCGATACCTCAGACGTGAATCTGCAAAAAGCCAACAACCCAACGTTGAATTATCCACCATGGCAACCAACATCGTAATGACACAGGAATTGTTACAACAACTGCTTGCTGGAGTAATGACAAACGTTCCCCGTAACGTGGAACCGGTGCCTGCACTCATACCAGAAGGAAACTTTGTGGACTGCAAATCGCGCTTTTCGGGCAAACGTACAGACAGTGTTGATGCCTTTATCGATGGCATTTCAGTGTACAAACAGTGTGCAAATGTATCTGATGCAAATGCACTTCTCGGTTTATCCATGCTATTAGACAGTGATGCTGCAACCTGGTGGCAAGGTGCAAAAACAACTGTGACAACATGGAAAGATGCCATGGAAGCTTTGCAACATGCTTTTGGAAGAAACCAGCCTCCATATCAAATTTACCGTGAACTGTTCTCCAAAGAACAAGGTAAGGAGCCTACAGATATATTTGTGAATAAAGCAAGAGCCCTTTTGTCCAAATTACCATCAGCTGATGAGCCTATACCTTTAAAGAGTCAAATTGACATGATATATGGCCTATTACATAGTCGTATTAGACGAAATGTCCCACGTGATTCCATTAATTCTTTTGAAACGTTAATTACAAAAGCTAGAGCTGTTGAAGCTAACTTCTCAGAAAACTTTGACAGTAATCTCAGTAACTCTTCGCCCAAAGTGAAAGATGAGGAGAAATTTAAACTTTCACGTCCGAAATGCACATTTTGCCATAATTTTGGTCACACTATTGAAGCATGTCGTAAATATGCGTCTACAAAACCTACGGAAGTTGTCAATACTTCCACCTCGAGTTCCACAGCGAAACCCAGTTTTTCTTGCTATGGATGTGGACTTGCTGGTTACCTTCGCAGTAACTGTCCACAGTGCCGAAGAACTCAAAGACCCAGTCCATCTGAGACCAATTCTGTGGATGTTTTAAACCTTGAAATTTGCTCAAGTTCATATTCAAATGAAAAACCCCTTCTTGAGATTGAAATTGCAGGATTTCGAGGCCTTGCTACTGTCGATACTGGAGCAAAGTACAGTATTGCCGGTGAAAAGCTGTATCAACATCTAAAACAAGTTAGCTGTCCCTCTACGAAAATAAGTTTGACAGTTTCTTTTGCAGATTGGGAACCTCGTAATGCACATGCTGTTCGCTTCGAATGTCAAGTACAAGTGCAGAGCAAACTTTTAACAATGTTCTTTATTGCAATGCCTGAGTATACAAACTCAAAAACATTACTAGGATGTGACTTCATACAAATGTCAAATATTATTTTGGATATACCTCGAATGAGATGGGCCTTTGCAGAAGAACCTGGAAATTTTCACAAATTTTGTACACCACCATCTCAGTCGAATCACGATTGTGAAATTAATATTTTAAATCAACACCTACACCTTCGAGATGATGAAGCTAGTGGAGACATAATCGAGGATGAACAACGCCTGCAGCTAGAAAATTTAATATTACTCAACAATGATGTTTTTGAAGTTTTTTCAGAACCGACTCCGTACGCAGAGCACTCCATAAATCTAACTTCGACTGAACCAACGTCATCGCCGCCCTATCGCATGTCACCTATGAAGAAGGAATACCTGAAAGAGGAGCTCGATAAAATGATTCAGGAAGGAGTAATCGAAGAGTGTGAGTCTCCATATTCAGCGCCAGTGGTTTTAGTACCCAAAAAGAACGGCAAACTGCGCGTTTGCGTGGACTACCGTGCTTTAAATCGCATTACTATTTCTGACTGTTATCCAATACCACGAATGGACGATCTTCTTCATGCCACCGGATCTACTCCGTTTATGTCTACTATAGACCTGCGGTCAGGATATTGGCAAGTGTCAGTGAAACCCTCCGATAGAGACAAAACTGCTTTTGTCTCTCCATTTGGCACTTTTCGTTTCAAGCGCATGCCTTTCGGGCTTAAGACAGCACCAGCGACCTTTCAGAGGTTAATTTACAAATTTCGAACAGGATTACCTGATATTACAATACTTGCTTATCTCGACGATATTATTATATTATCGCCATCTTTTCAGAAGCATATTGAGGACCTAAACAAAGTGTTTGCAAGACTGAGACAATTTAAACTTACTGCTAATCGCGAGAAGTGTTCGTTTTTATGTGCAAATGTAAAGTACCTTGGACACAGACTTACACGTGAAGGCATTGCAACGGATCCAGATAAAGTTACTGCCATAGCTGACCTACCACCGCCAAGAAATGTAAAGCACTTACTTAGCTTCATACAAACTGCCTCCTGGTTTCGACGCTTTATTCCAGAGTTTGCTGGAACAGCAAAGCCACTTACGGAATTGACTAAGAAGAACGCTGTGTGGAGATGGGGACAGACTCAACAAAACTCGTTTGACACTTTGAAACGACTACTTACTAGTGCCCCAATACTGCGTCAGGCCGATCCAACTCAACCTTATGTGCTACGAACGGATGCAAGTTCATACGCAATCGGAGCATGTCTGCTCCAGGGGGAGGGACCTAACGAACGCCCTGTTGAATATGCAAGCCGCCTTCTCACGCAAGCCGAAAGGAATTACTCTACAACGGAGCGTGAAGCCCTAGCAGTCGTGTTTGCTGTTCAAAAGTTTCGAGGATACATCGAAGGATGTAAAATCCGCATACTCACAGATCATCAGCCACTACGTTGGTTGATGACACTTAAATCTCCAAGTGGACGTTTAGCACGATGGACAGAGCGGGGATTCATTATGATGAATGGCGTGCTTTATCGTTACTCGTCTGATACTGACTCGGAGGACGCTCAACTTGTAGTACCAAAAGAGTATATTTCAGAAATTCTCTTCGAATGTCATGACTCCCCAGTTGCCGGTCATTATGGCCTTGACAAGACATTGCATCGAGTTTCATCCAAGTACTATTGGGCGACTATGAGACGCGACGTCACGAACCACATTAAGAAGTGCATCCAATGCCAACGGTTCAAACCAGACAACAGAAAACCAGCTGGCTTTCTGCAGACTCCTGTGCTAGCTCAACGATTCGAGGTGTTGTCCGTGGACTTGTTTGGTCCGCTTCCGGAAGCTGAAACTGGAGAGAAGTGGGTGTTTATCATTGAAGACCCTACCACCAAATGGGTTGAACTTTTTGCACTAAAGGTAGCCACCGCCGAAGCCTGTGCACGAGTGCTTATAGATGAAATTATACTTCGCTATGGAACACCACGGCGCGTCATAAGCGATAATGGCACCCAATTCGTTGCAGAAGTAATGCAGTACGTCGCATACACCCTAGGATTCGTACAAAATCTTGTGCCGCTGTATCATCCGGAAGCCAATCCGGTCGAGAGACGAAATCGTGATCTCAAAACGCAACTGGCGATATTAACGCAGCAGAATCATCGTAAGTGGAATGAACATTTACCATCTATCCGATTCGCGATAAACAGTGCCCGGAACGACGCAACTGGATTTAGTGCTGCACAGTTGTGCTTCGGTCGGGAATTGCGCACACCGGGCGAAGTGTACCGAGACTTTCGTGGGGTTATCGAGAACGAAAACTTTAACCATCAAATCGGTTCATATCTTCGAGTGATTGCAAACAATCTGTCGCGTGCTCGTGAAAATTGCGAACGTCGCCAAGATGCCTCTAAAGCACTCCAGGACCGATATCGTCGTGAAGGCGAGAACTATCAGCCAGGCGAAAAAGTTTTAATAGATGTTCATGCCTTAAGTAAGGCGTCCCTGGGTTTCAGCGCCAAATTTGCGCCTCGTCGGGACGGACCTTACGTTATCCTGAAGAAGATATCACCAACCACCTATCAGATAGCTGAAGTAGGTAAAACTGATACGCCTTTGGGAACCTATCACGTATCGGCAATACGAAGATTTGTCGGGAATGACGATCCAGATCCACAGCCCGTAGTCCCTATCCGCAAAAGGGAAGGAGAGAACACCATTTAAGTTGTTGGATTCTTCCCGGGACGTTGCAGAATCCAAAGGGGGAGGATGTAGCGACCAGGTATGCAGCCCACCGTACAAGCCGGTGTAAGGCGGGTTGCAGGGACTTTAAAGTGACAGACTGACGTTTGACAGTGCCTTTTCGGAAGAATTGACAGAACTGACGTGTGACAAAAGAGGATTAAGAAGGTTGTTGTGGACGAATGTTGTTGTAGTTAGTTTTTAATACTTTAAAATTAGAAATAAAGGATTTAAAACGTAAACCGGCTACACAGTTCTATTAACTTTGCACTGCCCCCCGTAGATGTGACATTGATGTTTGTTTGTTTACATCTGGAAATAGGCCAATGTCATTCAGAGTGATTTAATTTTTTTTTAAACATCTAGTGAATAAAAATATGTTTAAATCGTTGCTAAGCGTTGAATAATTGACTAAAAACAGGACGAAATTTAATACAATATTTTATTAAATTTCGTTCTGTTATTAGTCAATTATTCAACGCAACGATTTAATCATATTTTCGAAGCTTAACAATCATACTGACCATATTTGGACGATCTAAATTATACAGGGTCTCCAAAATTTACTGTCAAATCTTTGAAACTTTAAAGAGCTCTTTCATTCTTATTGTAAATAGAACGCCCTGTATATTTTGATGTCATTGGATGCTGAATTAAAAAACAAAACGTTTTTCTAATTATATCCTCACCGATATTCATAACCGTTTTAAACATATTTGCCATAAATCAATTTAATGCCCGGTTTGATTAATAGTATCAAAACGTTTTTTTGACAGGTATGCCTGAGGGTCCTGGTAAACAGTTTCTTTAGCGAAACCCCATAAAAAAAGTGTTAGATCAGGTCAGGTCAGGTGACCGTGGCGGCCACTTAGTTGGTCCTCCTCTTCCAATCCAACGATGTCTTGATTCAAATGGTTCCTAACTTGCATTGAATAATGCGCTCGGGCTTCATCATGTTGCAGCCACATTGCATTCCTGGTCGCTAAAGGTATATTTTGATACAAGCGGGGTAACTCATTTTGTAAGAAGTCCGGATACATTTCCCCGTTTAGATGGCCGTAAAAAAAGTGGGGCCCAATGACAAAACCTCCAATAATTCCCCCTACACATTAATAGACCATCTATGTTGTTTATCAATTTGTCTAAATATTCTTGGATTGTGGTCCGAATAATAATGGAAATTATGTCTATTTACGAACCCGTTTTGTGGAAGGCTGCCTTCAAGTTAAGCCTTATTTTAGCCTGGGCCCATACAAAATTCCATGCGTTTTTGGAAATCTTCCTCAAGAAGTTCCTGATGAAACATGATGTGATACGCGAGGAAATGGTTTTCCTTTAAAATACGTTGCACAGAGCTTTTACTAACGTTCTGCGCATCAGCCACTTTCTCCTGACTTACAGAGGGGTTTTCCACGACTTGCAACATTACATCCAGTTTCTTTTCTTCTGTTCGAACCGCCCTATCTCGAACTGGTTTGGGGTAATCCACTTTCCCGGTTTGTGAAAACCGTTCCAATAGATTCTGAAAGCTCCGCTTATCTGGATGGCGTCGTTCTGGATAACGTTCTGCGTAAATCCGACTCGCCAAAAAAACAGTTTTTTTGGGACACAATATGAAAAGCACTCCCAATATGAAAATCATATCCACAAGCTCTTCTCTGCTATAATTCATTATAAAAGACGCATAAACCACTTAAGTAAGATATGAAATGTCGTACAACAATTATTTCTTATTTGGCAAAAAAAGCATCATGTCACTTTAACCGAACCTGTAATTAAATTGATGTAACAGAGCCATCTAAGTTTTTTTTTAATTCAGCTGCTTTTGAAACGCTGAGTAAAACGGGTTTTTGGTAAAAATCTTTAAAACGGTTATGAATATCGGTAAGGATATAATTAGAAAAAAGTTGTGTTTTTTAATTCAGCATCCAATGACATCAATATATACAGAGCGTTCTATTTACAATAAGAATGAAAAAGCTCTTTAAAGTTCCAAAGATTTGACAGTAAATTTTGGAGACCCTGTATAATATAGATCGTCCAAATTTTCTCAGTATGATTGTTAAGCCTTGGTTAATGCATTTCTGGTTTAAATCAAATAACCACCTATCAGTTTTATTTTTAGAAACTTGTATATACAGTGATGTAAAACCAATTTCACATTTAATTTTTTTGCTCCCATCTTTGTCAACCGATTTTAATAAAATTTTAGGGTTATGTAGAAAAACATAGAAAACACCTAAACATGTAGAAAAATAGGGGGGTTGCAATGAAGGAAAATATGTCATAATAACGTCACATTTTTGTGGGACACCCTGTATAACCAAAACTATTTTCCATAAATGCATTTGGTTCGAAGATAATGTGTACAAAATTTGAAAGTCCTAAATTAAATAATAACTGAGCTACAAAAGACGGGAGCTGAGAAGAATCACCCTATATATGCTTAGTATTCGATTTCATTATGTTCAATTTTCAAAGTCCCTACGGCATGCAAGGACAAGTGATTGGTACCAAAATTATTGTTCTTGAATCCATTGTAACTTTTTTGCATTTTTATGAAACGGAAGAACATTTAACGTAAGTCCTTGAAGCCATTGTAACTGTTGAATGTACAATTTTTATGGGTCCCTTATGTTAAAATGGCTATTTCATAAAATCAAAAGATTTAAGAGCAGCTTAATTGCTCTTTAAAGTAAAGTAGTACTTTATTTAGCATTTCTTGCTAGTAAATACAAAACATTTATAAACATTGAAACATGAAGTTACTTACTATTTAACATCTATACAAACATTCAAACACCAAAGTTATGATACTAAAACTGTTCATCAAACAAAAAGCGTTTTATCCTCTTCTGGAACAATCCTAAGTTGTTAATTTCTCTAAGTTTATCAGGAAGAGAGTTATATAGGCGCAATCCATCATATAACAATGATTTCTGTAGCAAAGTACTTTTAACAAAAGAGATATTGAAATCACAGCCCGATCGGATGTTATATGGTACAGAGCTACATCTACGTACCAGAAAATCACTTAAATAGCCATGATAATAGTTATGCTCTATCTTATAAATAGTAACAATATTTGCTTTAGCAATTAGTTGTCTAATATTCAACCATTTTAATGTCTGTAACATGTCATAAGTAGAGGAGTACCTATTACAACCTAGAACAATACGCATAGCCTTATTTTGTAAAATTTGTAACCTATTGATGTTATCTTGGGTACAAGAAATCAGCAGCGAAAAACAGTAATTAAAATGTGGA
Organism: Ips typographus; assembly: GCF_016097725.1. Lineage (NCBI taxonomy): Eukaryota > Metazoa > Arthropoda > Insecta > Coleoptera > Curculionidae > Ips > Ips typographus. The sequence continues at coordinate 4,972,182 of NC_138436.1, forward strand.
AAAATTATTGAATTATACACTAACCTTTTTGCATACACTGACAAGTATTGTGAGACACGGTAAAAAAATCCAATTTTCTTGCCCAATTTTTTAGATAAAAAATCAATATGTTTTGAAAAATTTAACTGTGGATCTAAGACTACTCCTAAATATTTAATTTCTGTTACACATTTAATTAAGGAACCATTAATGTACAAGTTACACCCTTCTTCTGCAAATTTTTGACAATTTCTTGTTGAACCCAGCACCATACATTTAGTTTTATTAACATTCAGTTTTAATTTATTTTGGCACAACCAATCATATAAAATGCTAAGCTCACCATTTAATAAGTCCGCAATGTTTTCGCTCGGCCTATCCGACATACAAATAAGAGTGTCGTCCGCAAATAGACTTATAAAAGACCTTTTTAATAACAAGTGCAAATCATTCACATATATTATAAACAAGACAGGCCCAAGTACACTACCCTGAGGAACCCCCCAATGGCTTACTATTTTTTCTGATATGCGATTATTTACTTTAGTTTTATGGAATCTGCTCTGTAGGTAGTTCTCAAACCATATAAGTACACCACCCCTTAGACCATAATTATGAAGTTTTTTTAGCAGAATATCCCTATCAATCGTTTCGAACGCCCGTTGTAGATCTACAAAAACGCTGACAGTCACATTTTCACGAGCCATTTCATTTCTCCACACAGCACAAACATATTGGAGAGCAGAATCACACGAGTGATTTGATCTAAATCCTGATTGCCCCGAATATAATAATTTATTTGATTCAAAATAATTTCTTAGCTGGCGACATACAATTGTTTCTATTACTTTATCAATAAGAGGGAGCAAATTTATAGGCCTAAAATCTGATGCGGATAATGGCTTAGGAACTTTGGGCACTGGCACAATTAAACTAACTTTCAGTTCGTTTGGAACACAACCTGAGCTTAGTGATGTGTTAACCAGATATAACAAGGCAAATCCTATTACGCAAAATAGCTTTTTTAACATGTTAACAGTAAAATAGTCATCACTAGTACTTTTACTTTTAAGCTCATTTACAACTGACCTAAGTTCACTTAAGTTCAACGGTGTAAACATGCTGAATTCTGTCTGCTGAGATACGAACATATAATTCCAGTTTCGCTTTTCTATACTCTCCGAAACTTCCCGAATACTGTCACAATAGAAGTTATTGAAGTTCTCTTCTGGTGGTCTAATGCTATTAAATTGCACATGGGAAGTTTCCGTAGCAGGTTTTTTACTGCCTAATAATTCTTTTAGGGTCCTCCACATTTTTTTACTATCATCGTGGCACCTATCCACTCTGTCATTGTAATGTTTTCTTTTTTCAGTCCTTATTGTGTTTGTAACTTTATTGCGAAGATTCTTGTAGGCTACCCAATCCCTGTTATCTTTAGATATAGCAAATTTTTTATAAGCTCTGTCGCGGTCTTTCTGCACTTCACAAACTTTATCGGTAATCCATGGATATTTTCTAATGCTGATTTTCTTAATTGGTGCTATCTTATCCACGGCAGCTAGTATTATGCTCATAAAATCAGCATATAACACATTAACATCAGTAGAAGTAAAATTCCAGCTGGCTCCGACCAATTCCTGAGTTAAATTTGCAATTGCTTCCTCATTTAATTTCCTTCTGAAAGTATTTGTATCTTTTGTTGATTTTTCATTTAGTGTCAATTCTGTTCCGATTATTTCATGATCTGAGATTACGGGGTACACGCGTTCTACTTCGCAGCATGCAAACTCGTTTGTGATTATATAGTCAATCAAGCTTAAAGAGACGTTCGTTATTCTTGTAGGATTCGCCACAATTTGCTTAAAGCCAGAGTCCTGGACAATCCGCTTCAAATGTAATGCATTACCGTCATTCTTTAAAAAGTCTATATTCAGATCACCCAATATAAAAGTTCTGTTCTTTTGGCTGCTGTCTGCATCTAATTCTTCTTCAAGAAATTTAAAAAAATCTCTGCAGTTTCCGTTCGGTGATCTGTAAATAGCCCCCACTATAATGCTTTCGAATCCTAGGTCAATCTTAATCCAGGTAGACCAATAATTATAATCAATGTAAACCTGTTTTAATGTAGTAAATTTAAGATGTTCTTTTATGTAAATGGTTGTTCCCCCTGTATGTGTACTGTTCGAATAACAAAGTGTAACAATATATCTCGGAATGTGTAACTCACTATCTCCAATCTCGGAAGTTACATGTGTTTCGCTAATACAGAGTATTTCAGGTTGTACATCATGCAGCAGTTTCCTAATTTCTACGAGATGTGACAATAATCCCTGGGCGTTCATATGTAACATTAAAAAGTGAAGCCATTGCAACTTTCTTGCACAATTTTCATGGGACCCTGCTGTTACAATGGCTAATATGTAAAATAGAATTTTGCGAAATGGAGGAAAAATGAAGGACAAAAAATCCTTAAAGCCGTTATAACCATTATATGTACAGGGTGCTGCATTTTCGATGGTTTTACGGGGTACAGAGAAAACGGTAATAGATAGAAAAAAAAGTAGCATACGTGTTCTAATCTCTTTTTCTGAGCTGAGATGACTGGCGAAAAGTGGGCGGCGCAAACTTCTTTTGTTTCAAAGATACGGGGGGTTTTCGAAAATTGGTAATTTTTGAACTTCTTCTGTATTTCAGTTGCTCTTAAAGTTATCAAAAAATTTGATTTAGAATCCAATGGCGTAGTCAGTTTTTTTCTATTCCGTTTAGTTTCTGACATATGACAGTAAGTTACATTTTTTTTAGATGGAACCTCCTATATATTTTTACGTAAGTTTGTAGAGGTTAATCCTGTTATTTAAAAAAAAAACCTTTGCTAAGCTAAGAAAAGACCAATATCTAAAATACCAAACAAAATCGGAAATCATATAAACTAACACATCAGGAAATTAAATATTTTTAATAAATCTCATTAAAAATCTAAGATACAAACAGTTCTACCGTCACTTTAATAAGAAAAGTGGTAATTTCTATTTTCTACTATTTTTAAGGTAGAAGTTAAAAAAACTGTTTATAAACGACATGTAACATGTTAATATGAACATAGCCAAATTTTGTTTCGAAATGACCAATTTTCAAAAGCCCCCCGTATCTTTGAAACAAAAGAAGTTTGCGCTGCCCACTCTTCGCCAGTCATCTCCGCTCGGAAAAAGAGATCGGAACACGTATGCTACTTTTTTTCTATCTATTACCGTTTTCTCTGTACCCCGTAAAACCATCGAAAATGCAGCACCCTGTACAATTTTTATGGGTTCCTTATCTTAAAATGGCTGACAAATATCATATTGCAGAACAACTAATTATCCTTCAAGCCATTGCAACTTTTTGCACAGTTTATTGGGACCCTCAAATTAAAATGGCTGATTTGCAAAATAATAATATTATAAAATAAACTTGCAGATTGACCATTGGTGCACTAGAATTAATTACCCACATGGCCATTGTAACTAGTATTATTATGGGTTGTGGTGAAATCACTAAAAGGTGCTGGATTCACTAATTTCTTAAAATTATATGAAATTAACAATAAATTGGATCTTTTCAAAGATTTAAATAAACATCTTCAAATTCATTATACGTAATATGCTTTGAAACATTTTATCAGGAAAATATGTAAGTATGTATAAGTACAAATACATACATACAGTTTCTACTTCTTCTTCAGATAATGATTACACAAACTGCAGAAATCTTTAAACATCATATGTTGCTTTATTAAACAAGTTTGACAATATAACCTTTTGCAATGTTGACATTTAATGTATTCTTTCTTCGCAGTAAAACAACATAACGGACAGATGTCCTGCATATTATCTGAATTCAGATAATATTAAAGATTGAAGTTGATGTCGAAACTCAGTCATACTTGCTTCTTCTGTTAAAAGCTTTTTCTCAGATAATTGTTTGAAAAAATAAATAATATATACACCGCAATTGTGACCATCTGTTTGAACAATGTGGTCATAAGTGCGTATTGTCAGATTTATATCCAATGTTTTGAATTGAGCATTAGAATGCTGAAAAACGGTTTTAACTTATTATAATAAATATTGCCTTGTTTCGAATCAAATGTTTTATTAGCCATCGAATCGATAAAGCTGAACGTTAACTTATCAAAATTCGCAATGGCGAGGCACCAATGATTTCTGGATACGTTCATTGGTAATACCAGTACAGTTGCAGTTATTTCAAATCTATTTAGAAAGTCATGATAGAAATTTCCTTCAATTATCATTTGTTCTTAAATTTGTTCAACAATTTGAAATTTTCCATTTTTATTAAATAGATGCAAACCAATAGTTACAACGTTATCGAACAACCAACCATCGTCTTTGAGACTTTCAAATTCTTTTGATTCAATTTCTGAAATTGTAAGACTGAATCTTTTAAATAAAGCAAGGTAAAATTGTTGAAGGGCTTGTAATATTCTGCGTCTTTTATTAAACCATTTTCGAAAAACTCAAAATGTTTAGAATCTACCTTAGTATCTATAGAATCCTCTAATAGGCTATTATCAGTGATAATTAGTTCCGATAATGGACAATTCCAATTTCTTTCTTCTGACGAATAAGTTTCATTGGGGGTAAGCATGGCGGGCAAATCATATTTAAAATAGAAATTCTTTAATAGGCTGTGCATTTTTGTATCAAAAAAGTGTTGATTACGATTTATTTTTTCTATAGTTATGTCGTATTTTGTCAAAATGACAGTCGCACCAGTTGCGATTCGTAATTTCTAACAACCCTTGCACTTGGTAATAATAAAAATTATTTCTATTTAATTGACCATTATCAGAATTGAGGTATTTAATGTTCTCAAAAACAACTTTTTCATTTCTAACATTATAAGGGCATTTGACCTCAATTAACCCGTCATTATTTATTTTACCATCTGGAGAACCGGCCAAATATGGATGTTCAGTTTTTTAAATTTTAAAATTAAGCGCGAGAGCTTCGCTGTTAGAACGTTTCCGTTTCCTCCGAGAGTGGGGACGAGACGGTGCGAGAGAGACCGAGCGATATGTTTTGTGTGCGTGGTTGATAACTTGGCCTTCCTCGTTAGCGGTTTAGCGTAAGAAACACGTGAAAGAAATCCATGTTTCGGACCTCGGTCAATTTTATCCAAATATAATTTAAAGTTTGTTGAGTAAAAATCGCGGTGTTTATTTCCGATATTGCTGAGGAAAACCCCATCATAACATTGGTCCATTCGAGTCGGATATGTCCAGGTCGAAACTACAAGCAGTATCCATAAAACCACGTGTCTGAAGGTCAGTTCTTTCCAACATACGTTTCTTAACCTAAGCTATCTCACCTTACATTTATCATTTTGCCTAAATCCTGAATCTCGTTCTTGGTGTATATTGCCACAAAACAAATCGATTTTATAACAATTAGACATACAATTTGTCTCTCGTTACCAACCAAATCTCGTTTCATAGAAATTACACAACTATCTTCAATAAATAAAGCTATTGGGCAAATGATTAAAGGTAAAGGGACTTGCTTATTTTGTAAATATTACATTTAATCACGAATTTAAAGCCATATTTAACTCGTTCTATTAAAGAATAAACCATAATATTGTTATTGTGGTGCCACGAAAACCTTTGCAGTGCATTTTGTTTGAATGTTTCACGTATTTCACGGAAATAAGCCGATTAAACTATACCGCCTTATATGGTAATTAATATTCTCGTCTAGATACATTCCAATGTCAACTTCAACTGAACAAATGGAGTTAGAATTCGATTTAAAAAAGTTTAACAACCGTAAAGTTCAGCTTAAGGCTGAATTGAAACGTTTTCATGAGTTTTTATCAGCACCTGACTTGCATAAATCGATTGAATTATTGCAAGCCAGATACGAGGCAGCAAAACCATTGCTGGACAGGTTTAAGCTCGTTCAAACAGAATTTGAAGAATTATTATTAGCTGATGGTAGTAATTACGACGAAAAGGAGCTTGCTGAAGAGCGAAATGAGTTTGAAAATCAATATTTTCAAGCTGTAGCTACTTCACATAAAATATTAAATGGTTACTTCTGTAATGGGTCTCAGAAACCCCTGTCCAGTGGTTATGGTGCCGGGTTAGCAATGGCGGGTCCGAGCATGTCGTCACATAGTGCATCGACATCGGTGCCGGCCGGCGGACAACCGTCGGGCTATGCAGTGTTGCCAAATATATCCGCAAAGCTCCCATTACTAACGTTACCCCAGTTTACTGGCTCTTACGGAGATTGGCAGAGGTTTCACGACATGTTTTTGGCTTTGGTTCATAATAACAGTTCATTAACTGATGTTCAACGTTTTTATTATTTAGAAGCTTCTCTTAAAGGTGAACCAAAAAATATAATTGCTTCATTAGCACCCACGGACGCCAATTACAGTACAGCTTGGAACTTCTCAAAAAACGCTATGAAAATAAAAAAATCATTATAAATGCTCATTTAAGAGATATCATGGACTTACCCGCTTTGTCTAAAGAATCTCACGTATCCTACAATTTTCAAACACATTTCTTAAAAACTACAGATCTTTAGAAGCTATGGGTGAAAATGTTCATGAATGGAACACAATATTAATTTATATTCTCGTTTCTAAATTAGATAATAATTCCAAGCGTGAATGGGAAACATTTTCCCAGGATATTAGCTCCCCAAAAATCGATGATTTTAATAATTTTTTGACCAAAAGATGTCAGCTTTTAGAATCGGTAGATTCAAAGGCAAGTTTTAAAAGGCCTTTTGAACAAAAAACCTGTCTTGCATCCGCATCAGGTGTAGAAAACCGTCCTAAGTGTCCATATTGTAAAGAACAACATTTTATTTACTATTGTGAAAAATTTAAACAGTTATCAGTTTCTAATCGCTTTGATAAAGTAAAGCAAATGAATCTTTGCTCGAACTGCTTGAGATATGGACACAAAACGGCGGCATGTCGAACCTCAGGCTGTAAAATTTGCCAGCAAAAACATTCCACTTTATTGCACAGGTCTCAAGAAACCAGTTCGAATCGTGGAAAAGAATCTTCGGAAATTCCAGTAAAATCTACAATGCCAAACGGCAACGATAAATCTCATTCCGAAAATGATTCACCGTCAAATCGAACCTTTATGGTAAATACTGAAAATCCTTCTGAAACTGTCAAAAGTGACTGCAATAACTTAACTATGAGTATGTCTAACACCTGCAAAATTTCGAGTTCTTACATTTTATTGTCCACGGCCATCGTAAATGCCTATGACAGTCATAAAAATATTGTACCTTGTCGAGTATTATTAGATTCTGCCTCCCAATCAAATTTCGTTACTTCTGCAATGTTTAAGAAATTAAATTTACAGTCGACAAAGGTTGATTTGCCAGTGGTCGGAATAAATCAAACGAAAACAAATATTTTCAATCGCACCACCATATCGATTGCCTCTCAACACACTGGATTCAAAACAAAATTAAATTTTTTCGTCTTGCCTACTATTACAGACCTTGCCCCACAGATTCATTTTGATGCAGAACGGTTACAAATTCCCAAAGAACTTCCTTTGGCTGATTCTGATTTTAATATTCCCACTGAAGTGGATATGTTGTTGGGTTGTGAAATCTTTTTTGAACTTCTCTGTATTGGACAAATAAAATTGGGCAAAAACCTTCCAATTGTGCAGAAAACTTTACTGGGCTGGGTGATAACCGGTCACATTCCATGTGGTGGAGGTAAAATTGGCAAATCAGATTTTTCTCTCGTAAATTGCTTGTTCTCTCAGGACACATTAAATAAAGATTTGGAAAGGTTTTGGTTATTAGAAGAGATCGATATAAATCCTCATTCGAAGATGTCTCAAGAAGAGATATACTGCGAAAATTACTTTCGACAGACTACAACTCGCGATGAAAATGGTAGATTTATTGTAAAGTTGCCATTAAAAAGTAACTTTACTGAATTAGGCGATTCAGAGCAAACCGCGTTATATCGACTGAATTCTATCGAAAGACGATTAAGTAAAAATCCTAAACTGGATGAATTATATAAGTCATTCATGCGCGAATATCAAATACTTGGTCATATGACTGAAATTTCTCGTAACTTACCTTCAAAGACACCAGTTTATTATATTCCTCACCATTGCGTTGAAAAACCCGACAGCACCACGACTAAGTTAAGAGTAGTCTTTGACGCTGCTTGTAAGACAACCAATAAATTGTCATTAAATAATGTCCTCAAGGTTGGGCCTACCGTACAACAAGATTTATTTTCAATTTTGCTGCGTTTTAGACAACATAATGTTGTGTTAGTTGGAGATTTAGCAAAAATGTATCGTCAGGTCTTAATAGATCAAGATGAAAGAAATTTGCAGCGGATAATATGGCGAGATTCTCCTCAGGGTGAAGTTAAACATTTTCAGTTAAACACGGTAACATACGGCACAGCTTCAGCGTCATTTTTAGCTACACGTTGCTTATTGCAAATATCATCAGATGTCGCTGAGACTTTGCCAGTTGAAAGTCAGATAATAGCGAATGACTTTTATGTAGATGATTTGCTCACTGGAGCCCCTGATGTAGAATCTTTGATACAAATACAACTAAGCATCTGCAAAATTCTTTCGAGTTATGGGTTTGAACTCAGAAAATTCCAATCAAACAGTCAAGTCTTACTCAATTCTATAAACCTTAATAGCTCTCTTGACAATAAATATACTATCACGGATAATACAAGTATAAAAACTCTTGGAATTTCTTGGGTACTTAACCTCGATATCTTTGAATATAACTCTCTAAACATGTCAGATTTTGAACATGATAGTGTCACAAAAAGAACTATACTTTCATTTATATCAAAAATTTTTGACCCGCTCGGATTATTAAGCCCGTTAACAATAAGAACAAAAATTGTACAATCGCAAGCCGTTTCTATGGAATACCATGATATTAAAACTAAAAATTGCGTTTCTTCAAAGAGCAAACTAAAGTCTTTATCCCCATTTATTGATGAAAATCACGTCATTAGGGTAGGCGGTAGGTTGGGCAAATCTACTATTCCCTTTGAAGTAAAGCATCCAATAATTTTGCCTTCAAAGCATATCTTTACTAGACTCATAATTGAACGCGAACACAAGCGTACTCTTCATTCTGGGGTACATTGTACTTTGTCCCATGTTAGACAAAGGTATTGGCCGCTTAATGGTAAGCAACTTGTAAAGGCATGCATCAGGAGATGTATTCCTTGTTTCAAGGCAAGGCCACCAGGTATACCTTATCCAAAGATGGGTGAATTACCTCAATCTCGCATTACGCCTTCACGTCCATTTTTGTTCGTAAACGCTGATTACGCTGGGCCCTTTAACTTGAAAGAAGGTAAGACAAGATCAAATAAATTAATAAAGGGTTACGTCTGTATTTTTGTATGCCAGTCAACCAAGGCTGTTCACATAGAAGTTATCACTGATCTGACCAGCAACGGTTTTTTGAGCCTTTTAAAGCGATTTGTATCTAGACGAGGTATATGTTCAGATATATATACCGATAATGCAACAAATTTTGTGGGATGTAATAATGAACTTATTTCGATACAAAAATTGATCAGTTCTAGTAATATCAATGACTACGTGATACATTCAAACATAAAATGGCATTTTATGCCTGCAAAATCTCCTCATTTCGGCGGTCTTCATGAAGCAGCGGTGAAGTCTTGTAAGCATCACTTAAAACGAGTTTTGGAAGGTATTAACTTAAATTACGAGGAATTTTATACTTTAACAACTCAAATTGAGGCAATATTGAACTCCAGGCCTCTTGTCCCAATATCATCCGATCCTAATGACCTAAGTGCGCTCACTCCCGCTCACTTTTTGATTGGACATGAATTGACCGCGATTCCTGAACGAGACATTACAAATGACAAAATCAACTACGTTAAGCGATATCGACACCTTCAGCTTATGGGTCAACATTTTTGGGCGCGTTGGAGAAAGGAATATCTTCACCACCTTCAGCAGAGGTCTAAATGGCAAGCTTCTTGTGACTCAAGTCCGCAAGTTGGCGACATGGTCCTGATGCAAGAAGACAATGTACCTCCCATGTTCTGGCCTTTGGGGCGAGTCGTCGAGGTTCACCCTGGCAAAGACGGAATCGTCCGTGTAGTGAGTGTGAAAACTAAAGGCGGTGTGTTCAAACGTGCTGTTACAAAAATTGCCTTGTTGCCCGTGAACTAACATGTGAATTAGTGACCTTCAATTTCATCTTTGTAATGCCAAATACGGCAAATTCATATGTTGTCATTATAACGGTTGATATGTTGTTAATATTTAGAAAGTCTCACCCTAGCCTTTCAAGAGGGGCGACTATGTTCAGTTTTTTAAATTTTAAAATTAAGCGCGAGAGCTTCGCTGTTAGAACGTTTCCGTTTCCTCCGAGAGTGGGGACGAGACGGTGCGAGAGAGACCGAGCGATATGTTTTGTGTGCGTGGTTGATAACTTGGCCTTCCTCGTTAGCGGTTTAGCGTAAGAAACACGTGAAAGAAATCCATGTTTCGGACCTCGGTCAATTTTATCCAAATATAATTCAAAGTTTGTTGAGTAAAAATCGCGGTGTTTATTTCCGATATTGCTGAGGAAAACCCCATCATAACAATGGATATTTCTCGTGAATAAATAATCCACATTTTATTACATTGTTTCCAGATTGCTTAGTGTATCGTTGAATTGAATTTTTTATTTATTTATACCATACCTAACTGACTCAATGTGAGTAATGTCTTTGAAAGATAATATTCTTTCAGCTAGTTTAAGTTTGGAGACATAATTTTTCTCTTTTGCAATTTTACCAAAATTCGAACAAGTTAAACGTTTTCGATGTTCTTCAAACCACAATTTACAGTTTCTCTGTTCTTTGGTTTTTTTGTTCTAATACATTACGTTGACAATTACTTAAATGCACATATGGCTTATTAGGGTCAAACAATTTATCGCATTGCTGATGTGTCCATCTATTGCAAACATCGCATTGACCCCAATCGAGAGTGATATCAAATATTGGATCGACATTGCATATTACGCAATGCTCATAGGAAAAACATTTTTACAAAAAAAAAATTGTAATGTTTAGCAACATGACCGTATCAGCAACAATGACCTGTTTATCCGTTGCTCGACAACCGCTTATACAGTGCAGGCTAAAAGTTTAAATTTTCGCATTTTTGTTCGTGTTTTACGACGAAAGGGCTCAAGTTAGAGATCTGAAAAAAATACAGAAAACTAGTCCTTGATAGGTACTACAACTTTCATTAATACGATTTTTCAATCAAATCAACCGTACAGGCGCAAAAAAATCAAAACCGTTTTCCCATGTTAATTTCCTATGTCCGGGGTGCTCTTGGACACCTGGTATATATACAGGGTGTCTAAAAAGTCTGGAATATTGCAAATATCTCGAAAACTGCTGATTTTATTTTTCTCAAAATTTGCGTCTTGTTATAGTAAATAACAGCGCATGACGTGAGGGTGAAATGAGGTTCGCAAGTATACAGGGTCAGTCACAAAGTATACCAACTTTCTTAATTCAAACCTAACACACTGTATATTACTTCAGATTTTAAGAGTACTTATAAAATGACAAATTAATGTTATCGTAATAAGAAAAGATAAACTACAACTAGAAGATAAACAGTAACGCAAATTAAAACTAAGTAGAAATTGAATTATTACAAATCCTGCTCAAAGTGCATGCCAATGGCATCGATACATTTTTCACATCTCCCGGCCATGGAGTTTACGGCCAGCTTATATTTGATTTGATTGTTACGCAAGGTTTCACATGCGCCTTCAATTAAATGCACCAGCTCATCTCTCGTATTTATGGGATTCTGATAAACCAAACCTGCAATAGTACCCCAAACAAAATAATCCAGGACATTTAAGTCTGGAGAGCGCGGGGGCAAGATAGCTGGTCCTTGGTTAGATATGTATCCCTGCTCTGGCACCCTAGGCATACGCCCAATCGAGGAAAGTGTATGTCACACCAGTCCCTAACTCTTCTGCCAAAGTGTGGGGGCGCACCATCCATTTGAAACCATGAATGGACTCTATCGTTTAAAGGAACGTCCTCCAAGTAATTGGGGAAATCTTCTTCCAAGAAGGATAAGAAATGCTCCGAATTTAGTCGAGGTGGTAAAAAATGAGGCCCAATTAAGTTATCACCAAGAACTCCTAGCCAAACATTGACACTAAATTCAGTTTGAAAAGAGTGCGGCCTAATTTCGTGGGGATTTTGGTGAGCCCACACATGTAAATTGTGGAAATTTACTTGTCCTCTCCTCGTAAACGTCGACTCATCCGTCCAAATAATTTTTCTTTGAAATAACTCATTCCTATCAATTGAATTTAATATCCATCGACAAAAATTAACTCTTTTAGGGCCATCTTCTGGAAGTAAATCTTGAACAGGTTGCAAATGGTATGGTTTTCTTTGATCCCTGTGGAGTACCCGTAGGACCTTACTTTTTGACACTGTAACATGTTGTTGCCGTAATAATCGAACAGCATTTCGAGTGCTTAATCGGTTATCATCAGTAAATACATTTAAAATGTCATTACGGTGTTCTTCATTTCTCGCGTCTTCATTTCTTGGAGTCTTTTTTAAGCCACATTCATGAAACTTCTGATGGGTACTAATAAACACTCGAGGATTAGGGCATGTTCTGTTGAAAAATCTTCTTCGGTACTCTCGACTTGCTGCATTTGCGTTCCCGTTGCAGTATCCATACACAAAATGGATATCTGCGTATTCTGTGTTGTGTGAAAATGTTTCTCTTGGCATTTTTGTCTTAGGACACCTTTTTCAAAGATTTGTTTTATTTGAAGTTGAAGTGACAGACAATAAACAATAATAAACAAATGCGCTTTGTTTCATGGCTATCTCATATTATTGAAAAGCATTTTTTTATTTTTTAACGCAATCATGCATTAATTGAAAAAAATGACGATATCTGAAAAACTGTGCAAAATAAAAAGAAATGTCAAGACAAGCTTTTTTTAGGACCATGTAACATGTGCCATATCAGAATGCCAAAAAAATACAACTAAAAGAAATTTGAACTTGTCAAACTTTTTGAACGGCTCTCGTATCTGTTCAGTTTTTAAAAATCAAAAAAAATCCCAAATGGTTACTTAAAAATGGTGAACATGCATGCCAAATTTTTTTCATTCAGGAATTAAAATTAACACATTCGCTGCCATGCAAAAAAGTGCTCTCATGATGGGTGCCACTCTGTTTTTTTTGCGGTTGATTACAAAACATTATGAATACGTAAGTTTTAATTGTAATTTTTTTTTTTTTTTAATTTAATATACAAACATAAAATGCCTTTATAGATTTAGTCAAAACTAATAATTAAATACATTACTGGTATTTATGGAACATTCGAAATAAGGATCTAAACATAGTCCAGGTTGATTTGGGCATAGAGGACAATAGTAGATTGAATCCTTTCATGCATTTTCATTTTCTTTGCAAGCCTGACACTTCCTTTTCTTAACACGGTTACTTCCTTCCGATCTAGGAGACAATTGTGGAAAATGGATTTTTTCTGTTATCACTGGTACTGAGGGTGGAGGTCCAACAAGGCTCTCGATAACACTTAGTCTAAACTCATAAAAACCTTTTCAATTGTTGAAATGTCCTTGTTTGTAGAGATAATATGAGTTCAGCAACATTATCTGGAATAGATGAATTGCCAATTTCTTGTACCACACGATGGTTTTATGTTCGCAGGTATAATATGACAACATTTGATCGGAATGATCAACTGCCATAAACTGATTGTATTTGTGGATCAAATTTGGTATCTTGTCCACGCCTTGAAGTTATATTTTGCATATTTGCATTGTATTCGCTTGATATTGCCAAGATTTCCCGCCGATCTTTCCATTTCACAACACACATGCCCTCAGAATTAAATTGGACAATTAATACACCTTTCTTTAGTTTTTTCTTTACTACTTCCGCGGGATTGTCTTTTCTATTGGACCGTAAAGTTCCCGTAACATAGGTATTGTGATCAAGAAGTTTTTTAGTCAGTGGAACGCTATTGTAGTAATTATCCATAAAAAGAGAATGGCCGTTATCTAGATAATCCTTCATAAGGGATAATACTACTTTTGACGTATGCCCAGTACCTGTTAGCTCTGATTTGATTTGCTGACCCCGTATAAACAATTAGGTTTTCCACTAAACCAGTCAGTTCACAGAGAGCATAAAGCTTGATGCCAAACTTATGCCTTTTACCTTTCACGTACTGCCGAAAACTAAGTCGGCCTCGCCACAAAACCATGGATTCGTCTATAGATAATATTCTCTTTTCGGATAATAAATCTCTCATTTTGTCGTTGAAAAAATCTATAATAGGCTTGATTTTTCCATACTGAGTTAGAGGCACCTGGGTATCCATATCTTCAAACTGCAAAGCTCTTAGAATAAGCAAAAAGCGATTGCGGCTCATAACAGCAGAGAAACACTGTAAATTAAACAGATAATGTTTTTTCCAATAATCGTTCACTCTGTTCAATTTTATCGTCCCCATGTGAAACAGCAATCCCAAAAATCTCCTCAACCAACCGGTGTAACATTGACCCACCGCGAAATTCTTGGTTCTTCACCTTTCCCCAGTGCAATAAGGTCAATTGCATGTCTGTTTGCTCGAGTGCATAACATAATGCATCAATGAATTCATCCGTCGCAAAAAGATTAAAATAATCTAGGGGCTCTTCCGGATTATTTACATTTACAAGCAAACCTGCTCGCTTCGTAAAAGGAAATATTCGAGGTGGAACCTCTGCATAATTCCAATCCGAGATCTGCTCATCGTTTGGAACAAGTTGTAATTGTGGTGGCACGTTCGCTGGCACATCCATAACTTCATCTTCATCACTTGAATTGCTTGCAGTACTCTGGTTGTAATCAGGATCATCCTCACTGTCATTTGAAAATGGATCTTTTTCATCATCTGACTGCTCCAATAACCTTAATAACTCTGCATCACTCAACCCCTTGTTAGATCCATATCTCGTTCTTTTAGATAGTCCTGGTTCTTCTGTCATCTGTAAACCCAAAATAATTTACCTTATTACAAGAACTCTGCCCCAAGCTGTGGGCGCATGTGCTGCGGCGAACACGTGTTTTTTACTAATTACTTGGAAAACACCTATATTTTGATCATTATATCGAACAAATAGTTCAAAACTTATATAATAGTCAAAGTAATTACTCACCTTTTATACATATATAACCAAATGATTGGGATAAACACACTGTACAATGGTCGGAAACCAAAACTCAAACATAGCATATCATACCACTGTGAAACACCAGAACAGACTGGCGTTCAAGTCTTAACTTGTCCGGCAACAGGAATTACTATTCTTTCCCCTATCCACGCGACCGCAACATATGCGGAAGCAGCGTGGCTGGCAAATAGCAGGTTCCGCATATGCTACGGCTCGGGCAGCGAATGTGTTAAAAAACTGATTTTAGGGGCACACCTTTAAAGCCTGCTAGCTCCGCTAGGTGGCACTTTTCGATCCTAGTTTATAAGGCACTTTGGCGTTTATTTTTCATGTACTTTCTACCCTTTAAGTATCCTACAATTAATTCGGACCACCCTGTATATACATGCATTTCTATCTTAATCGCCTCCATACATAACACAGGCGCCCAAGCCTCCACTATAACCGCCATAGTTACAGGAGTGTATTTTGCATGATTACGCTTCATAATTCAAGGTCTTTCATGGGCACAGCAGAGGGGTAAGGGTAACTGAATATAATGACATCAATATTTTTGTTTCTTTTTTAATACTTCATTAACTCAAGTAAATTGATAAAATAAAGCTGGGTTTATACAGCGCACAATGCATAACTTAATGCATAACATAGAAAGTTGGCTTTACAGTAATGCCTACTGTCGTTTATACAGCGCACAACACTTGCACAATACCGCATAGAAAGTTCATAATTTTTAACTTTCTATGCAATTCTTATGCGAAAACAGCTGTACGCATGCGCAAAATTTTGTAATGTCATATTTTGACATCCGCCGTCCGTCATTGTATTGTGTTATTGTTTTGTTTATGAATTGTGGATTGTTCAAGAATTGTGGTTTGTTATTGATTTTGTGTATGTGATTTTTTGGTAATATAGTGCAATAAAAACAGTTGAAGTGTATATGGAAAAAACAAAGTTTAGTGGTAAAAATTATCTAGAGCTAATTAGTTTCTCTTTATATCAAGAATTTATTAAACAATTGCAGATGGAACCTTGGCAACAATTGGGGCTTCTACTCCTGATGGGTGCTGCACTCTGCAGCTACAGCATTAAGCTTAAATGTCAGGAAAAAGAGAATACGGAGGTTTAAAACGCGACCTATGAACAGAAAAAGGACTGAACATAGTGTTTTTGAAAAAATAGTTCAGTTTGCAGAAAAACATGACTCAGAGCAGTTTTTCAAATATACACGTATGACTCCAGAACTGTTCCATCGGTTATTAGCTCTTGTGGGGCCATTCCTGCAGAAAGACAAGACAAAAAATCCCATTAGCTCAAAACAACGTCTTGCCCTCACTCTGCAGTAAGTATATTCTCAATTCCAAATAAAAATGTGTAGTATTGCCAGTTCTGTTTTTCAGTTATTTATCAGAATGTTGTTCTATGCAGGAAATAGCATGGAATAATTACATAGGGAAGACTACAGCACATTGCATAATTAAGGAGACTTGTAAAGTATTGTGGACAGTTCTCAGTCCAGTAGTACTTCTTGAACCTACTAAAGAAACCCTAAAGGCCATCGCAAAAGAAAACTTTCAAAGGTGGAACATGCCCAATTGTATTGGTTCCATAGATGGAAAGCATGTACAAATACAGTGCCCAAAACATTCAGGCAGCACATATTTTTCTTATAAAAAGTCTTTTAGGTATGTAGTGAATTACTATACATGTAAAAACATAACTATGTTAACTTTGAGAAATAATGAAAAAAAAAGCAAAATAAAATCAACATGTATATTTTGTTTCCTTTTTAGCATGGTTCTGATGGCTGCATGTGACAGCTACTACAAATGTATTTATGTCGACATTGGAGCAGCTGGTTCCTGCCATGACTCAACCATTTTTAAGGAGTCAAATTATGGGATAGAACTTCTAAATGGAAAATTGCCAATCCCAGAGCCAGAACCTCTGCCTGGAACTAATGTTCCATTTCCACATTTTTTTGCTGCTGATGCTGCCTTTCCATTGCATCAAAACATTATGAGGCCATTTCCAGGAGCCTTCTTGAATGAAAGGAAAAATATATTTAATATGAGGCTTTCTAGAGTTAGGCGTACAATCGAAAATACCTTTAGCATCCTTGCACAAAGATGGAGACGTTTAAGAAACCCTATTCTGGCAAGTGAGGATCTGTGTCAGGATATAATTATGGCAACAGTTGTACTGCACAATTACATACAGAAGGGGGAACAAGATATACCAATAGAGAAAAGACGGTACTGTCCAACAGGCTTTACTGACTTGTATGACAACAATGGAGTGATGCATCCAGGTCACTGGAGGGAAGTAGGACATGGCCTAAGAACCGTTGGGAAGCTGGGTTCAAATAATGCCAGGCGAAGAGTTCAGAGTCTGCGTGAACATTTAGCAGATTGGCTTCTGTCACCCTTTGGTGCATTAAGTCACCAGTTAAACCAACTATACCAGTATGGGGTGCCTGACCATTTTAGGGAATGAATATATTTAAGGCTAATTTTCTAATAAAACTCATAAAATGTAGTATTTAACATATTTTAATACAAAACTTATTGGGTACTGGTGTTATTCAAAGTATCTCCCAGTAATTGGTAGACTTTTGTTTTAAAACTAATTTTTTGGGCTGCAGACAACACCTTCATGTCTGCAGCAAGACTCTTTACCCAGTGAATATCTGGGTCATACTGGCCAGTACATTGTTCTGCAAATTTCTGTACCGTGCTTGTTAGAGTCTGGCACATTTCCTCCTGGGGTGATTTTTTTGGAACCTTATTTCTCTGGAGGGAGGAGTCAGATTCCAATAGTCTTTTTGGAGTGGGAGCTGTCTCTGTCACTGTCACTATGCATTCTAAGGGTTCTTCATTGTCAGATACCACCATATCTCCTTCCTCTAGGATTGTGTTGATTGTATCCCAAGGGCTCTGGGTGTCACTGGACCCTCCTGCGAGGCTGCTACTACCCACAGAAACACTCGACACCCTCCGTACATTTGATATACGCTAATTTAACCTCTTTGACTTGTGTCTTGGATTCTTTTGGTGTACATGTTACCATTACAGAATCTACAAGAACGACAAGAAACTCATCGAAATGTTTGGATAATGTTTTAACTACTATTTCGGTAACAGAATATAGTGTTGGGGTCATGGAGCCGTGTCTTTCTGATCATAAAGCTCAGACATTTTTATGGAATAAAGGTTTGTTACCACCTACAAAACCTACGCTATGTAGGAAGTTTAACCAGAAAAATATGTGTAGTTTTAGTGAATCTATTTCTGCCATTAACTGGCGATCGTTTTACTGTTCGTGTGATGTTGAATATATGGCTTCTCTTCTTTGTAATACATACGGAGATCTGGTACAAAAACATTTTCCCTTAAGAGAGGTTAGTAATAATCGTAAAGCCCCCGTAAACTGGTTTTCCGATTCCCTTCGAGGCAAACGCGATCTATTGTCAACAATAAAGATGTTTTGTGATAAAAAAAATGACCCATATTGTACAGATATTTACAAACAGCTAAAACGTGAATATGATAAAGAAATCTCAATGGCTAGGCGAACGACCTTTAATATCTTTATTGGCCAGTCTAACAATAAAAATAAAGCTTCTTGGAAGTTGATTAACTTTGAGCTTAATAGAAATGTATTGGGTAGTAATTTGGATGCGATGGATTGTGAGAGTATAAACTTACACTTTGCCACTATGACTGACGTTCTGTTAGATAATCTTTCTGGGCAGGACGCGGTGGGGCGCATAGCTGATACGCGGGCGTCGGTTGGTGAATGTTCTTTCTACTTTCCTTACATAACGGGTGAAATGGTATCCCAAGCCATTGCAAAGTTGAAAGACTCTTCGTGTTTAGATATTTATAGTCTCAATAGCGCAATAGCCAAAAATACTGAATGTTTCTTGATACCTCTCTTATCACATCTATACAACACTTCTCTGGCCACCTCTGTTTTTCCCATGATGTTTAAGTGTGCCAGGGTAATTCCTATATTTAAAAAGGGTTCAAAGTCTGACTTAAATAATTACCGTCCGATTTCAATTATTCCCATATTTGGCAAAATATTTGAAATTATATTGAAAAACTTGATTCTTGATTATCTGCTTGGGATGTCGTTCTTTTGTGAGGAGCAGTTTGGGTTTCTACCTGGGAGGTCAACTGTGCAAGCGTTGCGCGCTGTAATATCTGGCGTTGTTGAGGGACTTGAGAGGGGTGAGCATGTGCGGTTGTCTCTTTATGACGTCTCAAAAGCATTTGATTGCGTTGACCACGTCCTACTGTTGAAGAAACTGACAATGATAGGTTTTAGTCCTGCTTGTCTTAGGTTTTTTGAATCTTATCTGCTGGACCGCTCTCAGTGCGTTGAGGCAAATGGGAGACTGTCCTCTGTCTTGCCGTTGAAGCGAGGTGTTCCTCAAGGATCAGTTTTAGGTCCTCTTCTTTTCATAATCTACATCAATGATTTTTCAGAGTATGTAAGGCCAGCCAGCTGCTATCTGTTCGCTGACGACACGACCGTTATGTCTGGCGGAGCTACGCTCTCGGAGCTGTTGTCTCGTTCTGGGGAGGTGCAAGCAAGGGTCGAGTCTTGGTTTTCTAATAATAAATTAATCTTGAATCACAGTAAAACTCAAGAGTTGATTGTGTCTACTTCGGACGTCGTGATTAAGGGTAGTAGCGTTACATTGTTGGGAATCACTATTGATGATCGTTTGAGTTGGAATGTGCATATTGAATGCCTTTCCAAGAAGCTTTCTACCGTCATATTTATGTTGCGACGTCTGAGGGACACATTGGAACTAAATGTTTTAAGAAGTGTATATTTCGCGTTGTTTCACTCTAAAATGCAGTATGGGATAACTCTTTGGGGTGGCTCTCCCCATTTTATTGTAATTTTCCGGCTCCAAAAAAGAGCGATCCGAACTATGTTGAGGCTTGGACCTAGAGAATCTTGTAGACAACATTTTAAAGATTTAAAAATCTTATCATTTCCATCTGAATATATGTTTGGCTGTATAATTGAAATTCATAAGAATAAGTCACGTTATACTATGCACTCTCAAGTGCATTCCTTTAATACCAGAAATGCTGGTTTGTTGCGTTTACCTCGCCGGCGACTTCAAGTTTCCGCTAAAAATTCCCCTAACTTGAAATTTTACAATAAGCTTCCTGATCGCTTTAAAGCCTTGGAGGGTTGTGCTTTTGAGAGGGCGGTCAAGCAGGTTTTTATTGACGCTTCGTTTTATTCGGAACAGGAATATTTTAATTATGTTTTTTAAAAAAAAGTGAGAATTGTTCTGTATGTAATTTTGTATTGGTATATGTGTGATGTATAAGTTTTATGAGTGCTAATGTTATATTTTAGGCTATTGGTATTGTTGACTTGCTGCACATACATTTCATGTATAATGTTGTCAAATAAATAAATCTAAATCTATATGTAGGTAAGGATTACACAATGTAAAAAAATATTTTTTTATTGTTTGGTTTAAAACAAATATAAAATTTTAAATTATGATACAATTTTTAAAGGAATTCTTGACTTGACTTTTTTTTGGAAACAATATTAGGTCTTATGTATTGTTGTAAATTCAATGCAAGTAGCGCTAAGTTGTAACTGCTTTTTTAAGAATTATTACTTTTCAGTAATAAGTAAGTAAGACTATTAAGAATGAAATAACTAAATAATAATGAAAGAAATTGTAAAATTCCGCAGGGATTTTTGATTACATCATTCAATGTATTTACAGTTTGTGTTGTGTATATGTATTTACAGTGTTTTCCAAAAGCGCCATCTGTGTGCGGCGAGTTGAGTAAGTTGTATTATATGATGTATATGAAAACATGAAGCGTTATTTTTATAGACACTTGACAAGTTAAAGACAAAACAAAGAGAAGGAGAGAGGGAAAATAGTGATAAGTTGATGAGTAAAATAATAATGTAGTATTTTCTGCGTCTGCGCGTAAAATGTCTCTACTTAATTTCTGTGATTTAATTATGCCAGATAAATGGTCCACATTTTCGTTTCAAATGGCGCTACGATCTCAACTTGAAACGCCAATTTAGAGCAAAAAATAGTTTTAGTTTATTATGTGACACTTACAGGGTGGTCCAAATTGATTGTAGAATACTTGAAGGGTAGAAAGTACATAAAAAATAAACGCCAAAGTGTCATATAAACAATGGTTGAAAAATGCCCCCTTTCGGAGCTAACGGCCCCTAAGTATATGCCCTAAGAAAAAAAAACTTTTATCTTAATTAATGAACTAAAATAAAACTCATATGAATCATCATTATCATTTATTTGAAGTAATCATTTGGCGTTTTCTTTTTTTCAATTTTTTTAAATAATCTGGACAGGTATTAATTTTTTCATTATGGATTAGCGTATAAAAATGACGGTATTTGAAAAACTATGCAAAATGAAAAGAAATGTTCAGACAAACTTTTATTAGGAAAAAGTATGGGCTACTACATGTGCCTCATCATAACGATCTAAAATTACAGCTTAAAGAAATTTAAAGCTGTCAAACTTTTTGAACAGCCCCCGTATTTGTCCACATTATTTTAAAAAACTGAAAACAATTCTAAATGACTACTTCAAAATGGTGAACATGCATGCCAAATGTCATTTGAGAAACTTTTTCGTCTAGGAATAAAAAATAAAAAAACGTTTTGTGGTTCGCTTTTAAGGTGCTCTAACTCCGCGAGAGGGCACTTTTTGACTACATCAGTTTATATGACACTTTGGAGTTTATTTTTAATATACTTTTCACTCTTGAATTACAATCAATTTGAACCACTGTTTATATTTACGAAAAAGGTTTTTTAAACCTATATGGATATATGGGTTATCTTGAAACCATTTGACTTATTTTATTTGACATAATATATTGACACTTTATTCTGCTAACGATTTCAAGTATGTTTCATAAATAATAACTATATAATATTTTATTTTTATTCATAATATGTATATCTACCTGCAACGGTTTTCGAGATATTGACGTATAAAAAATGACATTTTTACATTTTGGAATATCGCAGCTCCTAAGCAGAGCTCCTGAGTTAGAACAAAATGGCTTGCATGTTCCTATCTTAACTATTTCTGGTGTATACTAAAGGTCATACTGCAAAATTTGACAAATGTTCATAAAAGTAAGATAGAAACATATGCAAGCCGTTTTGTGCTAATATCAACCGTTTACCTGCTACGGCCTTCCAACAACACGACAAAATGTACGACAAATAAACTTTTTAGAAGAAAAATTATCGAGACCAAGTAGCAGAATCGGTTTTAGGAAGAAAAATGATGGTATCTTTTGCTTTATGTGACGGAGTATGAAACTTTAAATGCCAAGCGTAGCAAAACTGTGAATTAATAGTTAATAGTACAGTAGCGACTATTTTTTTTATGCCCTACTTGCCAAAGTATAAAACGGCAGAAGAGTGACTATTATTAATTACATTACGTTCACGAAACGGCTACTATAAAGTTATAAGCTTAAAAATAAAAATATATGTATTTGCTGAGGTCATACGTTGTATACTCCGGTTTATACCGGCAACCGGCAATAAAAACAATGTGCACCGGCTAATTGCTAAAAGCACCCTCCAAACTCCAGTTCCGACACCTAAAAAATGATCGGAGAGAAAGCCTACTAATTTCTTGCATGCTTGCATCCTTGTTTTTTAATTCTTCTTCTCTCGAATCTAATAGCATTTTCTATTGGTGATCGTTTAGAGTATTTCCGTCCTGCTCTATACAATTTCATTAAAACAATGCAGCACAATACGAGTTTCGCTATAAACATATCAATGGAAAACGTCATCAATTTCAAAAATGATTGAATTCATAACACCAAATCAATTATTAGAAAATTATGGGACAATTTTTAATACAAAAATCACTAATGGAAGCGAACTGTTTTTTTTCCTGATACCTGAAATCTTATTTTTCTATTGTTAGTTCATTTGGTTATGAATGCATATTCCCTATTCCCTGTTAAGGTAACATTTCCAGAAGTAACTAACTTCAGGTTTTTTGCCTCAAGCATCCAGCAGGAGTAGGAGAAAAAAGACCTGCAGTTTGAAGTAACGGAAACGGATAGATCATTTTATTCCGAATTGTCGAGCTTTATAGATGTGATAGATTTTTTATCCATTACCATCCAAGCCACATTTTGTTGAAAGCAATGAAAATTGCTCAACGATTTCGATCTGAAAGCGATTCCACACGATTTGCGATTATTATTTTTTTACAGAGAGTCTATTTAATCGAATTTTATCGAAATTTTATTTTTATTTGTTAATAATTTGTTGTCTAGATTTTTTTCAGTTAGATTCAGGAATCCCCCCAGAGCCATGGAACCAGCAAGGAGGAAGCGACCAAGGTTTTGCCATAACGGCTACTTCTACAAATTACGAGCAAATCATAATGGTAATCGGTGAGTACTCAAATATTGGTTCAGAATCATAGAACCGCCACAAACTATTATTAAATTAACCATTGTTTTCTTTGTATAGGTACTACACCTGTAGCCAATACCCTCACACTGGATGCTCAGCTTCAGGAAAACTACAAGGCGAAGGAGAATTCCAGGACATCAATCCCCACCACAACCATCCAAGAGTCGACGGAGCAGCAGCAGCCCAACTTTTGAGGACTCAGCTAAGAAATGCCTGTACTGTGGAGAGAGGAAACCTCAAGAACATTTATGATAGAATTGCCTTAAAGTAGGTGTACATAAAATATATTTTTTCTAATTTTGGCATAAAAAGTGACACTTTTCAAAACTGATTAGAGTGACAAAACGTTTTACTTTATGTAACTAGTTACATAAAGTGATACTTTATGTAACTAGTTATGAAAAGTTCATTTCATCACTCCCTGTTTTTATGCATTTCCGTAGAAACATATGGGCGACATCCATCATAACATGTCGTTGTCACTGTTTATACAAGGTGCTATGAAAGTGAATATTTGTGTTAAATCACTGTAAAAGATGGTTTTTACCGCTTTTTGGTCAAAATTAGAAAAAATTATGTATGTAACACGTTTCGAAAATGTCTTATTGTGTGAAAATCGATCTTTTCGTAACTGGTTACATAAATAGCTATTTATATTATAAATAAAGAAAAAAAATATAGTAATAATCTGATTTTTCTTGCAGCAATGTCGAAGGAGCTGAATTGGTTACATTCAACTCCATCAGACGTTCAATGAGGAGATGGCGGCAGATTAACACACCACACATTCCCCAAACGCTAGCGGAGTTGTCCCAGATTTTGAATACAGGTGAGTGGCCCAGATACAGCAACTGTGCTAGTGGTTTGTTTTTTTCAGGATCTGTGAATGCTGGAGACGCTGAAGCTATTATATTTGGAAACGCCGACTTTCTACAGAACTTCGTGGACTCCCAATACACCTTTATAGATGGCACCTTTAAAGCTGTACCGAGAAGACCAAGATTTTCCCAGATACTAACCATTTTTGGAACATGCATGGACCATGTAAGTTTCATTAAGTTTTTTAAATTGAATTGTGTTTAATAATAATATTACTAAAATATTACTCACCCTTGCTTGAAATGTGACATAACTCTTAAAATTTAAAAAAACAAAATTTTCTGTATGAAATCAAAAATTACTTAACAGCATTCTGGTAAAAATAATAAAATACAATTTTTTGTCACATTCTAAATGTTAATATCCCAACAAGACTGAATAATATTGTGATATCAATTTCATGGAATATACACTGTATTACAAGACTCACAGATAAGCACACTGGCATGTTATGTTGTCATTGTCATACAGAAAATTTTTGCTAGATATAAAATTTTTGGTTAAATATTTTATTTTTTTATAATTGATTTTATGGATTATGAACAACTTACCATGAATATGATTTGTGTCGTCTGTTTGTGCCATGTTCATTGTTTTATCAAATAGCAACAAAGCCAGTGGTGGTACAAATTCTTAGTCAAACAACTGTCTGCCACACCACATCAAGTAAATATAATATGTTACTTTATTGCTTATATTTTTCCTTTACAGTACAGTAAATGTAATGTATTAGCACTTTTTTACACAGTGCAAGGTAACTGATGAATTGAAAGATTTTAAACACAAAAATAATATTAATTTTGATCTTGTGATCATAGAAAAGCAACTTTTAAATCCTTTAATTTCTGAAGTAAAATATAGGTCAAAGCACTTTCACCTATTACAACATCACTGCCACTAGTACCATATTCTATAGTATAATTATTATAGCTGGATACAAATTCACTATTTTAACAGTAAATTTGTCAATCGAAATTGGTGCATGTATGGTTTATAAATTTAATTAAATTTAAAGCCAAAATTGAAAAACCTGTCCCTTAGGAGTACAATAATGGGAGTACCATTTATTGACTCTGTTGACAGGGGACACATGACAGTACGGTACTGACGGCAGTGACGGCCAGTACTTACTAGTGCTGTTTGGTTTTGGTTTTTGTATCTAACTAAACTATATGATTTTTATAGTATGTTGGTTTCAGGGTTTATAATATTAACAAATTTTATTCTCTATAGTCTATATTGTGATCTTGGAAACACAGCAACTACAGAGGAGTTAATTATGAAAAGTTTTAGAGGCTTCAGGCTTAACAAAAATGAATTTTTGACAAGCTCTGGATAAAAATTTAATTATACTGTATTATCTGATGGCCTAGTGTCTACTTCATAAACCTTTTATTATTGAGTATTTTCTGTTTTTTAAATAGGCATTTCCCTTGGTCCATGTATTCATGGCTAACCGGACCAGGACACTCTATGACGCAGTATTTGACTACATCGCGAGGACCTTTCCAACCTGCATCCGAGGGACTGTCGTTACGGACTAGGAAGTGGGACTATACGAATCAGTGAAGGCAAGATATCCAGATGTGACTCTACAAGGTTGTTTTTTTCATTATTGCCTGGTATGCATAAATGGTGTTATTATTTGCTGTTTGTAGAAAAATTATGTTAAAAACACTGGTTATTTTATTTGTAAGGCTTTAATGCGCAAGGCAAAGGAACTAGGTGTAACCCGGCAAATTCAAGAGGAGGCAGCCCATAAAGTTTACCTGAGGAAGCACTACGCGTTGGCACTTCTACCTGCGGACAGGATTATAGATGCATTTAATTCGTTACAGGTTCTGTCCATATAACGGATATTGATAAAGAGCGATTAAGCTACTTACAATTTTATCTGTTATTAGGATCGGGAACGGGAACCAATTTTCGGCGAATTCAGGAACTACATCAGACGACAGTGGATTGGACGAGTCACCCCCCAACATTTCAGCGTTTACGGACAGAGGCATCGGACGAACAACGTGATGCAGGCTTACCACAGGCGGCTAAACAGTGAGCCGGTCATCCTGGTGTCTGGGACTTAATAGGTAATTTTGAATACAATGTTTTTCACATTTCTGGTATACATTGGAGCTAGGTCAATTGGAGCGACATCCGCAAGTTTTCAGGGTTGCCAAGAAGAATGTACTTTTCGACGCACGGATAAGGCAGGCATGGGACAAATTGGCCGATGGACGTTTTACAACTGGAGATTTTTTGAGGCTAGTACCTTTAGTTATATTTTAAAAGGATTAAAAATATTAAAAAATGCACTGTTTAGGCAAGCGGTACACTTTGTACAAGGCATGGAGGGACAGCTACAAATGTGGAATAACGTGGATGAAGCCGCTGACATCGAAGGAGCAGGACAGCAATTAGTGGATTTGTATCAACAATTATTTAATAACCCTATTCCTAATCAACTTCCTCTTCTTGTCCCTCTCCAACTCAAAAATGTCCCTCAAAAACATTACCAAATCCTAGATAATCCGCCGCTTCTTGTCCCTCTCCAATGCCCAAATGTCCCTCAAAACCATTACCAAATCCAAAATAATCCTCCGCCTCTTGTCCCTTTCCAACACCCAAATGTCCCTCAAAACCATTACCAAATCCTAAATAATCCTCCGCCTCTTGTCCCTCTTTAACACCCAAATGTCCCTCAAAACCCTCACCAAATCCTACATGATCCTCCGCCTCTCATCCCTTTCCAACGGCCAAATGTCCCTCAAAACCATTACCAAATCCTAGATAATCCGCCGCTTCTTGTCCCTCTTTAACACCCAAATGTCCCTCAAAACCCTCACCAAATCCTACATGATCCTCCGCCTCTCATCCCTTTCCAACGGCCAAATCTCCCTCAAATCCTAAATAATCCCCCTCCTGTTGCCCCCTTTTTAAATGAACCTCCCCCTCTAGCTCCTTTCCAACGACCCGTCGTTCATCCTAATCCAGTTCCAGTTGAACCCCTAATACTTAATCCCAATCCCGACCTAAATCCTGATGAACCTTTAAGATCCCCATCGGCTTTTTATCTCCCCGATTCGCCTCGTCGCGAGCCTCTTCCTCCCGACCCAATTATTCCTCCACCCAGTCCTCCTCCTGAAATACTTAATCCCGATCTCGACCTAAATTCTGATGAACCTTTAAGATCCCCATCTCCTTTTTATCTCCCCGATTCACCCCGTCGCGAGCCTCTTCCTCCCGACCCAATTATTCCTCAACCCAGTCCTCCTCCTGAAATACTTAATCCCGATCTCGACCTAAATCCTGATGAACCTTTAAGATCCCCATCTCCTTTTTCTCTCCCCGATTCACCCCGTCGCGAGCCTCTTTCCCCCAACTTGAATAATCCTCCAAGTCCGATTCAACTAAGGCACAATTTTAATTTTCCAGAAATACCCGCCCAAATTGAAAGATTTTTCGCCGCCTTGACGGATAAACTGCCTAGTGTTGACCCATGGGTTCCAGCCTTAAGCCGGGTACATACTTGTACCTCGTCTCGTATCGAACGCCATGCCGAACCGAACCGCGAGCAGTCTGGAGGACGTCGGAAAAAACGTCACCGCGAACCTGATAAGCGTTGCGAAACGCGGCGCGCCACGTTCCGGAGCTTGTCGGTATTTCGACGAAACATCAAAAGAGTGGTTGCGGTACGGCGTATGCAAGTCTGGACGTGCACTGTGCAGTTTTGATATTTGGTCAGTGCTCAGTCAACATTCAGTTGTACATGCGACATGGAGTGGTCCGACGAAAATATTCTGTTTTTAATTGAGTTGTACAAAAAACATGAATTATTATGGAATTTAAAACATCTATTATATTAAAACAAAATAAAAAAACATGATGCGTGGACAAATATAGCTGAAGAATTAGATACAACTGTGGATGAATGTAAGAGAAAAATCACAAACGTGCTTTCATCTCTGCGGCGGGAGAGAGCAAAAATTAAAAAAAGTACTGGAACTGGAACTGGAAAAGGTGGGTTTATTTAATTGTTTTTATAACAGTAATGAATTCATTCTTTTACTTATTT
This sequence comes from Ips typographus, assembly GCF_016097725.1. Classification (NCBI taxonomy): domain Eukaryota; kingdom Metazoa; phylum Arthropoda; class Insecta; order Coleoptera; family Curculionidae; genus Ips; species Ips typographus. Next base: position 5,000,934 of record NC_138436.1, read on the forward strand.
CTAGGAACTGATGAAATTTATCAAAGTAGCTGGTTTGCTTATAAAAGTTTGACGTTTCTTCACGATAAGAATAAACCACGAACAACTTTAAGTACGGTAAGTCGAAATATGTTTTTTTTTTTATTTCTTACAGCCATATGTATAAGTAGAGCAGGAATTTGACGTTTTTTTCGAATTTTTACGCGTATTCATCTTGCCATTCAAGGCGATTTTCAGTTTGAAAATATTGTGATAATTCTTCGCGAATTTCCTGGGCACTTTTACACGATTTTCGTGGAACATTCCTAAGAGGAAGAAATGAAGTCGTTTCTTCATCGCTGGCGGTCCTTCTCCAGCTGCCTTCAATAATGTGGCCATCTACTTCCGTATCAAATGTCCCGGGAGGTGTATACATGTTTATAGAATTACAACTTCTTAAAAAATTGTGTAAATGAACTACAGTCATTACTATTAGCTCGGCCTTTTCTGGTTCCAGTAGTAGGGGCTTCCGAAGAACTCGAAAAACGGCTGAAGAAATGCCAAATACATTTTCCACAACTCGGCGTGCTCGACACAAACGATAATTGTATACTCTTTTCAAGGATCCTTTAGAATGCACCCCCGGAAAAGGTTTTATGAGGTTTTCAGACAAAGCAAAAGCTTCACCACCGATAAAAAAATAAGGAACGTCTGTTTGCCTTCCATTTAAAGGTTCAGCTTGAGGAAAACACAATGAATTTTGTTCTAATTTCTTGTAAAGTTGGCTCTGTTTAAAAACACCACCATCTGAAATTCTTCCTTGACATCCAGCGTTTGCGTACAAGAAGTTATAATTGGCATCTACCACAGCAAACAGGACAATACTAAAAGTACTTTTATAATTGAAATATTCGCTGCCGCTATTGATAGGAGATTGAAGAACAACATGTTTGCCATCCAAAGCTCCCAGCCAATGCGGAAAGTTCCACATTTTCTCGAACTGCTCAGCAATGGTTAACCATCCGTTTTGTGTTGTAGGCACCTAAAAAATAAGTTTCAAAATAAGTAAGGTTTGAAAGTAGTGGTTAAATGATTGATTACTGCGAAAACTATAACTATTTTTTTATAAAAGGAAAAAAGTTTAGTAAGCAGCTTATAACTAGAAAGAAAAAATGTATATGGAGTTTTTCCTCAAAAATGTAATGCAGAAATGATCAAAGATAGTCGATAGTGGTTCACATTTTTGCGGAAAAACCCATAAGATGAAAATCTTATTAATATCTATGCGTTTCAATTTCAAGCTTGAGGCTTTTTGTTAATCACAACTATTATTGCTAATTGCAGATTCCCGATGATGGCTTGGAATCTGAAAATCCAGCAGCTCTACCTACTGACGATCCGCCTCCATCTCTTGACGATCCACCTAGCAACAATACTCAGGAACAGTCAACTCTTCGTAATATTTCGGGCACAATTCCGAAAAGAACGAAAAAGTGCAATGCCCAAGAACAAAGATTAGAGAAGGCTTTCAACATTCTTGAAGCCTCTGCTTCAAAAAGCAAAGAAGAAACCGAGTGCGAAATTTTTGGAAAATTTATAGGAAAGAAGCTTGAGTATTCATCTACGACCAGAATCAGTGTACAGCAAGCAATTATGAACATTATGTTTAGTGCAGATAGAGGGCATTATGAACCACGCTACGTCACCCTATTCAATCCAACAAGACTTCGTCGTATCCAACATCCTTGAACCGTTCATCCCAATACTCTGTACCATCATGTTCTTACACACCCAATTTCGAGCAATTTCAGCCAAATACAATTACTTCGCCTACATTATCATACGGGTACGATTCCACATCTACTTCACAACCACCTGATTATTCGCAAAATGTATACTCTCCCGGCACCACAACAGCAACAAGTAATTTTACCGTCCCCATACATCAAGAAATTCTCTCACCATCAGCAAGGACTGCCTCATCAGAAGAATCCAACTTCGGATCTCACTTACAAGATCTAGTACAAGCGGCCCTATCTCCCTGATCTATTTTGTTGCATTAATTACACTGATATGTTCATTAATAAAATGGCAAATTATTAAAGAACCTTAAATATATTATCACAATCTGTTAAACTTACTCACCTGAACATTTTCTCTTAATACCTCCAGTAACGCTGCACACACTTCTGGAATTATCTCACTAATAGATTGCTTAGAAATTCTGAATAAATATTGCAAGCTAGTATAAGAGTCTCCTGTTGCTAGAAACCGCAGTGACTTAGAATTTCAAAAATGAAATTTAGGTTTTTTAAAAAAAAAATTATTTTGCCAAGAAGCGAATACAAAGGATGGTACTAAAGAACTAACTACAATCATGCTTAACCTATATTTAATACATTTGCATTTGCTGAGCTTGCATGGGAATATAAAATAGGCGAATAGCATGGGAACTTAACTAGCTAAGCAGAATTAACATTATCGTGGGAATGTAACTCCTCCCCTCTAAGATGAAAGCACATAACATAAAAATGTGGTTTCACTTTTTCAAAAAATGTCATTTTCGGGATTTACATTTTCCGGCACTTTTTTACACTTTTTTACAACTTTTTTGTAAATGAAGTACACTATTAGGCTCGCGAAAACTACATATAACGCGATTGTCCACAAACTAACCCGATTCACATAAACACTGGTTGTAGCTTCTTGAAGCGTTTTCTTCTGAAGTTGAAGATTTTCCTTTAACTCATTGGTAGTTTTGAGATTGATTATGTCAAGATCCAGTGACGGTGGCTCGTACATTGATTGATTATTGGTAATCAAAGACAGTTCAAGTTTTGGCAGTGTAACTTGATTGAATGTTAACTGGCTAGGTTTGTGACTTTCCAATATAATCGATTGTATTTGTAATTTACAATCGATAGGTACTTCGATTAAATAAGATCCAAATAATGGAATTGTTGTTTTGTCATGATTACAGTCAGCGGTACTAACAAGTCGTTTTGGTATGGTTACGATCCATTTTCCATCGATAACTTTGGTAACCTGAGGCGTTGATAACTTCAACTGGAATGGATGACAGGAAGTAACATTCTGGCTGTGGCTGATTAGTTGAACTTCACAAGGTGGAAAGTTATCTAATGCATTCATATGGGTGTTCTGACACAAGTAATTGTTGTCAATCATTTCTTCGCATTTCTCTTCCAAGTAAACGTATCTCTGGTCGTTGAGAGCTAAATACGGTTTATGTGGAATGTTGACAATGAATTCTTGACCATTAGGCACAGGAACAGGATGCACGCTGAAGTATTGGTATACATCCAGTTCAACAAGTGGAAGCTCAATTATAAAAGTCAAATTGGTATTCTTTTGATAGCCTTTAATCTTTACTAGTTTCTCGATTAATAGAATGTTTTCTATATTGGCGGAAACTGGTAATTTTTTGTCAGTTACAAGATTTTCGATTGACTGAACCTCTTTTAAGAACGCTTTAGGATCCACCATCGAATTATGCATTATATTTAGTTTAGCAAAAGTTATTGCAATTTCTACTTTATTAAGAATATCATAAATTGATTGATAAATTGATGATATTTGATTGATTAATGTAAAAGTCGTAAAGTAGTATCTCAGATTGTCACCGAGAAGTTTTGCTTCTTTAATGCTTTGCTCGATTTGTATTATTCGTGATCTTAAAATTATTTCATTATGCGTAATATTAGATATTAAGCCTTGAAATTTATCAATGGTCGATTCCATTAACGTAATTTGATTAATTGCGTCTGATTTTAATCGGTTTTGGTTATCTTGCAGAAGTCTTATTTTCTGATCGATATTTTCCGCATCAGTTTGGTCCATGTTTCCAGTGATACATTTTATAAATGATCCAAGAGGATTTAACAGGCCTCGTTTACTTCTTTTCATGTTATACATGGGCAAAATTTGACTTATTTGTTCTTCAATTCGTGTTTCTAGTGTGTGTATGGATGTTAGTGAATTGGTGTATTCTTTGTCAAGTGTGTCATTTGCTCTTAAATGTTTTGTCAAAGTGTTACTTTTGGTCTTAATTGATTGAAACTGGTTTATTATCGGTTCTAAATTGATAGTTTGTACAAAAGACCAGTTGTCATTTATTATCTTTGCGGTTCCCAGTTTGAATGGTAATATTCCGGGTTGATTGTTTAGATCGTAAATTTTTACATTTGTCCCGAAGGTCCAACTCCATCTGAAACAATATTTTTAATTTTTGTTTCATTTATGTGAATTGTTTCCTGTTTCTTTGTTTTTGGATTTTCAATTCTTATTTTATTATTTGGAAGAATTTCTTTAAGAATGAATGGACCCAAAAATTTATTTTTAATTTTACTTGATCTAGTGTTTGATTTTTTATAAATTTGGCAACCTATATTTAAATCTCGATTAGATCGTTTTTCATTAATTTTATCAATTACTTTCTCTTTTACTTGTCTTGATTTTTCAGCGACAGTTTCGTACAAGATTTGCGTATTATTTTTATGGTTATTAATATAATCCGTATAAACGTGGGATGGTATTAAGTTCATGGGATCTCTAGAGTCAGTATGACCTAGGACAAGTTCAAATGGTGTGAACTGTGTTTTGCTGTGGATTGTGCTGTTGTAAGCAATTACAGCGTATGGCATTAACTTTGTTACGTCAGAGTTGGGATCAGTTTCCTTTAAGATTCGAATGTGCTCAATTAAAGTCGAATGCAATCTTTCAATTGGAGAATTTGACTCATGATGATAAGGGGTTGTAAAATGGATTTGGATGTTGTGAGCTTCTAGTAGTCCTTTCACCACTTCATTCTGAAATTCAGATCCGTTATCTGATATAATTTGTTGAGGGATTCCAAAGAATTGAAAAAATTGGATTAATTTGTCCGCACATGATACTGCATTTCCATCATAAGGTAACGCTTGTGCAAGTTTGGAAAATTTGTCAATGATTGTGAGAAATTTTTGTTTTCCAATTAGAAAAGTATCAATGTGAATTATTTCAAAAGGTTTCTTTGGAGTTTGGGTTAATATCAAAGGTTGATTTGAAGGTTTCCTATCATACTTTGCGCGTTGACATATTGGACAGTTATTGATGTAATTGGTAACATCGGTTTTTAATGACTTCCAATAATAGTTTGCTTTTAAAAACTTTAATGTCTCCTCAATTCCTCTATGATTTGTTTTACTTTCATGTCGATATTTAATCATGAGTTCCCTTTCGTCAGGCTGAACATTATTGACTAATTTGGAACATTCAATAAGTTTCAAATTTCTAAAATAGTTACTCATGCATCTTTGAAAGTAAACACGAAGATTTTTGGAATGAAAATAGATATAAGTATTTTTAGCAACTAGATATTCTTTTAAGAAATTTCCGATAATTTCCAAATTTGTTGGTAATGTTGCGTTAATAATACGATTTCCATCAAAATTTTCCGTTTCGATTTTTTTATAAGTGTCGTATGGAGATTGTTTTACAATTATTTGATGTAACTTATTATTTATTATTTCATCTAGTACAGTCATATTAGTGAAATTATCGATGTCATTGACACTATGTGTTGTTTCACTTAGATTAGAACTTTCCGTAGGGGGATTTAATTGAATATCGGAAATAACATTAACTTTAGGTTGCACTTTATTTTCGATATTTTCAATTGTCTCAGATACTAATTCATTTGTTATTAAATTTGGATCAAAAGCGCTGTTTAGAAAATCATTGATATCATTATCAATATTTCCTGGGCTATTTATTAACGATTCGGTTTCAATTGCATTGTTTGGAATCGTAATTCTAGAAAGTGCGTCTGCATTACTATTTAGACTTCCTTTTTTATGGATTATCTCGTAATCGTATTCTTCTAATCGAAGTCGCCATCTTACTAATTTTGAATTAGGTTCCTTCAAGTTGAATAGCCATACGAGTGGTCTATGATCCGTATATATCTTGAATTTTTGTCCGTAAAGGTAGGGGCGAAAATACTTACAAGCCCAGACAATTCCCAAAAGTTCTTTTTCTATGGTTGAATATTTTTGTTCAGTTTCGTTAAGAGTTCTAGAGGCGAATGCTACTGGTAAATCATTAGGTGGGTTTCCTTGAGATAGAACTGCGCCCAATGCAACATTAGAAGCGTCCGTTGTGAGAACGAAGGGTTGCGAAAAATCTGGATATTTTAATATTGGAGCATTTATAAGTAAATTTTTGGGATGTTCAAATGATTTAATGAAAGGATCAGAATGAATTACTTTACAACCTTTCTTTAAACATGCGGTTAATGGTTTGCTGATCTTCGCAAAATCTTTAATAAAACGTCTATAATAGCCAGCCAAACCTAGAAAAGATTTTATTTCTTTTTGTGTCTTAGGTATTGGAAAGTTTCTTACAGCGTCGACTTTGTCTGGATTAGGTTTAACTCCGTTGTTAGTAATTTTGTGTCCTAGATATGCGACTTCTTTATGTAAAAATTAGGACTTATCTAGTTGGACTTTAAAATTTGATTGGCGTAAACGTGTGAAAACTTCTCTTAGTCGTTCTAAATGTTCTTGTAAAGAAACGCTAAAGATGATTATATCATCAAGATAAACCAAGCAAGTTTCATTTTGTAGACCTCTAAGTACATTATTCATGACTCTTTGAAACGTAGATGGAGCATTTTTCAAGCCAAAGGGCATACGTTTAAATTCGTAGTGTCCCGTGTCTGTTGAAAAGGCTGTCTTAGGGATGTCAGGTGGGTGTAGTTCGATTTGGTGAAAACCATTGGCTAAATCGAGTGTCGAAAAGTATTGTGCTTTTCCTAACTTGTCAAGTATGTCAGAGATATTTGGCAATGGAAATTTGTCATCAATAGTTTTCTCGTTTAATTTCCTGTAATCGATGACTATGCGCCATTTTCTTTTACCTGATGCGTCCATTTTCTTTGGTACTACCCAAATGGGGCTAGTCCATGGGGAATTTGAATGTTGTATTATTCCATCATTTAACATTTTAGTTATTTGAGAATGGACTTCCTGCTTATGTACGGCGGGATAACGATAAGTTTTTGTAAAAAGTGGAGTTTCGTCAGTCAAATTAATTTTGTGTTTGATTTGATTCGTGAATGTTAATGGTGTTCCTTCACAATAGAAAATGTCTCTAAATTCATAACAAAGATTTCTAATAGCTTTGTATTCCTCTTTGTTACAGTGTGAGAGTCTCAAATTTTTTAAATTTTGTTTTTGAGCATTGTCCAAGTGTTTGTCAATTTCTGTGTCAGTTTCCATTTTTTCGAAAAAATTTATTTCAGTTTCATTAATGGCTTCTACATCGAAAGGTTCAAAAATTTGAATTTTTATTGGATTGTCACAAGGATTAACAATAGTTGTTAATGCATGAAAATTGTTAATTGACACTAACGCATTTGGCATTTCTCCGTTTCCGAAATTTTGATAATTTAGAATACCAATGCCATTACATTGTTTTACAGGTATTTCAACTTTTTGACAAGTTCTTGGTGGTATGATAAATTCAGCAAAGTCAAAATTATTTATATTTATTGATTGGTTTTTAATTCGCAAAGGTATGACAGCATTTGGTGTCTCTAGTAGAAGATTTTTCAAGTCTACGTTTGCTTCAGTATTTTTTAAGAAATCAATTCCTAAAAGACCATCGTATTCCGGTGAAAAGTCAAAGAGATAAAACTTATGATTTCCTGGGGAATTGAAAGATGGAAAAATTGGAATTTCAGCAACTTCGTTGTGAATTGACTTAGCGTGAGCTGATCGAACAGCAAAAGGTTCATTTGAGATTGAATGTGGATACATTTCATAGGCTAATTCAGGCTTTATAAAACTTTTTCCACTTCCAGTGTCGATTAGAAAGTAAGAATTAATTTCGGGTAAGAATATTGTTGGTAAATCAGTATTAACATAATTGTTCACGTTAACTACTATATTGGGGGATTGCTTCAATGAGAAATCTGAAAATTTGACTCATCAAAATTTCCTGGTTGTTCAAATTGATAATTTTCACAGCAAAAATCATCATTCGAGTGATTTACGTCATCAAATTGATTGTTAATTGGAATATAAGCGTTTTCCTCTTCAGGATATGAATTTTCAACATAAGGTTCAAAATTTTCTTCGGTTTGATCTTTTAGACTTGTAACCGATTGATTATACAGTTCCTGACTCGTAAAATTGCGATTTTGATTTTGTTGATTCATAGCCCTGTTTATGATGGTATTACCAGAAGAGACGTCCATTGGTTCATCTCTAGGGAATTGACGATTTTGTGACTTAAAAACATTTGATCTTAACTGATTTGTCGGAGATCTTTGAAAATTTTGATTAGTGTTATTAATCATTCTACTTTGCCCTGATCTAGGTCTGAATTGACCAAATCCTGCAAACTGTAAATTATTTCTTTGTGGAAAATCGTTTCTGTGAGTATTAAAATACTGCGGCATCATTGGTGTATAACTTACATTTTGCTGGAAAGGAACAAAATTTCTTTGTGTAGGTTGTGTTGTATAATTGTTCTGTGTGGGACGAAAGTGTTTGTTTTGAGGTGTTAAGGTGTTTTGTGAACTAGCTTGAATTTTAGAAGAAGTATTTTGTCTGTTCCTAAAATAAAGAAAGTTTCCTTCTTCGATTGCATGAGAAATGGCTTCTTCAAGAGATTGTGGATTTTTTAATCGTACTACTAACTGCATGTGATAATTTAGTCCACTTATGAATGTTTTTGTAACTAAATTACCGTATTCAGCAATTTTCAGAAGTTTAATTTCTCTTGCCTCATTAGAAGAATTTATTTTTGAAAACAAAAGACTTCTTATATCTTGCAATCTTAAACCAAACTGTTGAGGATTTTCATTTTTATCCGGTTTCATGGTGATAATATCTTGTATTACGCAATCAACAGATCTTTGGTCGGAAAATGTGCTGATTGTTGCATTACGAATTAGTTCCCAAGAATTAAGTTCTATACGCGAAGCAATTAAATCAGCTGCTCGGCCTATGAGCTTACTTAAGACGGTATCAAATAAAGCAACATTTATCGCAGCATTTGCGTTATTCCTATCTCTATGTGCGTTTAAAAAGTTTTCACAAGATGAAATAAAACGATTAATTAATTTTGGATTTCCATCAAATTGTGGAATGTTATCGGCTTGATAACGAATCAAAGCATAATTTGGTTGTGCCATGTTTGATAAACGAAAGAAAAGTGCTTAAGAAAAATACGTTAAAAGTTAAGTTCAAAGAAAATTGAAAACTTCCAACTTGTCACTAGATAATATATACACAATAAATCAGTAACTTACAGCAATAGGAAGATTATCTTCGATGTCTTCATGTAGATGAGTTTCTTAGCTTAGGTTCCAATAGGAGTCGCGATTTGTGTCTTCTCCCTGGTCTACTTATGAGCTGGGGACGATTCTTGTTCCTCGCTGCTCGCACCAAAAGGATGTAGGACGATTCTGGTTCCTTTTCCCTGGTCTAGGAGTGAGTTTTCAGAACCACCTTGAAGTTTCGCGTTTTTGGACAAGAATTTGCCACGAATTGTTAACACAAACCGGTATAGATGCGCGATGCACAGAACCGTTGGCAAATCCTACCGACTGCGCCAGTTAGAATTTCAAAAATGAAATTTAGGTTTTTTAAAAAAAAAATTATTTTGCCAAGAAGCGAATACAAAGGATGGTACTAAAGAACTAACTACAATCATGCTTAACCTATATTTAATACATTTGCATTTGCTGAGCTTGCATGGGAATATAAAATAGGCGAATAGCATGGGAACTTAACTAGCTAAGCAGAATTAACATTATCGTGGGAATGTAACTAGTGTTAGAGCCAATCTGTCTTGCACTGATATAGCTTTTCGAAATCTTGTATCCTGCTTTTTTAATTTGGGGCCAATCATATTGAGTAGATATTCAAAATCTGTAGGCGACATTCTAGTAAAATTTTTATAGTGCCCACTAATGTGTTGCATCTTTAAATCAGACAATAAAGCTCGACCTCCAGTTATAGCTCTATTTCTGTAAATATCAGTTTGCCACCATCGTCGTGGTTTGCGCTTACGGCTCTTTTTATCCAATTCGAAATGAATAAATATATATGCTGCAGCTGCAACTTCCATGATCGATCTTTTTCACAAAACTAAATCAGATGACCGGGCAGAAAATTGGAACGCTCTTCAGTTCCCGAAGTTCAGTGCGGCGTTCGCTTCGCGGTGGCGTTCATGAAGTTTGCGACGAGGTTCGCGGCGTGGTTCAGTTGCGGAATGTGGTTCAAGTCTGTACCCACCTTTAGACACAGCTTCGTGTTATTATCGTATTAGTCGTGTTGTGTCAATCAGTTTTTGTCTTTTTGTGTCAGTCCGTTTGTTTATGTTGATTTTGAATTTGATCACAAATTTAGCTCTTCAGGAAAACTGTATTTCAGCATAAGAACATGAAAGGATTGTATTGCAGAGCCAAACCTAAAAGATCAATCGAAAAAGATCGTGCGAACAGTACAACGGTGCGAACGTATATTAAATTGCTCCGTGTTATTCAAAATATTTGAAGCGTTTATTAAGTTAATAAAGTCTAATTTAAGTTTTAAAGTAAAGTGAAGTGATCAATATCTCTAAATGAGCGATAGTAGTGGTGAGGACACTTTCTTTGCAAGAAACAAAACTTAAATTGTTCAAATCCAGGAATATAGCCGACGATAAGACAGACGGCAGCTCGACCACCGATACCAGCAATAGAAAAAAAGGAAAAATTTCCAGAACTGTAAATAAACAAACCGATGTAAATAAACAAGACATGGCGGAACAAAACAATTTGCAAGAAAAAAAAAGCAGTGAAGATGATTTTTTGAAACTTTTCAATAGTAGAGCGCCTGTTATGAGAACTCCTCCAAGAAGCGAGTGCTTCACCGAGAATGACAACAATCCAAAGAGACCAAGATCGGAATCTACCCTTCCAGAATCAACACGAACAAAAATAGCCAAACATATTCTATTGGATGGAACTGAAGACAAATTTAACTATATTATTAACAACGAACACAAGGCTAATAACCATATGTCAAATGATATAACAAAAAATGAACATGGCAACTCTAATGGTACTACACGATCATTCTTTGATGATATCCTGAAAAACCTACAAGTAATCCACAAGGTGACCGAGAAAAGAGTTATAGAACAAAGCGACGTCTCTGAAATAAGAAAAGCCTCGTTTGACCTTCACCTGATTGTAACTACTTTGGCATTCACTGTAGGTAAACTGGAAGCAGAAGTAACTCTAGGTCTTCAAAACAGAACATCGACAAATAACTTCCAAATAACAAACGCCCCCAGAGCTAGTACCCAGAATATCTCAGAATACGACGAGTTTCCAAAATTACCTGTACAAGAAACAAGGAAGAAGACATACAGCTCAGTCGTAACTACTAAAGATAATACGGTTGAAAAAGATAAAGTGTGGATTACACCACCCACAGGAAAAAAAATCGAAACTATGATAAAGCCTAAAAATCCTAAACACACAATTGACATTTTAAAAACGGTGAAACCTCTATTAAACAATCACGGAACAAAGGAAACATTCAAAAACGTTAGACATTTACAGAATGGAGGAGTGGTCGTTCAGTGTGAGTCTGATGAACAGCAACAGAGACTGCAGACGGTATTGTCGAAACAACAGGAAGTGGAGTACAAAGCGCTTTATAGTACCAATCCAATGTTTATGTTGACAGGTATAGAGAAAGGATATGAACCAAAAGAACTAATTCACGAACTAATTGAAGATAATCCCCAAATAAAGGATACTTTCGGCTCAGAAGTTGAGAAAAAGATTACTTTTGTAGCTAAAAAACCGTGCAGAAATCAATACAAAGACAACTGGATTTTACAAGCTGAACCTGCAATATTTAAATGGATAATCAAAAATGAAAACCTAACTTTTGATCTCACCAGGGCATACGTTCAAGAACACACCAACTTAGCAATATGCTTTAAATGTTGTAATTTTGGCCATGTTTCTAAATACTGCAAAAGCGATTTTTGTTGTCACAAATGCGGGGGAAAACATGAACCAAGTCAGTGCCCACCTGAAACAAAGTTAGATTGTCCAAATTGTAAAAAACTTAGGCTACCTGAACGAATGCATTCAGCCAGAGACAAAAAATGTCCTGCATTCATAAGAAAACTCGAAAAACAACGGGAACACACAAACTTCGGGGCAACAGCACAACAGGATTTTTTATGAAAGGAGCAACGGGGCAACCTGCTAAGAAGAACAAGCTGAGCGAACACCGAAACTATGGGAATCATAGTAGAATCAGCATCATTCATCAAAATGTTCAATCAATCGGAAACTCTGTGGACGCAGTTAATCATCTACTCGAGGAATACACTGCTTGCAAATGCCTTTGCCTTACTGACATTGGAAGAAAATGGAACACCTTAGCAACATTAATATAAACGGTTTTAAATTAGCGTCAAGTTTCTGCAGGGACCAAGGATATGGCGGCGTAGCAATCAATATATTTGTATCCAGACATTAAATATCAAGTGCGTAATAAGATTAATAAACTTTCGGTAAGTGGAGTTTTTGAGTGTGCTTGTATAGAATGTAATTTAGAGAACACAGCATGTATTATAGCAACCATATACAGGCCTCCAAAAGGTGACCTAACAGTATTTTTTAAAAAACTGGAAACCATGCTTGAAGAAATATTTAAATATAATCATGTGACTATTTTTATTGCAGGAGATTTTAACATAGAGCTTCTGGAAAGTAACAGTACTCGAACACAGATTTTGTCCGTTATGTCATCTTTTGGAATCTACCCCACAATTTTAGAAAACACTAGAATTACGTCTTCTTGCAAAAGCTGCATTGACAATATATTCACTAATATTCCGGAATCAAAAATAAATAGCTGTGTCTTGAACACTACTATATCAGATCACACGGCTCAAAAAATAACATTTTATCTAGAAAGAGACTGTTCTAAACGTTGTTATTATAAAAGATTTTTTAGCAAGGAAAACAATGAACAGTTTTATGAATTAATCGGCCAGCAGCAATGGTTGGATGTGTTCGACGCTCCTAGGTTTGATGTAGACCAACAATGGTCACTTTTCAGCAAAACATTTCTTGCAGTTTTTCACCATTGTTTTCCAAAAAAGTTATACAATCCCGATTACAATAGAAATTTCTTGTATAAATGTAATAATCAGGTTCAAGAGGCCAAAAATCAGTTGGATGTTCTGTTAATGTTAAAACGCCAAAACGAAAGAGACTATAAAGAAAGATATTCCCTGGCTAAAAAAGAATATGAAAAATTGTTAATAAAAGTTAGGTCAGATCACTACAGCAAGAAAATAAATAATTCAGAAAACAAAAACAAGTGCATGTGGACGATCTTTAAAGAAATATCAAATAAGGCAAACATTAACGACACCAAAATACCGGGGTTTACTGAAGAGACTGCGGACTCATACAACGAGTACTTGCTGGCCATTATTCCAGAGCTCTGCAAAGGAACTAGCCAAGCTCAATGGGATACGAAAATAAAAAGAAACGTGGAATCGATGCAGGTGAGACCAATGTGATGATGAAATTCTTGAGTGCACTAAAAAAATTAAGCCAAAGAGCAGTTCAGGTGATGATGAAATTCCAAGTAGGCTTGTATGTCAAACAATGCCAGCAATGGCTGAAATTATTTGCTATATTATAAATAACTCTCTGAAGGAAGGTATTTTCCCAACGAATCTCAAGTTAGCAGTAATTAAGCCTATATATAAAAATAAAGGAGATTCTACGTATTTTCAAAACTACCGCCCTATAAGCCTGCTTCCAGCGTTTTCCAAGCTCTTTGAAATTGTTATGTGTAAACAGCTGACAGAATTCATGAATGAATGTAGTCTTTTAGCAAAAAGTCAACACGGATATATACAAAAAAGGTCAACTCAGACCGCCATATTTGCCTTCACACAGACAATACTCGAATACTTGGATGACGGGGACGTAACACTTGGACTGTTTCTTGATCTATCAAAGGCGTTTGACAGTTTGACAGACCTTTTACTAAAAAAGCTGGAGATATACGGAGTCAGAGGCAGTGCACTTGATTGGTTTGCATCATATCTGGGAGATAGAACACAAAGAACTTCTATCACTAAAAACGGTTTGATTTTTAAGTCTAAAGTATCTGATAATAAATATGGTGTACCGCAGGGTAGTATATTGGGACCAGTTCTATTTATAGTTTATGTGAACGATTTACATATGGAACTAGACAGCTCTCGTGATTACAGCATAACACAATATGCAGATGACACTAACCTCCTAGTAAGAGGAAAAAATTTAGACCAGCTATGTGATCGCACTGAAACCCTTCTTTTCGTAACAGATTTATGGTTCAGTAAAAACAACCTATACCTAAATCGCGAAAAAACGATTGCTGTTTTGTTTAGATCAAAACTAAATAAAATTGTAGTACCCCAATCTCTCAATATTAATGGAAATCAGATAGAACTTAATAGTGCTACAAAGTTTCTAGGTGTCAACATTGACGAATTCTTAGATTGGAGTGAAAATATTGAGAGATTGGGTGTCAAACTGAACAAAGCTTGTTACTGTATACGTAATGTAAAAAAGTACCTAGAACCGCACGCCCTCAGAACATTATACTTTGCAAACTTCGAAAATGTAATGAGATATGGTATAATCTTCTGGGCATCAAACAGTCCAGCACAGAGTATTTTCGTAATTCAAAAAAGAATTATAAGAGTGATTTGTAACATGTCTCATTTGCAAATCTGCAGGGGAGTGTTTAGAGCAAATAAAATACTAACTACTTTTGCGTTATATATATTTGAGGTAATTTTGTTAACTTATAGGAACAAACATAATAATACAGTATGTAGTAACAAGACGCCAAATTTTCATAGGAGGTGCAGTACTCGCTAAAATGACGCTATTTATCCTCTACATAGACTAACATTATATGAGAAGGGTTCGTTTTACATGGGAATAAAATTGTTTAATAAACTGGAAAACAGAATAAGGAGCGTACAACCGGAGAAAGCATTTAGAAGAGAATTAAGAAAGATATTAATTAATAGATCGTAGTAGTGGCGTCCCAAATATGTGAATATTTAATGATTATTTGGCGGAGTTAGGGACAAATAAGTTCTACCAGTTCTTGGCCAACGTTTCGATATATTAAACATATATCTTCATCAGGGCTAAAAGGTATAAAATGTTACAAAAGATAGTGAAACATGTACGGACCAAACGCTTACCTCGAACTGTCTTAAAATATGCACACTATTCATATGAGATGTTACAAACGTGTACGTGCACAATACACAATCATGTAATAAAAGGTTAAAACAACACATAACAAACTAATTACAAACACAATTGGGGAATTGTCAAGAAAACGTACGGTCGGGACCCACCGTTAGACTGCAACAGAACGCATAGGGTGATGGCCCACTGACCATTGACCCACAAAAAGTTGTTTTTTTGTGTCCGTTAAATATAAACATTTAGCATATTTAGGTGTACGAATGAGTGTAAGCGAGAATTATTATTATTATTATTATTAATGTTTATTTCCACAAGAGTTAGAGTTAGATCGGTCTGTTCATAAAATTGTCAATTAAGTTCGAATAAATGACGTTTAAATTTTGGGTATCAGTTCTAAAATTTACGGCTTTGTCCCTCCACTTGTTTATCCACAGCATTTCGGAAATCACCCGTTTTTTGTAATTCGCTGCACTATCCAGTATCCTTGGCTGCGAAAAATCAAATGTGTGGCCGTTGTTTTGGTAATGACACGCAAGAGCCGTTGTACCTTCTCCTCCATTGTGTGTCAACCTAGTACAATCATATTGATGTTGTTTTAGTCTTAGGTTTAATTTATTTTTTGTTTGCCCAATGTAGTTATTGTTACAATCTTTACAAGGAATTAGGTAAACTACGCCAGATCTCTCCAACAGCGGAATTTTATCCTTTATCTTTGAGAACAGATCCCCTACTGTTTTTTTGGGATATGTGACTAATCTTATCTGGTCATTATTCAAGATTCTCGTTAGTTGGTTGCTTAAACCTGAGATTAAAAGTATTTTATAATAATGTAGATCAGGTTCTGAATTTGGTGTTGTCTGATTTTGATTGGTACGTTGGGCACGAGAGTCCGATTGACTTAAGATTTTGTTAACTACGATGGGGGGATATTCATTAAGATTAGCAATATGTCTGATTTTATCAAAGTTAGTCTTCCAGAACTTCTCGTGGCTCAACTTTGTGACTCTATTCTTCAAGGACTTCAATATGGCAATTTTCTGTGACAGGGGATGCGTAGACTTGAAATTAATAACTCTTCCAGAGTGAGTTGGTTTCTGGTACCAGTCAGTAAGAAGGGTATTGTCATTATTTCTAATGACTAGTACATCCAAAAATGGAATACATTGGTGCTCCTCCACTTCACAAGTAAATTGTAAGTGTGGCTCAAAAGAATTAAAAATATTCAAGACCCTATCACAAGTGTTGGAAGGCACGCAAGTTATGATGTCATCTACGTAGATATAGAGGAAAGGAACCACAAAAGGTAACTTGGGCAATGTGTGGGACAACAGCTCATGCATACACATGTTAGCGAGGAAGGGAGACAGAGGATTACCCATGGCACATCCAAAAACTTGGGAATAAAACACAATGTTGTATGAGAAATAATTAAAGTCAAAAATGAGAGAAATGATGTGAAAGAATTGGTCTTTGGGGATGTTAGTGTGAGGTACTATTAAGTGCCAATGTTTCATTAAATATTCACATATTTGGGACGCCACTACTACGATCTATATACCTTTGCGGCTACCGGACATCAAACTATGGGGTTTTTTGAAGACGTGCGGAACAGGTATGGACCTACTACTTACAAATCGATCAAGGATCACATTCATCTCAAGACTCAATTGGCAAGCTGGGAGAATCGACGCAACTTCTTATTACAATGTAAGTTTCACCAAGTGTTTCCCAGACACATTCAGCAGAATGTCAATTGCTTGTACTCTGTTATGGACAATTCACATCCTTTTATGTTTATGTTGGACCAATTAACAAGAAGTTTTATGCACAAAATTTTAAAACTAGAAATTAAAATAGCCATTTGGAAGATAGGTAGGATTAAGAGTATTCTTGAGGATAATGTGTTATTGTTCCAAACAAATTTAGATATTTATCATTTTAATCAGTTCGTTAGTGTTTGTAATCTTAAATATAATACAGCGTACAGTAGGATTAAGCTTAATCATATTAAAAAGATTGAGTCGCTCAAGTTGGGGAGTGTTGGGAACTGTCGGTCGCCACCGGACGGTTGGTTAAAAAACTTAACAAGTATCGAACCTCCTTCTGAGGTCTCTAGACTTTTAGCATTAGGTCCTAAATTTGCACTAAACCACACTAAGGCTGATTTTCCAATAGTTGACATTATTAAGGACATAGAATTTATTATAGATCTGACCCCGGATATTGACAACAAAAATAACTTAAGGGCTCGTTGTACAAATGCCATTAGTAACCACGCTTATAAACTCAAATCTGCGCAACACAGTGATTGTTATACTAGGGCTTTCCACCTGTCCAAAAAGTTCTTGAAAGAAAATGATAATCTCATAGTCACAAGGGCCGACAAGGGCAATGTCACAGTTTTGATGTACAGGGATTTGTATGTGAACAAAATGGCAGAATTATTAAATGACCCTGAGACTTATAAATTACTTACGAAGAACCCCACTACGTCTTACGAAAATAAAATTAATTCTCTAATTAAAAAAATGTATAATGACAACTGTTTAGACAAAAAAACCCACGATTATCTAATAACAAAAAATTCATTACCACCTAGAATTTACGGTTTACCTAAGATTCATAAAAACGACACTCCCCTGAGACCGGTAGTGTCGTGTGTACAGTCACCATTATATAAATTGTCCAAATATTTAAACAACATCCTTTCAAATATTAACCACTTGTTCAAGTATTCAATCACTAACTCATTTGCATTGGTAGAGGAAATAAAACAAATCAACGCTGTCCCCGATGGATACGTTCTCATATCATTAGATGTGAAGTCACTGTTCACCAATATCTCAAAGGAACTGGCTTTAAATACATTACAAAAACATTGGCACTTAATAGTACCTCACACTAACATCCCCAAAGACCAATTCTTTCACATCATTTCTCTCATTTTTGACTTTAATTATTTCTCATACAACAATGTGTTTTATTCCCAAGTTTTTGGATGTGCCATGGGTAATCCTCTGTCTCCCTTCCTCGCTAACATGTGTATGCATGAGCTGTTGTCCCACACATTGCCCAAGTTACCTTTTGTGGTTCCTTTCCTCTATATCTACGTAGATGACATCATAACTTGCGTGCCTTCCAACACTTGTGATAGGGTCTTGAATATTTTTAATTCTTTTGAGCCACACTTACAATTTACTTGTGAAGTGGAGGAGCACCAATGTATTCCATTTTTGGATGTATTAGTCATTAGAAATAATGACAATACCCTTCTTACTGACTGGTACCAGAAACCAACTCACTCTGGAAGAGTTATTAATTTCAAGTCTACGCATCCCCTGTCACAGAAAATTGCCATATTGAAGTCCTTGAAGAATAGAGTCACAAAGTTGAGCCACGAGAAGTTCTGGAAGACTAACTTTGATAAAATCAGACATATTGCTAATCTTAATGAATATCCCCCCATCGTAGTTAACAAAATCTTAAGTCAATCGGACTCTCGTGCCCAACGTACCAATCAAAATCAGACAACACCAAATTCAGAACCTGATCTACATTATTATAAAATACCTTTAATCTCAGGTTTAAGCAACCAACTAACGAGAATCTTGAATAATGACCAGATAAGATTAGTCACATATCCCAAAAAAACAGTAGGGGATCTGTTCTCAAAGATAAAGGATAAAATTCCGCTGTTGGAGAGATCTGGCGTAGTTTACCTAATTCCTTGTAAAGATTGTAACAATAACTACATTGGGCAAACAAAAAATAAATTAAACCTAAGACTAAAACAACATCAATATGATTGTACTAGGTTGACACACAATGGAGGAGAAGGTACAACGGCTCTTGCGTGTCATTACCAAAACAACGGCCACACATTTGATTTTTCGCAGCCAAGGATACTGGATAGTGCAGCGAATTACAAAAAACGGGTGATTTCCGAAATGCTGTGGATAAACAAGTGGAGGGACAAAGCCGTAAATTTTAGAACTGATACCCAAAATTTAAACGTCATTTATTCGAACTTAATTGACAATTTTATGAACAGACCGATCTAACTCTAACTCTTGTGGAAATAAACATTAATAATAATAATAATAATAATTCTCGCTTACACTCATTCGTACACCTAAATATGCTAAATGTTTATATTTAACGGACACAAAAAAACAACTTTTTGTGGGTCAATGGTCAGTGGGCCATCACCCTATGCGTTCTGTTGCAGTCTAACGGTGGGTCCCGACCGTACGTTTTCTTGACAATTCCCCAATTGTGTTTGTAATTAGTTTGTTATGTGTTGTTTTAACCTTTTATTACATGATTGTGTATTGTGCACGTACACGTTTGTAACATCTCATATGAATAGTGTGCATATTTTAAGACAGTTCGAGGTAAGCGTTTGGTCCGTACATGTTTCACTATCTTTTGTAACATTTTATACCTTTTAGCCCTGATGAAGATATATGTTTAATATATCGAAACGTTGGCCAAGAACTGGTAGAACTTATTTGTCCCTAACTCCGCCAAATAATCATTAAATATATTAATTAATATAGAGCCTTATAGCATTGAAGAATTTCTAAACCGGTAAATGTAATTGTGTTTATTGTATAAGGTCTGTGTCAGACCGTAAATGTTATTTGAACTTTGTTTCTTCCTAGACGCCACTTCATTTTATGTAGTATTAAGTACATTTATGTAACTTGAAGTAAAGATAAATAAAAAAAAAAAAAAAAAAAAAAATTGGCGATTTCGTTATCATACGGTATGAACAACAATATTTTCCGGGTATAATAACAAAATTTGTTACCGACGGATTGTATGTAAGTGCAATGCAAAGCTGTGGCAAATATTGGAAGTGGCCGGAGAAAAAAGATGAACTTTTTTACGAATTCAACGACGTTATCGAACAGAAAATTAGTCCACCTACACAGATTTCACGGAGACAAATTTTTTATTTCCCTGAAATGGACAAATTTCTTATTTAGATTAAATGCTTAGGTACCATTAGAATTAATATTTATTTTTGAATATGTAGCATAGGTACATTTAAGAAACGTTTTTGTTTATATTTTTTCACGTTTGATTTAAAAAAAATAAAGTTTTTAATGACAAGAAATATTGTATTTGCATACATTTGGTGTCAAAAAAAAATATTTTTTTTGTGTGTAGAAACTAAATTTGATTTGTTCTGGTCCCGGCGGTTGAAAGTAAGCATCTTTTTAAACCTTTTGTCACAATCTCGCTCTCTTGGGCGCGGAGAAAGTGCTTCTATTTGGATTGTTCGGTGTCATAATCTCACCCGTCGCATGCGGGTGAAATTGTGACAACTTTTTTCAAAAAAATATATATCTCACAAATAATATAAATTAAGTTTAACTAGTGATTTCATTAGGTAAAGGATGTACATTTAACATGTATTTTTTTTAACTTGATTATAAATAGCAAAATCGATAAAAATTGTTAAAATATGTATAAAGTGTCACAAAGCCACCCGGTTTTACGGTACCAAGAATATAAAAATTAATACATAATAACACAATTTATATTATTATAATATATTTGTCATAGGAGCATCTTCAATAACTTTGTATTGCCATGGAACTTCTCCAGCATCAGACATAAAATATTCAGCAAGTCTGTCTCTTAAGTCATAGAGATCTTGTCGACTCCTATTTGCCCCTAATCTCCCGACTGAATGTAGTGGATGGTTATCTCTTCTCCATTATCCATGCCAGGACTATCAACAAATCCTGGAGGACAGTAAATATTTTCTTCATCATGTTCCAATTCTCTTAGGCAGAAATTGTGGAGAACTGTTACTGCTTTAACTATATTATCTATATTTTCCACTTTTGCAACAATAGTTGTTTTTAGGATTCTCAACCTTGCCACTAAAATTCCAAAATTGTTTTCTATTGTTTGGCGAGCACGTGATAACCTGTAGTTAAAAACTCTTTGGGTATTTGATAATCCCCTACCAGGATATGGTCTCATAATGTAGGGTTTTAAAGGGAAGGCTTCGTCCGCCACTAAAAAAGGGCATTTTTGTGCATGACCTTGGAAAAATATTGTCTTGAGGTAGATTTAAATTGGTTTCTTCCAGCCTCTGCCCAAAAACACTTTGTCTGAAAATACCACCATCACTCTGGGACCCATATGCTCCAATGTCCACTAGTGTAAATCGATATTTTGAGTCACGAGCAGCTAACAAAACAACACTAAAGTTCTTCTTATAATTAAAAAATTGGGATCCGCTTTTTGCAGGTGCTTGTTAATATTTCCCATCTAGAGCCCCTACACAATGAGGAAAATTCCATCTGTCTTCAAATCCTCTAGAAATATTTAGCCACTCTGTTGAGGTAGATGGACTTTTTAATTATTCTGGGGCAAGCACTACCCATATTGCAATGCAGGTCTCGTGAATAATTTTGTGCACTGTGGTATGTCCAATTTGAAAATTCCAGGCGAGTACCTACATGTTGGTTCCTTGAGACAGGTACAGCAAGTGAAATGCAATAAATAACAAAAACTTACTGCAAAGTAATCACAAGCCTTTCTTCAGGTGAAATGCCATCTTTTTGTTTCTGTTTTTTTATGAGAGGTCCAAGTTTTGTCAATAATTTCTGGAATACTGAATGCGTCATTCTCGTGTATTTAAAAAATTAAGGTTCATCTAGTTTTTTCATTTTTTGGTAGTAATAAAAACTTCCTCCAACCATCCGCTGCCGATTGATGGGCCGAACTTTGTATCTGCGAACTTGCTTTTTTCTTTGTGTAGCTGATGCCAAATAGGCACATATAACTAAGCCAAAAGCACCAAGGAGAATCCGTTTATCCATATCCATTTTATACCACCAACCTGTCGAGTAAACTGAATTAAAATTGAAGCCAGGACAGACAAAAATATATGAAACAAATAAAATACAAAATTATCTTGGGTTACATTGGAATTGTGCTGGGCCAATTTTGCTGAGATATGGCGTATGTCAAATGTCAAATATATCTGATCAATCAGAAACGAACAACTCCAACAACCAGTAACACAATATAAATTGATTAATCTGTTAATACACGAACAACCGGTCCGAGCAACGAACTGCGAGTAACGTGGAAACGACGCGAATTACGAGCAACGGGAACAACAGAGTTTATAAATCCAGCTTTTAGTCTTAAATAGGTAAGTTGCTACTGATTAGTACTGACTGTCTATTGTAAACAGAAATCAGGGGCGGCGTCTAACAAAATAATTCAAATATATCATAAATAATTCAAGAATTCAGAAAAGACTAGTACCAGTTACACTCATACTTACATGAAACTAAAAACCGAAGCCTAACAGGAATATTAAAACAAAAGCTCTACTACTAGGTACTAAGTATTACATTTGTTTTATATAATTGCAGTTTTTGAATATAGTGGTGGTTCAGCACCTCAATCAGTGACCAATTGGAAAAATGTGAAATGGACAATACGAAAGATGAAAATTCATCAGATACTTTAAGTGGAGTTGGCAGGTAAGTTTTTGTATTAAACATTGTTGCAAAAGGAGCTGGCACTGACTTAATTTAAAAATTCGGTATTGTTTTGTTCAATATTTGTTACTTGGATATTTTTTTTATTTATATATTTTTTCATCTTTGTTTACTGAAGATTAAAATAATAATTACAATATATACACTTTTAGCCTTCCAGAAGACATACAACATGAGTCTACTACAAATACTGGGGATGCAAATATTGTGTTGTCTACCCAGTTTGAAATGGAAACTGAATGGTATAGAATATAATTTTATTTACAACCATATATGTAATGCTGTCATTACTAACGTCATTGAAGGTTAGGAAGTATCATATTGCGCACCTCTACTTCCCGCCCTCACTTCCCTCCCTCATTTCCCGCCCTCTAAAATTGTGATTGTTAATATTTAAAAAAAAAAAAAAGATGATTGAATCAAATTTTTTAAAACAATATAATGTAACAATAAATTGTAAATTTTGATAGAAATATGATGGTTGTAAATAAAATAGTATACAAACCTCGGTAGGAAGTTTCATTCCTGTCTCGAGATCCTAGCTAAACCTCGACGCTTCGCGTCTCGGCTATCTAACTAATCTCTCGACAGTAATGAAACTCTTCCCACCCCGGTGTGTAATATACTATTTAAACTTTTAAAGCAGTGTATTTATTTTACATTTTTTTAGTCACAATTACATAGTGTTCACAGAACCTCAACCTGAAGTATCAGAAGTATTATGCTCATCTTCTACAAGCACAGCACCAAGTACTGCAGAACAGTTGTTAGCAGAATTAAATCATAAACGTTCTGGTAGCCCTCCTGATACTTCAGAATTCCATGGATCACTGAAGTTGCTAAAGGGTCCAACAAAAAGCTACTTTACTAAATACTACAAAATTTAGTACTAAAAAAATCATCATATTACATTACAATTACAAACTTTATTTTGTTCAACTTTTTAGGAACAAATTTTCAAATAATTTTTTTATTAACTTTAAGGAAAAGAAAGAACTACGTTGGAGATTTGTCAAGTGATGATTTTTCAACACCAAGAAAGAGAAAAAGAAATTTAGCTACGAAGCTTCAATAAGAAAAAAGAATCATACCATAAAGACTTTACAAAGCAATGTTAGATATTTGAAGAGCAAAGTTAAAGACTTGAAGAGTCTGCTTGATTATTTCAAGAAGAAGGCTTTTCAACCGACCATTCTGTATCTATTGTCAAGGTATTTTTACGTTAAATTACATTTTCTTAAATCATTTTAAACAATCATCAATTCAATCAAATCAAATCAATTCTTAAAACATTTTTGTTTTTAGGCATCACTTGAAGGTCCTGCCGCAATTATGTTTGAACGCATAATAAAGGGTTCCACTACACACCACTTTGAACCAGAATTAAGAGCTTTTGCGCTAAGCTTGGCCTTCTTTTCTCCCAGAGCCTATAAACTTGTTAGGAAGACATTTAAAAACTCTTTGCCACACCTTAGAACGATCTCTAGGTGGTACACGTCAATTGATGGAAGTCCTGGGTTCACTAAAGAATCATTAGACGCTTTAAAACAGCGATTATTTTTGACTGATGGACCATTACTGTGTAATTTAGTAATGGACGAAATGGCCATCAGGAAAAGAATAGAGTGGGACGGAAGCCGCTTTACCGGTTTTATTGATGTGGGGGCACATCACGACTCAGAGGATTTGTCTGAAGCAAAGAATGCTGTAGTTTTTATGTTGGTTTGCCTCAACCAGAGGTAAAAGATTCCGGTGGGATATTTTTTAACCAGCGGTCTTACACCTTGAGTTGTAAAAAAGTGTTTACTCTTTGTTCAAGAGGGTGGTGTTACAGTGACTTCACTGACATTTGACGGAGCTGTGTCAAATATTAGTGCTGTCCAACATCTTGGTGCACGACTAGTTGACGCTACTAACTTACACACAAGTTTTAAACATCCCGTGACAGGAAAACACAGGCTCTTCACACCCGTATTAGTAGTTACGGTACACACCTAGTAACCAACACTGCTCAGCAAGGTTAGCATAATGAGGTCGCTGACGAATATAAAAGATGCACCATAGCTCGACTAAATCACCGAACTCTGGGGTCTTCCCCAGAGGGAAGTCACTGACTGATCTCTGGGTTAGTCTGGGTACGCCTATTGTGCAACGCAACGTGGAGCAGTAGGTGACCAAGTGCCACACCCCAGATCAGCCCTAGCAAAGGAAATAGTGTGGGCGAGCAGCATAAGTTGCCGTACCTACTTACCTCCCTTTGTGAGGTACTTAACGACTTTACCGGCCCGGTGAATGCCCTCGGACACAAGTCTAGGGTTCATTCATCCCCGATAAAGCGTCGCCCCCCGTCAAACCCGGACCACATCATGCTCCCCGCCATCTTGGCAATCTGGGGGTAAGGTTATTGTCTAGCTATTAAATTATTACGTTCAAATAAAAGTGGGTTACCTGTGGAAACCTGAATATTCTTCCTTCTGAGCTACCCCTTAACGTGACAATATGCTGAAGTTAGTAAGGACGTGTTTTGGTGCGATTAAAATTTTGGAGAACTCTCAAAATTTTTGTTGGAGATATGTTCTATATGTTTGTTGAGACGAATTACTCATTTTTTTTTTTTCTTGGTTTATTGGGTCTTCTGTCTCACACAAAAAAAGGTTTGTTGGGAAAATGGAATTTCGCACTATTTTCAACTAAGTTGAAAATAACATTAACCTAGTCGTCCCAACACAAGACCACTGACTTAGGCTCGGTCTTGTTACCTAAAAACGCTGACGTTTCGGTGGAAAATCTACCACCGTCTTCAGAGAATCTAAAAAAGAAAAAACACAACGGCAGAACACAGAAAACAACAACTTAATAAATATTAAACCTGATAATGTTCAATATGGAACTCTGAGAAGGGTTTTGTCAATAAAAATTGACATAAATTTTGACTTTTTTTTTTAAAAAAGTCAAAATTTATGTCAATTTTTATTGACAAAACCCTTCTCAGAGTTCCATATTGAACATTATCAGGTTTAATATTTATTAAGTTGTTGTTTTCTGTGTTCTGCCGTTGTGTTTTTTCTTTTTTAGATTCTCTGAAGACGGTGGTAGATTTTCCACCGAAACGTCAGCGTTTTTAGGTAACAAGACCGAGCCTAAGTCAGTGGTCTTGTGTTGGGACGACTAGGTTAATGTTATTTTCAACTTAGTTGAAAATAGTGCGAAATTCCATTTTCCCAACAAACCTTTTTTTGTGTGAGACAGAAGACCCAATAAATCTCAAAATTTTAACAACCTGTTTGATATTTTTAATTCAAAAGGTAAGTGGGCCAAATACAAATATAAGCGGTCTTTGTCTCCTGGCAATGTAGATGAAATTTTTTCATATTTTGAAGAAATGAAGCATTATATTCTTGGCCTTAAATTAGAGGGTCGCCCAGTTACAGAGTGCAGAAGAAAAACTGGGTTTATAGGGTTTTGAATCGCAATAGAGTCGATTAAGGCTTTATATAAAGAATATGTTGAAGAAACAAAATTATTAAAGTATATTGCCACCTGTAGATTGTCCCAAGATCACTTAGAGTTGTTCTTTGCGGCAATCAGGAGCAAAGGGGGATTTAACAACAACCCAACAGCCCGTCAATTTCAGGCTGCCTACAAGCACCTTTTGGTACAAGTTCAAATTGTAGGTTCCAAAGCGGGAAACATTGCCGACTTTGGTACCATAAATATTGTCACACCCGTGTTAATAGTTACGGTGCACACCCAGTAACCACCATAGTCAGCAAGGTTAGCGTAATGAGGTCGCTGACGAGTATAAAAGATGCACCGTAGCTCGGCTAAATCACCGAACTCTGGGGTCATCCCCAGAGGGAGGTCACGAGCGACAGTCCGAACTTTCTAGTGCCCGGACGGCTCGTTACCTTGCGCAGTGCCTTAAGTAAGTCTTTTGGGCGTGTTGGACATAGGGGCACCCTGCTCGTATCGAGCGGGTTCCGCTTGGCGGCACTTCAGAAGGCCTTACGCACATACACCCACACCCACACACCCCCTCTTGGACAGTGTTCACTGCCTAGCCTAATAAAGAAGACATACTTGAGCTACGATCTTGTTTCTCTTCCTACACTACCCCCTAAACGTGACAATATTTTGAACTGTACTAATAATAATAATAATAATAAATCATTTATTTCTCCAATTAAGCATGCAAAACATGCAACTGAGGAAAACGTCAATACATTTACAAGAATCCTCAAATAATGCGAATACATCAAATTGACAAACTTAATACAAAACTACATAAATTACGTTACATCTAAAAACTCTTCCACACTGTAACAGTTTCTCTCAAGTAAGAGCCGCTTTAATCTAGACTTAAACACATTGACGTTAGGTGAATTTTTAATGGAATCGTCAATGCGGTTATAAAACTTACACCCGTTAAAGAAAATGCCTTTCTGGTATAACCCAGTTCTGTGATAATTCGGCAGCAACTGGTCCTTATTACGTGTATTGTGTGAATGCGATGTACGATAAGTTTCAAACTTGGTTTTATTTTTGAACACGAAAACACATACTTGATAAATATAAACAGAAGACAAAGGAAGAATTCCAAGTTTTTTAAACATAGGTCTACATTATCCTGATGGCGTACTTCTGAACTAAAAATATTCGCGACACATGAGCACTGAGACCCCAGTTTAGTATGCCATAACGCAGGTGTGAATGAAAGTTTGCATAATACAGAGATAGGAGCACATCAATTTCAAAGCTTTTACCACGAAAACCACATCTGTGCAACTTTGCAAGTAATATATCATGGTTTACAAGGTCGAAAGCTCGCGAGAAGTCCACAAAAAGGCCAACCACCGACAGGTTTTTGTCCAGTGCATCAACTATTCGAATTTGAAAATCGCATAGTGCAGACTCAGTACTTTTAGACTGTGTAAATCCATGCTGAGAGGCGTTGAAAAAATTATATTTCTGCAAGAAAGATAACATTTGATTTCGTAAGTTAAGTTCAAAAATTTTAGAAACATATGATAACAAACTAATTGCTCTGTAATTTGAATAGTCATTGGGATCACCCTTCTTGAAAAGTGGAATAACAATTGCGAGCTTTAGACAATCAGGAAATTGACCTTTTGCCACTGAAAGATTAATTACAAAAGTAAGTACATCACACAATAAAAGCTTACAGCGCTTAATTAAGTTACTTGAAATTCCGTCAAAACCGGCTGAGTTGGAACTCCTCAACGCAGTGATAAGGTCCAAAACATTCAGCGTACAAACGGGAGATAGAAAACAAGTATTCCGATTCAAAGTAGTGCATGCTTCTATAAATTTGTAATCGATAGTGTCTTGATTTGCCAAAATTGTAGAAAAGTGACAATTAAAATTTTCAGCCATACTCTCGTCAGACAACTGTACCCCATTATTACAAATTTTAATCTTACTTACGTGATTTTCCTTTTTGACCTCTCTGATAAAATTCCACATTGATTTCGACTTATTACTAGATTTGAGTATTCTTCCGTCGTATTCACCTCTAACATGCTCCCTTAACCTTTCTCTGTATATCTTTGTGCTTTTGTTAACAATTTCCTTATATCTGGAATCAACCCTACAAAGATCATTGTATAATGTTATCATTTTTTTTAATTGTTGCAATTCCGGGGGCAGAACACGAATCTTTGACTTAACGGGTTTTTTTGTGAGGCGTTGTTTGCTCAGCGGAAAACACTGTTCAAACTGATTAGAGAGTATCCTAAAAAGGGCTTGGCAGGCGCTATCAAGGCAGCTCTGAGAATAAACGTCGGCCCAATTTTCGGTTTCGATAAACTCCACAAATCTATTTATATTGTTTCTGCAGAAATTCCTTCTCACCGCGTACTGCGTCTCAGATTTCGGGGAAAAAAGTATATTATCAAAATCAACCACCAGAACCTGCGCGTAATGATCGCTCAACCCTAAGTCCACCACCAGGGACGAATGCAAAAGGGGGGCGCTAACTAAAAAATTATCAATACAGGTTGAAGACGTACCTGTAATTCTAGTTGATTCCTTAATAGTAGCCAACAAATTAAATGTGCATAACAAATCATTAAAAAGCGATAGATTAAAACTAGGTACAGCGAAATTTAGATTGAAATCACCAGCTATAACCAAATAAAGTGATTTCTAAAAAGATTGTTTAAAACACAGTCAAAATATTTTAAAAAGTCGGTAAAAAGACCGTTAGGAGGTCTATATACTACAACTAAAATTAACTAGTATTACAAGGTCGGATGAGGGGGATGATCTTGAAAAAAATGATAAATTTCTTGAAATGGAAAATAAAATTAGTCATGATATAAAAGAATATTCATTTTTATCTTCGGACTCTTGGAACTTGACGTTGTATGCAGAGGATATAGTTGGGTATATTACAGGATTTACAGTACGAAAATTAAGGAATTGTTTAAAGTGCGCAAAATGTTTATCTTTGCTAGAAAGCGAATCGGTGATGAGCTCTTTGCAGCAAAGAAAGACCTATGGTAGGTTAGTGAGGGCATCCAAGCTAGTTACTGAAATATGTAAAGCGCAGAAAAAATTTTTAGATTCTATATTAAAACTCAAAATATTTTTAACCAAAATAGAAATCTGTTAGAAATATTAATAGTAAATACTATGAACCACATGGGAACTACTTTCAAGATCATTTATATGATGATGATGTGTTAAATGGACATGCTGTGTTGTTAGTTAAATTAGTTCTGACACATTTTTTTAAATTGCGACATACACTATGAAAGCAACAAGCTTCTAGAAAAGTCGAAACCCCGTATCAGGAGTATAAATAATAAAGTAACTTTATTCAGAAATTAATAAAAAACAGAAGTGCAGTTGTACTTAGTAATTTAGAGTTTCATTTGTAAGTATATTTCATATTAAAAAAACTTAGATTTTTTACGACGTTTTTTTTACACTACCTTTCTTCTAATGACAAAAAGTAGCTAATTTAATCTGACCTACTCAGCAAAGTACGTAATTCTAGCAAAAAAATCTGGAACATTTGTCTGCAATTATTCGTTTAATTTCAAACATCGCCGCCACTGGTGCTCTAGCCGATATCGCGCCGAAAGTTCGGAGGACGACCTGTAGTGTAACGAAGTTACTAATTTTTCGCTGATTTAATTAAAATACGCGTGACCTTCACTGCTGGGTGCTAGACCGCGGCCGTCGTGGCGTCGATTCTATCGGGATCGTCCGGGGCCGTTCGAAATGGTTCGGTGGGCGCTGAGAGTGGGTACCGCCACTAACAGCCCCCACCGTGGGTTTTGTGTATAAAAGAAGGCCCCGAGCCGGAAAATGGGGATTTTTCGATCATCAAAAGATCGAAACCAGCCAGCTAAGCCGATCCGTGCCGACCGTTATCTCTTATCTCCGCGAATTTGTAAGTAAAAAATAGGCACATACCGACCGTCCGGTATTTGTTCTGTTTGCTGTTTAAACCCGTACCGTTAACTGTAGATATTTTAATAGACTGTAAATTGGGGGCATTTTCAGTATTTTCCCGGGGTTTCCGTTTGGGGCATTTTCAGTATTTCTCCGGGGTTTTTCATTTGGGGCATTTACTATATTTGTCCGGGGACTTTCATTTGGGGCATTCACTATATTTGTCCGGGGATTTTCATTTGGGGCATTTGCTATATTTTTCCGGGGTTTTCCGTTTGAGGGTATTTCTGGTGAAACGGCGCCGGCTTCAGTTACTTTTTTTTGTGAAAACAGTTAGGTAATCCATCTGGTCCTGTTCCTGTTTGTTGAACACCGGGGAAACGGTGTAGCAAGCGGGAACGGTGAATCCTGTGACTCGTTTGCTTAGCTCCGGGGAAACGGAGCAGTAAACGGGTTTGGGGATACTGGAGGGATTAGCGGCTGTGTGACTGGCAACGTCACGAGACTTCAAACCTCTGTTGCATGCTTGGGGAAACAGTGTGCAACGGAGGCTCTATTTGTCGAACCCCGGGGAATCGGGGAGAGGCACCTAGAGGTTAGGACGAGTGGCGGGAACACCGCTGGTCACGTAATTGGGCCTCTCTGGGTTTTTGGAATAAATTCCGGCGCCGAGTAGTCAGTTTTACATAACCGTACCGTACCGCCGTACTATCTCCGTGTCTTAATCTACAGTAGTCAGGCTAATCAGTAGTGAAGGGTCCGTAGGTAGTTTTCATTATCGTTACACGCTTTCCCCGCACCACCGTATAAGGTAACTTCCGTTTCATTGGGTGTTCGTTACCGTGAGTATTTACTGTAAGTATCGAGAGCCGTAATACAGCGCATTTAGTGAAAACAGTTGTTTTAATTTTGTTTTCTTCCCGAACCCTTTGGGACTTTTCTCCAGCTGTCTAAAGGCTACCCAGGTACCGCAAAGTGGACCTTCAGCCACTATAAATAACGAAGGTGGCGCCCGAGGCAACGTAACCGAAGAAATCCGCAAGGAAAGCGCTACAAATTTGGCGCCCGAGCAGGGACCGACTTTTTTTTTTCCCCTTTATTATAGTCTGTTTTCTTTTGCCGGTTTTCTTTAGCTGAAAAGAAATGGACGAGGAAGGCTACAGCTTAGACAGGGCCGCTGGTGGAGTGACCGAGGGTCGAGACAGCGACAACATGGAGTTGTCGGTAGTGCCGGGACCGACTGACGTGAGGGTGAGTTGGATTTACGGGTTGAAAAAGGAAGAGTTGCAGGGTCAACTCAGTAAGTTTCAGAGTACGAACGGTATGATAAAGCCAGACGCCTTAAATTATGTCTGAAAAGAGGTGATAATATTTCTGAGTTCAAAGATAATACAACTGGATCCTCTGGTCAACTTCCAACTGGGCCTAATCAGGATCAGTATCGAGTCTTTGCATGTCAGCACGTCATTGTCAAACCACTGTGATGTTTTATTGTCAACAGCACTGGTGCAAGTTGTTAATCACTATTGGTGATGTGATGACTTGCAGAGCTCTCTTAGACACTGGTTCCCAGTCAAATTACAACAATCAAAATGCCAAACCCCAAAACATCCTTTGTTCAATCCCAACAACCCACAAAGATCAAAACGGTGATCGGATCTGGTGAGATGACAGGTCTCAGCACACCCCTGAGTCAAGAACAGGAATTAGCCATGTCTGTCATCCCAAATCTAACTGAGGGAGTTCCAACCCTGATGAACTTGACATTAACTTCTGCCCAAAATCCTACCAGTACCAGCTGGACTACCCTAATTCAGGAGGGCGAGTCATCAAGCTCTCTGCCCGAAATCGATTTGGAGAATGTAGATGAGTCTTATAAAACACTAATTGCATATGCCAAGAACAACAACTTGGGGGGGAAAATTATTAAAGAATACTCCAAAAATACCAGCTTTATTGATCGAGGACTATTCAACATAACCCTGTATGAATACCTATCTAAGGAGATATCCGAGTCTCAAGCCTTGGGAATGCTCAAGGGCATTAGGATGGAGAGGCAGAGGGCACAGGCCCAAAGTTCAAGGGACGCAGAACATGCTATGCAAAGGTTCATTACTGAGCAGGAAGCATTTCTAACCATGGCTCTGGACAAGCTGCGACAATCAAGCGACAACGAAAAGAATTGTATACACGTCCTGCGGCAAACCATGGATACATGGATATGTCCTGCGGCAAACCATTGAATAGAATCGAAAAACAAAAACTTGACTCAACACTCACACCCAAATCATCATCGACAGTGTCTTCCATCTCAACAGATCCTCCTGATACAAGTTTGTCCTTTGGCAATCTTCTTTTGGGGTGTAATGCTAATGGCATTATCATATCATATCAAGTGATCAAAAGTCCTGTAAATCAAGCCTTATGGAAGCAGATAGGAGACTTCTTAATAGGAGTCCCGGGAGACAGCCTAAATTCTGTTAGCGTGCCAGAACTAATAAAGTGCTTCAGAAGAGACAATCCCAGTCAGTCCAACAACACCAAATGGATTTTAAGTCTTCAATAGATTTAGAAACAAAAAAAAAAAAAAAAATTGCTAATATTTTCCCGGGGCATCACAATAACAACTGTTCTAATGTAAGTAGTTGAACCCATTGCACAGCATTTCACTCTTCAACTATGTTGCAATCTTCTTAGTGGGTAGTTTGTTCCTCACTTAGGTCAATTTTTTCATAAAAGTTGTGTTTTTTCATCCACATGAAAAAGTAGTAAAGTATTCAGCATATACAGGATACAGATCTTTAAAATAGGCCCCATTTCTTGCTTGAACCACCCTAAAAAATGTCAGACTACCTATAAAAGTTTGTAGTAATTATGCATCAACATAGTTTATTAAGGTTAGGTATGAAATTGCTATTGCAATCTTACCTGGGCCAGCAGGCATTGTATCCATTATGACCATTGAAAATATACATTTACTTGATTTTAGTGTATAATCTTCACCGATTATTAGATTATTATTGTAATAAAAATACAATTATTGCATGTTAATTTTTTGACACATCAAAACAAAAACAAAAGCACAGTGACCAGTTGGCATTTGACATCACAACCGATCCAAGATGGCCGATCAGCGGAACTTGTTTACGTAAAGCCATCCGCCGGGTGACGTCACAGTGGATGCTCGGGGGCACAATATGCCCTATAACCGAAGGAATTACTGGCGTGGTCTGTGGTCAAGGATGGTAAACAGTAAAGGATTGCTTAATCCCATAAGCGCAATCTTGCCGGTATCGGCTCGGGCCGGTGACGATTTTTACGTCACCATGGGGCCGGAGATCTCGCGTTCGCGCGATTGTTTTGCGCGATTGCGGTCGATCATTCACGAATATGCATTTTAAATTTCAATGGTTATATTGAGTGTGAGTTTTTAAAATTGTAACTAATAGAGCAAAAAAAGACAATTTGAGAGTGTTATAAATTGAGTTAGGTTTATTACGAGTTGGTAAGTTTTGTGAATACTGATTAAAAATCATTTTATAATTTAACCAACGAGTGTATTAATGAAAGCTATGTTTAATCGAAATGTTTATGTATAATATAACGAAATGTAATGTTTAATAAAATTAAAATTATTAATCGCTCATTAATATAAGAGTTGGTTACAACATTTTTTCGTCGACTGTACTCTATAATAAATGTTTATAATCCTCAAAAAAAAAAAAAAAATACTAATTGTCAGTTGTATACGCGACACCGTAAACCGAAATCACCTGCACCCTTGACAATGACAGATAGTTCTGTCGATAATGGCGGATCTGAACTAAATGAATTCGTTATTCATTCGTTATCGTCAATTAAAAAACTCTGTTAATAAATACACAGTCGACGGAAAAATTACTTTAATTAAGTATATTGTTTTGTTAGAGTTAACCATATAAACGATACCTGGGCAGATGTGCGAGATTGTAACATGCAAAAGTAATAGACGGTCTCTTAAGGAAATAGGTGTTCACATGATTTTTCATTCGTTTCCAAAAGGAAATAACTTAGTATCATCTACAATCAGAAAAGAATGGGTACACAGATGTGGAAGAAGTGATCAAATCAATCTGAATACAGCTAGGATTTGTGCATTACACTTCACAGATAATGATTATGACAGGGATTTGCAACACGAACTCTTAGGTATTTATTCATAAAAAAACGCAGTAAATCTCGTACATAGCGTCTCGGGCGAATATTTAGCGTATTGTGCGCCCGATGACCCACTGTGACGTCAGAATTCATTCGCCGCCGGGAAACAAAATCGGCCGATCGAGCAATCCTTTACTGTTTACCGTCCTTGGTCTGTGGTTATGTATTACTCTTTGATTCTCTCTCTACATTAAAGTAGTCCATCTTCACAGAGTGGAGACATTACTTTCCCTTTGACATAGGTAAGTTCGAATAATCAAAATATCTAAAAATTTAGATTCATTACTGCCAATTTTTGCTAAAATGTTTGAGATAATCATATCTGACTTGATTAATGAATATATTTCAAATAAAAGCATAACGTCCACAATTCAATCAGGTTTCAGAAAGAATTATAGTACGGCAACTGCTCTTACCAGGGTAAGCTCGGATATCTCCCAGTATATGGACCAGTCTTGTGTCAGTTGTTTGGTGTTGCTGGACTTCAGTAAGGCTTTTCACCGGATAGTGCACACTTTACTTATTGCTAAATTGAGATATGATGGGTTCTCGGATATGGCATGTAATTGGTTCAAGAGCTATTTCAATAACAGGACACAACTTGTTGAGCTTGAGGGTGAAAGGCCAGGGCGCACCACGATCAAGAGGGGAGTACCGCAGGGCAGTATTTTAGGTCCCTTGTTATTCAATATTTATACAGCAGACCTTCCTCGTCAGGTCGGCTTTTGTGCTGTTCATATGTACGCTGATGATACACAATTACTGTACGGGTTTTCCCCTGAAATAACAAATAGTGCTAAAAACAATGGACTAGAATTAAACATTAGTAAATGTACCCATTTTATTATTGCTTCAAACAATGTCAGAAATAAATATTTAAATCACAACTTTAGTACTTTGCACATTAACAATATTCCACTTGAGCAAAAGAACACTGCAAAAAACTTAGGAGTTTATTTCGATAGTGATTTAAGTTTCGAGTCACATGTAGACAAAAAGGCGGCGTCACTAATGATTAGACTAAAATGTTTGTATCCCTATAAATATCTGTTGCCTAAAGACCTAAAAACTAAATTAATAGACTCTTTGTTACTGTCGCAATTCGATTACTGTACCGTGGTTTACTATAACTACCTATCAATTGAGTACAAAACCAAAATTCAAAAAACACAGAATGCGTGCATTAGATTTGCACACCATAAATATAAATATGACCACATTACCCCGACATATGTAGCTAATAAAATTCTGAAGTACAACCTTCGTGCTGAGCTGCAGTTCACAATGTATGTGCAAAAAATATTTATATATAAGCTACCAAATTATTTATACTGTTACTTTAGGAATAGGTTACACTTACATGGATTAGCGTTAAGAAATATGATACGGTTTGATATACCCCAACACAAGACTGCTAGGTTTAAGAATAATAATATAATAATAAGAATTGTTTTCCTTATAAGGCTATCTCAATTCTGAACTCACCAATTTACCACAAAATAACCAATTGTTCCAAAGGTTCTTTAAAAAAGTACTTGCATGAAAGCCTATTAGAAATATGCTAAAATTACTAATAGTCATAAAATTTTTTTGTCCATATTAGTTTTTAAGTTGTATATGTAATCTGCGGGCCACATGGAAGAACGCACCAAGCGAATGCAGGCCCTTTGTGTGAAATGTATATTTTTTTGCACAATAAATATTATTATTATTATTATTACTTATTGTTTAAAAAAAAAACATGGCAGCAGCACAAAGATGTTTTTTTTACAATCATAGTACTTGATAGATGTTGTCTCATACAAGTGGTTTGTAGAACTAGTACACCAGGTGTCCAAGAGCACCCTGGACATAGGAGATTAACATGGGAAAATGGTTTTGAGTTTTTTCCGGATAAACAGGTCATTGTTGCTGATACGGTTGCTCCGCTTATACAGTACAGGGAAAAAAATTTAAACTTTCGCATTTTTGTTCGTGTTTTACGACGAAAGGGCTCAAATTAGAGATAAAAATACAGAAAACTAGTCCGTGACTACAACTACTACAACTTTCATTAATACGATTTTACAATCAAATCAACCGTACAGGCGCAAAAAAATCCAAACCGTTTTCCCATGTTAATCTTCTATGTCCATGGTGTTCTTGTACACCTGGTATAAACTCACCACAAACTACCTTATTACTACAGACAAACTAATATATTAAGCGAACACATAAAATAATCGGGAAGATTTCACCAACTTAAAATCCATAGCGAACTGTACTAAATTTTTTGTCAAAAATATATTCGAAATCTGTTTGCCACCGTAATATTACCTCGTTTATTTCATTTAAGGGAGACATTCCCTCAAAACTGTTTCAAAAAATGAAACCAAACTTTTATTTGAAAAATATGAAAAATGTGTATTAAGGGAGAGTTGTAGGGAATTATAATCCTTACAAGATTGCGTCAGGATACTTTTTCCCTAAAAGCTCATTTAAGAGAAATATTTCTTCAAAACTGTTTCAAAAAATTAAACGAGTACATAACTCGGTTATTTGAAAAAATATAAAAAAAGTGTGTTGCCCTAAAGGTCATTTAAAGGAGATATTTTGTCGAAACTGTTTTAAAAAATGAAACGAGATTGCCAACTTACAACTTTGTGGGAAATTAAGATGTTCATCTTTACCTTTAAAATGGGGAAATACACTTTAGACGGAAAAATCGTCTTTCTATATTTTCGAAAACAAATCTCCAAAATATATAAGCTCAAGCTGTTTTCAAGAAAAACACTGACAAACGTTGGAGAAAATATTCAATTCAATGCCTTAATATATGAAGCAATAATTAATTGTGTCGTATGGTAAAGTCTACGGATTATTTTTCCCAGTTCCAACTATGTGGCTTTCGGTTGTCCGGGTTGCGAGAAATTAGGCACAGGCACTGACTTAAGCGGTTTTAATACTTTTTACAGTTATTTAACATTTTACGAAAGGATTTTTTTTTGTGGACGCTGTCACGGGGTCAGTGGCGGAGGAATTGGTTGTTGTTACAAGTTCTCCCCCTTTACTTCGCGAATCAGAATTGAGGAGTGAACACTAGGATTTGGTTTGGCAGTTGGCTGGTCACAACAACAGCATTTGGGTTTGGCGGTAATTCGTCCCGTTCTTTTGGTTTCCGTTGGTTTAGGGGGTCGTCCTCGTTTTCTGAGTGCTCGGAGTAGCGTTGTGTCGCTGGGACTGCCACTACGGAATGGTGTTAGTGCAGAAGCATGGTACTTACCAAGGGTAGCTTCTGGATTGCTGGGAGCAGCAATTTCAAAAGTAGTGGGCGTGACTACTTTGGTCAGTACGTAGGGTCCATCACGCTTAGGGACAAACTTGGAAGTATACGAGTTCTTGGCTTTGCTGAGGGCGTGTGTCTCCACTAATACATGGTCACCAAGTTGATTTTTAGGGGGTTCTCTGTGCTTTTGGTCAAAATACTTCTTGGAACGGTCTTGTTGATGTTCAGAAGTGTCACGGGCATTTCGCAGTACGGAGCTAACGTTCTTTAAATATGGAGTCAGTTGACATTCTAAGTTGTCGGCTGCAACTATGGATCGCATGTCTCGACTGACGTCATCAGGTGATCTTAGTTCTCTTGCAAACGTCAAGTAGGCTGGTGTATAACCTGTTGCTTGGCTCTTGGCGGTATTCATAGAGAACCGAATGGAAGGAAGCTTATATTTCCATTGCGTATGATCTTCGGCGACAAGTATGGACAATTGAGTCTTTAAGTGCCGGTTCTTGCGCTCAACCGGATTCGCTTCCGGATGGTAAGCTGGTATAAGGGATTGGTGGAAGCCAAGTGCATGAGCTGTCTGTTGCATTATCGAACTTACAAATTGGACACCATTATCCGATATGACACGTCTTGGTACGCCATATCGAAGGACAATTTCGTCTATTAAGCATCTTTCACAATTCTCAGCTGTAGCTTCTTGTAAGGGAAATATCTTTATCCATCTGCTTACGGTATATTCCACGATAAAAATCCATTTGTATCCATCTGGTGTGGTAGGTAAGGGACCGAATAGGTCAATAGATATTACCTCAAATCTTTGGGCTTGAGCTGGAGTTTGTAGTTAACCAGCTGGCTTCAAGTTACTAGCTTTGTACCTTTGACACTCGAGGCATTTACTTATGTGTTCTATAATAGTACGCCTCATCCCGCGTCAGAAGTAACGCTTTGCTATACGCTGGAAGGTGCGCTCTACTCAGTAATGTCCACTCAAGGGTGAGTCGTGGTACTCAGTCAAAATGGATGGAATCTTGGCTTTTGGTACAATTAGTTGGGCCTCATCTTCGTCAAAATCAGCCGAGTATCGGTACAACACTCCGTTGCACATGGTATATCCTCTTTCAATCCAATTCTTGGCATTGAGATCGTTATCTTGTGGGTCGTCTAGATAGTGTATGATTTTGGCAACGTCTGGATCGGCTAACTGCTCAGCACGAAGTTCTGCTGCTGTCCGTCTAGGCAAGTCCACGGTAACAAGGTTAACTGGCTCATTAGGGCTAGGTCTAACGGACAACTAACATGTCAGCTATAAAGTTAGTTCGGCCAGGGACATAGTCAATTTGCAGGTCATACGGCTGTAAGGCTAGAGCCCATCTCGCCAGACGTCCTGTGGGCGACTTTAAAGTCATGAGCCATTTCAGAGGCTGGTGGTCACTCTTTACATAGATCTTAGTACAGTCTAGGTAACCACGAAACTTGACCGTAATGACCCAAACAACGGCGAGTGCCTCTCGTTCCGTTGTCGAGTAATTCTGCTCAGCAGGAGTCAGCAATCTGCTGGCATATTCGATCGGCTTTTCGTCTACTCCCACCCCCTGGAGTAAACAGGCTCCGATGGCGTGGGCGGACGCATCTGTTTTCACGATGTAGGGCTGGTCAGGTTCTGCTTGTCTTAATACAGGCTCTATGGTCAGAAGCTTTTTCAGAGTGTCAAAAGCTTGTTGTTGACTTGATTCCAAGTGGCTTTCTTCTTAGTCAAGGTCGTCAACGGTTTGGATATTGCAGCAAAGTCCGGGATGAATCTTCGGTACCACGAGCAAGTCTGAATAAACGAGAGTACTTCTTCAACGTTCTGCGGCTCCGGAAACTGGAGTATCGCTTGGATTTTGCCTGGATTAGGGGTAATTCTTTCAGGAGTTATAAGGTGACCAAGATAGTGAACTGAGGGACAGGAAAATCTACACTTTCGCTTGCTAAGTTTAAGCTTGAAAAGCTGCAGACGATCGAACACAAGTTGTAGGTGTTACTGGTGCTCCTCAAAGGTGTGTTTTGACTTCTGCTTATTTGTGTGGAAAGCTAATTGTTCCAACACACTTGCTTTTGCTGCTGGTTCTTGATTCACTTCTTTCGTTTCGGATTTCGTTCGGATGCTATTAATCGACAACTTTAAACTGGTATGATTCATTTATTAGACAAAATACTAAGTAAATAAATGAAATACGATTAACAAACGTTGAGAACAAAGATTATCTTGCACAAGCTTTTTTTGTGTGTCGCTACAGAGTATGGTTACGTTCACACCGTCTCTCCACGAGTTTGTTTTTAGGGTTAGATCCAAACACTGACACTTCACTTCTTATGAATATTTTCGGCCTTAACATCGCCCCCGCCTTGAAAGGCTCCTCTTTCAACGTCGACTGGAAGGAAGTCTGCATTATTTGGCTACAGGCCTCTTGAGGACTCCTCCCGCAGTCCTTACGGTGACTACTCTTGTGATTCCATCAGTGCCGGGATGAAGCGAAACTATCCGTCCCAATGCCCATTTTAAAGGTGGTTTGTCTTCGATGATCACGACCAGGTCATGGATAGCAATAGGGCAAACCCTTTTGGTCCATTCGTTGCGACATTGCAATTTGTATTCGGTGGACCATCGCCTCCAAAAGTGTTGTTGAAGTTGCTGTATACGTTGATAATAATTCAAACGGTTTTCACGAACATCGTGTAAATTGACATCTGGTGCAGCCATTAATGGTCGGCCAATTAAAAAGTGAGCCGGAGTTATGGGAGTGAGGTCGTTGGGGTCGTTAGAGAGGGGGAACAAAGGACGTGAGTTTAAGACTGCTTCTATCTGTACGAGCAGAGTATAAAATTGCTCATAAGTGAGTATCGCGTTTCCTGCTACGCGCAGTAGGTGTGATTTAGCGGACTTTACTCCCGCCTCCCACAATCCGCCAAAATGAGGCCCGCGAGGTGGAATAAAACACCAAGAAATTCCTTCGTTTTCCAGGATTTCAGTAAGAGCAGAGCCGTTTTGATTAAAAAACCCTGCTAAACGCTTCAATTCTGCGCTTGCACCAACAAAATTAGTGCCATTGTCCGAGTGCATTTTACATGGTTTTCCACGTCTCGAAACAAAACGTCTTAGAGCCGCCAAGAAGGCTTCGGTTGTTAAGTCCGAAACAAGTTTGAGATGTATTACCTTAGTGGCAAAACAGACAAAAACACTAATGTAAGCCTTACTAACCTTACATCCTCGACCATTTCGGTCTTTTATGAGAAACGGACCGGCGTAGTCTACGGCTGTATTATAAAATAGTGGTGCTGGTTCAATGTGCTCTGAAGGTAAATTGCCCATGACAGGTGTCAAGTTTTTTGGCCGCGCTCGATAACATCTCATACACTTGTGAATGGTTTGTCGGGCTAAACTTCGACCTAATAACGGCCAGTAACTCTGACGCACTCATGAGTGCGTCAGAGTGAAGTGTGAAGTGTAAGTTGTGGCCCACTATAAAGTAGTCGGTTATGTTCACGTTCAAAAAGCATTTTTGTAAACCGATGCTTCGAACTAAGAATAATAGGATGTTTTTTAGCATATTTAAGATTCGCATTGGCCAGTCTACCACCTACTCTTAGTATACCCTGATGATCTAAAAACGGACTAAGTGGCATTAACTTGCTTTTAGGATTGATGTAATTGCCGGAGGCTAGTGCAACTATTTCTTAACCGAAAATTTGCTTTTGAGAAAGACCTGCCAAAACCAGTGAAGCTTCTTTAATTTCAGTTGCCCGCAAACATCCGAAGGTTCTATCTATCTTTTGTTTTGAACAGTTCCTTATGAACCTAATACAGAAGGCAATTACACGTTCTAATTTGGTCAAAGATGAATATCGCGTAAAATTATGCTATCAGTTACTAAGTTTATGTTGAGTAAGATTACAGTCTTACGCAACTCAGGTAAATCACGAGCAGTAGGAAGAGTTTGAGACCAATGTTCTTCTGACAGTAAAAACCAGTTGGGTCCCTCCCAATAAGTATTGAGAAATAAAAGCTCTTGACAAATAATGCCACGTGAAACACAATAATACAAGGGCTCAAGAGTCCCAAAGGGTCAAATATTTGTGATATTTCGGAAAGAACATGACGCTTGGTGACATTCTTGCTAAACTTGTTAGTGATATTATAAAAAAAGTAAAGGCGGATTTATAGATTTGCGTAGCGTAACACAACGCAATCCTAGCGCAGCGTAGCACAGCATAGCGCAATTTTGTTACGTAGTGCAATTTATAGATTCATTTGTTTAAGATGTGAGTTCCTTTGAATACATGCGCGTCAAACAAAGACTGACAAGCGACAAGTGACATTTTTCTTGAATCACTTTAATGTATTAGCAATCACTTGCCATGAATTGGCTTGCATAATAAGATTTTTGAAATTTTTGTTTTTCATGTCATACAAATGTGGAAACGACTGTATTAATTCAATTAGTTGACCGTCAGTGTCCATTTTCTCTAGTAACGATATACAAATTTGCTTAATACTAATATTATGAATAAAATAATCATATTGACTATTGTTGGAAAACCTAACCAAATAAGTACCTATCGATCTCCCAATCTGCCAATTGTCAGTAACTAAAACAGATTTCTTCTTTACCCAGAAAAATAACCTATTTTCATTGGCTAGACGCGAGGTGCACAGCGTAAGCGTAGCGTAAAAGTTGAAAATTACCAACTCTTGCGATGCGCTGCGTTGTACTTATGTTATGCTACGCTACGCTTGTGCATCTATAAATTGATCAACATATTCTGGATGATTCAACTTTCTTACGATGCGCTAGGATTGCGTTGTGTTACGCTACGCAAATCTATAAATCCGGCTTAATCATCATGTCCGTTCCAAAACATACCCAGGGTTTTCCCTGGTGTTCTGCTGTTTTCTGCCTTAGGTACCTGTCACCAGTCTCTGGACCCCATTTCCTACCTGGAAATCAGCGGTGGCCACTACTGACTACTGGGAAGAGGATACTGGAGGTTCCAGGACCCAAACATCGTCTTTGACAACTGGTAAGGGCAGTCAGTTACGGTTTGGCACTGGGAAAACTTTTCCTGTTTTTTTTTCATTTGTTCAAATTTAACTTTCTTTTGGTTTTCAATATTTGTAAATTTTGTAGAATTGTAAATATTGTAGTTTGTTTGTTTTTAATTTGTAATATACACGTGTACATATACAACTAACGGTTCGTTTGATTTCCTGCAGAATATCCAAGTGTGTTCATTTATAGATACTTATGAACTCATGCAATTAATCCACGACCTTGAGCTATCTAATTAAAGAATGTTGAAATCTCATTAACGTGAGGTTTCATCATAACAAACCAGAACATGAACACGAGCCCTGTCATTCGTGCCGTGACCACCGATTGACATTTGACGAAACCCAGACCTGACCCCTGTCAGGTGTCATTCTTAATTAACATATAACGGATAAGAAGATAACACTTTAGGGAGACCTCTAGTGTCACACAACTAACAAGCCGCATATGAGACAATTTCAACTAATAATAATGCGTGGCCGTTAACTAACTCCCCATCATACAAATGTTCCCCAAAATCATCATACAGATTTGAATGGAAACCATATTCCTCATTGAATAAATTATTAATGTATATATATATAAATAATCTTTATTTTCAACAGAAAAAAGGCTATCGACCACTTGGTCTTTCTGCCTATGTTTACAGTGGGATTTTTTTTATAGTTTTATCATACATGTTAACTTATTCTAATTATTTACAATTTATTTACAAAAAAAAAAAGTAGTCTTAGTTAAAGTGCTCTAGTAGGGTGGCAGTGGGAAAGAGGTAACGGGATTGTCTGGTTGGTCTTGTTATGCACAGTGGGTTTATTATTGTCCAGTTGTTTGGATTATTTTTCCATTTGTTTTGTAGTTGTATAAGTCTCTCTGTTATTTTGGTCATGTTTGTACGTTCGTAGAGAAGTTGGTTGGATGGGTTGTGTAGTGGGTTTTCTGGGTGTCTTATTTTGGTTATTAGTCTTAGAGCAATCTGTTCCGTAGTCTGAGTATATCTTTTAGTTTTGTCAGTAGCGTTTGCTCTAAGTAAGTGTCCGTAGTCTAGAACTGGTCTACAGATGGATTTGTATATTTGTGTGGCGGTTTTCGTGCTAATACCTTTGTTTTTGTATGTCAGTGATCTAAAGTGTTTTGTCCGTTTAATAGTTTCAGTTCTTGCA
Source organism: Ips typographus (assembly GCF_016097725.1). Taxonomy (NCBI): domain Eukaryota; kingdom Metazoa; phylum Arthropoda; class Insecta; order Coleoptera; family Curculionidae; genus Ips; species Ips typographus. The sequence goes on from NC_138436.1 coordinate 5,044,880, forward strand.
TTTTTTAAGTGTTTTGTAAATTTTAGTTTTTGGTCCAGTATTACGCCTAAGTATTTTACGTCATGTTTGGGAATTATTAATGTTTCTATTAATTTGTCATTTTTCTTAAAAATATTTTGAGTTTTTAAGTAAAATCTGCAAAACTTTTCCCCGTTTTTACATATTTATCTCGATCACTAATTTGGAGGCTTTATTAGTGTACTCCCGTAAGTTTTCCGTTGTTGCAACTGGCTTAAAGTAGTTTCACTTTCTAACAAGGCTAAACACTTTGAACAATTTATACAATAGGGTTCTTGAACATTTTTTTTTGCAATTATCGACACTAATAGAGGTCAAATACAAAACTTTAACTTTTTTTTAAATTTCTTTTTAATGCCAATAATCGACATAAAACAATTAGGCGTTTGAAACGCCCGCCGAATCGTGTGACGTAGAGTACCCGTATGAGACAACGTTGCCAAAATTTAGTGCAATACCATTTTGAGAATTCTGGACTGCGACTTTTACTTTATACTAGTGATAATATTATTCTCTATGCTCCGGTGCTGAAGTGAAGTGGAGCTGGAGCAGTTTGGCGTAATGGCGTATTCGTATTGTCAATTTGTCCTTTATTGTCGTGTCTGTTGTTTGTTGTGTGTTTCCTCTGTGTTCCTTTTGAAATTGAGTTATTATACGGTTACTGTTAATTTTCCTGTTATTATCAAGTGGCAATTATCGTATTATACCTTGTATCTAAACATAAGTGGAGAATATAAATGGTGGTTGATGTTGTCCTGCAGCAACACTTCCATCAAAACACCAACCAAAGATTTTTTTCAAATCCCTTCAAATAGAAGCACAAGATTGTTGTGGATAGCGGCAACTGGACGTGATTTGCAACAAATTTCCAGAAAGTCTTTATACATCTGTGAAGATCACTTTGACGTAAGTACATTTTGGGTTAGGTTAGGTTATTATTCATACTTAGTTTAATCCTTAATTGTTTAAACTGATACTACTAAAGGCCCCTACTCCTACCAGAAATTTTGTAGAAATATTTTTGCTATACGTTGTACTTTACTGTAGCTGCCAAACGATATGGAAAACTACATGGAGTGGAAAATGATGAAATGCAGAAAAAAATTAAAAGAACTGCCATCCCGCAATTCAACCTTCCACAGAGTTTATCCATCTCCTCATGTGATGTTTTGGCTTCTAATTCAACGAGTAGTGCACTCACAAACACACAACAAGAGGAAGAAGTTCCAAGAAAAGTGGCCAAATTTCAAGAAGCAAGTGAAGTAGTTCCAGTAAGTTGTACCACTTTTCAAAGTACATCAGCTTGCTTAACTGTTTATGATCAAAACACACCGTCACTTGCATCCCAGTTACAGACGGTTCATAAAAGTGAGCAAGTTTTATATAAACCTCACTATCAGAGCAAATCTGTTCAAGTTGCACCACATTGTGTGACTAAGATGAATTCACCTATGAAAATTTTTAAGAGAGCAAGCTACTTCTCCAGTTAAACATTTAGAAGAGAGGCCAAATAAACGGAAAGCTAGTGGTAAACCTAGAAAATTGCACTTTTTCCCCAGTTTGTCACAACCTTCATCAAGTACATCTTCACCTCCAAACATTTCCACATCGGAAGAAATTCCAACAAGTGAGAGTGACGCTTATTTGATAAGGGAGGAAAATATATCCGAGTTGGCATTGCATTCAACTATGGTTAAAATAAATAGGCATACCAAGATGTACTTAGGAATTTCAAAGGAGTTGATGTTGTTCATTGAGGAGGTCAAAAAACAAACTGCCTTAAAAGAAATAAATATACTGTACTGTATATAAATATGTCACTTTGATGAAAATCAAAACCGGACGTACATTTATTCAACTTGCAGATGACTTTGGACTAAGTGAAAGTTCAGTAAGCAAGATATTCAAAGAAGGAGTAGTTTTGATGGGTCCCTTATTAAAAAAACTAATTGTATGGCCTTCTAGTAAGTGAATAAAAGCTCAACTTCCTCTACCATTTAGAGCGCGGTTTGGAGGTGTAGAGAGCATTATTGACTGCTTTGAAATAGAAATTCATAAACCTGTAGATCACGTTAAACAAGCACGGACATGGTCAAAATATAAAAAGGCAAATACTTTAAAGTATTTGATTTCTTGTACAATGCCAGATGGAATAATAAACTTTATTTCAAAAGGATTTGCACACCTGTACAGACCTAAATTTGTTTTTTTACTGATGAACATAAATTTGATTATTCCATATGTTAGATTTATTCAACTTCGCTTTTCGTAAGTTATTTTTTTTACAATAATAGATATTTATTTTATTAGGAGTAAAAATGATTTTTTTATAAAAATGATATTTTATTTTGAAACAGTTTCTGCGTGTATTTTTCTAAGAAAACATTATGTAAGTTTAACAACACCTTTGCTTTGCATTTAATTTAGGTTAAATTACAAAAAACTGCCAAACATTGAACTGACAATGTCACTAAATCAATATTTTTGTATTGTTTTTGATTGGGTGGCGTATAATATTTTTCTACAAATATTCAAAAATGATTTTTTACTACTAAATCTCAACGAAAAGTTTTGTATCAATGTGTAAATATAGCGTGCGATACAAATTTCGCCTGCTTTCTAGTACGTCCAATCCAAACCATTATTGAAAATGTAGTTTGATGTCAGTATTCAATTGTGGGTAGATTGTGATCTTGTTTTTGAGTAGGTATCTACGCAATAAGTTAATTGTATTAAATTATTTAGCATTGTTTGTAGAAAAAAATTATAAGACGTTTGAAAATAAAGTAATTTATTATTATTATTATTATTATTGTTACACTTTACTGGGTTCTTTTTGATAAGTGAGACTTTGAATAAACTCAACCAAGTTTATTTACTAAATACACAACAATTTACAACACTAGAGATCACTTTTTAAACCACTAAAGTCACCTTGACCACTTCACTACTTCGTCCTTTGCTTTATCGCGCCACTGTTATTTCACAACTGACTGTCCGTCGGCTCGGTCGGTTTATATATTGTCACGAATGGAAAATCCATTAATTCAAAAGATGGACTGATTGACTTAAAAACATAAGAATATTCGAGGATTGCGAAATATTAAGCGCACGAGGCAAGGTCGCACCATGATGCACCGAGTGCATCATATCGGTGATGAGTCACCACCACCTGCTTTGCAGGAATATGAAAAACAGGCGACGAACAATAACAAACTACGTCAGCCGATCAATCGGGTATAAAACACGCCGATTTCAGCGGTATAATGAGTGTGAACCAATCGACAGTAGTGCGACCAGCTGAACCAGGAAGTCGAGATGTCGACTCTCCTCGAAAAAGAAGATCAAGTTAAGTAGTCCATTCTCCAGAATTGTTCCAACACGAAAGTGACCAAGCCAGCCGACAGAAAATGCTAAGTCCTTAGCTTATGAGTCTATGTAAGTACAATTGTTAAATTGTCAACTTTTAGTGTGTTTATGACCGTATTGTGCAGACCCATTTGTGTATACTATATTTAATAGATTTAAGTGTTTAATAGAAAACTCAGTGTTTGATTCCATCCCTAAAACTGAGATCCCGGCACGACGTTTAACGTCGTGAGTCAGTTTAATTAATGAATCCGGAAGGGCTCATAAATTAAACGTGACATTTGGTGGAGGCGCCGGTCTGTTTTGAGATGGATGAAAAACAATAGTTGAGTTTTTTATTTTTATTTTATCTTTTGGGGTATGATACACATTGAGGAAAATAATGTGTGGGCTATAAAAGAAATTTTAGGTATTGTTATCGTTTGGCTAGGGATAGTAACGTTAATGTATTTGGTGATATTTTGGGGGTTACCTTTGCTATTGAAGCGCTCATTTGATAAAATTTTGGTTTAATATGGGTGGTACATCTTCAAAAGAGGAAGAAATTATTATCTCTCAAGCAGGAAACAGTGGAGAATTATCAAATAAAAACAAAAACACTGTTAAAAAAAAAGTGAATTTTTAAACCAGAAAAAATATTTTTGATTTTTCTCATCGTGAGTGAAAATTACCTCTAAAAAAAAAATACAATACAATTTTTCTTTTTGCATAATCAATTTTGTTCTACATTGTCATTTTGAATATTTGTTTTCTAAATTGTTAAAAGCAAGTCAGTATTACTGAAACGACGAATTTACAGACAAGTAACATAAATGAAATCGGTAATATTGATTATCGAAGAAAAGTTGCGATGTTTAAACCAACTCGTGAACATTCACACCAAAATAGAGACACAGCCGACCAAGTCGTATTAAAAAATGTAACATTCCCTGTATCCCAATTTTGTGGATTACAATATTCAAAGCAAAATGTGTGCTTTTAGCTTACTATTTAGTAGAAGTTTGTATAAAAGTTAAGCTAAAAAATCAAATAGTTTGGAGAAAAAATTGAATTTTACATACTGCAGCATGCTATTACATTAATTTTTACATGTCTTCTAAATCGGAAGTTAAAAAATAAAATCCACACTGTAAAACAGCGGATTGTGTTATTTCGATGTCGAGGTCAAGCATTCCCGATAACGACAAAAAATGTGCCGATGCGCTAAATGAAACTTCTAATTGTCGACAAATAATTTTTTACTTATTATGTGTAGGTACCCGCTTTAAATAAAAGCATAGTGCAGAGTTCAAAGAGGATTTCCATATGTTTCCACCGTAAATAAAAAATCGAAGGTTATTATTTGGTTGCTTGCAAAAATCGCGACATTAGTGGAAAATAAAGTAAAGCAGACTAATTAGTTGTATTTGACGCCGCGTGCCGGTGTGACCGACTTGCTTTATTGCACGCGTCTCGTCGCATCGCCGCGAAGGTGTCGATAAGAAAACTGCTGATTGATGAATTTTAATGTTTTTTTTTTTTTCTAAATGCACATGATAATTTACCTACATGGAATAACAAGTCGAAATATTGTATTGGCTAAGAATAATTAAATTTGATTTTACTATGGAAAAAATGACAACTGATTTAAAAAGTGTTTTTTTTTAATACAAATGGAAAATCATACATTTGTAATAAAGTATTTCTGAAGTGATATTTAACACATTCAACAGACATACTGCTCGAATGAGACGACAAGACCCACACATCATGATAATGTGACTTTATTTTTAATTTATTTCAGCTGAATTTTATTACGTTAAATAATTAAGGTGAAAAACGCTAGCTGAGCGTAATACCTTATTATGTAGTGTAAATAGAGTTTGTTTCTTTAACCGACCCATTGTAATAAGTTTTATGAGTAATAAAGTTTCAACTTACATGCAGTTGAACTATTTTTGGTGCATCTGTACGAAGATGTCCCAGCTCAAGATTCATAATTAAATAAAATAATTATTGAATTGCCAATGAAAAAATATTGGTATCTTTTATAAAGGAGTAATTTAAATACTCAAGAATTCAACAGGAAAAACAGTATAATTCAATGTTGGTAGGAGTATTAGCTCTCAAAGTAGTTGTTTCTGATTTTTCCCTTCTCAGTTGAGAAGTTTCTGATACAGAAAGGTCTGTACATGTTGAGAGATATTTGTTTTAGTGCCACACAGCAATACTATTTGCTGTTATCGATGTTAGGGCGGTGCATGAATTTTTCTTAAGGAACAAACCAAACATACTCGTTGAATGCGAAATTAGTAGCAGGCTGAATTGATTGTGTGTATGCTAAACCTTATACATACGTTTATTAAGTTTTGAAAATTGGGTCTTTGAAGCAAATCGATACTAGACTTCTTTAAACTCGGATATAAAAAGGTCCATATAAAGTAGCTAAATTTGTCAATATTTTCAGGCAACGGAGTATATATAGTCCTATTCCTGACAGCAACCGGTTATACGTTATCCTGGAAATTTGCGTCTTAGTTGCTTTAATCGTTTACCTTAATTTCGTTTATAGGATCGTCTCATTACGAAGTACAATAAGTTGTACAAATTTCTAGCAGACTGACTACGACTACTTTTTGAAACAAATATTACACTGCTGAATAATTCAGAGTTACAAGTTACAAGCCCGATAAAGTCGAAATGCTCATAATTAAGTTATAAAAATGATTTACTTTTATTTGCGTAAATGAAATATCCTACAATAGGATATATTTTTTTTTTGTGCACATGAATAAATGCGATATATAAGTACGTACCTAACCAATTGATCATGTAATTCTTTTATGCCGCAGGCAGATGGTGATCACTTTGTTATTTAAGTCATCGCGGTACGAACGTTCACAAAAACTGCGTATGGATAAATATCATTGTAATTTCATTTTGACATGCATATTTTTAGCATATGAGAATAATTATTAAGAAAAATTGCCATTGTTATTATAAAAGTTAAGAAGTGTACACTTGAGTTTTATATCGTGATTTTTCATTGTATGAGTAAATCGATTGATTGAAGACTTTATTAAACAAAACTGGGCTAAATACTTATTGAACATTGATAAATAAAGACTGTATTGCACGGTCAAAATGTCAACAGACTACTTATTACCTATGCTGATTTTTATACTATTTGGAAAATAGTAAGACTAATAACTAAATAGATACATGGTATATTTTGAATTATACCACACGAAATAAAGAGTTACAAAAATACATCAGCTCTTGGACTAAAGCAAAAGCGAACTCGCTGCTTATTTCTACTTCGTCCGGCTGATAATCCGAATGATGACAAACTTTAGCTTTGATTAAGTTTAGTAAGGCAAATTATTTTTAATATGCCAGAAATGATTTAAGTTAATCATTTAATACTTGCGTTTGCATACTAATAACATATTTTTATTTTTACAGAAATCAATGAGGGAAAAGCATTTGATTGAGGACATTACATCCAATTTTTGATAAAACAATCTTCTCCAAAAAGATTTGAAGTTAATTAGAAACGGTTAATGTTTCTGTATTTTTTTTTGAAACATGCAAATACGTTCTACTTTCCATAACATGAAAACTAGAGCGTCTTATACTTACGCAGTTCAAACTTTTTAGTTTCAGGACCGGATTCCTGATTATTTTTACATGTCAATTAACTTTATAAAGTAATACGCAAGACTGCATGCAAATTAGAATTTGAATATAAGTATATTAGGCCTTAATGAACGCATATGAACCTTTGTTTTTGTTTTCATTACATGTAAACAAACCACTTGAGGGAACCATAAGGAGTCAATGTACAGGGTGATTGATTGAATTTTGACCACCCCCTTAACTTCCATAATTTTGATTTTAGCAAAAAACGTTAAATATAAAACTAGAAGATATTTAGGTCTACTTTATTTTTAGATAAACAGTTATTATACAGGGTGTCCCAAATTTGAGTAACAAACCAAACTTATGTTTTTTTAAATAGAATGACCAACTTTTTTTCCGATATTTGAATTCTACGTCAAATTCTACGCCTAATTGATGTAAAATGTCTGTATCGATATTCAAATGTTTCCGCAGCAGCGTCCTTGATTGATTGAATTTTAACCACCCCCTTAACTTCCATATTTTTGATTTTAGTAAAAAAAACTAGTTGTAGCAACAGTTATAGATATTTGAGTATATTTTTACTCTTAGATAAACAGTTATTATACAGGCTGCCCCAAATTTGAGTAACTAAATTAACTCTTAATCACATAGTCGAGGAAACAGTGTTAAAGTACCAGATGCTGCGGAAACAGTTGGATATCGATACAGACATTTTACATCAATTTCTAAAATTTGACGTAGAATGGAAATATCGGATAAAAAATTGGTCATTGTGTTTAAAAAAACATAAATTTGGTTCGTTACTAAAATTTGGGACACCCTGTATAATAACTGTTTATCTAAGAATAAAGTAGACCTCTTCTTCTAGTTTTGTATTTAACGTTTTTTGCTAAAATCAAAATTAAAGAAGTTAAGGGGGTGGTCAAAATTCAACTAATCAAGGACGCTGCTGCGGAAACAGTTGAATATCGATACAGACATTTTACATCAATTAGGCCTAGAATTTGACGTAGAATTCAAATATCGGATACAAAGTTGGTCATCGTATTTAAAAAAACATAAGTTTGGTTTATTACTCAAATTTGGGACACCCTGTACAATAACTGTTTATCTAAAAATAAAGTAGACCTAAATATCTACTGGTTTTGTATTTAACGTTTTTTGCTAAAATCAAAATTAAGAAAGTTAAGGGGGTGGTCAAAATTCAATCAATCACCCTGTACTAAGTGACGCTGTGCAAAGCCAGTATTGGAAGACCAATAAAGACGATACTTAACCTTATCACCAACGTCAACCACGTGATGTTAATGGAACCTAAGCAGGAAGGCCTATGAGAAGGACATTGCTAGACTTCAGCTACTGTACTAATTGGTGACCAGTGAGGGACAATGGGTTAAGTCATGGACAGGACAATTTGTGATTTAGACAAAACATTTTCGTGCAGACTGTGGCGCAATACAAATAGCAAAATCAAAACTGCGTATATTGAAGTATATGGTGCGTAGTTAAGCGCTCCCCAAGATTTCAAATGTGTTATGTTAGTTTAAGGATTGCTTTAGGTTAGGATTTATATCATTTTTGGGATGCGAAGAAGAGATGACGGAAAATGGAGAAAGTAAGCTTTATAGAAAAATATATGATAAAAAGTAAAATTAAAATGAAATTTTCGCTTACTCCATTTTTCTGATAATATTATAAAAGGATGAATTTTATATAAGGTTAGCGATAACTTAGATTAGTAATTAGAATTGTCATTTGAAGGAGTTACCTCTCTTAGTTTAAACTGGAGGGCCAGTTTCATGGAGGAGGGGCAAATGTCACGAAGGATATAAATCTCATTTATTTTACTTTAACAGAAACATTAAAAAATGTGGAATTTATATTACTTGAGCGGAAGCATAAAAATTGTGGAATGCGGTCAGAGTGCAACTGCACTTATGATGCAATTGCTGAGTTGCGAAACATGTGGAATATTTCCAAGTACCGAGGGTCGAAAGGTCGTCACGAGTTGTCGGCTAGAGGAGACCAGGTCTGGGAGTTTTTGATTGGTGAAACCAGTGTTTGGAATGCTATAAAAAGGAAGTTGTACCCTAGAGAGGGGTTCATTCCAGTCAGTCCAGTTTTGCTGTGCACCACGTCGGAGAAGGCCGTACCTAGCCAGAAGACTCCGCTCACGCCACAGAATGTAGTTGTCCTGAATTCTGCAACCCGCACCGGGTTTACAAATTAATTAACTAGTAAACCATATCTTAAACTATAATAAATCGCGAGTGCCAAACCCTCCAGGAAGCTGCCCTCGTAATTGTTTAACTAATGTAAGTATATATTTATTATTGTAATATTTTGTGCATGTAAAAGGTATTGTTTAAAGTGCTACTTTTGGGAATTATGTTTGAAGGTTGCATTCCGATTCACTAAGTTGATAAACCAACCATTTTGTCAATTAGTTTTAATGGCCATTTAGTTATTAAATTATATTTTTCTACCAAGTGGTTTGATTCTACCTCTGAAACAAGATCTCGGTAAAAGCATTTATTAAAATAATAAACGCACGTCTCGTTTAACTTGTTGGGCCAAAAGGGCTTTACAATTTAAACGTGACATTTGGTGGAGGCGCCGGGTATACGTTATCGACTTAGCATTTTCTGGCGGCTGGCTTGGTCACTTTCGTGTTGGAACAATTCTGGAGAATGGACTACTTAACTTGATCTTCTTTTCTCGAGGAGAGTCGACATCTCGACTTCTTGGTTCAGCTGGTCGCACTACTGTCGATTGGTTCACACTCCCCCAATAGCGCTGAAATCGGCGTATTTTATACCCGATTGATCGGCTGACGTAGTTTGTTATTGTTCGTCGCCTGTTTTTCATATTTCTGTAAAGCAGGTGGTGGTGACTCATCATCGATACGATGCACTAGGTGCATCCTGATGCGACCTTGTCTCGTGCGCTTAATATTTCGCAATCCTCGAATATTCTTATGTTTTTAAGTCAATAAGTCCATCTTTTGAATTAATGGATTTTCCATTCGTGACAATATAGGTATTCAAATAAATAAATATGATATCAATAGTATATACATATTGTAATATAGTACACAAATAGTATTTTACCTTTGTTGAATGGTGTTTAGCTGTTCTACTTTCTGAGGAAATCGGACGCATTAATTAAAAAGATTAGGATTGTTTAATGCTTCAGTCACCTCAGTAATTATTCCACTGACTGCACTCTGACTGATTCCAGAGTACATATGGGAACCAACTGTTAGTTGGTAACTACCACTAGGATAAAAATGTAGAGTTACAAGAACCTGTTTTAAAGAAAGTAAATTCTATAAGAAATTGGATAATCAGAACCTTTACAAACAGTACCTTTGTATCTACATTTATTGAATACTCTCTTTGTGGAGCTCTTAAATATGGTGTGATCAAATTAATCAGGTTTCTAGCTTCTTCCTGATTAAAACGATATGTTTTTTTACATTTGTCTTCACTTAAAACTTCAAACGGGGTTTTGAATTTCTAAATTTGGATTTACATGGCCCAGATTCTGAACCTGTGCTTCAGCATTCTCAATGTTATCTACTATTTGATTAGCTAATCCAATCATTATGGGATCTAAGAAATTGTTGAAATCCATAATTTAAATACAACCAAATTAGGAAAAACAAATTTTGAAGTAAAGATTTAAAGAATTTTTTTTAAAGAAACTGAGAAAAGCAAACTACACAACACAAATAACTAACAATCCAAAGCACTCAAAGACTCAAGGTAAGCATGTCTTGGGGCTTTTGATAACTTATTAGCGATTAAACGACTTAATAATAATAAACAGAAATAAGTGCATTGCTTTCAATTTTTAAATATGTTCACAGCAGATGCGTGTAAATAGCATGTTTATAATACTGTAACTGAGTGTAACCCATACAATTCTAAAAATCAAACTAATAATTGTCGATATAACGGACAATCCGGCAACGCGGAAAAATTTCACCAGTTCTTCTATAAAATACGAAACTCTAGATGTGAGTGAAAAACCGCCATGTTCTTTCACTTCGAATGCTCACTTTCACGCCCCCCCGATAAAATAGCCGTCCAGAGAGACATAATAAAAAGTACATTGCTTCTCCTCAGCAAATACTTAATCAACTGATTATAAAGCTATATATAAGTTATTAAACCAACAGACCTTTCGTCGGGAAGATTACGTGGTGTTGGTTTATATTTCGGAAACCCGGAATTTTGTGTCTTCGAGTTGCAGAACCTAGCAAAAAAAAGGAAAGAAAGGGAAGTCAATAGTGAGTGATAAGTGACTCTGTTTTTTACGATTTGATTTCTGTGACCTACATTTAAATATTTACTGTCAAGTGACAAACAGTAAAAATTGTTCTAATTTTAGGACAAACCCTTGTCATTAAACATAATTTAGATTGGATAAATGAGTGTGTGAATGTGAGTTAAGTTAGATAAGGAATTTGTATCATAAGTTTACACTTGGTGTAAGTCGTGTTGATTTAGGTATAAGGTTTGTTTATTAAATTATTTTATGACAAAAAACGTGGTATTATTTGCCATTAGGAAGATGCAAGTGGCTGATCTGGGATATACAGAATGACTCTGAAATATTTCACGAGTTTAAAACGCCTTGTCGTTTTTAGTGTCAATAGACTTGCGCACTCGCTTCTGTGTGGTGTACAAAATAACCCTACACCGTACACAAAGTGAACGTTATTTCAAAAAGTTCATATAAGAATTTTTTAACTTTACAATAACAAATTTAACACTGCATTTGATTTAAATTTGAAAATAGTTACTTATGACCACGCCGTTCAGACCGATTCTTATAATTGCGGTTCTCTATTTCTTTAAACAATTTCCGCTAAGAAAAGCGTTAACACTCGAAACAAATATTAATGATTTTCGAGATGACATCAAATACATGTTCCTGTCTGAATCAGAAAATGTGCAACATATCTGTCCTGTGACAGACATTACTGCTTCTTTATAGTTTCGTGCCATCTCTCTCTCTCTCTCTCTCTTTCTAGTCAATCCAATAACATATTGTTACGGTCTGGGCCTACTATGCTCGATACTTCTTAACGAGCGCTCGCTTCGGGATGAAACTGATGCGCCGCAATATCTGGCCGGGCGCGTATTAAAGTAGGCCACAGTTAGGAAGAGCTACCTGGAAAATTCTTGAATGGTCAAGGCAACCCGCGAAGCGTTTCGCGGTCATTCTAGAACGTGGTTTGCGAATATAAAAGACGCGGTGTCAACCGCAGTAGTAGTGAATTTGAGAACGCGGTAAAGTTTAAATAGTGAAATAGTTGTGGAATTGTAGTAGTGTTTTTAATAGCTGAGTTAATTATTGTACGGAGTGTTTTGAAGTATTAATAAAGTTATTAATTGTTGAGTTAAATTGACTTTGTGTGAACCCACGGGAAAATCGTAACAATTGGTGTCAGAAGTGCGATCAGACTTTAGTGCGACGTGAATTTGAACTAAACTTCGGGTTAAAGACTTGTGTTCAGAACCGGACTAGAGATTTTCGGAACAGTGGTGTGTTAAATTTATTTTATGCCAATAACAAGACGTCAAAGTGCAAACATGGAGGCCCAACTTGCAGCTATTATGGCAATGCTTGGAAAACAAGAAGAGATTCGACAGCAAGACAAAGAAGAACAAGAAAGGATTCGACAACAAACAGAAAAGATTCGACAACAAGACAAAGAAGAACAAGAAAGGATTCGACAACAAACAGAAAAGATTCGCCAACAAGACAAAGAAGAACAAGAAAGGATTCGACAACAAACAGAAAAGATTCGACAACAAGAGAAGGAAGAACAAGAAAGGATTCGACAACAAGAGAAGGAAGAACAAGAAATGATTCGACAACAAGAGAAGGAAGAAAAAGAAAGAATGAGACAACAAGATATGGAAATGCGTCAAGAAGATAGAGAGCGGCAAGAAAAACGTAACGAAGAAATATTGAACGTTCTAGCGGGGACCAAAACAGAAATCCAAGAGTATGTAACCCATAGTCTTAAAAAGATGGAGTGTGATGTTGAGGAAAAATTAAAGGATGTTCGGGAAGACATTAATGATGTTCGGGACGACATTAATAAAATTCAGAATGATGTTGAGATAAAGCTACGCGACTTAGAGCAGAAAATTCACAGCAGAGGACCCAGCTCTACAGTAATCACCGGAAACGGGCTCAACAAAATCAAGCCTCCCACATACGATGGTCAAACTTCATGGGCAACGTACCAACTCCAATTTGAGGCCGCTGCAAATGCAAATCGATGGAGTAACGAGGAAATGGCTGTAGCACTGGTGGTGGCATTACGAGGACCTGCATTGGAGCTGTTACAGACTCTGCCTATCGCCCAACAAAGCAACTATGACGCATTAGTAGCTGCATTAGAACGACGTTATGGGGATCAGCATAGGAAAGGAGTGTACCAAACACAATTAAAGGCAAGACTGCAGAAAACTGGTGAAAATTTACAAGAGTTTGAGGCCGAAATTCGTCGCCTTGTGCATCTGGCTTACCCAGCCGTCCCGGATGAAAGCCAAGAAGAACTTGTGGCACAGTATTTTGTAGATGGGATTCGAGATCCGGAGGTAAAGAAAATGCTGAAGATGTTCAAAGGGAGCAACAGCAGCGAATTACTGATTCGAGCGCTGGAAGTTGAAGCTGCGTGCAACGACTTAAAGCCAAAAATCAGGGCCGTGACTATCCAAGAGGAGAGATAACCGCCAGCCGATCATGTTGCTACATCAATAGATAAAATTGAATCAATGGTCGGCCAAATAGTGCAACAAGTGGCAGCATTAGGAAATGGTCTTTCCACACAGTTAGAACGATCACGCCCGATCACGAGAGTGGAGTGTTATCGATGCGGACGTACGGGACACATGAAACGAGATTGTCGAGTAAGGATACCGTCCCGCTCTCCAACGAGGGACGTACAACCATCCAGAAGGGACCAGGAAAACTCCCACTAGTCAACATTACGGGGCGAATGTTGACTAGCGAAAACAAAGCCCCCAGAATTATCTCCATCAGAAGCCTGGGTAGATCAATGGGAAGCCTGAACGTAGATGGAAAGGTGGATGCGATGAACGTTACTTTTACTTTGGATACCGGTGCGGCAGTATCTTTGATCCGGTCAAACCTTGTGGATAAAAGTCAAATTAAGCCTTTACGAAGAAGTATTCTCCTGCGCACTGTGACTGGAGAATCGGCTAAAGTTTTAGGAGAAATAACAGTCAAGATTTGCCTTGGAAGGATTACGTTTTACCACACTGTGTTAGTAGCGGATATTGAAGATGAATTTATTCTGGGAATGGACCTGATTCGTCAACATGGATTTTCTTTTGATCCCGAACAAAATATCCTAAGGTTTGGAAGTAAAGAGTTCATCCTGTCAACCAGTCACCGCTGTGAGTCACCCATTAATGTTTTGGCATCTCAGACAGTAAAAATAAGCGGCAATTCCGAGCAAATAATTATTGGACAATTGGAGCAGAATTCTGGGAGCTGTGTTGGACTTGTACGAAACCCGGACCGACCAGGAAGATGCCTCATTGGGAAATCACTTGTAAATGGAGGAAGTGAAGTCCCAATAAGAGTTGCAAACATTTTTTCAGACGACGTAAAAATCAACAAAGGCGAAATTATTGCGGTATTCGAGCCTGTAGTCAAAATAACCAATTGCGATGGGTTACCAGAACAGGAGGAGCAGTTGGGAAAAAACAAGCTCTTAAATGAACTTGAAAAGACCTGGAAACATCTGTCAACACCACAACTGAAGAAGGCTCGGAAACTGATTTTGGATCATGGTAGTATATTTGGAACACCGAACAATATGGGAAAAACTACCATTGTAAAACACCGAATTAACACCGGCAATGCACAACCGATTCGACAACCACCTAGGAGACTACCAATAGCCAAACAACAGGAAGTGCAGGAATTAGTGGACAGGATGCTTGACGACGGAGTTATAGAAGAATCCTGCAGCCCTTGGTCATCACCTGTTGTTCTGGTCACTAAGAAAGATGGATCAAGCAGATTTTGTGTAGATTACCGAAAACTGAATGACGTGACCAAAAAGGACAGCTATCCACTTCCCCGTATCGACGACACACTGACGACTTTGGCAGGATCCTGTTGGTTTTCTACTTTAGATTTGAAGAGTGGGTACTGGCAAGTTGGCATTGAGGAGCAAGATAAGGAGAAGACTGCTTTTTCTGCTGGAAATGGGCTGTACCAATTCAATGTGATGCCCTTCGGACTTTGTAATGCTCCTGCTACGTTTGAAAGACTAATGGAAATTGTGCTTCGTGGCCTTAACTGGAAGACTTGCTTGGTTTATCTGGACGATATCATGGTGATGGGAAAAACTTTTGAAGAACATCTGGACAACTTGCAAGAAGTATTTGCTAGAATAGGTGGTGCACATCTTCGATTGAACGCCAAAAAGTGTTGGTTCTTCCAAAAGCAAGTCGAATTCCTTGGGCATGTGGTGACGGTCGACGGAATCCAGACGGACGACAAGAAGATCCAAGCAATTAGAGAATGGCCAGTACCAAAGGATAAACACGAACTCAGAAGCTTTCTAGGACTTGCCACCTACTACAGACGGTTTGTGGAAGGATTTGCCAACATCGCAGCTCCGCTACATCAACTTACTGAGGACAAAACACCCTACTGTTGGAATACCCAATGTGATCAGGCGTTCAGAAGATTAAAGGCATCACTTTGCTCCAGTCCCATCCTCAGTTATCCACAACCAAAAGGAAAGTTCATTTTAGACACAGATGCCAGTAATTCTGGTATTGGAGCTGTATTGTCTCAAGTCCAAAACGGAGAAGAACATGTCATAGAATACTTCAGTAGGAAACTTACCAAAGCAGAACGGAACTACTGTGTAACGAGAAAAGAGCTACTGGCAATAGTAAAATCAGTCGATCACTTTCACAAGTACTTGTACGGACAGGAATTTTTGATAAGGACTGACCATGCGGCACTCAAGTGGCTCCTCGGAATGAAACAACCGGAAGGACAAGTAGCAAGATGGCTTGAAAAACTCCAGCAGTATAATTTCAACATCAAGCATCGACCCGGAAAGCTGCATAATAACGCAGATGCTCTATCAAGAAGACCTTGCGCCGAAGAATGCAAACATTGCCAGAAAGCGGAACAACGTGAAGGCGTTATGTCCATCAGAATGGTTCAGCTGAAGACCGATGACGAATGGAGTACCGATGAGATTAGGAAGGATCAACTAGAAGACAGCGACATAGGCCCATTGTTGTTGAGAAAGGAACAAAGCGAGCCAAGACCAACATGGCAAGAAATCTCTAGCAAAGGCCTGACGTTCAAAGCACTTTGGGCTCAGTGGGACTCGCTTGTGGTTGAAGGCGGCTTGCTAAAAAGAGCTTGGGAGAGTGCCGATGGAAAAGAGATAAGGAAGCAGCTGGTAGTTCCCAGAGGAAGGGTCGACCACGTACTGGAGGAAATGCACAATGGAAAGACTGGTGCTCATTTGGGAGTAAATAAGACTTTGGACAAAATCCGGCAACGCTTTTACTGGGTGAACTACTGCCAAGACGTGAAATCATGGTGTCGACAATGTTCCATTTGTGCAGCTAGCCACGGACCACAGACGAGATCCCGGGAGCCTATGAAGCAGTACAACGTAGGATTGCCGTTCGAACGTTTACCCATAGACGTTGCTGGGCCTTTTCCTGAGACCAACAGAGGCAACAAGTACATTCTTGTTGCCATGGATTACTTTAGCAAATGGCCTGAGGTGTTTGCGAATCCAAATCAAGAAGCCAGCACAGTCGCTGATATTCTCGTCGAAAATGTCTTCAGTAGATTTGGTGTGCCGTTGGAGTTCCACTCTGATCAGGGACGAAACTTTGAGTCCAAGCTCTTTCAGAGGCTCTGTGACCTGCTAGGCATTAGGAAGACCCGAACAACGCCGCTTCATCCTCAGTCGGATGGCATGGTCGAGAGATTTAATAAGACCATAGAGCAACATCTCTCAAAGGTTGTTGATCAGCATCAGAAAGATTGGGACCAGCATATTCCGCTCTTCTTGATGGCTTATAGAGCAGCAGTCCACAACTCAACGGGACAGTCACCATCTAAAGTTCTGTTTGGTCGAGAACTGCGACTTCCATGTGATGTGGTGTTCGGATCTCCAACAGGCCAAAGCACGAACATTGAGAACTACGTTGACGAGTTGCAAGACAGATTACTGAACATCCATGATCTGGTCAGGGAAAGTTTGAATCTAGCTAGCGATAAGATGAAAGCTCGTTATGATCTGAGGGCCAATTCGGGAGGGTTCCAGAAGGATGATAAAGTTTGGTTGTTTAACCCTCAGAGGAAGAAAGGCAAATCACCGAAATTAACACCTGTTTGGGAGGGACCTTACAATGTGGTAAAAAGGTTAAACGACGTCGTGTACAGAGTCCAACGCAGCCCCAAAGGCAAGATGAAAATTGTCCATCTGGACAGACTCAAGAAATACCAGGGATTAGATGAAGCGGATCGGGACGATCAGCTTTAAGAGGGGGGCAGTGTTACGGTCTGGGCCTACTATGCTCGATACTTCTTAACGAGCGCTCGCCTCGGGATGAAACCGATGCGCCGCAATATCTGGCCGGGCGCGTATTAAAGTAGGCCACAGTTAGGAAGCGCCGCACCTGGAAAATTCTTGAATGATCAAGGCAACCCGCGAAGCGTTTCGCGGTCATTCTAGAACGTGGTTTGCGAATATAAAAGACGCGGTCTCGACCGCAGTAGTAGTGAATTTGGGAACGCGGTTAAGTTTAAATAGTGGAATAATTGTGGAATTGTAGTAGTGTTTTTAGTAGCTGTGTTAATTATTGTACGGAGTGTTTTGAAGTGTTAATAAATTTATTAATTGTTAAGTTAAACTGACTTTGTGTGAACCCACGGGAAAATCGTAACAATACTTTGAAGCCGGATTTGTAACTGACTGCAAAGTGGTAAAAGTGAATGATCATTTCATTCTCAAAGGGAAGGTAATTTAGTCATAATTTCATAATATTTCTAGGTTAAACACTCCCAAAAAATGAACTTACCTCCTCTACAGGCATGGATTATATGTCAACAGGATGGTAGTGTTGTAACATCACATTGTATGTGTATGGCAGGGATTAGTAAAGTTTGCAGCCATGTAGGAGCATTCTTGTATGCTGCAGAATATATTTCGACTGCTAAAGCAAATACTTCATGCACAGACGTAAGGGCTATGTGGAATGTTCCTTCAGTCAGTCAGACAAAAGTAGAATATATGCCAGTCAGCAGTATCAACTATGGGCCGACATTTACTTATTCAGACTCCCAAAGCATTCCAGCCTTATCTGCTGAAGAATTAAATAATATGCTCTTCTCAATCAATAAGGATGTCTGCTCATCTGCTTTAATGAGAGTCACAGAATCTTTTGCCAGCCAAATTGCTATGGAAATGGAATGCAACACAAATTTGAATGTTGTGAACCCCTATAAAGGACTTTATGAAGATGAGTTGTTTTCATATTCCCTAGAGGACCTGATCACCTTAGGTATCTCATTAAACATACAGGTCAGTGGGGATGATTGCAGAAAAATTCAAGAAATCACTATTGAGCAATCAGCTTCCCAGATGTGGTTTGAACAAAGAATAGGGCGTATAACAGCCTCACATTTTAAGGGAACAACTATCCCCAAAAACCCCTAAAAACCTGTGGCTTTGCTCAAACTGCAGGTGATAGGGGTGATATCAACATTAAAAAACTCTGTTTGATAATTAAAATAATTATTTGTTAAAATGTTAGTTATGTAATTACTTACTTACTCTTCATTTCATTTTCAGTCCTGTAAATATAATATAATATGTTTTTTTGATGTTATAATATTTTTTCAACATTGAATAAACTTTAGTTATAAATAAGTTTGTATTATATTACTGTTTATAGTTTTGCCGTTTTCGGGTTTGGCTTTGAATTCGTTTATTTTTTATTGCTGCATACATAAAATGCTAATAGTTGTAAATATGAATTTAAAAAAATTCTTTGTATGGTGTTGCAATAATACTTCTCAAGTTTCGCCATCCAAAATATTTCTACCTGTGCCGAAAAATCTGCGAATTAGAAAAACATGGTGCACTTTGGCAAGACGTAAACTTGCAAAAACTTCCTTGTACTGTTGTGAAGATCATTTTATTGTAAGTAGTATATGATTGCTCAAGAGTAGAAGGTACATTTAAACACTTGAAAAGATTGAAAGAAAAAGTTCACAAAATAAAAGCAATAATATTCAATATCAATATTATTGAGGTATACTGGTTATGATGTTATTATACCAGGTGTCCAAGAGCACCCTGGACATAGGAGATTAACATGGGAAAACGGTTTTGATTTTTTTGCGCCTGTACGGTTGAAATGAGAAAATTTAAACTTTTGGCCTGCACTGTATAGGCGGTTGTCGGGCAACGGGTAAACAGGTCATTGTTGCTGGTACGGTTGCTCGACAACCGCTTATACAGTGCAGGTAAAAAGTTTAAATTTTCTCATTTTTGTTCGTGTTTTACGACGAAAGGGCTCAAGTTAGAGATCTGAAAAAAATACAGAAAACTAGCCCCTGATAGGTACTACAACTTTCATTAATACGATTTTTCAATCAAATCAGCCGTACAGGCGCAAAAAAATCAAAACCGTTTTCCCATGTTAATCTCCTATGTCCAGGGTGCTCTTGGACACCTGGTATAGGTATATAGTGGTGGTTCAGCACCTCAATCAGTGACCAATTGGAAAAATGTGAAATGGACAATACGAAAGATGAAAATTCATCAGATACTTTAAGTGGAGTTGGCAGGTAAGTTTTTGTATTAAACATTGTTGCAAAAGGAACTGGCACTGACTTAATTTAAAAATTCGGTATTGTTTTGTTCAATATTTGTTACTTGGATATTTTTTTTATTTATATATTTTTTCATCTTTGTTTACTGAAGATTAAAATAATAATTTTCAATATATACACTTTTAGCCTTCCAGAAGACATACACCATGAGTCTACTACAAATACTGGGGATGCAAATATTGTGTTGTCTACCCAGTTTGAAATGGAAACTGAATGGTATAGAATATAAATTTTTAAACTTTTAAAGCAGTGTATTTATTTTATATTTTTTTAGTCACAATTACATAGTGTTCACAGAACCTCAACCTGAAGTATCAGAAGTATTATGCTCATCTTCTACAAGCACAGCACCAAGTACTGCAGAACAATTGTTAGCAGAATTAAATCATAAACGTTCTGGTAGCCCTCCTGATACTTCAGAATTCCATGGATCACTGAAGTTGCTACAGGGTCCAACAAAAAGGTACTTTACTAAATACTACAAGATTTAGTACTAAAAAAATCATCATATTACATTACAATTACAAACTTTATTTTGTTCAACTTTTTAGGAACAAATTTTCAAATAATTTTTTTATTAACCTTAAGGAAAAGAAAGAACTACGTAGGAGATTTGTCAAGTGATGATTTTTCAACACCAAGAAAGAGAAAAAGAAATTTAGCTACGAAGCTTCAATAAGAAAAAACAATCATACCATAAAGACTTTACAAAGCAATGTTAGATATTTGAAGAGCAAAGTTAAAGACTTGAAGAGTCTGCTTGATTATTTCAAGAAGAAGGCTTTTCAACCGACCATTCTGTATCTATTGTCAAGGTATTTTTACGTTAAATTACATTTTCTTAAATCATTTTAAACAATCATCAATTCAATCAAATCAAATCAATTCTTAAAACATTTTTGTTTTTAGGCATCACTTGAAGGTCCTGCCGCAATTATGTTTGAACGCATAATAAAGGGTTCTACTACACACCACTTTGAACCAGAATTAAGAGCTTTTGCGCTAAGCTTGGCCTTCTTTTCTCCCAGAGCCTATAAACTTGTTAGGAAGACATTTAAAAACTCTTTGCCACACCTTAGAACGATCTCTAGGTGGTACACGTCAATTGATGGAAGTCCCGGGTTCACTAAAGAATCATTAGACGCTTTAAAACAGCGATTATTTTTGACTGATGGACCATTACTGTGTAATTTAGTAATGGACGAAATGGCCAACAGGAAAAGAATAGAGTGAGACGGAAGCCGCTTTACCGGTTTTATTGATGTGGGGGCACATCGCGACTCAGAGGATTTGCCTGAAGCAAAGAATGCTGTAGTTTTTATGTTGGTTTGCCTCAACCAGAGGTGAAAGATTCCGGTGGGATATTTTTCAACCAGCGGTCTTACACCTTGAGTTGTAAAAAAAGTGTTTACTCTTTGTTCAAGAGAGTGGTGTTACAGTGACTTCACTGACATTTCACGGAGCTGTGTCAAATATTAGTGCTGTCCAACATCTTGGTGCACGACTATTTGACGCTACTAACTTACACACATGTTTTAAACATCCCGTGACAGGAAAACACAGGCCCTTCACACCCGTGTTAGTAGTTACGGTGCACACCCAGTAACCAGCACAGTCAGCAAGGTTAGCATAATGAGGTCGCTGACGAATATAAAAGATGCACCGTAGCTCGACTAAATGACCGAACTCTGGGGTCTCCCCTGACTGATCTCTGGGTTAGTCTGGGTACGCCTATTGTGCAACGCAACGTGGAGCAGTAGGTGACCAAGTGCCACACCCTAGATCAGCCCTAGCAAAGAAATAGTGTGGGCGAGCAGCATAAGTTGCCGTACCTACTTACCTCCCTTTCTTAGGTACTTAACGACTTTACCGGCCCGGTGAATGCCCTCGGACACAAGTCTAGGGTTCATTCATCCCCGATAAAGCGTCGCCCCCCGTGTTCCTCCCGTCAAACCCGGACCACATCATGCTCCCCGCCATCTTGGCAATCTGGGGGTAAGGTTATTGTCTAGCTATTAAATTATTACGTTCAAATAAAAGTGGGTTACCTGTGGAAACCTGAGTATTCTTCCTTCTGAGCTACCCCTTAACGTGACAATATGCTGAAGTTAGTAAGGACGTGTTTTGGTGCGATTAAAATTTTGGAGAATTCTCAAAACGATTTTGTTAAGTGGGAATTTATTTCTAGTTTAGTAGAAATACAAAATATTGAAGGGCTGCATGCAGCTACACGGGTTCGAAACAGGCATCTGCAATGGCCGCGCGAAGTAATGAAAGTCCGATTAGCTGCTCAAACAATGAGTAAAAGTATTTCTGATGCCCTGATATTTTTGGAGAAGGATTTATGTCACCCGAATTTTTCTAAATCTTCAGCAACTGCCGAGTTTTTATTAAATTTTAACAATCTGTTTGATATTTTTAATTCAAAAGGTAAGTGGGCCAAATACAAATATAAGCGTTCTTTGTCTCCTGGCAATGTAGATGAGATTTTTTCATATTTTGAAGAAATGAAGCATTATATTCTTGGCCTTAAATTAGAGGGTCGCCCAGTTACAGAGTGCAGAAGAAAAACTGGGTTTATAGGGTTTTGAATCGCAATAGAGTCGATTAAGGCTTTATATAAATAATATGTTGAAGAAACAAAATTATTAAAGTATATTGCCACATATAGATTGTCCCAAGTTCACTTAGAGTTGTTCTTTGGGGCAATCAGGAGCAAAGGGGATTTAACAACAACCCAACAGCCCGTCAATTTCAGGCTGCCTACAAGCACCTTTTGGTACAAGTTTAAATTGTAGGTTCCAAAGCGGGAAACATTGCCGACTTTGGTACCATAAATATTTTGAACTGTACTAGTATTACAAGGTCGGATGAGAGGGATGATCTTGAAAAAAATGATAAATTTCTTGAAATGGAAAATAAAATTAGTCATGATATAAAAGAATATTCATTTTTATCTTCGGACTCTTGGAACTTGACGTTGTATGCAGAGGATATTGTTGGGTATATTACAGCATTTATAGTACGAAAATTAAGGAATTGTTTAAATTGCGCAAAATGTTTATCTTTGCTAGAAAGCGAATCGGTGATGAGCTCTTTGCAGCAAAGAAAGACCTTTGGTAGGTTAGTGAGGGCATCCAAGCTAGTTATTGAAATATGTAAAGGCGCAGAAAAATTTTTTAGATTCTATATTAAAACTCAAAATATTTTTAACCAAAATAGAAATCTGTTAGAAATATTAATAGTAAATACTATGAACCACTGTATATGATTATTTTCAAGATCATTTATATGATGATGATGTGTTAAATGAGCATGCTGTGTTGTTAGTTAAATTAGTTCTGAAACATTTTGTTAAACTTCGACTACACTATGAAAGCAACAAGCTTCTAGAAAAGTCGAAACCCCGTATCAAGAGTATAAGTAATAAAGTAACTTTATTTGAAATGAATAAAAAACAGAAGTGCAGTTGTACTTAGTAATTACCAACTTGTTTACCACATTGTAAGGTCCCTCCCAAACCGGTGTTAATTTCGGTGATTTGCCTTTCTTCCTCTGAGGGTTAAACAACCAAACTTTATCGTCCTTCTGGAACCCTCCCGAATTGGCCATAAGATCATAACGAGCTTTCATCTTGTCGCTAGCTAGATTCAAACTTTCCCTGACAAGATCATGGATGTTCAGTAATCTTTCTTGCAACTCGTTAAAGGCATAGGAATGATAATGTCAGACCAGGACTACCAATACTAGGACCAAGAAGTCAACCCAGACCGATTTCTTTTGGTCAACCTAGCCAAGATAGGAATTGTGAGTACTCCATTGGCCAGATCAGTAATCCAGTGAGGTTAGGAGATGCTGCCCTTTTGACCCAGCAAGTTAAACGAGACATGCGTTTATTACTTTAATAAACGCCTTTACCGAGATCTTGTTTCAGAGGTAGAATCAAACCACTTGCTAGAAAAATATAATTTAATAACTAAATAACAGTTAAAACTAATTGACAAAATGGTTGGTTTATGAACTTAGTGAATCGGAATAAAACCTTCAAACATAATTCCCGAAAGGAAACACTCTAAACAATACCTTTTACATGCACAAAATATTACAATAATAAATCCATACTTACATTTGTTAAACAATGATGAGGGCAGCTTTCTGGAGGCTTTGGCACTCGCGATTTATTATAATTTAGAAAATGGTTTACTATTTAATTAATTTACGAACCCGGTGCGGGTTGCAGAATTCGGGACGACTACATTTTGTGGTGCGAGCCGAGTCTTCTGGCTGGGCTCTACCGTCTGAGGCAGAGTCTTCGACTGTCTCTGATCGTCTCTCGTTCATAACACATGTCGAGCTTAATTTATACCCGATTGACTGGCTGACGTAGTTTGTTATTCCTTGTCGCCTGCATCGCAACAGTAGCGGGGATTTGTCATCGCTAAAAATAGAGATGATGCACTATGGGCATTCTGACTGTAACTTTGCCTCACGCATTTTATTATTTTGCCATCTCCGAATATCTGATTTAATTTAATGAATTTATACTTTTTGAATAATAAGTCCATCTTTTAAATAAATGGATTTTCCATTCGTGACAATATTTTGGAACCAATAAGTGACAATGAAAGATTTGTTTGCACGAATCAGAGAAAAATATTGAACTTTTAGGCTCATTTCAATGTAAGGTTCATATTCAAACTTTGAATTTATGTGTACAGCTTTATGTAATTCCTGATTATGCTATGAATCATTCTTGTCTAATAGGCAGAGATGTATTATGTCACGACAATGTCAAGTTTACTGTTGAGGGAAGCAATGTTTGTATTCAGCAAGTTAATGATAATAATTTAGAATGTGATTTAGATTTAGAGATTGACTAATTTGATAAACAAATTATGATGATAGATGTGATTGATACTAATGATAATTTTCCAGATTTGAATGTCTACGAAGGGCTAAATCCAATGGACAGATCTAAATTTGAATCAGATTTTCAAATCACAATCCATTTCCACACAAAGAGAGACAGGAGGTAGGTGAAATAATACAAGATTTATGTTAGAGGAAAATTATCCGAAAGAGCAATTCACAGTACAGTTCTCCTATAGTTCTTGTTAAGAATAAGTCTGGAAAGACTAGAATGTGTGTTGATTTCAGAGATTTAAATAAGATTAACCGTCGAGACAATTTTCCACTCCCGTTGATTGATGACCAAATTGAATTGTTGCGAGATAAAAAGTTTTTTACTAAGCTAAACACCACACGTCCACAAGTGCAAGAAAAAGGCAACTACACGTGGTGTTCCCAGGCGGTCACCCATCCAAGTACTAACCACGCCCTACGCTACTTGACTGCGGTGATCGGACGGGAACCGGTATATCCAGCGTGGTATGGCAGTTGCCTATAAAATTATCAATAACCGAGTAATAAAAACCACCAAAAGTGTAGGAGAAATGCAAATGTCATTTTCATGGTTGTAATGAATGGCTAAATTATCTCAGAGCTGTAGCTAGTTCCTAAAAAGATGATATAACCGACTTCAAAGAAAAAAGCATAAATTTCATATAATTTTCGGCCACAGTTGCCTATAAAGTTATCAATAACCGAGTAATAAAAACTGTTAAATACGCCGTTAAACGCCGATGACCGGAAAATTAATAGAAGTTTATTGAAAAATAATGCAACCGGGAAAAAACAGCTAATCAGTTCAACATCGACATACATAACCTCCATTACCGGTACTAATCTAGTAACCAACCAACAAAAAACAAAAGTTACTATATATCAAGACTAACAACCCACTAAACATAAATGCACAGCTGACTGCGTGTTTTGTGGGTTGTCTATTGGAACATAAATATTCAAATATTATCTCAACACTCCCACTTATTTGAATATTTACAGACATCACATTTATATTTAAGAACTACTATTAACAAGTAACACACGAACAAGTTATGTGTAGCTGTCCAATAACAAAGCATTTAAAAATTATGACAAGTTTAGCTTTTCAATTAAATTAGACAATACAGTTTTTGTAAGCGCTTTAGTAAATAAGTCTGCTAACTGTTCACTGCTGTTCACATAACTTACGATTATATTGCCCTTTTCACACTCATCCCGCACAAAATGCACTTTCACGTCGATGTGTTTGGTTCTGCTGTGAAATTGGTGAGCATGAGCCAACTTTATCGCTGATTGATTATCCACATTTATCCTTATTGAGGGTATTTCGATGTCCAATTCTTTGAGAAATGACTTTAACCGCAAAGCCTCCCGCGTTCCTAGAGCTAAAGCTATATATTCAGCCTCTGTTGTTGACTGAGCTACCACATTTTGTTTTTGGCTCTTCCAGGTTACAGGTCCGTCAGCAATGATGAATACATAACCACTGGATGACTTCCGTGTATCTATACAGCCAGCATAATCTGCATCAGTGTAGCCAATCACATCTATTTTCGTTGATTTTGCATAAACAAGTTTGTAGTGTAGTGTGTGTTTTAAGTAACGCAAGATTCTTTTTACTGCTTTCCAGTGTTGATCAGTCCAGTTATTGAAGAATCTGCTTACTTGATTCACAGCGTAAGAGATATCTGGGCGACTTGATGCTAAGAAAATTAAAGATCCAACTACTTCACGATAAGGTTGATCTTTATTACAACTTGAGTTGTCCTTTGGTGAAGACAGTGGCACTTACATCTGCTGGAACTGTTACAGGTTTTGCGTCGGTCATATTACATTTAGTTAACAGTTTTGTGATGTATGATTGCTGGTGAACTAAAACTTTACCAGCTGCTAAATTCTGTTCAATCTTCAGTCCCACAAAATGCAATTTATTATTGTCTAAATTAACTGTAATTTTAAACACTTTGAAATGCAAAGTATCAATAAGTTCTTTAATGGCTATTTTTGACTGAGATAATAACAAGCCATCGTCAACGTAAATTGCCAAATAGATTACAGAATTAGCAAAACTGCCAACAAAAACACATTGGTCAGACTTAGTTGTTTAAATTTGTATTTTTCAAGAAAAGACACAAATTTTTGGTTCCAACATCTTGGAGAGTGCTTTAGTCCATACAGACTTCGATTTAATTTGCATACTAAATTTGGATGTTTCTTACTCACAAATCCAGTAGGTTGCCTCATGTAAACACACTCCTTCAGGTCACCATAGAGAAACGCCGTTTGCACATCAAAATTGGAAACTTGTAAGTCCTTTTCAGCTGCTAATGCAAGCAAAACACGAATTGAGTCATAACGAACTACAGGTGCAAATGTTTCTTCAAAGTCCACTCCTTTTTCTTGTGTAAAACCACGAGCTACAAGTCTGGCTTTAAAACGTTGCACACTACCGTCTTCGTCAGTTTTTACGCGAAAAACCCACTTAGTGTCAACCACTTTTGAATTTGGAGGCAGTTTCACTAAGTCCCAAGTATTGTTTTCTTTTAAAGAGTCTATTTCTTCTTCCATTGCTATATGCCACTTTCTGGAGTCCGCACAACTTCATAAGAGCCAGGTTCATAAATAGAGCTATAGTTAGCTTCAGGAAAATCCATATAAAAATCAGAAAACTTAGATGGGATTGAAATCTTGGTTCTGTCACGCAGTTGTCGCTCTTCAAAATTATTCTCATTCAATAGCTCGTTATTTCCAAAATCATAAGAGTCTTCAGCATCAAGATATGAGTCATCATCACTATTTAAAGACTCAGTTACAGTTTCACTGGGTGTTTCGATGTTGTCTGTTTCTTCTTCTATTATTTCCTCAACTTCAGTCTGTTCATTAGTAGTAGTACGTTCAAAGTTTCCAAATTTCAGAGTAAAAACTTCTTCTTCAAAATCCATTGCTTCATTTTCATTAAATGTTACATTGCAGCTAACCTCTATTCTTCTTTTAGCTGCATCCCAGAGTCTGTAATTTGAAGAATATCCTTCAAATCCAACAAACAAGAATTTTCTGGATTTTGGATCCCACTTTTTGCGAAATTGAGGTGGTATACCATGTATGCAGGACTTCCAAAAATTCTGATGTGTTTCAGTTCAGGTTTTCTTCCAAACCACTTTTCATAAGGCGTCATCTTTTGAACTTGACTAGAAGCTGTTCTGTTAAGCAGATAAGCAGCCGTGTTCACTGCTTCTGACCACAGCTCCTGAGGGACATGTTTATTTATCAACATTGATCTAGCACTTTCCACAATAGTTCTCAACTCCCTCTCAGATCTGCCATTTTGTTGTGGAGTATAGGGTGCTGACCATTCATGTGATATGCCCTCTTTCTTCAAATAGTCTTGGAATTCTTTGTTGAGGTATCCACCTTTACCTTGATCACTTCTTAAAATTTTTATTTTGTTGCCAGTCTGTCTTTCAACATAAGCTTGGTATTGCACAAACTTTGTATAAACTTCTGATTTAGCTTTCAGAAAATAGACAGTTCGATATCCACTGCAGTCATCTTTGAATAATACAAAGTATCTTGATCCACTGGGCGATGAGATGTTCATTGGTCCACAAACATCGGAGTGAATCATTTCTCCTGGTTTTTCACTTCTTCTGGATTCGAGTTTCTTATGTGACTTCCTTGACTGCTTACCAAGTTGACAAACTTCACAGAAAAAGTCCTCCTTGTCATTAATGTTCAAATCTTTGACTAGTTTAGTAGTATTCAAAATGGCCTTGAAGTTAACATGACCTAAACGATCATGCCATAATCTTAGTGAATTTTTACTGGCAAGACTTAAGTTGCATTCAAGTGAAGGTACCACTTCAAATTTCATAATCCACAAATTATTTTTCCTTACTACAGCGCAAGAAATGTTTCCATCACTGTCACGAAATTCACATCTGTCTTTATAGGAATGGTGAGTAAACCCTTTATCAGTCATTACTCCCACTGAAAACAAGCTTCTACTAATATTTGGTAAGTACAGTACATTATTTATGATTCTATCATGCCATTGAAGTTGTGGAAACTGGTCCAGTCGCTTCTATCAATTTGTCATTTGCAATTCTGACAAACATGGGATTCTCAATAGGTTTCAAGTTTTTAAACCATTCTTTATGACCAGACATATGCATGCTAGCCCCTGAGTCACAAATCCACTCATCGTTTTCCAAATCATGACTTGCACTGTACAAAGATGAAATGTCGCAGATATATGCTGAACTTGAAGGTGGAGAATCATTTCTGTCATGATTATTTTGGTTTTTCTTAGCATCATACATTCTTTTACTACATTTACGCACCCAATGACCCTTCTTTTTACAATAATTACAAGTAGTGGTTTTCTTTAAGTCTTGAATATTGGTTTTACCTTTCTTGAGGTTGGTATTTTCCAATTGGCTTTGCAGTGCCCTCACCTCTAATGCAAGCCTGGACATTTCAGAGTCATCATTTGTCATTCTGGTTTCTTCTTTCAGGAGTCTGGCTGTCAGATTTTCAAAAGTTTGTTGATCACTAGACACAGAGTCCCATGCAGTGCGAAAAGCATTGAACTTGGATGGTAAACTGTTAATGACCTTGGAGCAAATGGCACTAACACTTATATGTTCTTTCACATCTTTTAACTGTCTCACTAAAAGTTCTATTGAGGAAATATGTTCAGCAACTGACGCGTTTTCTGGCATCCTATATTCGTAGAACCGTTGCCAAAGTAGTTCCTTTGAGATTTCAGTCTTTTGTTCATGAATTGAAATTAATCGTCCCCACATTTGAGCGGCATCCTCACAATTTATTAAAAATTGCATCTGCTGCTGTGTTATTGTCGATAACAACAGCACTTGTGCTTTGGAATTCTTCAAATCCCAAACTTTCCACTCTTCAGATCAAAGCGATCGGCGGGCATCTTTTCTGTGCCATTGACTATGGACAGAAGATTTTCTGCTTTCAACAAAATGGTGATACTGAACTTCCATAGCTGAAAGTTTGAGCCATCAAACTTCGGGATACTGGAGTCAAACTTGACTGCTAGTGAAGCCATCACTTTAGTCTTTAGTTTAATGATACGACTTGAACGTAATTACAATTACACCACGCGAAAAAAACACGACTTGAACGTGAACACCAATGTGACGACTTTTTACTTTCGTTTTTACCTGAACTTTCCGATCAACAGGCTGCCCTAAAACCGACACGACGTACCTGGGCCCATAACCTGTTAATTAAAACGCCGATGACCGGAAAATTAATAGAAGTTTATTGAAAAATAATGCAACCGTGAAAAAACAGCGAATCAGTTCAACATCGACATACATAACCTCCATTACCGGTACTAATCTAGTAACCAACCAACAAAAAACAAAAGTTACTATATATCAAGACTACCAACCCACTAAACATAAATGCACAGCTGACTGCGTGTTTTGTGGGTTGTCTATTGGAACATAAATATTCAAATATTATCTCAACAAAAACCACCAAAAGTGTACGCTGGTTGACTGCGGTGATCGGACGGGAACCAACAACAACAACAACAACAAATACATATATTTCAAAATTACAACAAATTATGGTATTACACTATGGATGTAAATACATAAAATGAATGTTGTTACAACTGTTACGCCGAGCGCACTAAGAAGCAACTTCAACATCGTGATAAATCACGGTGGTCGATGTTTTGACCAAGAAATACATCCAGGGAGTGCGAATACAGACGCATCAGTGGGTCTGCCACCTGGGTTTCAACCCTTATGCAGACATTTGAGGAATAAGATATCGCTAGCGCGAGAGATAAGAGTTAGTAAAATTGCGTATGTATATTAATTAGGGGATTTATGATTTTGTTATTAGTGAATTTTCTATTGAAGACTACTAATTCAGTTTTAGCAGCGTTCATATTTAGTTTCCTCTTTTGAAAAAATGGGGTAATAAGGGTTAAATGATGTGCGAGCCGCTGTTTAGCGGCTTGTGCGTAAAAACTTTTGCTGTATACTGCAGTGTCGTCTGCATATAGGGCAATGTTTGTGAGGGGAAATTTCGGAAAATCAGCTATGTACAAAGTATATAAAAGGGGAGACAGAACTGTTCACTGAGGTACGCCAGATTTCAAGTTTCGGTAGCCTGAAAATGAGTTTTCAATATTGACTTGAAATGTTCTTTTTGAGAGGTAAGAGTTTAGAAGTGAAACAAAATACAGAGGAATATTATGTAAGACTGCCAATTTGTAAAGTAGCCCAGCATGCCAAACGCTATCAAAGGCCTTCTCCATATCCAGTAAGAGCAAGGTAGTATTCATTTTAAGGTTATATGCATCAAAAATGTCATTTACGATCTTGGCAGCAAGTAAATTGGTGACGTGACCCGGGCGGAAACCAAACTGTTCATCAGGGATAAGCTTTCGCTCGTTACAATATTTTCTAAACCGAGTTAGAAAAAGCTTTTCAACGACTTTAGATAAAGTATTGAGCAGAGAAATCGGTCGATAAGATGAAGGCAATGAAGGATTTTTACCTGGCTTATTAATAAAAATTACTATAGCCTGCTTAAACTGGGGTGGAAAATGTTGCAGCTCAAATATTGCGTTAATTATTTTCATTAATTGAACTATAGCTTTGCGTGGTAGATTTTTTAAAAGTCTATAGTCTATTCCGTCTGGGCCTGGGGCTTTATTATTGGGGAACGTTTTGGGTGTGTTTCGGATCTCTTGTGGACTCACTCGGAGTGTTTGCAAAATATGTGGAGGGATAGGGTAAATTTGACTGACAAACTTATTGGCTGTATTTGTGATATCTGCATGGCTGGGTAACGTGTGCGGACTTTCAGTATAAATTGATTCCAAATAAGTAGCAAAGGCTTCTGATTTGTCTGGGTTGGTGAAATATTCTACGCCATTGTGAGAAATTTTTGGAATTTTAGTGAGGTCGTTGCGCAATTTTTTGGTCATTCTCCATAGGGACTGGTCAGAAGGTGACTGAGAGTTTTAGTCCAACATTCATTTTTGAAGTTTGATATTCGTTGCTTTATGGTTGAGCATAAGCCATTCATTCTCAACCTGTCTGTTTCTTGTTTAAACCGTTGCCATCTTTTACGCACTTTATTTTTAAAATTAATTAAATTTACGATTTCTGGGGGAAGATTTTCTGATTGTGATCTATGACCATGTTTGGTAGCTAATCGATTTTGTTCCCGTTGAATTATTTTAGTGAGGCTTTTTATTTCTGATTCGATTTGCTCAGGTGACTCAATCCGGTTGGAAATTTTGATGTTTTGTGAAACTCGAAGTTTGTACAAATCCCAATTGAAGTTTCGATATGAAAGAAATATTCGTTTGTCAGCCAATTTCTCACCGTCCAATGTTAGGTGAATGGGAAGATGATCCGAGCTTAAAGCATTTTCAACAGTGAGATCACTTAAATGGCGTAAACCGCAGTTTAAGGCCAGATCTACATAAGACGGGGACATGCCATTAGGAGGGTAGTGGGTTGGAGTGTTCGTGTGTAATAATTGAACATCATGGCGGAGCATAACGAAATCTGCTATCGCCTATTTTTCCAAAGCCTACTTCTGGCGTTAAAGTCACCTATTATGAGAGTTTTCTTATTTTGAGGAAAGAGAGCTGAGAGATCGTTTATTGAAAAATCGTTCGTTGGTGGTGCGTAAATACATGTGATTATAGTATTGTTTTCTAACTCGACAGAAACATGCTCTATAGAAGTTTGAAACGGTGCTATTCTCTTATAATTTACTGTACTGTTTTTAATGATTGCTACTCCTCCGCCTCGAGCGTTAGGCCTTCCGCTCTTTCTATGACAAAGTTTCTAATTTTGAGTTTGTCTGATTGGTTAAGTTTAGTTTCGCAAACGCATGCAACATCCAGCTTTCTGCTGTTCAAGTAAAAGATAAATTCACCAATGTGGCTTTTAAGTCCATTAGCGTTCCATCCCATTATATTGAATGTAACTTACAGTTGAGATTTTTTAGATAGAGTTTGAGGAAAATTAGTAGTTGAGTAAAGACAAAGTAGTGAAACGTAGGTACGTCGTTATTGATTTTTAAAGTAGCTGTAAAATAAGTGAATTTAAATATTAAAGTTTTTTAACTCAGAGCTGAAAAATTTTTGAGATGCTACAAATTTTTCTACAGGAGATTTACAATTTCTCAGTACGGTTGTGTAATGAGTAAGAGTATTAATTAAGTTATCAATATTGATAAGCGATTCTAATTCCTCAAATTTGCTTTTAAGGGTTAAAAAACTTACTTTGATGCGCATCCGACTCTCCAGATGATTTTTGTCGTTTGTTTAGCTTATCTGGAAAGTGCGAATCGTAGTGCGCTCTGTTGTTTATATCAGCGAGTGGCTGGGATTGAGTGGCTTGCTGTTGGGTCCACGCTGGCTGGGTTGGCTGGGGAGCATCAATATATTTTCTTGAGGGTTGCGGAGGTGGTGGTTTTTTATTATTGCGTATGTTCATTCGATATTCATATACTGGACATGACGTGTCAAATGATCGATTAGGTCCACTACAATTGGCGCGCTTCACTGTATTTTCTTCATTGCACTGGGTTATTTCATGATTTCCAGCACACTTGGAACATTTTGTACTGCGATGGCAGTTCCTTGCTACGTGACCCCACGTTTGACATCTTCTACATTGTGCCATATCCCGTTGGTTTTTTCTGGTTTCCCAAGACACTTTAACGTTTAGAACATATTTAGCTTGGTGTTGGAGTTTTGAGAGGTTGTACGAACTGTCAAGTACCACTAAATATAATGGTTTATATGTCCCTTTCATTGTGAAAATTTCCTTGGCTTTTATGTTATATTCTTCTAGATTTTCCTTCACATCTTCGGGTGAAATGTTTCCTAATAATCCACGTAACACAAAAGCATGTGTGCGTTCGTTAGTTGAGGCGTATGTGTGAAATTCTCTTTTTTCATTTAATAAATTTCGTTTTAAGTTTGACCAATCAATTGGACAGTCGCAGTAAATAATGACAGATTTCTTTGCATATTTTAGTGAGAACTTCCTCTTCACTAAAGCTTTGATGTTACTAATTAATTCAGCATGGCTTTTCAAATGGCCTGGCAGAATAATTGGGGGAGGCTTTTCATTTTTTTTGGATGGTGTTTGCTGGGCTTTATTTCTTATTTCTTTTTCAGTGGGAGAAGCGCTATTTTCTATATCCATTTGGGTTTGAATCGGAACATCATCTGTCTGAAGAGGCTCAAAGAAATTACTGGTTTGCGTTGCTGCTGGGCTTTCATCGAAAGCGTTCGACCACTTCACGGTTTTGAGGGGAGTGATAAATTGGTCGCTTTGATCGATTGACAACGTGATTCCATCGCCGTCGATTTTTGGTGGTTCAACCATTACGGAAGGTTGATCTGTAATAACCTGGTCGTCGATCAAAGTCGGTGTAGGTTGTTGTTCTTTAGTGTTTACGAGAGCGTATCTCGTAGTTTGACTTGAATTTGGTTTGGGCTTCCTACAGTGTACGATGCGTAGGTGGTTGGATATAGATTGATGTTTTACTTTGTGTTTTCGTTCTAAACTGTACAGAATTTCACTACATCGTCTACATTTTGTATTCGACTTTAGTCTGTCGATCAAGATTCTTCTTTGGCATTTGGTGTCTTCGGGTGACATTCCGCCGTCAACTGATATAAGCGATGTTAACGATGAGACTGAATCCGCGTCATCCTCTAATGACATGTACACCAAAACAAAACTATTGGCGATTTAAAATGTATTGTCTATAACAGCCTGTACAGGGCTGATAAATTCACTATGATGTTGAACACCACTTTTATTAAAAAACACACGGAATTTTGTAAATAAACAAAATCGTATTTGATATCAATAAAAGAGCGTTATCTCAAAAATTCGATCTGCGCCGCACGAATGCTGGGCAGTAACTGGGACGGGAACCGGTATATCCAGCGTGGAATGGCAGTTGCCTAAAAAGTTATCAATAACCGAGTAATAAAAACCACCAAAAGTGTAGGAGAAATGCAAATGTCATTTTCATGGTTGAAATGAATGGCTAAATTATCTCAGAGCTGTAGCTAGTTCCTAAAAAGATGATAAACCGACTTCAAAGAAAAAAGTTTCATATTTATTTTCGTCCACAAGTGTAAAAAAAAGCAACTACACGTGGTGTTCCCAGGCGGTCACCCATCCAAGTACTAAAACTAAACTAAATCGTTTTTTTTGCTACAACCGTCAAAAATTTTAAACAAGTAATTATGAATGAGTACTCGTTAGGTGATGTGAATGACATTCTTCAAAATTGTTTAGACGCGTCGATATAGGGGGATAGTCTTTATTTTCTACGCTCACTGGATATGATTCAAAATTGGCAAAAATGTCTACTTGGGTTATTGTATTTTTTACTTTAAAATGGTTCAAAAGGATTAAAATCTGGTCTTCTGTGAGGTTTACGAGTTAATTTTAGCACTAAAAATAGTCAAAAAACTGGATTTTTGTACTAGTATTAACTGACGTTCAATTTTTTAGACTATAGGTAGTGCAAAACTGATCATTCAATTGAAACTTTTTTTTATTCAATTAAACACTGGTAACAGTCCGAATTTTCGGGGGTAATTGCACGAGTGCATAAAAATTACCGATAATATTGCATGAAAACTTGTTATCTCTTAACTGCATGAGTTTATTTTCATATTTTTTTGGCGAAAGAGATATTATTTTTATTTTCCACTACTTCCGTTATAGACGGAGCACTTTTAACGTGATGTTCTAAACCTAAATTCGAGCCTAAATTCCTTCCAGTATTTGAAATTGTTTTATCATTAACCGAGTCCGCATGGCCCCTAACTTCAGCATTTTCACTTAAAGTTACCCTTTCCCTAATGTGTGAATTGGAATCCTGTATGGCAAGGTGCTGGAATAAGGTGCCATCGATTTCTGCGGTATTCGGTTTGCTGACTTCTCCCTATTCATATTCTCTCTCCTAATAACAGTGTCAAAATCTACTTGAGAATTTAACTGGTCTGGCCAAATAGGTAACAGGGTTCTTAGTTTCCTGCCCGTCAGTAGTTCAGCAGGACTATATCCATTTTCTAAGGATGTTGACCTATAGCTCAGTAAAGCCGTCCATATCCTTTTTATTATATATTTTTTATTTTTTTTTAATAAATTTTTTACTATTTTAACTGCAGCCTCAACACAGCCATTCGATTGAGGAAAGTGGGGACTACTAGTAGTGTGCTGAAAATCATATGTTGCCGGAAACCTTTTAAAATCTGTTTGAAATTGAGGCCCATTATCAGACTTTACCGTTTCAGGTATTCCATATCTTGAGAAAAGTTGTTTAAATTTTTCTATGATTACACCTTCTGTCAAACTTGTAAGAGAAAATATCTCAAAAAATCTAAGAAAATTATCAGTCACAATAAGGAACCATTTTTCAAGTTTAAACAAATCTAAACCTATTTTTTGCCAAGCTCTTTCAGGAAATTTCTCTTTTACAAATGGTTCTACATTATTTGACTTATTTTCGATACAAACAGGGCACTTTCGAATCATATTTTCAATTTGTACAGAAACACCTAACCACCACACAGATGTTTTAGCTTTTGCCCTGCATTTAACTATTCCTAAATGACCCTGATGAATAAGTTCCAAACATTTACTTTGCAAAGTACATGGAATGATTAACCTAGTGCCCTTTAGCAGAAAATCTTTTAAATAAGATATTTGAAACCGATACTGGTAGTAGGGTAGTAATTCATCAGGCAGTTTACTTTTAAGAGGCCACCCTTGCTGGCAATATTCTTTTAATAAATTATAAATATTATCGGTGCCCTGTTCAGCTTTAATTTGATCTAAAAAATAACCTTTTACTGGTAGTGACTGCACAACCAACTGGACATGTGCTTCTGTCTCCTCTGAGAGCTCATTATCTTGTGGTATGACTGATCCTTTAGGAAAATTCCTCGAAAGTGCATCAGCAATTACCAAATCCTTACCTGGGGTATAATATACTTTATAATCATTAACGCATTAACCTCATTCTAAACCTCTGTAATCTTGGAGATAATTCATCTAAGGACTTAGTTTGTAAAATCTGTACCTAAGTTTTATGATCCGTTTCTAAAAAGACAGTTAAACCTGTAATGTATTCACTGAAATGATCAAAAGCCCATGTCAAAACTAAAGCTTCTTTTTCAATTTGAGCATAAAGTTTTTCTGTTTCAGAAAGAAGACGAGAAGCATATGCCACTATTTCTTTATTATTTTCTGATGTACTTTGAATTAAACAAGCTCCTAAGCCAAAAGATGAAGAATCTGCTGAAATAGAAATTTGTTTTGAACGATCAAAAAATGACAAGCATGGCCTAGTCTGTAAATGTTCAATTATTTGCTTAAATGAGCTGCTTTGTGCTACATGCCAAACAAATGTAGAGTTTTTCTTTAAAAGTGATGTTGGTTCAAGAATTTCTGATCTTCGTGGCAAAAACCTAGCACTAAAATTAACCATCCCCAAAAACTGTATAACTTCAGTTCTGTTTTTAGGTTCAGGAAATCTTTTTATTGTATTTATTCTCTCAGGGTCAATAGAAATTCCATTTTCAGATATCAGGTGTCCTAAATATATTAGTCTTTTGACACCAAAACAACATTTTGACTTATTAAGGGTTATACCCTATTGCTCTATTCTTTTTAAGACTTCAAACAATATTCTATCATGTTCCTCTTTAGTTGGAGCATGAATTAAAATGTCATCAATGTGGCTTATTACTCCCTCTATTCCTGCTAGTATTTTATTCAACAACATAGAAAAGTATATTTGTGAATCGGTTTGCATGCGTGTCGGCACGTTGTGAACGGACTCCGATATTTCCTGCGGATTTTACCGGAAAAAGTAGTCAAAAAGTAGTGATTTTTTTTGAGACGGCTTTGTTGAATATGTGAAGTTGATTGGTGATTGGTTTGTGAACTATAATAATTGCCTTGAGGGTTAAATTGGACATTTTTGTTGTGTGACTGTTAAAGGTGAACAATAAGTAAAACACCGTGTTTACTTTTGTAGCGGATAACGGCTTGCCGTACCAATATTCAATAAACAGATTTTACTAAACGAGTTTGGATTGCTGGAAATAATATGGTGGGCAACAAGAGTGAAGAAATACACGACAGTAAGTGTTTTAGCTGCAAGGAGATGTTTGGGGATGATAGCATGTCTGTGGCTCAATGTACGGTATGTAACAAGTTGTATCACGTTAGGTGTGAGAATATAGACTTGCGTGGATTTCATTTGCGGAAAAGTTATTGGAAATGCAAAATATTGTCACAAGTAGATTTTCATTAATACTAACTACTACGAATACGTTAATTACTTGGTCAGCAAATAATCGGCCACTGACCGAAACAAGTCGTCGACCACTTGAATTGCAAAATAAGCAATCGAACCTTTTAGAACGGAAGCTAGCTAAGGTGTTGCAATCGCCAGTCAGCAATAAGTCACCAATTGTTCGGACAATGATCCAAGTGCTTAGACAAGCAATTAAGAAATTGAACTGACTAAGGGATCGCAATACCTTACAATAAATAGCCGAGAAATTTGGAAAGAAGGGTTAGTTAGAAATTATCCGCGAAACTAAACGGTTCGGTCGCGAAAGTTAAGGGAACTCTACCCTGACACTTACCCTCGTCCAAAATGGTTTGTGAACTAATTATCATGTAAGTACGAACTTGTAATTTATAAATAAGCCAACTTGTGTCTGACAATGTGTATAAAATCTAAAGTCTTCAACTTTACTAGTTTCTCTCTAGGAATAAACGTTGTAAATATTATAATCAGCCTTTTTTACAATCAGTACCATCCTACAAGTTTCAAATGCCTCTTTCACAAACAAGATCTTATAATCAACAAACACGACAATATTCACAACATACTGAATCACAACAAAAACAATCATCCCAGTTAAGAAATACTCAATTACCTCTTAATCAATCGGAAGAAGACGAATTTTCTGATTTGACATCAGCCTCAGAATATTTATCCAACTTTAGAACTATAGACTAGTTGTAATATTAATTGTAATATTATATAAAAAAAGAAAGAATTGAAATGACTAAGATGGGCGAACATAAAAGCTCTACAGAATCAAAAATTTTTACGGTCGAATTAAAAGAAAATAAAGAATTACGCTCACTGTCCCAAGGCGAAACAGTATTAGCCCAAATAGAGTGTACTAAAGTACGCAAGTGATTTTCCTTAGTAAGGGAAAAAATGATACATGTATTAACAATTGATTCTTTTCTTATGTTACAAGCGGATGACAATCACTTTGTTATTTAAGTCATCGCGGTATGATCATATAAACTGCTGATGAATAAATATCATCGTTGTTTCATTTCTAACTTGCACAATCCAGCATACGAGAATAATTTATAAAAAGCACGCGCGAAGATTAATAATTATATAATGGTATATATATATATAAAAAGAAGGGGCAAATGAAAGAAAGGTATATTGGGGCGAAAAAAGTAGGTACACTACGAGCATATGCGGTAATTAAGTACCGTAGTCAAAATATGGGGCGTTAAATTCCACGGGTTTACAATTTCAAAAATTATATGAGTTGCTAAATGTAATAAATAAACGGTTGCAAAATGTAACTTGAAGACTTTATAAAAGTCAAACGGGGCACGTAAGAGAGAGATTACAAAGTTTCAATATTAGGACGTTAACTGTTTTCACATGAAATAATATGGGCAAGCAGCGCTTGATAAGTATATTGCAAGTTTTCGAAGAATCGCAGTAAGCCTTTACAATGTATTAAAACAAAACCAGTGACAACAGTGAGGCAAATGGACAATTTATAATATAGGTTTATATTATATTTAAGAAAAACAAAGGGATTTATTTTTTTTTTGGTGTATAACTTAACTAAGGCTATTATCAATATGTCTATATATTTTACAAGGGATTTTATGATTATAACGGGAATGTTAGACCTTAAGATTAAAATAGCAGTAGGTAGTAATACGTTTTTTATTGCATTTAACACTGACGGGAGTAGCTACGCGAAATCAAGAGCGAACAAGGCTTTGGATCAGACTCGGCAAAAACTAATACACGCCACTGGAAATGGAAACTAGAATCAGCAAAAGTTAAAGGTCCGGGCATTTCTCTAAGGAGACTGGAAACGCTGACGATGAAAAACCAGCCACGGGACGTCAGACCGCGACCACAGTTGAGTCGGTTTGTGATCGTGGCCGCGGTAGGAATAGACACACTAAGCCGTGGTGACCTGCCGCGGGGGATGATCCCAAATTGGCTCCCGTCAAGTTATATTGACGCATGACACCGTTGTGCCAATTAGTTCGTTTTTTTTTTTTTTTCGAACACCCTTCCTCACTAAAACAATTGTTACATATTATCAATATCAACTATCAAGTTCAAGTCAGTTCTAAATTTATCAAACAGAACACTAGTTAAACCTTTTGTTAAAACGTCTGCAACTTGCTCAGTCGTTGGCAAGTATTTTACACTCACAGTTTTATTTGCTATTAAATCTTTAATGTAGTTAAACTTCACATCAATGTGCTTAAGTCGTTTATGATCAAATTTACTTGTTAATTTAATACAAGACTGATTGTCTGCAAAAATGTCAAAGATGTGTTTTTCAAAACCAAGGTCGAAGAGTAAGTTAGACAACCATACTCCTTCTTTTGATGCTTCTGCCAGTGCGACATATTCCGCTTCCGTTGATGAAAGACTTACAGTGGCTTGCTTTTTAGTACACCAACACACAACAGCTCCAAAAACTTTAAAACAGTATCCAGTTGTTGACTTCCGATCATGCAAATCACCAGCCCAATCGGCATCGGCATAACCAACTAACATCACTTTTTCATTCTTTGGATAAAACAACTCCAAATTAATTGTACTTTTAAGATATCTAAGAATTCGTTTTAACTTGGTCCAAAGTTGTTTTATCGGTTTGCTTTGATGTCTACTACTTATTTATTATTTTGTCTACTCTTTACCGAGTAGCTTAAATCCGGTCTTGTTGCCAGCATCAGGTACATAAGTGAACCCACCAATTCGCGCATTGGTAGATTTTCATCTGTTTCTTCAGTGTCCGTTTCTTCAAAAATAACACATCCAGCCTCCATTGGAGTTTTTACTGCTTTACATTCACTCATGTTAAAACGACTTAATATCTGTGCAATATAGTTCTTTTGACTTAAGTACAGACCTTTTTTACTAATTATAGTATTTATACCCAAAAATGTTTTTATATCACCTAAATCTTGCATTTCAAAATTTGATTTTAACTTTTCCTTTAAATTTGTGATTTCTTGATCATCATCACCCACAATTAAAAAATCATCCACATACAAAAGTAGATACATTTTCCCTTCCTTAATATGTTTAATATAAAGACAAGGATCATTTTGTGATCTTACAAATGATTGTGCTTGAATAAATCCATCAAACTTTTTATTCCAACAATATGGGGATTGGTTCAGCCCATACAAAGCTTTATTCAGCTTACATACTTTATCTGTGTTTTCAAAACCTTCTGGAATGGACATGTAAATATCTTCTTCTATTTCACCATGTAGAAACGCGGATTTAACATCCATCTGTTGAGCAATTAAATTTTTGTAATTTGCAACAGCAAGTGATGTTCTTGCTGTAGTTAACCTAGCTACAGGAGCATAGGTTTCACTATAGTCAAATCCTTCTTTTTGCATAAATCCTTTTGCAACAAGTCGAGCCTTATATTTGAAAACCTTTCCTGTTGAATCCTTCTTGATTCTAAAAACCCATTTACAATTTATAATTTTGACGTTTTGTGGTTTCTCTACAAGTGTCCAAGTTCGGTTTTTATTTAAGGCACTTATTTCTTCTAGTACAGCTTCATTCCAAAGATTATAGTCAGGTCTCGATTTTGCATCCTCAAGGCTTGTTAGCACTTCTTTTGTTATAAGTGAAATATTTAATGCCATATGTTCCAGATCATCATCTCTAAGGTAGTCACTTAATTACTTTGGAGTTTTCCTGACTCTCATACTTCTTCTATTTTCTCCTTCAAAATGATTTTCAGATATGGTTTCATCATTTTCGTCTATCATTGAGTCAGTTTCCTGATTTTGCCTCTGTTGAGTATCATTTTCCTCATAGCCATTTTGAATTGTGTTTGGAACATAAACTGCAGTCACATGTTCATTTTTGAAATCTTGAGCATCTTTGTCTCATCAAAAAACAATATTTCTTGCAATAACCAATTTTTCGTTTTTCGGATCCCACAACCGATAACCATGATCTGTGTACCCAATCATAAAATTTAGTTCACCTTTTGGGTCAAATTTATTTCCTTGTTTCTGCTTAGGAATATGGCTATATGCCAGACAGCCAAAAATTTTTATATTTTTTTAGCTTAAGCTTCCTTCCATAGAATAACTCTGCAGGAGTTACATTTGTTTTTAATGCATTAGTTGGACTTCGATTTAATAAGTAGGTGGCACACAGAATAGATTCACCCCACAGGCTTTTGGGTAGGCCTGATTGCAGCAACATTGCTCGCCCTTTTTCTATTAAAGTCCTATTGAGTCGTTCGGCACATCCATTCTGTTCTGGATTGTATGGTACAGTATAACTTACCCTTATGCCTTTGGCATCACAAAGTTTACGAAAATCATTTGAGCAATACTCCCTACCATTATCACATCAAATAACCTTGATTTTTTTGTTTAATTGGTTCTTACCTTTTAAAGCATTCAAAGAAATCACTTTTATTTTTCAAAAGAAAAACAATACAAAAATGAGTATAATCATCAAGAAAGGTCAAGATATATTGCTTTTCATCATAAGTAGCTGGAGTAATAGGTCCACAAATGTCACTATGAACCAGTTCAAGAGGACTTTTAGTAACTTTATTCGCTACTTTATTGTATGGTAATCTAGTAATTTTTGTTTGAGCACAGACTGAGCAAATTTTACAATTTTCAGACATTTTCTTACTTAAATGTAAACCATCTACCATACTTGACAATTTTAGTATACTATTATTGCTTAAATGCCCTAACCTAGAATGCTACAAGCTAATATCATTAGTTGAATAACAAACATTTGCATTTTTCGATTCTGTTGAAATTTATTGTATACAAACTCCCTACTCTTTTACCTATAGCTAAAACCTTGTTATCTTTAGAAATAGATACAGAACCATTTTCAAAAACAATCTTTAAACCAGCTTTTTCAAGCTTTGAGGTAGATAACAAATTATGTCTTAAATCAGGGCAAAAATAGACATTCTTAATTTGGCCAGATTGACCACTTTTAAAGGTAATATTAATGTTACCAATTTTTGTGGCATTCAGTTTTACATTTGACTTTGCGACAACAATACTAACAACATTTTTAAGTGTACTTACAGAATCAAAGTATTTTTCATCATTAATCATATGGTCAGTCGCCCCACTGTCCACAATGCAACTTATGCAGTTTCCACCACAGCTGTTTGCCTCTTTCTGCTCCTCAGTACAAGCATTTGTTAAAAATGCAATAGGTGACTGATCATCATCAGCATCAGCGTCACAACTGGAGCCAGCCTGGTTTGCATGTCGTCTCGATATAGTCGGATTTTTACCTTTTGAGAATGATCATCTTTTTACATCTTTGTTTCTCGCATATCAAACATGTGAAATAAACAATTTTAACAAAAAAGGCACGTTATTAATTTTGTCATCCTGTCAAAATTAAAAACGTTGACATTTACTGTCACTTTGATATAAACAAATATCAAAGGTATAAAAATGATGCGCTACAATGAGCAAGCCCAAATGCTAATTCTAAATGTGCTGCTTTTTTTGGAGTTTTTTGGAGTGGAAAAGAAACAGTTTCCAGATGTCATCCCAATTGATTATTCCAATGTGTATGATAGACCATCACAGGCTTTAAAAGTGAGTACTGCTACCCTATGCCGCATGAAAAAGGCTGGAATTCCAGGTGACGACTCCTATTT
This sequence comes from Ips typographus, assembly GCF_016097725.1. Taxonomy (NCBI): domain Eukaryota; kingdom Metazoa; phylum Arthropoda; class Insecta; order Coleoptera; family Curculionidae; genus Ips; species Ips typographus. The sequence goes on from NC_138436.1 coordinate 5,088,783, forward strand.
TACCAACATTTCTAAGAAAATGTCGGTCAGTAAAACCAAAATAACCGCTTTTATGAAAAACAAAGAAGTTGATAATGTTAGTATGTCAAATTACTATTTTTGCCTTATTGTGCAAAGCACAATAACACAGCACAAAATCAATGAACATTAATAATATATTATGTTATTAGGAGTAGAAGAAATCTTTAAGTGAGTGCAAGCACACCTATTCACTGAATGAATGATGATTAAACTGAAACTCTCATGATCATGTGATTTTCAAGGCACTTGATCATCAGTCACTTCCGAACGCACTAATTTTTCAAAGCATTTGTAGGTTAAAATTTGTGATCTAATTCTAGACATACGTGTTTTTTCACCTGCTTGACGTCATTGATTGAATGAAAAACTTTTTGCCTCGATATGGGTCCATTCCAGGAGGTATTCCTCCTGCCATTGTTGCTATGTGTATCCTGCGGATTATCTCCTGCATAAAAAGCAGCAGAGTTACCAAATGCTTCAGCAGTACTGCTTTTACACTTCATTTCATGGTCAAGCAAACTCCCCTTTACAAACTCCAAGGTAAGTTTATTTGAATCAAGAGTCTCCAAGGCTGTCACAATTGGGTCCAGACTTTTTGGCAGTGTCAGTAGTAAGTGACACACAATATCTGTTTCATCAAGTTTTGCTCCAACAGACTTTAACTCCCTTACAACTTCTTCAAACTTAATAAAATGAGACTCTAAACTATTACCTGACTCCAACTTCATAGTCAGTAGTTTCTTTCTGAGATATAACATTTGAAAAGCAGTAGTTTTATCTTTAATATATTCCAAGTGACTGTTTGCCACACACTGAACGATTATACTTTTGCATTTTCGGTCAAGCTTAAGGAATTCTTCTGTGAGTTGATTAGCAGCCTCTTCTTCAATACACTTTTTAACATAATGGCTATCTAATATAATTTCCATACGGAATTTCCAATGATCAAAGTTTTTGCCATCAAATGGTTGAATACAAAACTTCTCACTATCATTACTACTCCAAGCCATGTTGAACAATCAGGTTCCAGCTAAACTGTGTACTAATTTACAAAGGTTAAACCTCTGATACAATGTGCTTTCTTCCTTAGTAATTTTGAGGGTCTGGGCCCATAACCTGTCGTTGCTTCGCGGTTAAGTGAATTACGCCCTCAATACTAATGAGTGAAAAATAGAAAACAGCACTACAGTAGATGTAACTTTATTTTTATTTAAATAAATCTCAAAGAAAACTAAAGACGGGGTTAAAAACATGTTAACCCGAACAAGAAGTGAAAAGGCGGTAAATCATTACTTCTGTCTAACAACTTAATCTTGACTAGACTTATGATGTTTGACATTTGTCATAAGTCACTTAACAGTAGACATTACTAACTTATACATATACACATAGGTGGTTTTATTGGTATTTTAACAGGACTAGTAGCTTTGGAGTCCATTGAAGCTGTTATACTTACTGAGTTGGGAAATAGGGTTGATTGACTTCCAGATATTTTGACTCCTATCAAACACAGATTGAACATGACAACTTTGATAAACAGTTAAAAGAAAGGGAATTATTTAAAAATTCATATTATGCTTTGTTTTCCTTTGCAAAATCAATCTTGAAAGGTTTTCGGGATAATGAAAGTAGCAGTAGCAATAAACACACTTCTCAAAGTATAGCTCAAGGTTTTGATAATAATCTTCAATCTAGGCCTAAGCTTCCCTCAATTCTACCTAAATTCTATGGAAATTTTGACAGTTGGCAAGAATTCAGGGATACATTTAAGTCTTTGGTTCATGACAATGTAAACATTTCAGATATTGAAAAGTTTCATTTCTTGAGAGTTTCATTAGCGGGGAGTGCAAAGAAAATTTTACAGAATTTTTAAATCAGTTCTGCAAATTACTTGGTGGCTTGGGATTTGTTGTGTGAAAGGTTTGACAACAAATCTATGCTTGTCAATAACTATTTAAAATCACTTTTTAAAATTCCTAATATAACTAAAGAATCATCTAAAGATATTCGAACTTTATTGAATATTATAAATAAGAATCTTAGGTCTTTGGAGGCCGTAAATGTTCCAGTGGTAAGTTGGGACACAATTGTTATTTTCTTCATGACAAGTAAGTTAGACCCAGTGACTGCTAGAGAGTGGCAGGAATAAAAACCAAAAAATGAACTTGCAACATTGGAGGAGTTTAAGTTATTCATTAAATCAAAAGCTGAGTTGCTTGAGACTTTGGAAGCAACTTCCAAAGAGTCAAAGTCAAATAAATTTCAAGTAAAATGATTGCATAGTGTGGTAAAGCAACAATTTTGTCCTGTTTGTAAAAATAGTCACTTGATTGTAAATTGTGAATTATTTTTAAAACTTTCAGAGTACGAACGGTATGATAAACCCAACCGCCTTAAATTATGTCTTAATTGTTTAAGATCAAATCATATGAGCAAGGAATGTTCATCAAGCAGTTGTTGAAAATGCTCTGGTCGACATCATACCCTTCTGCACTATTCCAAAAGGAAAACAGGTGATAATATTTCTGAGTTCAAAGATAATACAATTGGATCCTCTGGTCAACTTCCAACTGGGCCTAATCAGGATCGAGTAGAGTCTTTGCATTTCAGCACGTCATTGTCAAATCATTGTGATGTTTTATTGTCAACAGCACTGGTGCAAGTTGTTAATCATTCTGGTGAAGTTGTAACAGCTCGTGAGCTCGTAGGGTTCACACAAAGGAAAGAACTTTGTAAATTCACACTAAAAATTAACTTTATTACAAATTTGGCAACAAAATCGCGACACGCAAAACAGAAGCATCCGCTCTTGTTGTTGGCCATCGGCCGTCTCTCATGCCTCGTTCGACTTCTCTCGAACGACCGGCGCTGCCATCTCTCCCCACGCACACGCACTAAACTTCTTTTTTTTTTTTCAACCAGCACTTAAACCACTACACAACCCCCCAATTAAATCGATCCTTACAGTAGATTTAATTCTAAAATTAGTGCTAGGATACATTAACGCTGTAAACTAACAATACAAAATCAATGAGGACAAATAAATACACAGACTCATTGATATCTGTAAAGTGCAAAAACGGTAATCTAACATAAACAGTCTACTGTTTCCTTAAATAACCTTAAATTAACAACATTTTGTTTGTTAATTTCCTTACCCTTAAGGTCACTGATAACGTATGAATTTGGACCGGCGCACCTGAGAATTTGGAATGGTCCCTCAAATAACAAAAATAATTTTTTAATGGTCCGATCCGCTGCTGAGGACAACTCATGACTTCGGACAAGTACCTTATCCCCTACCTTAAAAGTAACCTCTTTAACTCCTAGATTGTGTTTGTCGGCACGCCGTTCTGCTTTGGTGATTAATCTATTCCTTGCTAAACAAAGGATTTTTGACCTATCGATGTTCAAGTTTTCATCCGGTGGAAAATTAATGAAACGCTCAATTGGTTGTGCTGCTCGGCGTCCAAATTGCAAAAAATAAGGTGCAAACCCAGTCGTTTCATTGATAGCGTTGTTTAAACACTCTTCAATAAACCCTATCACAAATGCCCACCTGGTGTGTTTATCGAAGCAATATGAACGCAACAATCGCCCAATCTCACGATTGTAACGCTCTGTCATGTTGCCTTGGGGAAAATACACTGAGGTGTGCTTTACCGCAATACCATTTTTACTTAGACTGTCCAACCAATGTTTTCCCGCGAATTGTGCCCCGTTATCGCTCAAAATACATTGAGGCTTTTGCACCTGTGGTACATAATGCTCCAATACCCGATTTACTATAGCCTTAGAGCTAGCTTTCTTAAGAGCATACAGCTTGCAAAATTTGGAAAACGCATCCACTAAGACCAACAGCTGTGTGGCACCTCCCCTCGATTCAGGCCCTAGAACACCATTCAAACACCTAATAAGGCTTGCCATTGATGTAGACAATCCAAAAGGTAGCCTTTGGAACGTATAAGACTCATTTTCAAACACAAAACCAACATACTGAGAATGTTCCGGTTTAATCGCAATCTGCCAGTATGAAGCCGTCAAGTCGATTGTACTCACTACCATTCGCGCTTTAAAACTAGCCAAAAGCTCATTGGGGTTTGGCGGAAGAATGAAATCCTGCTTCATTCTTTTATTGAGGTTCCGCGCATCCAAGCAAACTCGGACTGATCCATCTTTTTTCATCACCGTGACGAGAGGTGAGATATGGTCTGTTTTTTGTTTTTTAATTACCCCCCCAATTCAACATCTCTTTAATCTGCTCTCGGACCGCTTCTCGGTGTGCAAATGCCACAGGATAATTTCGACAAAAGAAAGGACAATCATCCACCATTTCTATGACGTGAACATAAGACTTCACCTTTCCTGGCGACTCCGAAAAAACGCCATCGTATCGATTTAAAAGCTTTATTAACGCCCCGCAGTTTTCGACGGAAGTGTCAGCTCTGCCGACCACTAGTTCCTTATCTGTCATTGAATAACCCTGTTTGCTAACTTCCATCATGCTGCCAGTCCCTTCGCTTCCTACAGCTGCAAATGAAACACACTGGTCTGCCTTCTCCTCGTCTCCAGAAACAGCAGCATACCTAATGATAATTTCCCGATCAGCTAATTTAACAACCATAACTGATTTGTGAAAATCCATTTCAACCTTATGTTGCAGCAGCCAATCAAACCCAAAAATAGCATTCTGATTTAGACCTGGCACGATTAAACATTTCACATCTAACCAGACCCCAGATTTTTTTAACAAAACCGGCAAAAGTATCTGAAATTTAACTCTCTGACGCTTTCCTCCAACTGCAACCTGAATAGCAACATTTGTTACTGGCAATAATGGTACCCCAAGTTGCTTCACCACTCGATTATAAAACTCCTCAGATATAGCCGAAATCTCACTACCTGAGTCGATTAAAATCTGAACATCAATCGATCCCACTTGAGCATCAATAAACGCCGCCCTTAAGTCACATGTACTTTCAGATATCTCGATTTCCTCCTCCTCAAAATCGCTAAATAAATCAAGATCTTCATTGAAAGTCGTCACCTGCATCTCTCGTACTTCCCGATTATCAGTTTGACGACCCTGTCTCCACTCCTGCCCATCATTCCTATTTCTATGCGCGTGCGTGTTACTTGAACTTGTTTGGACTCCACGTCCACTCCTATTAACTCCCTGCTCCGTCGGCGGTTCAGGAGTATCATCTCCACAAGTCAGATCAATGCTAGTTAAATACTCATCCACCTCATCAAACTTTTTCAGACCTAGTGTAACAATTCCTCTTTGAACATCCGAGGCAAAATGTTTGCTAAGCAGCTTATCGTATCTCCTCAATAGGAACCGACAGATAACCCGCCTGATTACAGAGATTTAAAAAATATTCCGAACGGCTGCCTTTTTCGTACTTACCGTAGTTTAACTTTAAAAACAACTCACGCTGCCTATCTACCCCCCAGAATTTATCACAGAAAGCTTTTTCAAAATCCTGAAAAGTAAAAAACCCGCTTTCCTTAATATCAGCCCAATCAGCTGCCATACCCCTTAGTGCGGATAAAACAAGGCCCAATTTAAATTCCTGTGGTACGCCGGTTTCACTGAAAATTCTTTTTATTTTCTTAATAAATGCCATAGGATGACACTTCCCATTGGGATAAAAAAACACATTATTTCCCCCCAACTCCTTAAAATTAGAAATGTAAGAACGGTCGTGACCTGAAGGGTTCGGGTTTAACAACGGCTTATCGCGTACAATTTCCCTTAACTCCTGATCAATATTAACATCCGCCTTATCCGCAGCTAACTTGTCTACAGTTACTTGCAACTTAGCTATTCCAGTCGCTAACTGCGATAACGTAGCCTCCAAACCATTCAACGGATTACTGTCTCTGCCCGAACGGTTAAAAACTACATCTCCAACACTACTTCTACGGCTTTCGTCCTCATAAACAAAATCATCCAGCCGTTTATTTTTATTTCTTTTAGGAGGCATGATTATCAGTAAAATAAATATTCACTTCAAAATCAAAAACAAAACATTCATCACTTACTAGCAACTTATAAAAATAAGCCAAACCCCCCAAAACGCCAATTTAAAATGTTATTTGCTACCCTTGTGCAAATTAAAACCAACAAAATTAATACTAGGTAGAAAAACAATGCATTCGAACAGACAATGTAACGATATCATACAGTTAGAGTCTGTACACGCTATGCAATGCAGCAAAATTTGCTTAAATGATCGTCACTTTTCGTCACAGCTGTGTAAGATAAACACTCGAAGAAAATCCAGCGAGTTTTTCTTAGCAGGATTTCAACGACGTAGTAAAATTGGGCCAATCTTACCAAAACTGATTTTCCGTACTGTCTCGTCTAACTCTCCCACCTCGTTAACGATCGTTAGCGCTCCATCTCGATTTTGATTTTCGATTCTTTTCGCCTGTTCTTCCTTGTGCCTCGGGTTGGGCGCCAATGTAACAGCTCGTGAGCTCGTAGGGTTCACACAAAGGAAAGAACTTTGTAAATTCACACTAAAAATTAACTTTATTACAAATTTGGCAACAAAATCGCGACACGCAAAACAGAAGCATCCGCTCTCGTTGTTGGCCATCGGCCGTCTCTCATGCCTCGTTCGACTTCTCTCGAACGACCGGCGCTGCCATCTCTCCCCACGCACACGCACTAAACTTCTTTTTTTTTTTCCAACCAGCACTTAAACCACTACAAAGTGATGACTTGCAGAGCTCTCTTAGACACTGGTTCCCAGTCAAATTTTATAAGTGAAGCCACAGTCAGATCGTTACTTCATGTCATCCATACCAGTTGAATTTATCGACGCCTCAGGTTACCAAAGTTATCGATGGAAAATGGATCGTGACCATACCAAAACGACTTGTTAGCACCGCTGATTGTAATAAGGACAAAACATCAATTCCATTATTTGGATCCTATTTAATTGAAGTACCTATCGTGTTGAAATATCTTACTAATTGTATAAATGGCAACATCCTTACTATTTGGCTGACGTATGAAAAAATACAGTAGACATTATAACATGACATGCAAAAATTCGTTTGGGTATTTTTATTTTTGGTCTGAAACCGTCTGTAATGTCTGTATCGAGTCGTAGGGTCAGAAGTCAGATTAGTTTGTAATATTTTATGTATTCGATTATAATTACCAATAATTGTGGGCACAAGAGTGTTTTGTCTCGTAAGATAAGATCTTTTGTTTGTAAGACAGGCCTTAAAAAGGTAAGCCGAAATATTTCAACAATGTTCATTCTAACATTCAATGTTCTTTCTCACATAACATATTCTTTAGGCGCCTTTTTTTCAAGTCCAGTTATAATTCTGTCCGGATTCCTGTTTGAACTTTGTTTTCACAACTGTGCTGCAATCACACCAGTATCCAGTTACTTTAAATAAACTTATCTGAGTTTGAGTTTTCCTACACTGCAACAACATATCGATTGTAAATTACAAATACAATCGATTATGTTAGAAAGTCATAAACCTAGCCAATTGACATACAATCAAAATGAACAATTATTACACGGTGTCCCAAATTTGAGTAACGAACCAAACTTATGTTTTTTTAAATACAATGGCCAACTTTTTATCCAATATTGGAATTCTACGTCAAATTCTAGGCCTAATTGATGTAAAATGTTTGTATCGATATTCAACTGTTTCCGCAGCAGCGTCCTTGATTGATTGAATTTTGACCACCCCCTTAACTTCCTTATTTTTAATTTTAGTAAAAAAACTAGTTGTAGCAACTTAGTTGTAGATATTTAAGTCTACTTTACTCTGAGATAAACAGTTATTATTCAAGGTGTCCCAAATTTGAGTAACCAAATTAACCCTTAATCACACAGACGAGGCAATATTGTTAAAGTATAACAGATGCTGCGGCGGAAAAAAGTTGAATATTGATACAGACATTTTACATCAATTAGGTCTAGAGTTTGACGTAGAATTCAAATATCGAATAAAAACTTGGTCAATGTATTTAAAAAAACACAAGTTTGGTTTGTTACTCAAATTTGGGACACCCTGTATAAAAACAGTTTATCTAAGAGTAAAGTAGACCTAAATATTTACTAGTTTGGTATTTAACGTTTTTTTCTAAAGTCAAAATTAAGGAAGTTAAGGGGATGGTCAAAATTCAATCAATCACCCTGTACATTGTAGTGCACACCCTCTCAATCTTGCTATTGCTGACTCTTGTTCACAGGCAGATGTGAGAAATTGCGTTGATTCGGGAGCTATTACCGGCTGATCATCAAAAAAGCCTGCTTGCAATGTGTGAAACACGGTGGGTTCAAAAGCATGAAGCTGTTATGAGATTTAAGGAAATTTATCCAGCGATTGTGAATGCTCTCGAAGAACTCCAATCTAGCCACAATAAAGAAACATCGCAGAAAGCTGTCCAAATGCTCAATACACTTCGATCTTCGAATTTTGTATACTGTTTCTCCAAAAAGTCATGAGCTATACATTGTCGCTATCAAAACAACTACAAGCAGTTAACATCGACCTCATAACAGCATTCAGCCACGTGGATGATGTTATTAATGCTTTACAATTTTTGAGAAATAAAGTTGACGAAGAGTACTTTCCCTTCATCTGTATGAAGACGCAAAGTGATACTCTAAGAAAATGGTGGTATACTGCAAATGCCACGTATCGTTGGAAGACAAATAAATCGCTTTAACACTCCTTCGGATATATGCACGTACTACAGAATAAATTTATTCACCCCATTTCTAGAGCACACAATTCAACAATTAATAGAGAGATTTGCGAAACACCCTAAAGTAGTGAAAATGGTGAGGTTTTGTTTTTTGTTCATCAATCCCAATCCTCTGACCGGTTTCGCCGTATAACGGCTCATCAGAGAGACTATAGGGCTTGATTACCAAAGAACAAAACCTTCATTCCAGTATAGTCAACTGGATGCCAGAATTGAGTGTTGTGCAATATCTGTACTCAACTCTATGAGTTAGAAAGTACAGATGGCGTTCCCAAATCTAGGAACAGCCCCATTAATGCCGCATCATTCGGTAAACACCGATGTTAAAGTGGACAATGAAATTATTGTTTAGTATATGATAAGTCGTTTTGCCAGTGGACAGATGACAGTGAAGATGTCAGTAGTCGGAAAATAAAAGTATGATGTGATGTTTTAGTAAACATTTTTTTTATAAGTTTCAATAACGTTCTTTTTTCATTAAAGTATTATTATAAAGTTGTGTTGTGTTATTCAATTCAATCACTGCCCATTGCGCAAGAATCCTAATTATTTAATTTTAATCTCTGTATGGTATTTCCCATTTAGCTGAACGGTAAGTACAGCAGGTATTTACTTCACGGTTTGTTAGCCCTAGCTAGAAAATAGACAGGAACTAGTCCACGATGAGTGACCACGAAACTCGATTAAGGTTACTTTGAAACATAAATTTGTTTGTGAGAATTGGCGTTAGACCGAATTTTTCATTTTTTGATTACACCTCAGTCACACCCTGTATACTCGGATCCGTGACAACTTTCAAAAAGATTATTTAGGTCTTAGGTCATCAGAAAGAGCAGGAAAATACCTCTTAATACTCAGACATATTAAAATCGAGTGAATCAATTTGAAGAAACAGCCGCTAAAAAATGTTGCCGTCCCAATCTTTTTGACGAGCAGTTTATATAATTCATGCGAATTCTGTAGCCTATTTTTCTACGACTAATTGAAATTATACCAATTTTTCATAATAGAGCAAATCGATGTATTTGGATAATTTCTATGTTGTTGCATAAATGACTGAATAATATTTTACGATCAAAATTAACTATAATATATCAAAGACTTTATATCCGTTCAGCCAATTGTAACTTCTTGCTTAACCAATCCTTAACCTCTTTTGAAAAAAGCTTCTAATTATTAAAACACACAGGTAACAAATGTAATTATTACAGGTTACTGGGTCAATATTTCACACTGGACAGACATGACTGGCTGACAGACCTAAATTGACATACATCACATTTGAGTTTCAGTCCCAACCAATATCGGATCATGCCTCAAGTCATGTGAAAAAAAACTTGATTGTTTTTATTTACTGAAGTTCTTATAACAAACATTCTGGATAGTTCTTAGAAAACACACGTTATTGGCATTGATTCTTCGATATAAATAGGAGCTGAGCAGATACAAATAGTTCAATTTGCTGTATGATGTTACTCAGTTGGAAAATAAATTGTGTAGCACGGATAATTTGGAGTCCGGCCCTGACTATTTGATTCCCAAAAACGCCGATCGTGGCGCAGAGAGAGAAGGGTGGGGGCAACGGGAAGCACACGATCAAGGCGACAAACCTTATTATTTTTGTTAGTTTAAACCTAATAAATTATGAAAGTTGTACCTTTACGTTAATAAAACAAAGTTAAAGTGAAGTAAGTTGGTGTCTACATAATTACTATCCCAGACCAGCTTACAATTGTATGTTTGATAGATATGAATGACTGATTGCTGGTCTTTATTCACTCCCAATGTCAACTTCTGCACAGTTACTCAGTTCGCCATGCGTAGATGGACATTTAAAGGAATGATAATTTTTCTAATACTTCACCTTTTAGTCGGACATTATTTAATAATGAAAATTATTCGGCCAGATATTGTGGATAGAACAATGCTGCATATGACATAACAGCAAATTGAAATAGCAAATAAAACTACACACAACCCGCACCCCAATCTTTAGTTTATTATTAAAATAAATACACATTGCGAGATTCACCTGGATGACTTTTTGTTTTGCTTCTTGTTCCCCGGGAGAATATCTGAAACAAAGAAAATAATATTACGACGAGAATATAAGAAATGTCAATGCGTTTCAACCGATGTTAGCTGAAGCTTGATCTTATATTGTAGCATAAAATCAGTATAAAAATTCATTTTATATTGAATCAAGAATGGTAATCTAGCACCCAACTTTAGAAACGTATGAAAATTATACGCAAAGTTGCGAAGAATTTATTTACCCTACACATCTGTACCAAAATATTCGTATAATTAAATTACCGACTCTTAAAAAAATTGATTTTATGCAAAACACGTATTTGGCAGCGCTTGGGAAACCCCATCAGTTAAAAACAGCACAAGAAATTTATTGCATTTTTGGAAAGTCCTACTGATTATAACCAAAATGTTAGTGGAACGATTCAACTTTCAAGTGAAATCGTTTCTACTCGCAAAAATTCAGGAAACCCACAGCATTGCACTTAAGGAAAGATCGAGTGCACATTCTAATCGTACTTTTTCTGTTAACCATTTAAAGATGCCACTTGCAATTTTCTTTGGACAAAACATTTTTAATAAAATTTATCATTTTAAAACAAAACCAAAAAAATGCCGAGTGTCGAGTTTAAATTAAAACAACTGATATCACATAGCTTATAAAAAACAAAGCTCAAAAATGGTGCACGAAAACGGTGTTATTCGTCTAACAAAATCATTCTTACAGCCAATAGGATTATCCAAAAATTCAATAATATACAGGGTTTTCCAATTAATAAAAAAGCAAAGTTTGGTCCGTCACAATGTTATGAGATACCCTCTAACTACCCACTTTGGTTAAAGTGTGGTTCCCTTAGATAAATCCCTACAACATTTGTATTTACTATTTGTTGTTGTAAAATCAAGTAGAAACAATTTAAGGTTGGGTGCAAAATAAAACTGATAACTTTGTACAGGTGGAGCAATGAGAGAGTAGAGTTTATTATCTCATTTATTTTGAGAAATACAAAAAAATGTTAAATACAACTTTTAGAGAATATTTATATATTTTATAGTTTCAAATTACTTTCGGGTATACAGGTTCATAAAGGCGTGACGGTGACAGATAAAACTTTAGATTTTTTTAAAATAAAACCCCGTTTTTAAAACATTTTTTGATTCTTCATAAAATTCTAAAAGTTTTTTGTTAATAATGTCATATCTAAACCTAATAGATCATCTAATTATTGACTGCATTGCCATTGTTTCTAAAAGTAGAATACTCATGTTTGGTACGAACGCTTTACAGGAACGACAAAAATTAATTGTGCAAATAAACATGAAATAGATGCCCTACAGGGAGTTCATTTTTTAAAATGTATTTTGATTATTTCAGTTTAAAAAAATTCGACTTTTATCTATACACCCTGTACATAATTCGTTTTTCTGATAGGTTTTACGATACAGTTCAGCTTTTATTAAGTATGTCACATAACTTAAATAAACTCGACGTCAGAAACCCTTTTTAAAAAGAATAATTTTATTAAGAGTTTACAATTAGTGCGACTTAACTATACGAAGTTACAGTAGAGAGTAATCTAGGAATATAATAAAATACATTAAGCAACCTAAAACGTAGAATAAGCATAATAGCAATAGCATCTTCCTGGGAACCGTTGTGTCAGCATAGTCCCATGGGATTTACGGAAATAGGCATATATAACTCCTCCCTCCTTAAGCTTCGAAAAGCACGGACTGTGTTTTCGAAGGATCGATTGATTGATCGTTTGATTGCTTCTTCGATTTCCTAAGGATCCTGAGTATCTTATCCTTCTGAGTGATGATCAAAACCATAGCAACTAGAATGCAGAGGACTATCGGTACCCAAAATGTAGGCTGGTCAAAACTGGATGGCTCACTGGCGTCGTCTATTGATTTGAGTTGATTGGCCATTCGTTTTAGATCATTGATTTCATCAAATTGGATTTTTGATAAATGTGGTGTCTCAAAAATCTGTGATGTTCCATCGGAGAAAGTGGGTAACTGCATTGCTGGTAAAATCAACGGTTTACCCTTTTGTACCCTCGCGTCATTGACGAACAATTTGTTATTGATGAGTGCCTCACAGGTTTCTGGTATTGACAGCAACGTTGATTGATAGACTTTAAGGTGTTGATCGGTCTGGCATTTCGTTTTAATTCCAACAGGTTTGGTTGGCAGAACAAGAATCAATCCTCGGCTGATTTCCTCGATTATTGGTTCGTCAACGTATATTTTAGCAATTACGCAGCTATCGATCGGCAGGTTGTCAAGAATGTTCTCCAGGCACTGGTCACGCGAATGAAATTTCTCCAGGCAGTAGAATGTATCTTCGATTGCTGGACATGGTTTGGCCACGAATTGACGGACGGTGCCTTCTTGTACCATATAAGGGTAATTTGGGAGCAAAATTGATTGATTTTGGACTGTTGGGAACAACTGATAAAAGGACAAGGTGTTTGGGTTTAAAATTGGTGCATGAATTGCAAAAATTATTTTATCCCTACTAAAGGTGACTTGTATTCCCAAATATTGATAGTAAGATAGAATGTTCTTGAAATTTGGAAGCTTTTCCTTACCATAAAGGCTTGTTAAGTAGCTTAGCATTGATTTGAGTTCCGAATTCGAAACGACACTATTATGTAGGGCATTAACCTTACTAAAAGTGATTGCATCCTCTAAGTTATCAAGAAACATTATCATATTTTATGCAGTCCAAATTTAATTGCAACAAAATGCCTTGAAAGTTAAGGTAGTCATGCATATTATTGATATTTTCACTAATTGCTAATTGTAGTGCTCTTAAACTCTTTTGAAGCGTTTGTTGATTAGCACTTAGTTGCGAAATTGTTTTATTGTAATTATCGATTAAGCGTTGGGAAAGAGATATTTGTAATTTCAACTCTGTATCGATATTTTTCCGATTTACCCGTAGTTCATTTATTGCTTTGTCATAGCGCTCGCCATCTTCGGCATCTAAAGTTCCAAATAACCACTTGCTGACTTTGCTAACGACGTTAATTAGTCCTCTTTCTTTACGTACATGTGGGTACATGTTTTGTAACTTGTCTGTTGTTATTTGAATCAAATATTCAGTTCTAGACATAAAGTTTTCTTGTAATTCCCAGTATGTAGTAATACCAATACCAGAAGAATTTGTAGAATAATTAACGTGTTCTTTTATAAAGCTAAAATGACGCTCAATACTTTCTAATTGCTTAACTAAGTATTCTAAATCTATGTAATGTAAAAATGTATGTTTACTGTAAATTAAACGCGATTTTCCTAATTCTAAGGGTAAAATAGGGTTTTCTAATCTATTCATTTTTATGTCACTCGTTGCTAGAAAGGTGGGAAAGGCCAGGATTTGCCATATCAGCACTAGTTTCGCCGTCATGGTTTGCCTGAAAAGATGATGTTTTATTAGGTTTTCTAGCATGACTTTTATGATACGATGTTTTCTTGGTTTTCAACTTAATATCAGTTTGACCAACTAAACTTACTTTCTTGAACTTTGGTTTGTCTTTTGCACGAGCTTTTGTTTTAATAAAGGCAAATTTTTGATTGTCGAAATCCGGCGGATCAGATCTTGTTTCATTTCGTTTATTAATGACTTTTTCCTTTATTTCTTGATTTTTCTCCCTAATCTGATCATACAGTTTATTTGATGTTTCCTTATGTTGTTGCACATATGTAGATATAATTGCATTGTCGTTTAAATCAAACGGATTTACTGCCTTTATACGACCACTAACAACTTCAAAATTCGTATATTTAGTTACACTATGAACCGAATTGTTATATCCTAAAACACCTCTTTTCATTAACTGTTCAGTGGACAGTCCGTTGTTTTCATCCTTTAGACACCTGTAAGCTTCAATAATTGAAGAATGAAATCTTTCAACTGGTGAATTTGAATTACTGTTTTTCGCTGTTGTGTAGTGTAATTCAATCTTGTAAAGTTTACAGAAATCTTCAAGATCTTTATTCTTAAATTCAGTTCCTTGATCAGCCGTAATTTTTAGGGTAGTCCATGATGAGTAATAAATGTCAGCAAATTTTCCACAACCTCTGTTCCAGTTATACTCTTAAGAGGGTATGCTTGTCCGTAACGAGAAAATGAATCAATTATCGTTACAAATGCATCGTAATTCATCCTAAACGTGTCTATGTGAATGTGCTCAAACGGTCTTGATGCAGTGGGTGTTAGATTAAATTTCACTACCGGTGGATCTCGGTCGTACTTATTTCGTTGGCAGTTTTCGCAATTATTAACGTAATTTTCCACGTCTTCTATTAGTTTTGGCCAATAAAACCGTTTTAATAATGCTGTTCGCATTTCATTAATTCCTCGATGACAAGTCTTCGTTGTGTGGTACAATGTAAGCTTTTTTGATCATTTTCGCTTTCAATATCCTCTAAGAATGTAGAGCATTGAACAAACTTATAAGATGAATTTTTAAAGTACTTCTGGACGGTTATGGTAAACAATCTTGCGATTTCAGCACTTTTAAAATGAATGGCATATAAAGTGCGCGGGTTTAAATACTCCTTAAGAATTTCAATCACGTGTTGTTCGTAATTTCTGATTGATATTGTTATGTAAAATCGCATATTGTTAAACACATTAGTTTGCTTTATTTGTGGTACTTCAATGTCTCCGTTTGTCATTATTACTTGATTTTTATACTGGTTTATTGGTCTTTCCGTAAGAGGTATTCCAAGGAGTGGATTTTCGGCTGCTGAGTGAACTGTTTCGAGGTCACTAGGAGGTATTGATTCCACCTTTGGAGGTTTAATTTGCACATTGGAAATTATATTAACTCTAGGATCTTGGTGATTGGAAGTTTCCAACATAATTTCATCAATATCTAAGTTAGGTAAATTGTCGAGTCCTGGAATTATGAAATTATCGATTACGTTATCAATATCACCTGGGTTATTACATATGGATTCAGTTTCTAAGGCGTTAAGATCTACTGGATTCCTAGAAAGTGCATCCGCTGCTTGATTTTGTTTGCCTCGTTTGTACTGAATTTGGTAATCAAACTCCTCCAACTTCAGGCGCCATCGAACAAGACGAGAAGCAGGTTCCTTTAAGGAAAATAACCACTGTAATGGTTGATGATCTGTCAGGATAGTAAACTTATGACCAAACAAGTAAGGTCGAAAGTACTGACAACCCCACACAATAGCTAGAAGTTCCTTTTCTATCGTAGAATAGTGAATTTCCGCTGGATTGAGTGTCCTTGATGCGTAACAAATGGGGTGGTTATCTTGTGAAAGTATTGCTCCTATTGCATAGATGGAAGCATCCGTAGTGAGTTCAAAAGGTTTATTAAAGTCTGGGTAGGTTAAGACAGGTTCTGAACTTAATAGATTCTTACATGTATTAAAACAATCGACAAACTCTTTAGTGTGTTCTACTTTGCAATTTTTCTTGAGACATTCTGTCATGGGCTTTGTAATTTTGGCAAAGTTCTTAATAAATTTACGATAATACCCAAGTAATCCTAGAAAAGATTTAATATCTCTTGGAGTTTTTGGTATCGGGTATTTCTGGATTGCCTCAATCTTTTTCTTATTGGGTTTTATGCCTTCTCTTGTTACGATATGTCCTAAAAATTCTACTTCATGACGTAAAAATTCGCATTTATCAACCTGTATCTTTAAATTTGCGTCACGTAGTTGTTGGAAAATCAATTTTAAATTTTTAATGTGCTCTTCCAAGCCTGAGCTAAAAACAATGATATCATCCATAAACACCATACAAATTTTATTTTGTACATCTTTAAGGACTTCGTCCATCACTCGTTGGAACGTTGAGGGTGCGTTTTTAAGACCGAAGGGCATTCTAAGGTATTCGTAGTGCCCATTTTCTACGTTAAAAGCAGTTTTGCCAATTGATGTTTCCTCCATTTCTATCTGGTGGAATCCGCTAGCTAGATCTAACGTAGAAAAATACTGTGCCCTGCCTAGTTTGTCCAAAATATCATTGATGTTAGGGATTGGATATCTGTCAGAAATGGTCTTTTCGTTTATTTTCCGATAATCTACAACAATTCTCCACTTTTGTTTTCCCGAAGCGTCCATTTTCTTAGGGACAATCCATATGGGGGATGACCATGGGCTAGATGATGGTCTAATAATGTTTTTCTCTAGCATTTCATTTATTTGCTTTCTTACTTCTTCCTTGTGGACATATGGATATCGATAAGACTTAGTATGTACCGGGATTTCGTCAGTTGTTTTGATTTCATGTTTAATTTTGGAAGTGAATGAAAGTTTTGTGGTTGGTTCATAAAAGATATCGGAAAATTCTCTACAAAGTTTTATTATAGCAGTTTTCTCTTCCTTATTCATGTGGTCAACACGTATTTGATTGTTGATGAAATCTTGTTTTGGTCTATCAATTTCCGATGGTAATGAACTATAGGACATTTCCTCGAATGTAAACATCTCAAAACTATCATTTTCAAAGGGTTCAACAACAAGCGGTTCGGTCAATGTCATGGTTACACACTTATCAGTTAGGTTTTGAATTTCAACAAGTGCATAATGTTCGTTCGCTACCGAAAGTGATGTAGGGATGATTAGATTTTCAAAATTTTGTGCATTGATTAAAACTTCACCATTTCGCACACTTACTGGTACTTGTTTTAAAATTATCTCATTAGCGTTTACCGAAATTGAGAAATTTGAATCCAAAATATGTCGATATTTAAATGGTATTTCGATATTAGGACCTACCAAAAACATATTCATTAAATCGATATTTAAATTCATGTTAATCAGGTCTACTAAACCTATTACACCATCATAAAAATCGTGAAAATCAAAGAGTATGAAATCAATAGCATAATCCAATCCAAATTCTGCAAATGCTGGTATTTTTGCTTGGTATCGCGTAGTTTGACTTCCAACAGCTGTTTTAATTACGTTATTTGTATGATATATACAGTGTGGATACAAACTTTCAGCAATGGAAGGCTTTAATATTGACTTAAAACTACCAGTGTCAATCAAAAGCTTTATATTAGGATTTTGGATTTGAATGTATGGTAAAGCATTACTAGATGAAATATTAATTTCTATCAGCTTTGATTTCCTGTCCGGCTGGAATTGGAAAAATTTTGGTTGTCGTCAATTTCAGTGATTTCGGGACCTTGGATTTCAGTATCAATAGACCGTTGTTCACTACTCTGATTTAAATGAAAATCAGGATAAAAATTCAATTGAGATTCATCGGCATATTGATCGGAAAATTCGGTTCGGTACTGGTCATTCAAATAGTCCTGATTGTTGTACTGACTGAAATATTGATTATCGTCGCATTCATTATTGTAGAGTTCCTCTATTTTAAAATTAGGTCTTTGATATTGTTGCCTTTGCATAAATTGGTTTTGAAATGGTTTGCGAGTGGCATTGGTTGCTCTTGATATTCCTGACATTGGAATTGGTTTTGGAAGTTGATTTATAGGGGTTTGATTTGGTCTAAAAACATTTTTCGGAGGTCCGAAGACTTCTCTGTTTGTAGGAAATCTGGTAGAATTCGGAGCTCTGGGTTGGACGTTTATCGGTTGTGATGGAAATGTTGACCTTTGATTCATTTGCGGTCTCGGGAATGAAAATGCTTGCTGGGAAAAATTATTGAATTGTTGATTATTCGAATTTGGAATAAATTGATTTCGATTCATTGGACTCGTTGCAATCGCATTACCAAAATAATTTGGTGAGTTGTTTGAATTTATCGGGGAAAAAGATGTATTTCCGATTGATGATCTAGAAGGTATTTGATTTACCCTATTAGATTTTTCCAAATTTGAAAAACAACCGTAAAGATTTTCAAAATTCTCGAATTCTACAACATAAGCCATAGCATCTTCGATACTATCAGGTCTCTTAATATGCATGTTGTTTTTAAGAACTCCTGTACATCCGGCAATAAATGTATTTAAGGCGGTTTTCTCATATAGTTGAATGTGACACATTTTCTGATCATTACTTAATGTAATGTCATTACTAATACGTTGCGCTACTTGACTCCTAAGTAATTGTAACCTATTACCAAAACTTAGCAAGTGTTCATTTTTAAAACGTCGCGTTCGTGTTAATTCTTGAATTAGACATTCCAAATTTCTGCGATCGGAAAAACATTGAATCAAAGCATTCTTAAATTGATCCCAAGTAGAAAGTTCTGATCGATTGCCAATCATGATTTCTGCCTTACCAATCAATTTACCTTGAATGCAATCGAAAATATGTTTGTTAAGTTCGGCATCATTCAAATCTTTGTAAGAATCAATCAGACCTTGGCATGCTTCAATAAATTTATTAAGGGTGTTAGCGTCTCCATCGTATGGTTTAATAATATCCACTTTTGATTTGAAAAGATTCCAATTAAATGAAGCAACATGTGCCTGACTACCTGCTTGATTATTCATGGTGGGAATAGTGTTTCGAGTTGATTGTTTCACTTCCCTTGATAATTTTAGAGAGCTTTGAAATTGATTTATAATAGCATCAAATTCGTTTTCGGAATCACTCATTAAAGTGCTCACACAGAAAAAACACTCACACAGAAAACAAAAATTAATTAAAAATTATGTTATTTTTAACTTTTCACTCAGAAACTGATAATTAATCCTAATTTTGTCTCCGATAGACTGAACTAATCCTAAAGTTGTCTCCAATAGACTGATCTAACCTAAATTGTCTTCGATAGACTGAACTTAAATAAATTATTCCGAACGAGACACGTAAACGGGGTATTTCGGAAGGAGCGAAAGGAATATGGCACTTACGTAGTTGAACTGGCTTCTTCCTTTCCGACTCTCACTCTGGGTGTCGCCTGACGTCCTAGATTCTTTGGATTGCGCTGAAGGGTCGAAGGGCCCAAATAATGACTGCAGACCGAAATTGTCCAAAAATCACTACCGCCACAATCCTACCGACTGCGCCACTTAAATAAACTCGACGTCAGAAACCCTTTTTAAAAAGAATAATTTTATTAAGAGTTTACAATTAGTGCGACTTAACTACACGAAGTTACAGTAGAGAGTAATCTAGGAATATAATAAAATACATTAAGCAACCTAAAACGTAAAATAAGCATAATAGCAATAGCATCTTCCTGGGAACCGTTGTGTCAGCATAGTCCCATGGGATGTACGGAAATAGGCATATATAACTAGGTTAATATTTTTTTCCAAGAATGTTTGAAAAAAATTGTACGCGCGCCACTGGTAAACGCAAGAAAATTATTGTTTCTTGGAAAATTTCCTTTCCACGTAGCTATTGACACCTACAAAATTTTGTTTAATTACTTCAAGTGCTTTCGCCCAAATCATTAAATTTTTATTTTTTCAGTCAAACTTTGACACCCTGTATTGTTCATATTTCGAAAAAGCGTCAAAGGAAAAAAAACCTTATTTTTTGAAGTCCTATTCGCAGGTGAAAGGAAAGCACCAATTTTGGAATCACCGTGTATAGTATTTTTATATCAGCATGATTTAATAAATTGCAATGTTTACATAAAAAATCAATATCTTAGTCAACAAACACTATTTTGCCAATGGCCCCAGTATAACAGTGGTAGAAACCATAGATGAATCTAGTGGCCTCATCAAATGAAATATTACCCCCCCCTGGTACCTCTGACTCCAAAAGTATCGAAAAGGGGTGTTGAAAAAAGTACAACAGATGCTCCCCCAAGAAAAAAAATTTAAACTACTGGTGAAAAAACCAGAAGATTTGAATAAAGAAATAGAATAAAAAATAGCTTTTCCTTTTTTGGGAGTTGGATGATCGAGTTCACGTAAAATCAAATTACAACAGTTTTGCCGACGTTTCGCAAATTTATTTTTGCATTATCAGGGCCTATGGTGTACAAAAAAAAGGAGTTAAAACTAAATGTGTATTCTAATGAGTTGTTTCGATTTACTTACACGCTGTTTTTGTGATTCCGTGTCATTGCTTTTTTTTGCACTCATTAGGAGGCATACACGGGGATATTACACTTAAATAAAACGTTATTAAAAAACATCTAACATTTAAAGCACACACAAATTAACATGTTTTAATAACGTGATACTTACAGCGAAACCTCATCTTTAAGACTCCTACGAAAAAGTTTTTTATAATACATACAAGGGTATAATATATCATATTATTGATACATTAGTTCTATAGCGTAACAAGTCCAAAAATATCAAATTTTAGTTATTGTAGTCATCATGTTTCTAATGTAACTTTCCACCAATTTCAATATTGTAAAAATTGTTATTTTGTACAGAATATGGTAGGAATGGAAGTATAATAGTAGAATAAATACATTATTGTTATCATGTTCCAAATCTGTTTTTGCCATTTTCGACTTGTTACACTATAGGACTGAGGTATCATATAGTGAGTTACTCGTAATAAACTAGTAAATATTCATACCTATACATCTTTCCACACAATTCCTAGTTCTTGTTAGAGCCCGTGTGTACCGACCTTCAGGACTATCTTCTGGAGCGCCTCTTATGGGTGTCATGAGCCAAGGCTCATGAGGATAACCACTCTTCTCACAACCAACTAGTTCTCTCACGTGCCCTAAAACTCTGTTCCATATCGGTTTTGACTATAGAGTTTCGCCTAAATTATGAGTAGCCCCTCCAAAATTGGCATTCCCATTTAATTAACAAATCAGAGTCACAAATAATTTATTTGTAAATTTTTTGAGTAAAATTCTTTTCTGTTGAAATAAAGATGTTCATCATGGATTGAATGGTTGCGTTATGGCTACGTGAGTTCCATCAACACATCCTAAAACCCCAGGAAACTCAAATGCTCTCATGAAATCTAACTTTTTCTGTTCTTTCTCTTCAGGACTTGTTGAAAATTTCATCCATCGGGGGGCAATGATTTCAATTGCTTGACAAATTTCATCAAGTACCCTACTCATAGTTTGTTGGGCTAATGCAACATGTGCTTTATACCCAACCCTTCTTTGATAAGACCCTTGTGCAAATAATCTAAGAGCGGCAAATATTCTGGATGGTATGGAAATCTTTGTGCTTTTTCTGCCCATATTTAAATTAGGTGTTAACTCCTCAATGAGAATTCGAGCTAAATCTCTGCTTAGGCGATAATGCTTGCGAAACTCAGGTAACTCAAATGGGTTAGAAGGGTCTCGTAGTGCTCTTCGTTCTACTCGCAATCCTTCCAGGATTTCTTCGCATTCTACTTCCTCCACAAAATGCATAAACATTGGTAGCGTGTTTGGCAAAAGTTTATGATCTAACAAGAAAATAAGAAACAACTAGAAAAACAACAATAATGGCAAAGAAACGCGAAACGATCTATTTTATATACTGTAAACTTTGAAATCCACCATCCACAATCAAAAGGAACTAAAAATTTAAATATTTAAAATTTATTCAAAATATTATTCACACTTGTGATTGTTATCACTAAACCGGAATAAAACGAAACAAGTAAAATCCCTAGATTTATTACTAGAAATGAGTCAATGTTTTCAGCTCCGATAGGTTCTCGTTTTCTGTTGCCGATGTCTACCGAATGTGATTGAAAACAGCTTAGAGAGTACCAACTGTTAATAGAAACAAATTCTTTCTTGTCTATCACTATTCGTTTTCTATTTCATGCATCGTTACGGAGTTCGCCTTCGGTATGTAGATCTTATCTTTCCTTGTCATCAATCAAAGTGAAGATGTACTTCTTTCCACTCCCAGATGCCACATCCATAGGTCCAGCAAGATCTGAATGAATTAAATCTAACCAGTGAAGAGCAAATCCCTTATTTTTATTATAGGGAAAGGGTTTTCGAGATTGCTTTCCCTTTATGCAGCTCTCACACTTATTTGGTACTTTATTTTCTTGATCGGATATTCCAGTAGCCAAATGATTAGCTAATCTAGCAAGTTTTGTATACTCTGTGAAGACATCAAGTTGATATAAGCCACCAACATTCCTTGCTTTTGCCACCAGCTCTCCCGTGACCTGGCAATTATCCATTATTCTACAGCCTGTTTGGTCAAAAACTAGAGAGTAACCTTTGTCAACTAGTGCACTCACTGAGATTCCAGATAAATCTGGGACAAACCGTATATTTGAAATATTTCTTACTTCACCCTATGATTTAGACGAACCTTACTGCAGCCTGTTCCAACAACATGTAGCTTGGTCCCCGATGCTCACTATTTAAATCATGTAGAAGTTCATGGGAACCTGTCGTATGGGAAGAGGCACCACTATCTATGAACGAAGCATCCTTAGACTCACCGCTAGTAACAATTAAAGGTTTAGATTTGTTAGAAAATTTATTATGGTGCTGCACTTTGGAATCATTATGTTTATGTGGGCATTGATTTGTGCAATGCAACACCATGCAGATTTTTGGGATTTTCCTTTAAGAACCAAAGCAGTTTCATGGGTTTGTCCATTATGCCATTTTTTATCTTGCCTTTGTTTTTACAAAATCGGCAGTGATTTCAACACCAGAATTTTCCAGTGCCATCACCATAGGCTCATAATCTTCAATAAGACCCTGAAGCATAATTACATCTGAGAATTCGTCATCTAGAGGATATGGGTAAAAGCTGCTGTGAAAGGGTCATCACTTCATTCACATAACCTTCCATGTCTGGAAAATTCTGCAACTTTATGGAACATAGGCTTCTAAACAACCTTAATCGGCGATGAAGTCCTTTGTCCTCAAAAACAGTTTCCAAAGCAATACAGGCTTCTTTAGCTGTACTAGCCTGCATAACATGTGGGTATGTTGATTTGTCCAATGAAAGAATTATCCTTGCCAGAGCCTTTTCTTCTTTTCTGGCATTTCCACTTTCAGTGCTTGGTAATTCTTCTGTTATGCACTTCCAAAGACCATCTAATTTTAACAAGGCGGTCATTTGGAATTTCCATTCAATGTAGTTTTCCCTGCCTTTCAATTTTTCGACTGCAGCGTTGAAACTACTTGCCTCACTAGTTGACATTTTTATTTTTTAGTAATAATGGTCTAATTAGCAATGAATGAATGAGTCTTTAAGGAATACTTCTAACAAAATGACTGTTTAAACTTCTTCACTGGTAGCTGGGCCCATAACCTGTAGTTTTTATCAGATTAAACACACTAACACTTTGAAGAAAATACAAACAACAAAATTGACATTACTTCATGTCAAATGTCAATTAACTGACGAAGGACAGAGTACAGTACACCGTTGATATTGTAAACACAACATCATATACTACATAACTCCTCCCTCCGTAAGTTGGAACAACAAGGTTTTGTTGTTCCGTAAGTTGGAACAACAAGGAAACAAGGTTTCCTGGGTTTTTCGATCATCTAAGGGCAGATCCATGTCTTTAGATGAAGGAGTTCGTCCAGACTTTCTTCTTTGGGAAGAGTCTTCCACAGGCAGGTCAGGGCTGCCAAGATTAGTATGCCTAAAATAAGTGCAAAAAGAGTCCATTATGTGGGTGAAAACTGAGTGGGTTCATTCAAGAAATGAAATTTAACTGAGTCCACGATCTTCCGGGCTTTCTTAAGTTATTCAATGTTCACCTCGCCGAGTTGGAGTTTAGGGATGGCAGTACTTTGTTCATTATACGAAAAGTCAGGCAGGTCCATTATGAATTGGAGATCTGAACTGGTTTCTTTTTCATATACACGATGTCCAATTTTAATCGCACATTCGGGAATCGTTATTATACTGGGATTTCGTAAATTGTACAGTCCTTTTTTGCAAGTATTTTGATGAAAGTTTCATTTACTGGAATTACCAGTATTAAGTTATTAGAGCTTTGCGTAATAGTTATCTGTTCTTGTACTATTGTTTTTAGATTGTTTTCATTCTCTAATACTTGATTTATTTGTTTATCATACCTCTCAGCATCTTGTGGGTCAAGGTTACCTGTAAGAGCTTTAACAATTGAGCCTAGTTCATTAATTAGTCCTGGTTTTTGTCTTTTGATCCTTAAGGGATTTATTTGTGAAAGTTGATAATTGATTTTCTTTTCTAATACAGAAGCTAAATTGTATGCATTAAAAAATTCAATTTTGTAAATTGATGATTTGTTTAATGTTTTTAATATATTTGCTGCGTTTTTCCATAACTCTTTGTTTCTGGCTTTCTAACTTGTCTTTAATTTCATCATAAAGATGTTTAACTTTATTATGATGAGTGTATACATAATCAGTATAAAAACCTGTGTTGATTAGTTCACAAGGGTCTCTTGAGCTTGTGTGTCCAAAGGTTAATTCATATGGAGCAAAATGGGTAGAGGAATGAATAGAACTATTATATGCTATTAAAGCATAACTCATTAAAGTGTTAACGTCCTCATCTTCAAAACGATCACTCAAAATTCTAAGGTGTTCAATCAGGGTAGAGTGAAATCGTTCCACTGGTGAATTCGATTCGTGATGGAAAGGGGTGGTAAAATGAACGTTAATTTTATGACTTTTAAGAAGTTCTTGTACAGTTGTATTTAAAAAAAAAAGTTATAATGGACAATGGCACGTCCATTATAACTTTTTCGGGTACTCCATAGAACGAGAAGTAATGTATTAAAGCTTTACATATTTCTATGGCTGTTTTACCTTGAACTGGCAATGCTTGACCTAGTTTCGAAAATGTGTCAATTATAGTAAGAAAATTTTGATTATCAAACTTGAAAATATCAATATGAAGTATTTGGAATGGTTTACTCGTTGTTTCGGTAAGAACTAGAGGAGCATATGGCGGTTTTCTGCCATATTTGTTAGTTTGACAAATAGTACATTCAGAGATGTATTTTGTTACGTCTGTTTTCATGGATGGCCAATAATAATTTAGTTTTAATTTTTCCATGGTTTCATTAATACCACGGTGATTGCATTTAGCTTCATGTTGGGGATTGATTAATAGGAGTCTTTCTTCTTTGTTCCTTACAGAATTTATTAGTTTTGTACATTTAACTAACTTTAGTCCGCTTTTGTAGAAATGGTGCATGTAAACCTTGTTGAAATCTAAATACATACTGTTACGGTCTGGGCCTACTATGCTCGATACTTCTTAACGAGCGCTCGCTTTGGGATGAAACCGATGCGCCGCAATATCTGGCCGGGCGCGTATTAAAGTAGGCCACAGAAGGAAGCGCCATACCTGGAAGAATCGAGGCAAATCGCGAAGCGTTTCGCGGTCATTCTAGAACGTGGTTTGCGAATATAAAAGAAGCGGCGTCGACAACGGCAGGTAGAGAGAGTAGTGTAGTAGTGAATTTGGGAACGCGGTAAAGTTTAAATAGTGGAATAGTTGTGGAATTGTAGTAGTGTTTTTAGTAGCTGTGTTAATTATTGTACGGAGTGTTTTGAAGTATTAATAAAGTTATTAATTGTTGAGTTAAACTGACTTTGTGTGAACCCACGGGAAAATCGTAACAATTGGTGTCAGAAGTGGGATCAGACGTTAGTGCGACGTGAATTGGAACTAAACTTCGGGTTAAAGACTTGTGTTCAGAACCGGACTAGAGATTTTCGGAACAGTGGTGTGTTAAAGTTATTTTATGCCAATAACAAGACGTCAAAGTGCAAACATGGAGGCCCAATTTGAAGCTATGCTTAAACAAGCCAAAGAAGAACTAGAAAAGATTCGAAAACAAAACAAGGAACAAAAAGAAAGGATTCGACAACAAGAAGAAAGAATTCGACAAGGCAAAGAAGAACAAGAAAAGATTCGAAAACGAAACAAGGAAGAACAAGAAAGGATTCGACAACAAGACAAAGAAGAAGACAGAGAGCGGCAAGAAAAACGTAACGTAGAAATATTGAACGTTCTAGCGGGGACCAAGACAGAAATCTATGAGTATGTAACCCATAGTCTCAATAGAATTCGGAATGATGTCGAGATAAAGCTACGCGACTTAGAGCGAAAAATTGACAGCAGAGGAGCCAGCTCTACAGTGATCACCCGAAACGGGCTCAACAAGATCAAGCCTCCCACATACGACGGTCAAACTTCATGGGCAATGTACCAACTCCAATTTGAGGCCGCTGCAAATGCAAACGGATGGAGTAACGAGGAAATGGCTGTAGCACTAATAGTGGCATTACGAGGACCTGCATTGGAGCTGTTACAGACTCTGCCTATCGCCCAACGAAGCAACTATGAAGCATTAGTAGCTGCATTAGAACGTCGTTATGGGGATCAACATAAGAAAGGACTGTATCGAACGCAATTAATGGCAAGACAGCAGAAAACTGGTGAAAATCTAGAAGAGTTTGAAACCGAAATTCGTCGCCTTGTGCATCTGGCTTACCCAGCCGTCCCGGATGAAATCCAAGAAGAACTTGTGGCACAGTATTTTGTAGATGGGATTCGAGATCTGGAGGTAAAGAAATGGCTGAAGATGTTCAAAGGGAGCAACAACAGCGAATTACTGGTTCGAGCGCTGGAAATTGAAGCTGCGTGCAATGATTTAAAGCCAGAGCCTATTCAAGAGGAAATAGAACCGCCAGCCGATCATGTTGCTACATCAAAAAATAAAATTGAATCAATGGTCGGCCAATTAGTGCAACAAATGGCAGCATCAGCAAATGGCCAGTCCACACAGTTAGAACGGTCACGCCCGATCACGAGAGTGGAGTGTTATCGATGCGGACGTACGGGACACTATAGAAGGAATTGCAGACAGCGGTCTTGTTCTCCAAACCCACAGTGTCGACGAAACCAGGACATCAGAACAAATCACCGGAACTCCTCTGCTAAAAGAAACATTACATGTTATATTTGTGGACGTAAAGGACATTACCAATGGAATTGCAGACAGCAGTCTCGTTTACCGACCCCGCAGAACTGGCGTAACCAGGAGCAGGAAATGAAGAACCCGGAAGGACATTTACCGCGATATGAAGAGGATCGTCAAGCTTTGGATAGTGACTTAAGGTACCGGAAAGGACAAATTAATAATGGTTGGAGGATTGGTCAAATCGCGATGGTGACAGATAAAGAGGCTACAAAAAGAATGAAGAGCTGCGTTTCTAAGGAGGACATAATAAAAGGACAGCGCTCAGACTCTGATTTGAAAGTGATCAGAAGATGGTTGGAGAAGGATTTGAAACCGGATTGGCAACAGATTTCCAGATATGGACCAACAGTAAGGGGTTACTGGTTGCAGTGGAATTCGCTTCGACTGCGAGATGACTTAATTACTCGCAAATGGGAAAGTCCAGACGGAAAACGCTTTGTTTACCAAACAATAGTGCCCAATTCCTGCAAAGAGAATGTGCTGCGAGAACTACATGATAGTCGCAGAGGAGGACACTTTGGAGTAAACCAGACTTTGGCTAGAATAAGAGATCGATTTTACTGGATTAACTTCAGAAAGGACGTTGAGGAATGGTACAAACGGTGTGACCAGTGTTCGTTACAGAAGGGATCCATCACAATTCGGGAACTTGAGAGAGAGAAGATGAAACCAAACAACAACCGTATGAAGATGACACTGGACCACAGACCAACTGGTGGCAATTATAAGGAAGGTGATGCTGTGTGGATGTTTCAACCCAGGAGGAGCAAAGGATTAAGTTAAAGATGGCAACGACACTGGGAGGGACCTTACAATGTGGTAAAAAGGTTAAACGACGTCGCATACAGAGTCCAACGCAGCCCCAAAGGTAAGATGAAAATTGTCCATCTGGACAGACTCAAGGAATACCAGGGATTAGATGAAGCGGATCGGGACGATCAGCTTTAAGAGGGGGGCAGTGTTACGGTTTGGGCCTACTATGCTCGATACTCCATGAAACCGATGCGCCGCAATATCTGGCCGGGCGCGTATTAAAGTAGGCCACACTTAGGAAGCGGCATACCTGGAAGAATCGAGGCAAATCACGAAGCGTTTCGCGGTCATTCTAGAACGTGGTTTGCGAATATAAAAGAAGCGGCGTTGACGACGGCGTAGTTAGTTAGTGTAGAGTAGAGTAGTGTAGTAGTGAATTTAATTAATTACGTAAATTTACGTAAAAGTAGATTTTTTTACCCATTTGTCAGACTCTAATTTGGTTACCCATCAATAAATTATTAATCACAGCTATACAGGAACAAATGTTACAATAATAATAAATTAAATAACCCCGTTCAGGGGGGCAGCCGGCAGGGTCAAGTAAACCCAGCTGATTCCACTTTTTTATCAATATTTATTATTAGATTACCCAAAATAACGTCGTTGTTTCAATACAATTTAGTTTCTATGTTTCTTTGTTTCGTTATTTATTTGACACATTTACATCTTTTTTAAGTTTAAACGTTCGTTATATGTCCCGCAACTCAACATTCTCCCTGTTACGTTAAAAATGTTCCTTTTTAGTTTTGACTCCGTTACGAATCTGCAACAAACCTGTGTCAACTTACAAACGTACAACCGATTATGAAACGGTTATGTTTGATCTAGGACGTTTTCCTAACGTTTCTTTATAGAACATTTTCGTTTTGGCTACGACATTAAACCGAAACTGTGTCTAACCAGTATCGACACATGCTGGTGTAAAAATCATTTCAGCATCGTTTCCATTTCTACAGGGTTAGTTTCTATAATGTGACAAGCTGAGGTTGTTTATTATTTATTTTTCAATTTAGAAAAAAAACTTATACAAAAGTTAAGATATTTGCATAAATATTTTATACGTGCTGTCAATAAAAAAATAAACGTAGATGGCAAATCAAGAAATTCGCCTGAATATACGTTTTTCCAAACGAACACTCTGCATATATTTTACATAAATAAATTGGCTGCATTAAATTGCCTAACCAACCAAATAAAAGTTACTTTCAGGTAAATAACATTAAGTTAGACGTAAAGTAAAAAGTTTTGATACATCAAAATCCTTGTCGAGAGCGTTCAACAAAATGGTTCTGCCTTACGAATACGACTTAGTGCCGTAGCAGTAAAGGTATAAAAAATATTATTAATCCACTAATTTTAAATTATTATTTATGGTATAATAAAACATATTCCTGTTAAAACAGATCTTTTAGTATTTCACATTATTTGCATATAAAATGCAGAGAAAAAAATATGTATTTAAAAAATACATCTAAAATAAATTAATGAACAGATTCTAAATAAAAACAAATCTTAACTTTTACTAACTACAAATATACAGGGTGTCCCGTGACTCGACAGACAAAGGTATACCAAGACAAAGGGTTCTAAAGAGTTATTCTGATTAACAGAATTATAGCAACCATAGGTCAATTCGTTTTTGTATAAGAGATATTCAAGAAAATATGAAAAGCCTAATAATGAATAGTAAAAGTTATTTGTTGCATATCTAATTTTTCCAAAGCAAAAAAGAATGTATCTATATGTATAGTGGCTCTGACCTTTTGTCATCAGAATGACTCATAGAACACCTAGACATGGCAAAGGTATTGTCGGTCGAGTCACGGGACACCCTGTATATTTAACTTATATTTAGTATATCATATATCTTATGAGTATAATAATAAAAAATAACTACGCCTAACCCAATGATAAATCTTGTTCACCTGAAAGTTTAACATATATTTTATTAATGTATTGCATTAAATAATCCATTTAAAAATATCAATTTGAAATTTCGATTTCTTATTTATGACTGCTCTGACCTTTTCAATCTTTGGTTCCCATGTCGGAACCAATCCATCATATACGTTTCAATCTCTTTATCCGTGGCTGACTTGAATACGTGCTGTACGGCTTCCGTGAAGTAGATACATAATAAATGTAAAACATAATACATTTATACAAAAAAAAATTGCCTTTTAATATCCGAACAAATTCAGAGTCTTTTACTCTGAAATTATTTTTTTGGCCTGTCCAAGAACACTGAACCGCCAATTCATTGGTAAAAATTGTCGCTAATCCTCTTCTAGTGAAATCGGCTGCGTTTTTTCCCGATACTTGCAGGAACTTATGCATCTGAAAGGTTTACAAGTGATAACATGCTGCCACAAACTTTCATTGTAAATTCGATGTTACCTACCATTTGCTTTTTATTCTCTTCCGTTTTTATTATCTCATTTTCTGCTTCTAAAAGGAGAGTTATTGAAGATACAGGTAGTTTTATTGGCAGCGACAACTCCATTATGTTATTTTCTAGAACCTGCTTATTCGAAATTTCTAATGCGTTTAAACGCATTAATACGAATTTTAATGTGTTCTCAATGCTAATTCATTTGTCCATAATTTGAGTGTTGGAAACTTCTACATCTATGACTTCTATATTTTGGTAAACTTGTGAAGTTCCTAAAAAAACATTGAGGTTAAAAATAACCATTATTATAAATCCGTTTGGGTTTGACTTTACAATACATTGTGAAATAAATACTATATAGACAGTTTCATAACTAAGCTGTTAATAATTTTTGACTAAAAAACTTAAACTAACTTATTCTAGTCTTCATACAAAATCATTAAGAGTTTTTTCCTTTTTTCTTTTGTCAAGTGGTCAGTACATGATTTATTCTCGCTGTGCGGAACCTTCATTTGCTCCGATATAGTTCAGGCAACGGAGAGCAACTCTGTGGCCTCAACAATGGGTTGTTGACTAGATTTTTTCCTTTTTTTTTTCTGAAAAAGGGTACAGATTAAGGTCGTCGTCGAAAATATTTAAAAAATACTAATCATTTATTACCAGATCGTGGTGTTTCCAGTGGCGGATACGTTAATGCAAGTGGCCCTGGCATTAGTGTTTGGCGGCCCTGTCATTGATTTTGTCTTAAACAATTTTTTCAATGTTCTGCGCAAAAACCTTTGAATTATTATAGTAAATATTTTAATATTTTGTTCCCATTTAAAAAAATGGTCGGAAAAATAGTATTACCATTCAGTTTCGCAAAACTTATATTAATTTTTTTATTTTTGTAAAATTAACAAAAAACACAACTTAAGCCGAAAATACTTAATTAAAATATACTAAAACTAAGACTACTAATAATAATATTCTAACATGTTAAAACAATTTATGGGACACAACAACAGGTATTATTTTACCCGTTTAAATAATTTTTTATGCCAGGAGCTATATTGCATATTTCCGCAATTATGTCTTGCACTGTGGTTTTTGCTAAGGTTTCCTTTTCCATGTTTAACAATATTAACGATTCTAAATTGTCCTGTTTCATAGTACTTCTTAATCTCGTTTTCAAAATTTTTAATTTAGAAAATGTTCTTTCGCATTGTACCTGCGTTGTTGACAACGTCAGCACAAAGGCGTATGCCATAAAAACATTGCTGTAGGCGCTACTATATAAATTGAACTTCGTTAGCAATTTGTAAACACAACGTACGCAATTTCTACAAAAGTCGCAGTTGGGTTTGGCGGATTTAGAATGTCTAAATAAAGTCTCACTGCTTGCTTCTGGTTCTGAGTCAGAATCTTCTTCTACGTGTTTTTGGTCGTCTACAGAATTTTTAAGTGTCTCCCATTTGCTGACTAAATCCTTAAATTCTTCTCGAAGATCCTGAATATCTATCTGTGCATAGTGGCTTAATAATTCCCCTAAATAATCAAACGAGTTGGGTGACAATGGCTTTGAAAAGTTTTTAGGGTCGAGGATAGATATTTCTTCATACAATTTCATATGCTCTTTGAATCTAGATTCAAGAGAAGAGATTGTAGTGTCCATTATTGCATTGTACACCGAAACTTCAAACTGTTTCGTAGGACAAGAAAAGCTGTAATCAGAACAATTTTCGTCATTCATTTTCCTTATTTTCCGAATTCTTGCAGCAGGTAGTTCATCTTCTATAATTAAGTCGCAATTGGCATTTTCTAAGGAGTTGTTGCATTCAAGTACAAAAGCTTTTGACGAGTCTAAGATCGAATTGAATTGTCGAGAAATTGATTTTAACGAGCTTGTTGCCTGCAAAATCATGTTAACCGCAAGGAGGTAATCTAACCCTGAACTTTGGAGATATTTGGTTACCGGTTCTGTATAACGAAATATTTTTATATATATATGGGCAGTCAAAATAATTTTGAAAGAAAGCATTTTATCCAGAATAGATTTTGCTTTTTGTCGTACTGATGCATTAAATTTATCAGAAGAGACAATAGTGTTTAAAGCAAGAATTACTTCTATCATCAAAAGTTCCAAATATTTGTTTCAGGGCAGCGTACTTTGAACTCCATCTAGTATCCCCTATAAGATGAAGTTTTCTAAATTTAGTTTTTTCGTTAATCAATCTCCAAACGTCCATTCGCTGATAGGATTCCTTGAAAAACTTTCCACACTCGTGAATTAAGGAAAACATAGAAAATCCTTCTAGAACGGTTGTGGTAGAATCAACTAGCACTAAGTTGAGAGCATGCGCGTAACACCATACATGGATTTGTTTGGGTGATTTTTCACTTAACCATTTTGTAAATCCATTGTATATACCACGCATGTTAGCAGCGCCATCTGTTGAATTACCAATACATTTCTTAATATCTACGTGTATACCTTCTAAGAAATTTTTAATTAAATTACACATTCCTAGTCCTGTGGAGTCTGTACAGGACAAAAGTCCTAGTACTCTTTCATATATGTTATCCCTGTATATGTATCTAATAATTACTGAACACTGATCCATTTGATTTATATCTGTGGTTGTATCAATTTGAAGAGAAAAAAAATTTGTTTCACAAATCTCCGCTAAAATCATTCGTCTCATAACAGTCTTAATACTTCGTATAACATAATCTATCGTGGTTTTAGATAGCAATGTTACGGTACTTGCTTTACGTTGGCAATCTGCATACTTCGTTATAACACTAAGATGTCTTTGAAGAACCGGTTCATACTTCGAAAGAAGTAAGATCTCCAAAAAATTTCCATGATCGAGAGTCACGTCTTTTAAGCTGTTGGCATTTTCATTTCGGTGACTTCTAAATGCTATACCCCTTTTTCCTATAAATTTTTCAACGTCAATAACCATTTCTAAAATTCTTCTGCGGTCATTTGCATTTTTCTGGCGTAGAGTCGAATTTTCAGCCCACAATGTACTATAAATGTCTTTGCGTTTTACGTTGATTATATGGGCTTCTGTACATTTATTATGTATCCTACTATTTTCATGTTCGTTTATGCGTTGTATTGTATGGCGCCAGTCACTCATTCCTCCAGTCACAAACGGGCTCTGATTAGTGCTGTCGGAATACAATAAGCAAATAAAACAAAATAAACCATTTTTCTCTTTGCAGAAGCTTAACCATTTCCTACTAGACCCATTCGGGCGAGTAAAGACTTGATGGGGCAGAAATGGTAAATCTTTGGATACTGGTGGTTGGCAAGGATGTTTACTAATAAAGTCTTGTTGGTCATTTAAGCTCGGTCGCAGAAAGTAAGAATCCGGTAAATAAGTGAAGTCACTCGATTGTAAAATGTTTTCTGATGATTCTGACTTTGTTGAATTTTTACTCTCGTCGGAGGTGCAAATGTTTGTAATTTCTGATGGTGTGGATGTTGAGGCTTCTGACGTACAGTTCGCAATAGTCGTAGCTTCATCTGGAGTCGATGAAATATGAATATCTATTTATTATTATTATTGCCATTCCAGAATTTTGTTGGTAATAATCATCTCCATATTGGAAGAATGTTGTTTTAACACAAATTGTTAAAAGTTCTAAAATAGTGTTTATGCTTAAACTACATTCCCCCAGGAACGTACATTCCCCAAGACTTGAATCATTTTGCAATTTAGATCTAACAATTGAAAGAGTTTTGTCAAAAAGAGAGACTGGAGACTTTCACAAATCTAATATATGCCAACACGCGTTTGATAATGATCATAGAGTCAAATGGAATGAATGTAGTATCATAGACAAAGAAACTTTTTCAAAAAGACGTAAAATAAAAGAAAGTGCATATATTAGATTAAACCATGACTCCTGTGTTGCTACATCCTCTATTAATATTGACCAAACTTGGTTAAATATTCTAGAGGAGGAGATAACACTTGGTCATATCAAACGTAACTGAAATTTCTTGTAATTTTGTTTTCATTATAAAACCCACCTTTCACTACAACAATAGATAACCTTTCCTATTGGAATGACAAAAGTCAAAATTTATGTCAATTTTTATTGACAAAACCCTTCTCAGAGTTCCATATTGAACATTATCAGGTTTAATATTTATTAAGTTGTTGTTTTCTGTGTTCTGCCGTTGTGTTTTTTCTTTTTTAGATTCTCTGAAGACGGTGGTAGATTTTCCACCGAAACGTCAGCGTTTTTAGGTAACAAGACCGAGCCTAAGTCAGTGGTCTTGTGTTGGGACGACTAGGTTAATGTTATTTTCAACTTAGTTGAAAATAGTGCGAAATTCCATTTTCCCAACAAACCTTTTTTTGTGTGAGACAGAAGACCCAATAAACCAAGAAAAAAATGAGTAATTCGTCTCAACAAACATATAGAACATATCTCCAACATAAATAAAATTTTGTTAAATGGGAACAACAGAGAATAACGGCCAGCAACAATGGAAACTACGAGCAACGCGATAACCGAGGTTTATAAATGTATGCGTGCGAATCCCTATGTGTTATTTTCGGAACAGCGCCAATCACGAACAACGAATTACGAGCAACGGGAACAACAGAGTTTATAAATCCAGCTTAAGCGGTTGTCGAGCAACCGTATCAGCAACAATGACTTGAAAACAAAACTTGAATAAAAATCAAAACCATATTCCCATGTTAATCTCCTATGTCCAGGGTGCTCCTGGACACCTGTTGTACTAGTTCTACAAACCACTTGTATGAGACAACATCTATCAAGTACTATGATTGTAAAGAAAACGTCTTTGTGCTGCTGCCATGTTTTTTTTTTAAACAATAAGTAATGAATCTAAATTTTTAGATATTTTGATTATTCGAACTTACCTATCTCAAAAGGAAAGTAATGTCTCCACTCTGTGATGATGGACTACTTTAATGTAGAGAGAGAATCAAAGAGTAATACATAACCACAGACCACGCCAGTAATTCTTTCGGTTATAGGGCATATTGTGCGCCCGAGCATCCACTGTGACGTCACCCGGCTGATGACTTTACGTAAACAAGTTCCGCTGATCGGCCATCTTGGATCTGTTGTGATGTCAAATGCCAACTGGTCACTTTGCTTTTGTTTTTGTTTTGACGTGTCAAAAAATTAACATCACAGATCACCAAATGTTTATAGATAGGCCACTCTGTGTATTGTCAGAATATGATGCAGTGGCGCTAGGGTGACGCGAGTACTGTACTAAGCAAACCGTGGCGGGAAATTTAAACATATTAACTATGTGAAGAGGTTAATAATCGCAACATTCATATGTATGCAGAGATTAAACATGGTTTTAACACCATTTTTAAAACTACGCTATCTCTACAAACATATGAGTGGTCCAGAAATAGTAAAAACAATATAAATATATACTTTTTTTATGATTTTACATATTATTAAACATGTATCAAAACTTACAATTCTTTCATAATACTACTATAATATTAAATACAAATTAATTAATTAGAACAAAATTCAAGTAATCGTGATTTGTTTCATTAATTGAATTCTACCTTTTTTGCTCTTAAGGGACAAAAACGTCTGCCAAGCCAATTTTTTAAAATAATCATCTTCTTTCAAATTCAAAGATGTTTGTCCTTTCAAGACTAAATTAATATTTTTCAAATACCTATTTAAATAAAAAAATAAAAATAAGTCAATGCAAACATCAAAAATATTATGATTTTTACACAAAAATGGACTATACAATTTATTTTTCAAGATTATGGCAAGTTTTTTTTTAACGGCTTTTTCTAAAAGGTATTGTTTTATATTTTGCATAAAAATTATAGACATGTTACTAAAGGTTCGCCGAAACTGGGTTTTTGGGCTTATTAAACGGTTTGGACCGTATTCCATATCTGAAATGAATGTATGTTCATCAGTTTTTTTTGTTGCCTGTAACTGATTCATGCAGGTTGGACAGTCACCAACGACATTTTTTATTTTTTTTGCCAAAAACCCAGCTATATAAGAATGAGTAACAATGACAGCATTATTATCAATAGGTTCTAGAGGACTGTTACTGTTATAAACCAAACTGTCATCAAACGTATTTTCCTCAAAATTATCTTCAGAGCTATCTGTCAATAAACATTTTAAATTGTCGAGTACTGAATTTTCGTCATCTTCACAATTTGCATTTATCGAATGACAAGATGAAAAGTTATTAATAATTAAAGATTTTTAAGCACATATAAATGAATAGCATGTAGGGTTCACATTGCACACTCCATGGCTTCTAATTCTACCAAAAAAGTTTTCCAATGGATCTTGATTAATTCTTCTTAAGCACAAATATTTAAAACCTTTTTTCTTTAACATTTCCCACGTACATATAAAACCTCGAAGAGTTTTCACCCAGTTTTTTACTGAGGGTGGAACTCTTTCACCTTTAGTTGTTATGAAAAAGATTGACTTAAATACAGAAATACTATCATTCCAAAATGGTACATGAGATGAGTTTTCTTTAACTGCACAACGTAACTGTTTTCCATGATCTGCTTCATAGGTGGATCCATTGACGCTGTCAAAAACTTGGTCCATAAAGGAGATAAATGTGGCAGTATCCTGAGCTCCTTGGGGCAGTAGTCCTTGTTGTCCTTTAAAAATAAATACAAATATTATTTAGAGCGTCTAATTAACAAAACTTTCACAAATTTAAAACTCACCATGTTTTACAGTCCACCGCATAGTAGATGAAACTCTGTGAGAGAAAACTTGTGCAGCATGTTTCACCTTTATTTTCTTCAATTTTTCTTTATAGACGTGAGAATCAGTTAACTTAAAACACATTCTTGTGTTAAAATCCCCGACATCCAATTCATATAATTTAACAATATGATCCCAGTTAGCCATTTTCGTTTCATTATTAATCTTGAAACTCATTTTTTTTACTAGCAGATTATTTCTAATGCCTTTTAGCAGATGTGGGGGGTCATAGATGGCAATAATTTCTTGTCCACCAACACAAAACAGATCCAATTCAGTTGATGACTTTTTTGGTGAGTTTTCTTTAAGAATTTTAATGGCATTTAAATTTGCAGAAAACTGGTCACAAACCGTTCAAACAATTACAAATCCAATCTCTTGTAAAGCTATAATGGTAGCTGATAAAATATTTTTTAATTCAATGGAATTAATTCCTCCTTGACTGAAGTGGAATGAAACAGGTTGTTTATATTTCTTTCTTAAACCCTGAATCATAAAAACTAAAGCATGGTCTGCAAATTTCGGTTTTTTATTACCATTAATATTCTCGAAACCAATGACCTCGTCCCATTTTTTACTATAATAAACCGACGGTTCTAGGGAAATTTCGTCAAAAATTAGGGAGCAGTGCCTATCCAAAATATCAAGCTTTTGTACACTTTGCCTTAATGTTTCCATAATTTTTGGTACAATTCCAACTGTGATGTGAATTTTATTTAAAAGCTGAAGCAATGTTTTCCTGGATGGAAGCGCAAATGTATTTTTTAATACTCTATAAGCTTTAGGACTCTGTTTCATTAAAGTTAGCGCAAAAATTTTGTCATCCAGAGTAAATCGTCTACCTCTAGCACTTTTCTGCTGCATTTTAAGTTGACAGTTTATAAAATTCAGAGAATGTCTATTCACTTTTGCCTTTAAAAACTCACTGGATTCTGCAAATTGCAATGCTTCATTTAGCCGTTTTTTGTTGCTTTGGTTTTCATAGTTTAGCCTTCGGCTGACCTTCTTAAGATTACTGGCTATTTTGTACAGATTCTTTGCCCTGGGAGTTAACTTGTTTATTCTGCTTACACCAGCACTTTTTAGCAGCTTCACTTGAAGAATGGAGTCTGGAAATATAAGTGTATGTTAGTTAATAAATAGTGATTAAAATCAGCTATGTACAAAAGCATGCAACCAATGCCTCAATATACCTCTACTTTGTCCCTTAAAATCTAAAAGTGGTTCAGAAGTTCCACATACATCTACATTTGCAGTAAGTTTATTATCTGGGCCATCAATGCTCCTCGATGGTCCAGCAATATCCAAGAAAGTATAATTTTTCTCTTCATCATCCTCTAATTGTACAGCATCTAAAAAATATGCAAGCTATAGTAAAACATTTATCATTACACAGAATGATGAAAGTTATTTTTGACTTTGGAAAGTATTATACTATTTTAGCAGCAATAACAACCAGGCCAATTTTATTATGAATCAAAGATGTCTGCATAAGCTAAGGTTTAATAATAATACTTACCAGTTTCACTCCAAGTCCAAGAAGCAAAGTAAAGTACACACAGCAAATTTTGAGTCCTCAGTGAAATGTACATCACAAACTCGAAACTTATGTCTTTGCCTATCAGTTAACGCCATTAAATCCTCCCTGTTAACAGCTTTACACCATTTCATCCTAATCTGTAAAAGATATATAAATATAATAACAACTAGCTAAATAAATGTTGTCCATTTTTAAATGGTGCTTTATTTAAATGTGTTAAAGGTTGAAACCTAAAGACAAATAGCATTTTAAACATATGAATTCACCACTTACCTCAGGATCTTTCGGCAAACAGTGTGTTTTTGAGGTCTTGCTCGTATTGTTGCAGATTGGGATGGAACACTTGAATACCATATTTCTGTATTAAAACACTACTAGTCTATCTTATATGCACTATGAATACAGAACAAACTATTAAATAAAATTAATCAAAAGTCCAAATCGCAAGCTAGTATAAACCGGAAAATCACTTCAGAACCAAAAAACGTGGAAACTGAAAATTGCCATAACCAAAACAAAACATCGTAGACATGGTTACAAGGTAAATCGCAGTGGTGGGGATACCCTGACCCTGTTTTAGCCCCCAACTGGTCAACTCCGAGGGCTGACCGTTTGAAAGCTGTTACCGATTCTCTGACCCCGTCTGTACCCCCAGAGCACAGTTTTCGTACCGTCCGAATCTGTCATGCATACCGTAACCGTCTGTTTACCGTTTCGAAACCGTCTTAGTTCTCCGCACCGTTCCCCGTTCTGAACACTAGGTTGTGTTGTCTGCTTGTTTTCCGTTTCAAAGTTACCGTATTAATTTAGTTGGGATCTCCAGGTCCGACTGTACCGTTTATTAATTTGAACACGAGGCTGTGTTGTTCTCTGTTTGTTCATTCGTGCTAGAGTTTTTAAGTTAGGGTATGAATGATTGTTATTTTTCATGGTTAACACGACTTGTTTAGTTTTGCTGACAACCCTGTGTTTCCTTATTTTTGTCCCACTCCCTTCATCCATTTACAGATAAACGTGAACTCTGTCTTCGACTGTATAAAAGCTCCCCAGGTATACGAAGCGAGTTCCTTAGTTACGCTTCTCCAAATAAAACTAAGGTGGCGCCCGAGTTTCGAAGCACCTACCCCTAGGTGTGGCAAAAACCGTACCAAGAACCGGTACGTAAAGGTGGTTACAGTATTATACAGTGGCTTTTTTAAGTACTGCATCAATTTGATAAAATGGAAGGGACTTACTTTCCACAAAAACATTCAGTACCTTATGTTTTTATTTCTAAGAGAGATTTTGTACTACTACAACAATTTTCAATTCTGTTCAAGTAAATGTCAAAAACACCTTTTTCAAAACAATAAGTCTCCCAACTTTTATTAAAAAAAAATACCTAGTAAAAAATTAATATCAGTTCAAAATTAATTCTATCGACTGTTTGACAATAACAAAGACTGTTTATTAACTTCTTTTAAATTTTATCAATAATTTTTGAGGATGTTAATTTGACTTCTTGGAAAATTATTGGTTTCAAAATATTAATATTTGCTGAACAATAATTGTGGTACAACTTGCATGGAATGATGAATGATAGAAAATGGTGAGGTTTTGTTTTTTGTTTATCAATCCCAATCCTCTGACCGGTTTCGCCGTATTACGGCTCATCAGAGAGGCTATAGGGCTTGATAACCAAAGAACAAAACCTTCGTTCCAGTATAGTCAACTGGATGCCAGAAATGATAGTTGTGTGCAACATCTGGTGACATCTGTACTCAACTCTATGAGTTAGAAAGTACAGATGGCTTTCCAAAATCTAGGAACAGCACCATTAATGCCGCATCATTCGGTAAACACCGATCTGATTGGTTGAAAATGGTGAGGTTTTGTTTTTTGTTTATCAATCCCAATCCTCTGACCGGTTTCGCCGTATTACGGCTCATTATCAGATCGGTGTTTACCGAATGATGCGGCATTAATGGTGCTGTTCCTAGATTTTGGAACGCCATCTGTACTTTCTAACTCATAGAGTTGAGTACAGATGTCACCAGATGTTGCACACAACTATGATGAATGATGTTTAGAATTGTTGCTGGAGTCTAGGAACTTATACAATAATAAAGAGGTGTTGCCATTTAAAAGATCAAACATATTTTAAATACTTAGTTTTTGGGACCTGTATAATTCCAATTACAACATCCATTCCAAACACAACAGCAGTTAATAAAAATAAAAACATAGGAGTTCAAGTATTTTTGAGAAAAGTTAGTCTTTTCAATTTTATTGAAATTAGGCAGTATGTACTTTATGAAAGCACTGTATGATAATATAATAATGTGCCACACTTAGTTCAGTAGTGTACTTAGGTACCTACTTGTTTTTTTTTTAAACAAATATGCCTTTGGAATTTATGTTTTGTCATAATTAGTAGATAATTTAGTTTGATATGATTTAATAATTAGGGGTTGCTCTTTTTAACACTAAAATTAAAGCTGCTTCATCAATACTCAACCACAAATTCAAACATGTGAGCATCTGAAAAATAAATAATTAAACAAAATAGTTATTTTTTTTTCAAGCGGTCTAAAATAAGCCTTTTGTGTACCTGTACTGCCGACGTAGAAAGGTTATTTCATATCCTAGGAGGTAAAAAATAATGTTTAGAACTTGATCCAGACTAAAAGCGTTGCATTTAGAAAAAAGCAGATGAAATTCATGCCACACTTACTTTGCTTTGATTGGCTTGTCAGGCTTGGCTCTGCAATACAATCCTTTCATGTTCTTATTCTGAAATATAGTTTTCCTGAAGATGTCAGGGCTAAATTTGTGATCAAATTCAAAATCAACATAAACAAACGGACTGACACAAAAAGACAAAAACTGATTGACACAACACGGCTAATACGATAACAACACGAAGCTATTTCCAAAGTTGTCTAACAGAGGGCGTATCATGGCTGTCTAGCGTCATCTGTCGATTATGGTTACGCGCTCCGAATTTACACGGAACGCGGTTCTTAAAAATAGCCTTTCAAAAATTTTATCGGCCATTTGCTCTGGTTTTCTGGCTTCAAATCTCCGTTGTTCTATGAGAGTGATATTTTTTCAGTAACCGTTATATATTGTCACGTTTTGGGGGTGGCGTAGGAAG
The DNA here is from genome assembly GCF_016097725.1 of Ips typographus. NCBI lineage: Eukaryota > Metazoa > Arthropoda > Insecta > Coleoptera > Curculionidae > Ips > Ips typographus. The sequence continues at coordinate 5,131,054 of NC_138436.1, forward strand.
AGAAACAACAATCGTAGCTCAAGTATGTGGTCTTTATTTATTACTTCGATTACACTAAATAGATCTTACCCCCAGACTAGGAGGGCCGCTAGCACCGCCGCTGGCGGGACGCGCATGGAACACTTTCTGAGAGGGGGTGTGTCGATGCGTGGGTGTGGGGGAATAGGCGTAAGGCCTTCTGAAGTGCCGCCAAGCGGTACCCTCTCGATACGAGCTGGGTCCCCTATGTCCGGCACGCCCAAAGGACTTACTTAAGGCCCTGCAAGCCCTCTTGAAGTGTCGCCAAGCGAAACCCTCTCGATATGAGCTGGGAACCCCTTTGACCGACACGCCCAAAGGACTTACTTCAAGTACTGATAGGTTCAAGAGTTCGGACGGTCACCTCAGGGTTGCGTAAGAACTCTCGTCTTTTCAGCCTGGATTCCAAGAAGGTATCGAGCCGTCCGGGCACTAGAAAGTTCGGACTGATGCTCGATAGACCGACCCAGAGACCAGTGATCTTCGATGGCTTGAGACGCTGATTAAATACCCACATCGTGACCCCAATTTGCCGGTCTTGCTGATTCAGACAGTGCACTAGGGGAGACCGGGGCCCGACTAGGTAACGGAACATAGTGCAATCTATGCTATTCGTGACATCTCCCCCCTCTGAAAAGTGTTCGCCCCGGACACTTAACCCTAACTTAATTGTATAACCTACGTGCCCCATGGCTTTATTTACAATGTGTGACCATTCGTAACTCAAGTTTATTACGCTCCTCTTGTTGTCTCCCATGCGGTTCTCCTGCAATCCGTCGCTCCTTCGTGGAGGGCGGCCTTGTCCCGCTTCGTCTTGCCTGCCTGTGCGCCAGAGCACCCGTTACTCAGTTCGCGGGTGGTGGCGCCCCTTTGGACTGACTTTCCTTGTCACCTTCGAAGTACGCGGGATGGTCGCTCTAGGTTGTGCTGTCCTGGCGGGAGAGGGCGTAATGATTGGTCAACCTACTTCAATAATTGTTTAGACTATGTAAGCTTTATGAAATATACTGAGTTTGCACCCTACTTATGCAAAATGTTACCCTTACAACTTATTTTATTGTTCAACTTCCTTGCTTTCTACGTCTGAATCCACATCGGATATATCCCCCAAAGTCCATTCATCGTAAAATGGTAAAATCCTCCCTATGTGCACTATATCCGTTTCCGTTTTTTCCTTTTTCCTGTTTTACTTCATAGTTAACTTCACTGAGTTTCTTTATTATTCTGTAGGGTCCGAACCATCGTAGCAGCAGTTTCTCACTTTTTCCCACTTTCCTGATTGGGATGAATATTTTCACCCTATCTCCTACCTCAAATTCACCATCTCTGTGATATTTGTCGTAAATGTCCTTGTCCTTCTCTTGTTTTTTGTGGATATTATCTACAGCAATTGCCCTTAACAATAAAGCTTTCTCTCGTAATTCGTTTGTGTTCGATTCGTCCTCAGTTTCTAAAAGGGTGGCGTCGAGTGGGAGTGTGGGGTTCCTTGCGAATATTAGTTGAAATGGGCTAAAACGTGTCGTCTCTTGTTTGGCCGTATTGTATGCAAATGTCACGAAAGGCAGATAAGTGCACCAATCTGTCTGCTCTGTGTTGCAGTATAGTGACAGCATGTCTGCCAACGTTTTGTTTAAGCGTTCAGTTAGGCCGTTGCATGAGGGGTGGTATGCCGTTGTAAAACTGCTTTTCAGACCCATAATCTGTTGTAGTTCCTGCACTAGTTCGGATTGGAATACCTTGCCTCTATCGCTGAGGATGCTTCTAGGAACGCCGTGAATTAGTATTACTCGTTCTAATAGGAACTTTGCCACAGGTCCTGCCTTCCCGTTAGGCGCTGCCTTCCGGGTTGGCCCTTTTCTCGCCTGGCAGTCCCTACATCCTTTAACGTAATTTCTGACGTCCTTAGTCATAGAATCCCAATAGTGTTTGGGAGTCAGTCTACTTATGGTTTTTGTTACCCCCATATGTCCGCTGGTAGGTGCGTTGTGAGCTTCCCACAAAATTTCCTCCCTAAGTGACCGGGGTATCACGAGTGCGTGTTCCAGTCCTTCCTTGGTTTGTGTTGCTCTATACAGAACGCCCTCCCTCAGCCTAAAATTCTTTATTTTTCGTCGTGTCAGTGCGTCAACGTTTGTTGATTCGGGGTTGCTTATTGCTGATTTTAATTCTAGTATGGCCTTATCCTTATTCTGCAATTCTCCTATGTCTAACGTTGATATCGTGAAAGTGGGTATATCGTCCAATTCATCCAATTCGACTTCGCTCCACCCTGCCACCGGGTTCCGTGATAGACAGTCCGCATCTTGGTGCTTACTGCCTTTTTTGTAGACTACCGTGTAGTCAAATTCTGCCAACTTGAGAGCCCAACGTGCTAATCTTCTTGAGTGATCTTTCACATTGTGAATCCAACATAAAGCGTGATGATCTGTTACGATTTTTACAGGGTGACCATAAATTAGATGCCTTAGGTAGGTCATCCCCCAGACTGCTGCTAATAGCTCCAGCTCGCTGATCTAATAGTTCTTCTCAGCTTTTGACAAGGCCCGGCTTATATATGCTATCGGGTGGTCTTGACCGTCACTGCCTTCTTGGAGCAGAATTGCCCCTATTCCATCTATACAGGCGTCCGTGTGCATTGTACATCCTACATTTGGATTGTAATGTTTTAATACTGGGGATGACGTGAGTTTTTCTTTCAGCAGCTCAAATGCTTTCACTTGATCTTCACCCCAGCAGAATTTGTTCTTTTTTGTGGCCTCATGTAAGGGCCGTGCCAATACCGCGTAATCCTTTATAAATTTCCTATAAAAATTGCATAATCCTAAAAAGCTTTGTAGGTCCTTTGTTTTCTTGGGTGTGGGGAATTGCTTAATCCCTGCAAGTTTTTCTTCCTCTGGGCTTATTCCTTCTTTGCTTACTGTGTAGCCCAAAATCCTTATCTTTTCCTGTAAATATTCGCATTTACTCGGTTTTAAGGTTAGATTGGCTTCTCTCATTTTCTGGAATACTTTTTGTAATTTTGCTAAGTGTTCCTCTAAGTTCTCTGAATAAATAATAATATCATCTAGATATATTAGTATGTCCTTCCACTTTAAGTCCCTAAATATTTTATCTGCAAGTTGTTGGAAGGTTGCTGGTGCATTGCATAGACCAAAGCTTAACACGTTGAATTCGTATGATCCATGTCCTTGTGCCGTGAAAGCGGTGTATTGTTTGGATGACTCTTCTATAGGTATCTGCCAGTAACCTGAGAACATGTCCAAAGTTGTAAAGTACTTGGCATTTCCCATGTATGTGAGAATGTCATCGATTTGTGGTATCGGGTAACATGATTTTTTGGTGACTGGGTTTATAGTTCTTTTGTAATCCACGCAGAACCTCGTGGTACCATCTTTTTTTTTCACCAGTACAACGGGGCTCGCCCATGGCGAGTGGCATGGTCTTATTACTCCGCAATCGAGCATTTCTTTTATTTGTGTGTCAATGATTTCTCGCTCGGATTGTGATACTCTATAAGGGCGGCATTTTACTGGTTTATCTTCTGTCACTTCTATTTTGTGCTCTATAAGTTGTGTTTTGCCCATATATTTTGGTGACTTGCAAAACACATCCTCATATTCAACTAGTAGACTCTCTAGTTCCCTTTTGAACTGCTTATCCCTAATGTGGTCCAGTTTGTGGTCTTCTAATGTCACCACTTCTTCGTCTATTCTCTGTGTTGTAAAGAGTGCTGTGGTGCTCAAACCACTGGGCTCTTCTAGCCGTGCCACCGTTGTGTCTTTGTAAATAACCCTTCTAGTTGGCCCTATGTTCTCGAGGGTCAATGATATAGAGTTTTCGGCTCTTTCTAGGTTGCATAGTAGGTTGTTGCGTACTAGCCATCCCTCGTTTTGTACTAATAACATCTCTGTAGATAGGGGTATTTTTGGTTCAGTTTTGATGGATTTTTTCTCTCCTGGCTTCAGAGTGTAATCTTCCTTTGCCTTCAACTTAATTATCAAGCGGTCATCGTTTTCTATGTAGTTCGGCAGGGTGTTCCAGGAGCTGGTTTCTTGTGTCTTGGTCTTTCTTGGTCGGGGTTCTCTGTTTTTTGAAACCAGCACCGTCACACTCGTTTCCTTGAAAGTCTCATACAGCAAGTCTTTAAGCTTCTCCCAATCTGACTCGCTGTTTGCGTTTGCGGATGTCAATCTAGGTATAGCCACCTTACTTATTTTATTTCGTATTGCCCAATCTTTCAATTTCCTACAGCAATGTTGGAGCGTATGAGTAGGGATATATTCGCTACCCTCTTCTTTTACTATCATCTGTAGGGTATGTCTGTTTTTCTTAAACAAACTGACCACGCTCCCTATGGGTAGTTCTTCTGTGCTGTAATCCGCCAAATGGTCCCTGATGGCTTTTCCCACACCTCTGTCCCTACTGGGAGCTGAAGAGACTGCAAAGGCCCATGCAGTGCTGCTTGGAAGACTGAAGATGGACCCAGGTATTTCTTGGATCACTTCTCTCCAGCTTCGTGTTTTGCATGGTTTTTTGGGTGCAGAATCTTGCTTTGCCCCGAGCGGTATCACCAAATCTTGATTTAGGGTGAGTATGTTGGATATTAAGCAAATTGCTGCCTGCATTTCCCTTAAGAACTCCATGCCCAAAATAAGGGGTTGTGGTGTATTCTCCAATATCGTTGCTTTAATTTCTAATTTTTTCTCGTAATTGCCTCTGAGCTCCAGTGATGCCAATGTGTCGCCTAGACTTCTTACTTTCTGACCGCCAGCTGTCACAAGCAACGTGGGTGGGTCTCTGATCCTATGTTTTTTGTTGACCAGGATATGGCTTATCACATTTAGTTCCGCACCTGTGTCAATGATCGCCGGTACGTAATAATCGTTCACAACAGCATTTATGTATAGTATCTTATGGTACGTTGGGCCCCGAGTGGAGAGGGTGACGGGGCTTAGTTTTGCCACCCCCTGGAGTTTGGGTGCTGCTGTCTACTTCTACACACAGCAGCAAAGTGGCCTATTTTACCGCAGTTGTAGCACCTGAGCCTGTTGTCATATGTCCTCGTGGATTGGTACTGTCTTTCTGGATTACTGGCATGGTTTGTGCCATAGTCTCTCCTGAGCGGTGGCGGGGTTCTGTAAGGGCGGGGATTGCCAAAAGGTGACTGTCTTTGTTCTACTGGTCCAGCGGCCTGTTCTTCTATTTGATGCTGCGGTCTAAAAGTGAGCGGTGTCGAGAACTTTTCAGTAGCGTTATCTATTGTGATGCAAAGTTTTTTGACTTCGTCCAAGTTCCTAGGTGGGTTATTAGGAAAATTTGTGAGCCAGTAGTATTTAGCTCTTGGTATATCTTTTAGCCCACTCTGGAAAATATCTACGAATTCGTCGAGATCCACGTTTTCTTTGTATTCTTCGTATAGGACCCTTAGATCATAGAAATAATTCTTTGTCTGTTCCAGGTCCCTTTGCTTCCTTTGCCTTAACTTTGCAAGCAAATGGCGACTGTTGATACCGTCGCTAAACTCAGTCTTGAATGCTTGACAAATGTGTTGCCAGTTGCTGTCAGGGTTTGCTGCTTTATATTCTCTATACCAAATGTTTGCGGCGCCCTGCAGGTACGAGTGAAAGTATAGTATTTTTAACGCATCGTTCCAGCTATTGGCCACTGCCGTTCGCTCGTATGTGCCGATAAACTGAGGGGCTGAATCACTGCCCGGGTTGAACGTTGGTGGGCTGATGAATTGAGGTAGTGCGGGTGTTTTTTCCCCTGCCTCAACCGCCGAAATGGTAATGTCCGCCATTTCTCTTGACCCCTTCTTGCCTTCTAATGCTTTATCTCCTTTCTCAGGGTGTACTTGTGCTCCTGTCTCTATCACTGTATTTTCCAGATCGTTTTCTGGTTCTTGTGGCTGCTCAGTGTCTTCCCTTCTTGTATTTACAAGCGTAAGGGTTAGGTAATCTGTTTCTTGCATCCAAGGGTCTCCTACGCTTGAACTCCTGTGCCTTGGTTGAAAGGGGCTGCTAGGATTTGCTGATCTCAAGTTGTACGCTTTTCTCATTCCTGTTAGGGCGTACGGCTTGGTTTGGCCACAGATATGGAGATCAGTAGCCCCGGGATTCAACAAGGCACCTCCACCATGTCACGTTTTGGGGGTAGCGCAGGAAGAGAAACAACAAACGTAGCTCAAGTATGTCTCCTTTATTTTTATACTGAAGATGATGCCTAACTAAACCTTACCCCCAGATTAAGAGGGCCGCTAGTACCGCTACAGGCGGGACGCCCATGGAACACTCTCTACGAGGGGGTGCGTGGGGGTGTGTGTGTGTGTGAGTGTGCGTAAGGCCTTCTGATGTGCCGCCAAGCGGAACCCGCTCGATACGAGCAGGGAACCCCTATGTCCGACAAGCCCGAAGGATTTACTTTAGGCACAGCAAGCCCCCCTTGAAGTGTCGCCAAGCGAAACCCGCTCGATACAAGCAGGGAGCCCCTATGACCGACACGCCCTAAAGGACTTACTTTAGGTACTGAAAGGGTCAAGAGTCCCGACGGTCACCACTGGGTTGCGTAAGGACTCTAGTCTGTTCAGCCTGGATTTCCAAGAAGGTATCGAGCCGTCCGGGCACTAGGAAGTTCGGACTGATGCTCGATAGACCGACCCAGAGACCAGTAATCTTCGATGGCTTGAGACGCTGATTAAATACTCATCTCATGACCCCAATTTGCCGGTCTCGCTGATTCGGCAGTGTACTGGGGGAGACCGGGGCCAGACTAGGTAACGGAACATGGTGTAACTTATGTTATTCGTGACAATATGATATATAATAGATTTAAGTGTTTAATAGAAAACTCAGTGTTTGATTCCATCCTTGAAACTGAGATCCCAGCGCGACGTTTAACGTCGTGAGTCAGTTTAATTGATGAACCCAGAAGGGCTCATCAATTAAACGTGACATTTGGTGGAGGTGCCGGTCTGTTTTGAGATGGATGAAAAACAATAGTTGAGTTTTTTATTTTTATTTTTTTGGGGTATGATACCGATTGAGGAAAATAATGTGTGGGCTATAAAAGACATTTTAGGCATTATTATCTTTTGGCTAGGGATAGTAACGTTGATTTATTTAGTGATATTTTGGGGATTACCTTGGCTATTGAAGCGCTCATTTGATAAAATTTTGGTTTAATATGGGTGGTACATCTTCAAAAGAGGAAGAAATTATTATCTCTCAAGAAGAAAACAGTGGAGGATTATCAAATAAAAAAGAAACCAAGAAAAGCCAACAATATATGCTTAGTATCCGTATTCATTATGTTCAGTTTTCAAAGTCCCTACGGCATGCAAGGACAAGTGATTGGTACCAAAATGTACCTACTAATAGTCACTATTAAAAGCCAGAAAGACAATGTGGGAGGGAGGACAGTATGTCCAGAATCCAAGAAAAACCATCAAAATATATGCTTAGTATCCGTATTCATTATGTTCAATTTTCAAAGTCCCTACGGCATGCAAGGACAAGTGTTTGATACCAAAATGTACCTACTAATAGTCACTATTGAAGGCCAGAAAGACAATGTGGGAGGCGGGAGAGTTTGTCCAGAAACCAAGAAAAACCAACAATATATGCTTAGTATCCGTATTCATTATGTTCAATTTTCAAAGTCCCTACGGCATGCAAGGACAAGTGATTGGTACCAAAATGTACCTACTAATAGTCACTATTAAAAGCCAGAAAGACAATGTGGGAGGGAGGACAGTATGTCCAGAATCCAAGAAAAACCATCAAAATATATGCTTAGTATCCGTATTCATTATGTTCAATTTTCAAAGTCCCTACGGCATGCAAGGACAAGTGTTTGATACCAAAATGTACCTACTAATAGTCACTATTGAAGGCCAGAAAGACAATGTGGGAGGCGGGAGAGTTTGTCCAGAAACCAAGAAAAGCCAACAATATATGCTTAGTATCCGTATTCATTATGTTCAGTTTTCAAAGTCCCTACGGCATGCAAGGACAAGTGATTGGTACCAAAATGTACCTACTAATAGTCACTATTAAAAGCCAGAAAGACAATGTGGGAGGGAGGACAGTATGTCCAGAATCCAAGAAAAACCATCAAAATATATGCTTAGTATCCGTATTCATTATGTTCAATTTTCAAAGTCCCTACGGCATGCAAGGACAAGTGTTTGATACCAAAATGTACCTACTAATAGTCACTATTGAAGGCCAGAAAGACAATGTGGGAGGCGGGACAGATTGTCCAGAAACCAAGAAAACCATCAAAATATACTTAGTATTCGTATTCATTATGTTCAATTTTCAAAGTCCCTACGGCATGCAAGGACAAGTGATTGGTACCAAAATGTACCTACTAATAGTCACTATTAAAAGCCAGAAAGACAATGTGGGAGGCGGGACAGTTTGTCCAGAAACCAAGAAAAACCAACAATATATGCTTAGTATTCGTATTCATTATGTTCAATTTTCAAAGTCCCTACGGCATACAAGGACAAGTGATTGGTACCAAAATGTACCTACTAATAGTCACTATTATAGGCCAGAAAGACAATGTGGGAGGCGGGAGAGTTTGTCCAGAAACCAAGAAAAACCAACAATATATGCTTAGTATCCGTATTCATTATGTTCAATTTTCAAAGTCCCTACGGCATGCAAAGACAAGTGATTGGTACCAAAATGTACCTACTAATAGTCACTATTATAGGCTAGAAAGACAATGTGGGAGGCGGGACAGTTTGTCCAGAAACCAACAAAAACCAACAATATATGCTTAGTATCCGTATTCATTGTTATGTTTTAATAAATCCATACTATCATTTGTTAAACAATGATGAGGGCAGCTTTCTGGAGGCTTTGGCACTCGCGATTTATTATAATTTAGAAAATGGTTTACTATTTAATTAATTTACGAACCCGGTGCGGGTTGCAGAATTCGGGACGACTACATTTTGTGGTGCGAGCCGAGTCTTCTGGCTGGGCTCTACCGTCTGAGGCAGAGTCTTCGACTGTCTCTGATCGTCTCTCGTTCATAACGCATGTCGAGCTTAATTTATACCCGATTGACTGGCTGACGTAGTTTGTTATTCCTCGTCGCCTGCATCGCAACAGTAGCGGGGATTTGTCATCGCTAAAAATAGAGATGATGCACTATGGGCATTCTGACTGTAACTTTGCCTCACGCATTTTATTATTTTGCCATCTCCGAATATCTGATTTAATTTAATGAATTTATACTTTTTGAATAATAAGTCCATCTTTTAAATAAATGGATTTCCCATTCGTGACAATATTTTGGAACCAATAAGTGACAATGAAAGATTTGTTTGCACGAATCAGACAAATATTGAACTTTTAGGCTCATTTCAATGTAAGGTTCATATTCAAACTTTGAATTTATGTGTACAGCTTTATGTAATTCCTGATTATGCTATGAATCATTCTTGTCTAATAGGCAGAGATGTATTATGTCACGACAATGTCAAGTTTACTGTTGAGGGAAGCAATGTTTGTATTCAGCAAGTTAATGATAATAATTTAGAATGTGATTTAGATTTAGAGATTGACAATTTTGATAAACAAATTATGATGATAGATGTGATTGATACTAATGATAATTTTCCAGATTTGGATGTCTACGAAGGGCTAAATCCAATGGACAGATCTAAATTTGAATCAGATTTTCAAATCACAATCCATTTCCACACAAAGAGAGACAGGAGGTAGGTGAAATAATACAAGATTTATGTTAGAGGAAAATTATCCGAAAGAGCAATTCACAGTACAGTTCTCCTATAGTTCTTGTTAAGAATAAGTCTGGAAAGACTAGAATGTGTGTTGATTTCAGAGATTTAAACAAGATTAACCGTCGAGATAATTTTCCACTCCCGTTGATTGATGACCAAATTGAATTGTTGCGAAATAAAAAGTTTTTTACTAAGCTAAACACCACACGTCCACAAGTGCAAAAAAAAGGCAACTACACGTGGTGTTCCCAGGCGGTCACCCATCCAAGTACTAACCACGCCCTACGCTACTTGACTGCGGTGATCGGACGGGAACCGGTATATCCAGCGTGGTATGGCAGTTGCCTATAAAATTATCAATAACCGAGTAATAAAAACCACCAAAAGTGTAGGAGAAATGCAAATGTCATTTTCATGGTTGAAATGAATGGCTAAATTATCTCAGAGCTGTAGCTAGTTCCTAAAAAGATGATATAACGGACTTCAAAGAAAAAAGCATAAATTTCATATAATTTTTGTCCACAGTTGCCTATAAAGTTATCAATAACCGAGTAATAAAAACCACCAAAAGTGTAGGAGAAATGCAAATGTCATTTTCATGGTTGAAATGAATGGCTAAACTATCTCAGAGCTGTAGCTAGTTTCTAAAAAGATGATATAACCGACTTCAAGGAAAAAAGCATAAATTTCATATAATTTTCGTCCACAGTTGCCTATAAAGTTATCAATAACCGAGTAATAAAAACCACCAAAAGTGTAGGAGAAATGCAAATGTCATTTTCATGGTTGAAATGAATGGCTAAATTATCTCAGAGCTGTAGCTAGTTCCTAAAAAGATGATATAACGGACTTCAAAGAAAAAAGCATAAATTTCATATAATTTTAGTCCACAGTTGCCTATAAAGTTATCAATAACCGAGTAATAAAAACCACCAAAAGTGTAGGAGAAATGCAAATGTCATTTTCATGGTTGAAATGAATGGTTAAACTATCTCAGAGCTGTAGCTAGTTTCTAAAAAGATGATATAACCGACTTCAAGGAAAAAAGCATAAATTTCATATAATTTTCGTCCACAGTTGCCTATAAAGTTATCAATAACCGAGTAATAAAAACCACCAAAAGTGTAGGAGAAATGCAAATGTCATTTTCATGGTTGAAATGAATGGCTAAATTATCTCAGAGCTGTAGTTAGTTTCTAAAAAGATGATATAACCGACTTTAAAAAAAGCATAAATTTCATATCATTTTCGTTCACAAGTGCAAAAAAAAGGCAACTACACGTGGTGTTCCCAGGCGGTCACCCATCCAAGTACTAACCACGCCCTACGCTACTTGACTGCGGTGATCGGACGGGAACCGGTATATCCAGCGTGGTATGGCAGTTGCCTATAAAATTATCAATAACCGAGTAATAAAAACCACCAAAAGTGTAGGAGAAATGCAAATGTCATTTTCAAGGTTGAAATGAATGGCTAAATTATCTCAGAGCTGTAGCTAGTTCCTAAAAAGATGATATAACCGACTTCAAAGAAAAAAGCATAAATTTCATATAATTTTCGGCCACAGTTGCCTATAAAGTTATCAATAACCGAGTAATAAAAACTGTTAAATAAAACGCCGATGACCGGAAAATTAATAGAAGTTTATTGAAAAATAATGGCAACCGGAAAAAAACAGCTAATCAGTTCAACATCGACATACATAACCTCCATTACCGGTACTAATCTAGTAACCAACCAACAAAAAACAAGTTACTATATATCAAGACTACCAACCCACTAAACATAAATGCACAGCTGACTGCGTGTTTTGTGGGTTGTCGATTGAAATGCAAAGTATCAATAAGTTCTTTAATGGCTATTTTTGACTGAGATAATAACAAGCCATCATCAACGTAAATTGCCAAATAGATTACAGAATTAGCAAAACTGCCAACAAAAACACATTGGTCAGACTTTAGTTGTTTAAATTTGTATTTTTCAAGAAAAGACACACATTTTTGGTTCCAACATCTTGGAGACTGCTTTAGTCCATACAGACTTCGATTTAATTTGCATACTAAATTTGGATGTTTCTTACTCACAAATCCAGTAGGTTGCCTCATGTAAACACACTCCTTCAGGTCACCATAGAGAACCGCCGTTTGCACATCAAAATTGGAAACTTGTAAGTCCTTTTCAGCTGCTAATGCAAGCAAAACACGAATTGAGTCATAACGAACTACAGGTGCAAATGTTTCTTCAAAGTCCACTCCTTTTTCTTGTGTAAAACCACGAGCTACAAGTCTGACTTTAAAACGTTGCACACTACCGTCTTCGTCAGTTTTTACGAGAAAAACCCACTTATTGTCAACCACTTTTGAATTTGGAGGCAGTTTCACTAAGTCCCAAGTATTGTTTTCTTTTAAAGAGTCCATTTCTTCTTCCATTGCTATATGCCACTTTCTGGAGTCCGCACAACTTACAGCATCATCATAAGAGGAGATAAATAGAGCTATAGTTAGCTTCAGGAAAATCCATATAAAAATCAGAAAACTTAGATGGGATTGAAATCTTGGTTCTGTCACGCAGTTGTCGCTCTTCAAAATTATTCTCATTCAATAGCTCGTTATTTCCAAAATCATAAGGGTCTTCAGCATCAAGATATGAGTCATCATCACTATTTAAAGACTCAGTTACAGTTTCACTGGGTGTTTCGATGTTGTCTGTTTCTTCTTCTATTATTTCCTCAACTTCAGTCTGTTCATCAGTAGTAGTACGTTCAAAGTTTCCAAATTTCAGAGTAAAAATTTCTTCTTCAAAATCCATTGCTTCATTTTCATTAAATGTTACATTGCAGCTAACCTCTATTCTTCTTTTAGCTGCATTCCAGAGTCTGTAATTTGAAGAATATCCTTCAAATCCAACAAACAAGAATTTTCTGGATTTTGGATCCCACTTTTTGCGAAATTGAGGTGGTATAGGTGTATGCAGGACTTCCAAAAATTCTGATGTGTTTCAGTTCAGGTTTTCTTCCAAACCACTTTTCATAAGGCGTCATCTTTTGAGCTTGACTAGAAGCTGTTCTGTTAAGCAGATAAGCAGCTGTGTTCACTGCTTCTGACCACAGCTCCTGAGGGACATGTTTATTTATCAACATTGATCTAGCACTTTCCACAATAGTTCTCAGCTCCCTCTCAGATCTGCCATTTTGTTGTGGAGTATAGAGTGCTGACCATTCATGTGATATGTCCTCTTTCTTCAAATAGTCTTGGAATTTTTGTTGAGGTATTCACCTTTACCTTGATCACTTCTTAAAATTTTTATTTTGTTGCCAGTCTGTCTTTCAACATAAGCTTGGTATTGCACAAACTTTGTATAAACTTCTGATTTAGCTTTCAGAAAATACAGAGTTCGATATCCACTGCAGTCATCCTTGAATAATACAAAGTATCTTGATCCACTGGGCGATGAGATGTTCATTGGTCCACAAACATCGGAGTGAATCATTTCTCCTGGTTTTTCACTTCTTCTGGATTCGAGTTTCTTATGTGACTTCCTTGACTGCTTACCAAGTTGACAAACTTCACAGAAAAAGTCCTCCTTGTCATTAATGTTCAAATCTTTGACTAGTTTAGTAGTATTCAAAATGGCCTTGAAGTTAACATGACGTAAACGATCATGCCATAATCTTAGTGAATTTTTACTGCCAAGACTTAAGTTGCATTCAAGTGAAGGTACCACTTTAAATTTCATAATCCACAAATTATTTTTCCTTACTACAGCGCAAGAAATGTTTCCATCACTGTCACGAAATTCACATCTGTTTTTATAGGAATGGTGAGTAAACCCTTTATCAGTCATTACTCCCACTGAAAACAAGCTTCTACTAATATTTGGTAAGTACAGTACATTATTTATGATTCTATCATGCCATTGAAGTTCAACAAAAACTTTAATTTCAATGGAACCTGTTCCAGTCGCTTCTATCAATTTGTCATTTGCAATTCTGACAAACATGGGATTCTCAATAGGTTTCAGGTTTTTAAACCATTCTTTATGACCAGACATATGCATGCTAGCCCCTGAGTCACAAATCCACTCATCCTTTTCCAAATCATGACTTGCACTGTACAAAGATGAAATGTCGCAGATATATGCTGAACTTGAAGGTTTCGGTTTTTCTTAGCATCATACATTCTTTTACTACATTCACGCACCCAATGACCCTTCTTTTTACAATAATTACAAGTAGTGGTTTTCTTTGAGTCTTGAATATTGGTTTTACCTTTCTTGATTTTCCAATTGGCTTTGCAGTGCCCTCACCTCTAATGCAAGCCTGGACATTTCAGAGTCATCATTTGTCATTCTGGTTTCTTCTTTCAGGAGTCTGGCTGTCAGATTTTCAAAAGTTTGTTGTTCACTAGACACAGAGACCCATGCAGTGCGAAAAGCATTGAACTTGGATGGTAAACTGTTAATGACCTTGGAGCAAATGGCACTAACACTTATATGTTCTTTCACATCTTTTAACTGTCTCACTAAAGGTTCTATTGAGGAAATATGTTCAGCAACTGACGCGTTTTCTGGCATCCTATATTCGTAGAACCGTTGCCAAAGTAGTTTTTTAGATTTCAGTCTTTTGTTCATGAATTGAAATTAATCGTCCCCACATTTGAGCGGCATCCTCACAATTTATTAAAAATTGTATCTGCTGCTGTGTTATTGTCGATAACAACAGCACTTGTGCTTTGGAATTCTTCAAATCACAAACTTTCCACTCTTCAGAGCTTTGATCGGCGGGCATCTTTTCTGTGCCATTGACTATGGACAGAAGAATTTCTGCTTTCAACAAAATGGTGATACTGAACTTCCATAGCTGAAAGTTTGAGCCATCAAACTTCGGGATACTGGAGTCAAACTTGACTACTAGTGAAGCCATCACTTTAGTCTTTAGTTTAATGATACGACTTGAACGTAATTACAATTACACCACGCGAAAAAAACACGACTTGAACGTGAACACCAATGTGACGACTTTTTACTTTCGTTTTTACCCGAACTTTCCGATCAACAGGCTGCCCTAAAACCGACACGACGTATATGGGCCCATAACCTGTTAATTAAAACGCCGATAACCGGAAAATTAATAGAAGTTTATTGAAAAATAATGCAACCGGGAAAAAAACAGCTAATCAGTTCAACATCGACATACATAACCTCCATTACCGGTACTAATCTAGTAGCCAACCAACAAAAAACAAAAGTTACTATATATCAAGACTACCAACCCACTAAACATAAATGCACAGCTGACTGCGTGTTTTGTGGGTTGTCTATTGGAACATAAATATTCAAATATTATCTCAACAAAAACCACCAAAAGTGTAGGAGAAATGCAAATGTCATTTTCATGGTTGCATGGTTGAAATGAATGGCTAAATTATCTCAGAGCTGTAGTTAGTTTCTAAAGAGATGATATAACCGACTTCAAAAAAAAAAGCATACATTTCATATTATTATCGTCCACAAGTGTAAAAAAGGCAACTACACGTGGTGTTCCCAGGCGGTCACCCATCCAAGTACTAACCACGCCCTACGCTGCTTGACTGCGGTGATCGGACGGGAACCAACAACAATAAATACAAATACATATATTTCAAAATTACAACAAATTATTACACTATGGATGTAAATACATAAAATGAATGTTGTTACAACTGTTACGCCGAGCGCACTAAGAAGCAACTTCAACATCGTGATAAATCACGGTGGTCGATGTTTTGACCAAGAAATACATCCAGGGAGTGCGAATACAGACGCATCAGTGGGTCTGCCACCTGGGTTTCAACCCTTATGCAGACATTTGAGGAATAAGATATCGCTAGCGCGAGAGATAAGAGTTAGTAAAATTGCGTATGTATATTAATTTTGATTGTAAGCATTGCTGGAAAAATAAAATTCAAAAACCAGCTCAAAAATTGTGTATGTTTAGATACGTGTGAAATAAATAAGTAGAAATTTATATTGTTAATAGTGAGTAAACTGGTTGTCATTGCGATAAAAAGATAAACAAATTTAGAAATTGAAGAATACCAATTTCAAACTTTGCAACCTGCCACCGCATTCGAGCGCTGTAAATATTTATGTCCATATCTAGGACGTTTATCGTACCCTTTTTTTTTGGGAATCGCTAGGAATTCCCCTTTTTTAAGGTCGTTCACCATAAACAGCAAGCACCTGAACCAAACAATGACAGTTTTGCGGTATAAAATTATTCTGATTGTTCACCTTTGTGACCTAATTATGGAGGATGCCACCGCTCAAAAAATAACGGAAGCCTTTTATAAGGTGGGCCGTGTTTGATAGGTTTTGCGGGGTCGAATCTTACTCGGGTTAAATTTTTTGTCAGATGAGATGCGGATATTTTTGATCTATAAAATTTTTCAGATAAGTCATCTATATATTATGAAATATACTCTATACCGGTAAAATCGTGTAGATCTTGAATTTTTGTGTATTTTGAAGCTGACAGTACACCTCGGAGAATTCTGTTCTGAAAAACCTGGAGCCGCTTTCTTTGGGTGTCAGATATAGAGCACCATATAGGAGCCCCATAAGTGAGGGCAGGTCTAATTATACACTTATATATTAATAGCTTATTATAGGGACTTAGTGGAGATTTTGCACAAGTAAGGGGATATAATTTTTGTTGGGCGGAGAAAGTGCGGCTCAAGGTGTAAGATATGTGTTTATGGAATGACAGACGATCATCTAACATTATACCCAAATATTTTGCAGCTGTTTTTTGATGGATTGCGGCCCCATTCACAATTAGGGGATTTATGATTTTTGTTAGGTTCGATGTTGTTGAACAAGTAAAATTCACGAGTACTGGTTAAGGTGTTTAATGACTACGTTCTTAAACTAAAAATCTATGATGAGATGTGGTTGAGAGTCGGAATGGTAATTGAATGCTACAGTAATGCTTGCGGCCTAAGACTTAAACTAGTAAGCGAAAAAGAATTGCGATTAAAGAGAGAGATGGAATGAAGTGGGTCTAGAGCTGACTAAGTATAAATGTAATAAAATATAGGAATAAGCGTGGGAATATAACATCCCTCCCTCCTTAAGATTAATCAATAAGATAAGAACAAGATATCGTAATTGATTAATTCAAGAAGAACAAAATATAAATTTACAATAAAATTAAGAATATGAATAACATCTAAAAATAATGATTTAAAATAATAACATAAAATAACATAAAGTAGATAAATAAGATAGATAGGTAACTTAAACAACTAAAAATAGTGATTAAAAATAACAATACCACAAATAAAGAATATAGGTAAGTTTAACTAGATAAATAGTTAATTGTCTCTGATCGAGGTGGATTTTCGCGATTTAACGACGAAAGGATTTTTGTAGTCTTGAGGGTTTGTACTCCTGACGACTGGTACTCTGGTCGAGGTTGAAGTCATGGTAGTCACTGGGAGGCTGGAGTTTAAGGGTAGTAGCTTAGTGGGTCCTCTGTCTCGTCTAAACTGTTGCAACACTTCTTCTGGTGCATTTGAATGTATAAAAATGTTACTATTGGAGATAGAGGAATTGTGGCTATGAGACGTCAACTGGTGGATCACTTTCTTTTCAGGCAGGAATCTTCCAATAATCGGTATCCATTTACAACTGCAGCAATACTTGCAACAGCATATGCCGACAGCAATGACGATTATTATAGAGCCAGAAATGACTAAGTTCCACAAGGTATGATGTTCTCCAAAAAATGGTTTGTTGATTTCACTTTAGAGGGTTTCTTCAAACATTTCCAATTTATGTTTGGCATGCCTCAATTCATCAAGATTGATGTTATTTAATTGGAGTGGTTCCATGGTCACTTTCTTTAAATCTTCTCTATCCTTAATACAACAGTCATCTTGATTGATGTTTACATTGGGGATGAAGTTAGTGAAATTACTAGTTCGGTTAGACGTTGATTGAAGAACAGATGATAAAGTAAAACACTTGCATCCTGTGTCGAGTTTTAGAATTCCCGTTTTACTAAGGGTAAATTCCAAAAGAACTTCCGAGTTTGGCTCACAAGAGAGGGTTGCACTGACAGGATCGGTAGTGATGAATAACCATTCATTTTCTGTTAGCTTGTGATAAGCCTCCAAATGAGCATTGATGGTTTTTGTAATACAATCCACGGGAATTGTACTGGATTGGCTTATTTTGAGCTGGACCTCGCACACTGGTTTTTGCGAAGTTAGATATGTAGTTGTATCCTCGCAGAGTTTGGTAGTATCGTCCAGGATTTTGCAGTTAGACAAGTCTTTCAATAAAGCAAATCTTGTTTTGGTAGTGCTTATCATTAAGAAACGACTTGAGGGATCAATAAATGAATAAGTGTAGGTGAAGATGTCAAAAACTGGAAGAGGAATCATGTTGTACAAGTTGTACGTCTGATCAGAAGTTATGGGAATTTTGATCGCAAATATTAAAATGTCGTTATTGTAAATTACGTGTAATTTACAAATTGAGAAATATTTGTATACATTATCATAATTGGTCAATGAAATTGGACAGTTAATATCATTATTTAGTTTTATTTTAAAAATTTCATCTCTTAATTGGATGGATTGGATTCCTTGCTTAGCAAAAAGAATTGATGAAATCAAAATGTCATATTCTTCATTTAATTCGACAATTAATTGCGACAATAAATTAATGTGTTCAGTTATTAGTCTGATGTGCAAAAACTCATTGATCTTGTTAGTCACTTTTGTAGAAAATTCATTGAATTTTTCAAAATTTTTATTTACTTTTTCTTCATTCACTTTTAATGAAATGACAGAATTATTATAGTTTTCAATTGCTGAAGACATTATTCTTATTTGTTGTTGCATCAAAATTTGCGTCTCCCTATTTTTGTTTGTTAAAGCATCAATTGCTTCACTATAATATTCTGCATCGTCCGCATCTGGAGTTCCAAATAACCATTTAAATGCAGTTGAGACTCCGTTAATTAATCCGCGGCGTTTTCGTCTATTATCCAAAGAATGACCAACTAAATGAATAATAGTATCAAGTTTCCTTTGTAATGTTTTGATTTGATACTCAAACTTTGTAATAGAATCAGAACAGTGAAATGTATGAGTGTATAGGTTATTGTTTTCGATATCCGAAGAAAAACATATAGTTTTAGATTTTACATTCACATTTTCGATTAATTTTAATTTATTTATGTAAAAGGTTATGTTTCGTAAACAAAGAAGATTAAATGAATCGACTTGTAACTTAAGCTTCCCTAAGTTTTGATAAAAGACTCCGGCTTGTTCGCTAATCGGAGTAATGTGATATGGCTGATGAGCACGCGTCGTCGTGTGGGCGATTATGGACCACGTTATCGTTATCAACCAGAGAAGTCGAATGACACCTGTTTTCATCTGAAATAAATGGTTTCAATAAGTCTTTGTGATAAGAGACTATTTTATTTTTTATTTTAACAGACACGGAATTATTGGCATTGACTTTCATTATTTTATATGGACCTTTGTAATTCGGGGATAATTTTTTACTCATTCCTGGTTTTGAAGATTTATCAAGTACATACACTTCGTCTCCTACGGAAAAGTCAAAATTATTTATTTTTTTATCGTAATTAGTCTTGGACTTTTCTTTAGATTTTTCAATGTTCTCTCGGGCAATTTGATATGATTTATTTAATTTCAATTGCAGCTGTTTATGATATTGTCACGTTTTGGGGGTAGCGCAGGAAGAGAAACAACAAACGTAGCTCAAGTATGTCTCCTTTATTTGTATACTGACGATGATGCCTAACTAAATCTTACTCCCAGATTAAGAGGGCCGCTAGTACCGCTACAGGCGGGACGCCCATGGGACTCTCTCTACGAGGGGGTGCGTGGGGGTGTGTGTGTGTGTGAGTGTGCGTAAGGCCTCCTGATGTGCCGCCAAGCGGAACCCGCTCGATACGAGCAGGGAACCCCTATGTCCGACAAGCCCGAAGGATTTACTTTATGCACAGCAAGCCCCCCTTGGAGTGTCGCCAAGCGAAACCCGCTCGATACGAGCAGGGAACCCCTATGACCGACACGCCCTAAAGGACTTACTTTAGGTACTGAAAGGGTCAAGAGTCCCGACGGTCACCACTGGGTTGCGTAAGGACTCTAGTCTGTTCAGCCTGGATTTCCAAGAAGGTATCGAGCCGTCCGGGCACTAGGAAGTTCGGACTGATGCTCGATAGACCGACCCAGAGACCAGTAATCTTCGATGGCTTGAGACGCTGATTAAATACTCGTCTCATGACCCCAATTTGCCGGTCTCGCTGATTCGGCAGTGCACTGGGGGAGACCGGGGCCAGACTAGGTAACGGAACATGGTGCAACTTATGTTATTCGTGACATCTCCTCCCTCTGAAGAGTGTTCGCCCCGGACACTTAACCCTAACTTAACTAAATAACCTACATGCCCCATGGCTTTATTTACACCGTGTGACCAATCGTAACTTATGTCCTATTACGCTCCCCTTGTTATCTCCCTTGTGGTTCTCCTGGAATCTGTTGCTCCTTCCTGGAGGGCGGCCTTACGCGGCTTCGTCTTGCCTAACTGTGCGCCAGAGCACCCGTTACTCAGTTCGCGGGTGGTGGCGCCCTCTACTGACTTTCCTCGTCCACTTCGAAGTGCGCGGGATGGTCGCTTGTTCCGTGAGTTCCTAGGTTGTGATATCCTGGCGGAAGAGGCGTAATGATTGGTCAACCTACTTAAATAATTGTTTAGACTATGTTAGCTTTATGAAATATACTGAGTTTGCACCCTACTTATGCAAAATGTTACCCTTACAACTTATTTTATTGTTCCACTTCCTTGCTTTCTACGTCTGAATCCACATCGGATATATCCCCCAAAGTCCATTCATCGTAAAATGGTAAAATCCTCCCTATGTGCACTATATCCGTTTTTTTTTCCTTTTTCCTGTTTTACTTCATAGTTAACTTCACTGAGTTTCCTTATTATTCTGTAGGGTCCGAACCATCGTAGCAGCAGTTTCTCACTTTTTCCCACTTTCCTAATTGGGATGAATATTTTCACCCTATCTCCTACCTCAAATTCACCATCTCTGTGATATTTGTCGTAAATGTCCTTGTCCTTTTCTTGTTTTTTGTGGATATTATCTACAGCAATTGCCCTTAACAGTAAAGCTTTCTCTCGTAATTCGTTCGTGTTCGACTCGTCCTCAGTTTCTAAAAGGGTGGCGTCCAGTGGGAGTGTGGGGTTCCTTGCGAATATTAGTTGAAATGGGCTAAAACGTGTCGTCTCCTGTTTGGCCGTATTGTATGCGAATGTCACGAAAGGCAGATACGTGCACCAATCTGTCTGCTCTGTGTTGCAGTATAGTGACAGCATGTCCGCCAACGTTTTGTTTAAGCGTTCAGTTAGGCCGTTGCACGAAGGGTGGTATGCCGTTGTAAAAGTGCTTTTCAGACCCATAATCTGTTGTAATTCCTGCACCAGTTCGGATTGGAATACCTTGCCCCTATCGCTGAGGATGCTTCTAGGAACGCCGTGAATTAGTATTACTCGTTCCAATAAGAATTTTGCCACAGGTCCTGCCTTCCCGTTAGGCAGGGCCGCTGTGATGGCGTATCTTGACGCGTAGTCTGTCACTACTACTATCGTTGTCTTGCCTTGGTTACTTTTCCGGAATGGTCCCAGTAGGTCTATCCCTACTTTATCAAATACTTTGCCCACTTTTATTGGCTGGAGTAAGCCCAATGGCTTATCATTTGTTGGCCCTTTTCTCGCCTGGCAGTCCCTACAACCTTTAACGTAATTTCTGACGTCCTTAGTCATCGAATCCCAATAGTATTTGGGAGTAAGTCTGCTCAGAGTTTTTGTTACCCCCATGTGTCCGCTGGTAGGTGCGTTGTGAGCTTCCCACAAAATTTCCTCCCTAAGTGACCGGGGGATCACGAGTGCGTGTTCCAGTCCTTCCTTAGTTTGTGTTGCTCTATACAGAACGCCCTCCCTCAGCCTAAAATTCTTTATTTTTCGCCGTGTCAGTGCGTCAACGTTTGTTGATTCGGGGTTGCTTATTGCTGTTTTTAATTCTAGTATGGCCTTATCCTTATTCTGCAATTCTCCTATGTCTAACGTTGATATCGTGAAAGTGGGTATATCGTCTAATTCATCTAATTCGACTTCGCTCCATCCTGCCACCGGGTTCCGTGATAGGCAGTCCGCATCTTGGTGCTTACTGCCTTTTTTATAGACTACCGTGTAGTCAAATTCTGCCAACTTGAGAGCCCAACGTGCTAATCTTCTTGAGTGATCTTTTACATTGTGTATCCAGCATAATGCGTGGTGATCTGTTACGATTTTTACAGGGTGTCCATAAATCAGATGCCTAAGGTAGGTCATTCCCCAGACTGCTGCTAATAGCTCCAGCTCGCTGATCGAATAGTTCTTCTCTGCTTTTGACAAGGCCCGGCTTATATAAGCTATCGGGTGGTCTTGACCGTCACTGCCTTCTTGGAGCAGAATTGCCCCTATTCCATCTATACAGGCGTCCGTGTGCATTGTACATCCTATATTCGGATTGTAATGTTTTAATACTGGGGATGACGTCAGTTTTTCTTTCAGCAGTTCAAATGCTTTCGCCTGATCTTCACCCCAGCAGAACTTGTTCTTTTTTGTGGCCTCATGTAAGGGCCGTGCCAATACCGCGTAGTCCTTTATAAATTTCCTATAAAAATTGCATAATCCTAAAAAGCTTTGTAAGTCCTTTGTTTTCTTTGGTGTGGCGAATTGCTTAATCCCTGCAAGTTTTTCTTCCTCTGGGCTTATTCCTTCTTTGCTTACTGTGTAGCCCAAAATCCTTATCTTTTCCTGCAAATATTCGCATTTACTCGGTTTTAAGGTCAGATTGGCTTCTCTCATTTTCTGGAATACTTTTTGTAATTTTGCTAAGTGTTCCTCTAAGTTTTCTGAATAAATAATAATATCATCTAGATATATTAGTATGTCCTTCCACTTTAAGTCTCTAAATATCTTATCTGCAAGTTGTTGGAAGGTTGCTGGTGCATTGCATAGACCAAAGCTTAACACGTTGAATTCGTATGATCCATGTCCCTGTGCCGTGAAAGCCGTGTATTGTTTGGACGACTCTTCTATAGGAATCTGCCAGTAACCCGAGAACATGTCCAAAGTTGTAAAGTACTTGGCATTTCCCATGTATGTGAGAATGTCATCGATTTGTGGTATCGGGTAACATGATTTTTTGGTGACTGGGTTTATAGTTCTTTTGTAATCCACGCAGAACCTCGTCGTGCCATCTTTCTTTTTCACCAGTACAACGGGGCTTGCCCACGGCGAGTGGCATGGTCTTATTACTCCGCAATTGAGCATTTCTTTTATTTGTGTGTCAATGATTTCTCGCTCGGATTGTGAGACTCTATAAGGGCGGCATTTCACTGGTTTATCTTCTGTTACTTCTATTTTGTGCTCTATCAGTTGTGTTTTGCCCATATATTTTGGTGACTTGCAAAATACGTCCCCATATTCAACCAGTAGACTCTCTAGTTCTTTTTTGAACTGCTTATCCGTAATGTGGTCCAGTTTGTGGTCTTCTAATGTCACTACTTCTTCGTCTATTCTCTGTGTTGTAAAGAGTGCTGTGGTGCTCAACCCACTGGGCTCTTCTAGCCGTGCCACCGTTGTGTCTTTGTAAATAACCCTTCTAGTTGGCCCTATGTTCTTGAGGGTCAATGATATAGAGTTTTCGGCTCTTTCTAGGTTGCATAGTAGGTTGTTGCGTACTAGCCATCCCTCGTTTTGTACTAATAACATCTCTGTAGATAGGGGTATTTTTGGTTCAGTTTTGATGGATTTTTTCTCTCCTGGCTTCAGAGTGTAATCTTCCTTTGCCTTCAACTTAACTATCAAGCGGTCATCGTTTTCTATGTAGTTCGGCAGGGTGTTCCAGGAGCTGGTTTGTGTCTTGGTCTTTCTTGGTCGGGGTTCTCTATTTTTTGAAACCAGTACCGTCACACTCGTTTCCTTGAAAGTCTCATACAGCAAGTCTTTAAGCTTCTCCCAATCTGACTCGCTGTTTGCGTTTGCGGATGTCAATCTAGGTATAGCCACCTTACTTATTTTATTTCGTATTGCCCAATCTTTCAATTTCCTACAGCAATGTTGGAGCGTATGAGTAGGGATATATTCGCTACCCTCTTCTTTTACTATCATCTGTAGGGTATGTCTGTTTTTCTTAAACAAACTGACCACGCTCCCTATGGGTAGCTTTTCTGTGTTGTAATCTGCCAAATGGTCCCTGATGGCTTTTCCCACTCCTCTATCTCTACTGGGAGCCGAAGAGACTGCAACGGCCCATGCAGTGCTGCTCGGAAGACTGACGATGGACCCAGGTATTTCTTGGATCACTTCTCTCCAGCTTCGTGTTTTGCATGGTTTTTTGGATGCAGAATCTTGCTTTGCACCGAGCGGTATCACCAAATCTTGATTTAGGGTGAGTATGTTGGATATTAAGCAAATTGCTGCCTGCATTTCCCTTAAGAACTCCATGCCCAAAATAAGGGGTTGTGGTGTATTCTCCAATATCGTTGCTTTAATTTCTAATTTTTTCTTGTAATTGCCTCTGAGCTCCAGTGATGCCAATGTGTCGCCTAGACTTCTTACTTTCTGACCGCCAGCTGTCACAAGCAACGTGGGTGGGTCTCTGATCCTATGTTTTTTGTTGACCAGGAGATGGCTTATCACATTTAGTTCCGCACCTGTGTCAATAATCGCCGGTACGTAATAATCGTTCACAACAGCATTTATGTATAGTATCTTATAGCACGTTGTGCCCCGAGTGGAGAGGGTGACGGGACTTAGTTTTGCCACCCCCTGGAGTTTGGGTGCTGCTGTCTACTTCTACACACAGCAGCAAAGTGGCCTATTTTACCGCAGTTGTAGCACCTGAGCCTGTTGTCATATGTCCTCGTGGATTGGTACTGTCTTTCTGGATTACTGGCATGGTTTGTGCCATAGTCTCTCCTGAGCGGTGGCGGGGTTCTGTAAGGGCGGGGATTGCCAAAAGGTGACTGTCTTTGTTCTACTGGTCCAGCGGCCTGTTCTTCTATTTGATGCTGCGGTCTAAAAGTGAGCGGTGTCGAGAACTTTTCAGGAGCGTTATCTATTGTGATGCAAAGTTTTTTGACTTCGTCCAAGTTCCTAGGTGGGTTATTAGG
Source organism: Ips typographus (assembly GCF_016097725.1). NCBI lineage: Eukaryota > Metazoa > Arthropoda > Insecta > Coleoptera > Curculionidae > Ips > Ips typographus. The sequence goes on from NC_138436.1 coordinate 5,156,083, forward strand.
AAAATTTGTGAGCCAGTAGTATTTAGCTCTTGGTATATCTTTTAGCCCACTCTGGAAAATATCTACGAATTCGTCGAGATCTACGTTTTCTTTGTATTCTTCGTATAGGACCCTTAGATCATAGAAATAATTCTTTGTCTGTTCCAGGTCCCTTTGCTTCCTTTGCCTTAACTTTGCAAGCAAATGGCGACTGTTGATACCGTCGCTAAACTCAGTCTTGAATGCTTGACAAATGTGTTGCCAGTTGCTGTCAGGGTTTGCTGCTTTATATTTCTATACCAAATGTTTGCGGCGCCCTGCAGGTACGAGTGAAAGTATAGTATTTTTAACGCATCGTTCCAGCTATTGGCCACTGCCGTTCGCTCGTATGTGCCGATAAACTGAGGGGCTGAATCACTGCCCGGGTTGAACGTTGGTGGGCTGATGAATTGAGGTAGTGCGGGTGTTTTTTCCCCTGCCTCAACCGCCGAAATGGTAATGTCCGCCATTTCTCTTGACCCCTTCTTGCCTTCTAATGCTTTATCTCCTTTCTCAGGGTGTACTTGTGCTCCTGTCTCTATCACTGTATTTTCCAGATCGTTTTCTGGTTCTTGTGGCTGCTCAGTGTCTTCCCTTCTTGTATTTACAAGCGTAAGGGTTAGGTAATCTGTTTCTTGCATCCAAGGGTCTCCTACGCTTGAGCTCCTGTGCCTTGGTTGAATGGGGCTGCTAGGATTTGCTGATCTCAAGTTGTACGCTTTTCTCATTCCTGTTAGGGCGTACGGCTTGGTTTGGCCACAGATATGGAGATCAGTAGCCCCGGGATTCAACAAGGCGCCTCCACCATGTCACGTTTTGGGGGTAGCGCAGGAAGAGAAACAACAAACGTAGCTCAAGTATGTCTCCTTTATTTGTATACTGACGATGATGCCTAACTAAATCTTACTCCCAGATTAAGAGGGCCGCTAGTACCGCTACAGGCGGGACGCCCATGGGACTCTCTCTACGAGGGGGTGCGTGGGGGTGTGTGTGTGTGTGAGTGTGCGTAAGGCCTCCTGATGTGCCGCCAAGCGGAACCCGCTCGATACGAGCAGGGAACCCCTATGTCCGACAAGCCCGAAGGATTTACTTTATGCACAGCAAGCCCCCCTTGGAGTGTCGCCAAGCGAAACCCGCTCGATACGAGCAGGGAACCCCTATGACCGACACGCCCTAAAGGACTTACTTTAGGTACTGAAAGGGTCAAGAGTCCCGACGGTCACCACTGGGTTGCGTAAGGACTCTAGTCTGTTCAGCCTGGATTTCCAAGAAGGTATCGAGCCGTCCGGGCACTAGGAAGTTCGGACTGATGCTCGATAGACCGACCCAGAGACCAGTAATCTTCGATGGCTTGAGACGCTGATTAAATACTCGTCTCATGACCCCAATTTGCCGGTCTCGCTGATTCGGCAGTGCACTGGGGGAGACCGGGGCCAGACTAGGTAACGGAACATGGTGCAACTTATGTTATTCGTGACAATATGAGTCATACGTGTAAAAGAACTCAGGATTTTGCGTGACTTTATTGGGAATTAGAGCTTTGTGTCCGAACACCAACTCGTAAGGTGTAAATTGAGTAGTTGTATGGATAAGTGTGTTGTACGAAAACATAGCTGTGTGGACAAATAAATCCCAATTGTCTTGAGTTTGATTAACAAAATGTTTTAGATAATCTTTTAAGGTAGAATGTGAACGTTCTAACGCTCCATTACTTTGAGGTCTATAAAGAGAGGTAGTGATATGTTTTATTTTGAAGAGCTTATTTACTTCTTTTAATAGATTAGATGTAAAATCAGTACCATTATCGGTAACAATAGATTTTGGCATTCCAAAAATTAACATAAATTCACAAAATTTATCAGCTATAGTTTGAGCTTCATGGTTAGGTATAGCATACGCATAAGAAAATTTAGATAGATCATCCTGTAAGGTTAAAATAAACCGATTTCCAAACTCAGTAAGTGGCAATGGACCTACAATGTCTAAAAATAACTTTTCAAAGGGTTGTTTTGAGGTAGAAGTAATTTGCATAGGAGCTTTAATTGGATGGCGATTGACTTTATTTTCTTGGCATTTTTGACAAGTTTTCTTATATCTTTTTTCATACTTTGCCATTTAAAACTTTCTTTTATTCTTTTATAAGTTTTACTAAAACCTGGATGACCCGAAATTGATGTACTATGATTTTCTTTAATTATCTTACTTATTTCCTCTTTAGTGTGTGGTTTAATTTTTTCAGAATCTACTATAATGAATTTAAGAGCATCTTCGAAAAGATAGAATATCATTTCATTAATTATATCTTTTTTTAATGAAGGATTATAATGTTGCGGATTTTTTAAATACAGAGGTGTATTAGTAGTTTTAATAATAATAATAATAATTATAATAAAGCCGTTTATTCCGACAGATGTATACATCCACTTACAGGAAAAAAACTTACTAAACTAAACTAAACTAATCTAAACCCTGTGGCACGCCAGAGTTAGCAATAATAGCATTCGAAGTAAATCCTTCAATTTGAACGAATTGTCGCCTAGATGATAGGTATGATTTTACAAGGTCAATTAAAGAATCAGAAAACCCGAACAGTTTATCTAATTTGTCGAGCAGAACGAAATGGTCCACTCGATCAAATGCTTTCTGGAAGTCGGTGTAAATAACATCAACCTGTTTCCTATCATTTAGCGCTTGACAGACATGCTGTGAAAAGCAGGCTAAATTGGTGGCGCATGATCTATGAGAAAAGAAGCCATGTTGATAGGTAGACATACTGTTTTTAACTTGGCAGAAAATGTATTTATAAAGTATTATCTCAAATAATTTCGAAAAATTGCTTAGAATGGAAATGGGTCGATAATTTTCCACTATGTCGGAAGAACCCTTTTTGAGTACAGGGCAGACTTTGGCTTCTTTCCATTTGTTAGGAAAAGTACTTGTTTTTAAAATTAAATTAAATATATGTCTAAGCGGAAGCACCAACGCCGACACGCAATCTTTGACGACGAAGCTGGGGATAGCATCGGGACCAGATGTCAATTTATTGCTTAGCGATTTAGCAGCAAGCAGAATATCGTTTTCATCAATATCCAATACTTTTACTGACGCAGGAATACAGGCACTTGCATTGGAATGTTGAACTTTATCCAAGGGAATTGAGTCGGTATACGTCGAACGAAAATAGTCAGCAAAAGCCGATACAATATCTTCGGATCCACGATGAACCCTTTTCGAATATGTGACGGTATTTGGAATTTTTGAAAGTTTCTTTTTATCTTTGACAAAATCCCAGAATTGCTTGGGATCAGATGGTAGATTTTGCTCAATTTTTCGTAAATAAGTCGTGTAAGCTACATGGGTCTGGACTTTAATAATAGAGCGCAGTGTTCTGAAACGTTGAAGTAAGTGTTCAGTACCATGCTTTTTGTAATTTCTATGGACTTTTTCTTTACTGAATATGTTGTTAATTATTTCTTTATTGAACCAGGGTGGAAAACGGCGACGACGGGTGATTTTATGAGGTACACATAACTGAAATATGTTGCACAAATTAATATAAAATTGATTCAATGTTTCATTGACATTATTGTGGTTGGTGACCGGGCTCCAATCCGTCTTTAGGATCATGTCATACAAAACGGGAAAATTCGCTTTTCTGAAATTAAAAGTGACCTTATTGACTTTATTTATTTGAAAGTTGTCAGAACGAGGAATAGAGGCTGAAAAGTTAACCAGCAATGAAGGATGATGTGCGTCCTCGTTTACAAGGGAATATTCACTCCCTGACACCAGTAAATTAAAATTAGCAAAAACGAGATCAAGGCACCGACCACGTGCATTTGGAATATTATTATGTTGTGAAAGGTTAAGCATCATTGCGAAATTGGTCAAGAGTAGATGTTTGGGGTTCGGGTTGGGCGGATTTAATGTGAAGGTTGGGATATTGAAATCACCCAGAATAAGAACATTCTTACAATATAAATAATCAAGATATGAGAGCAATTCCAACAGCAATACACATTCAAGTTGAGTTGTTTCCACTGAGGGCGGTATATAAAGTACAATTATATACATTACCAAGTGGCCAATCATTAACCTGCAACCCACGTTGTCAATAAAAGGCGCTTTATCGCAAAAATCACTGAAGTCGAGACGCTGAGCATTAAGGGTATCCAAGACAGCCAGCAATACACCGCCACCCCTTGAAGCACCAGTCAGGTCCCGAGATCGATCACAGCGATACGTTGTGTATGTGTTGGGGAACAATTCAGCATCAAGTATGTCCGAGTGTAACCATGATTCGGTTATGGCGATTATATCATTGTTGGAGGTGAGAACGTTGAGCAAAAAGTTATCTGTTTTGCTTCGCAGTCCACGTGCATTCTGGTAGTAGCACGTAAGTTCTTTATTAGTAGACCTTGATGGGCGTGATGGGGTGCGAGTCTCATTTGACACGGGTAAAGTGATCGGGTGCATTTCCATCTGCGTCTTTATAAAAGAAAAATTAGAGTATTCATTGTTTATATTTCCTTGTGTGATACAACTTGTTAAGTCTGCGTCTGCAATGCCTGATGTGGAGCTAAAAAATTACGCCCCAAAGAGAAGTCGAACCGTTGATACATGATTCCCCTTGGCCAAAAAGCCTGGTCGTATACCAAGTCCTTCAGTTCAGGTTCGACACCTACCATAAAGTAGTTGGAAGTCGCATTTTCTTTTTTTACTTTGCATTGTTTAACCTCAATGTTGACGTCAGACTTTGTCTTATTGGCAATATAGGATTTTATGACGTCATCGGTAATAGTTTAAATGCAACATTTGTTTTAAAACTTTGAAGAGCATAAAAAATATCTTTGGAAGAAGGTTTATCAAAATAATTTAGATGTGTTATTAAAATGTATGTAGTAGAATTATTATTTTTTAAAGTTATAATGTCATACAATTTTATATTGTCAACATTAATTTTATTTAGATCGTATATTTGATTTAGAGTCTCGTAGAAAGAGTTAGATTCATCGAAATCTTTAGAAAAGAAAAGTATATTTGGAAAATGTTCGAAAATATTTTCTTTTAATATAGGATACTCAATTAAATCTTGATTTTCATAGTGAAATTTAATAAAATTGTCAAATGTCTTTTCACATTTATCAATATGTAATACAGGGTTTCTCGATAGTGCGTCTGCAACTGAATTAAGACGACCTGGTTTATAAGTAATTTGATAGTCATATTCCTCGAGCTTTAGTCTCCAGCGGACTAACCGTGATGAAGGATCTTTACAATTAAATAACCATGTAAGAGGACGACAATCTGTAACAATTTTAAATTTTCTTCCATAAAGATATGGTCGAAAATGTTTGACAGACCAAACTATTGACAATAGTTCTTTTTCTGTAGCAGAGTAGGACTGTTCAGCTTTATTTAAAGTACGACTTGCATATGCCACAGGTAAATCTTTATTATTCACTTCTTATGATAAAACTGATCCTATAGCGTAATCTGAAGCATCTGTTGTAAGAATAAATTCTTTACTAAAATCTGGAAATTGCAAAAGTAAATCGGTTAAAATATGTTTAAACTGATCAAATGATTTTTGTTGTTCTGGACCCCAACTAAAATTTTAGTCTTTTTTTAATAACAAAGTCATGGGTTTTGCAATAGCTGCAAAATTAGGAATAAAACGTCTATAGTATCCCGTTAGACCTAAAAATTGTTTTATATTTTTTGATGATTTTGGAATTGGAAAATTAATAATACTTTCAATTTTTGCAGAATCCGGCTCAACTCCATTTTGTGACAATTTGTGACCCAAGTAAATTATTTCTTTTTTCATAAATTCGCATTTATCAGGCTGCAATTTAAGATTGTTATTTGATAATCTTTGGAACACTAATTTTAATTTTTCTTCATGGTCAGATATGTTTGAGCCTACGATTACTAAATCATCTAAATAGACAAAACATTGATTTCCTTGTAAACCAGTTAAAATATTATTCATTAATCTCTGAAATATAGCTGGTCCACATTTTAGACCAAAAGCCATTCTAAGGAATTCATAGTGGGCATTTGGTGTAGAAAAAGCCGTTTTTGGGATATCGTCTTTATCCATTTTTATTTGGTGGAAACCAGAACTCAAATCTAATGAAGTGAAATATTGAGAATGTCCTAACTGATCTAAAATTTCATCGATACTTGGAATTGGATAATACTGACCTACGATGACATCGTTTAGACGCCGATAATCTACTACAACGCGAAATTTACGTTGTCCTGACGCATCCATTTTTTTCGGAACTACCCATAATGGTGCGTTATATGGGGAAACTGAGGGTTGTATAATTTTTTGTTTCAGCATTTTGTTGATTTGTTTAAAAACTTCTTCTTCATGCACTTTTGGAAGCCTATAAATTTTTGATGCGATTGGAATATCAGTTGTTGTCTGGATTTTGCACTGAATTGCATCTGTGTACGTAAGATCATCATTCGGTAAATGAAAAATATGATTGAACTCTCTACATAAATTGAGAACTGACTCTGTTTCTTCAAGGTTTAGATGACTTAATCTGAGATTTGCTTCTAGAATTGAATTTCGATATGCTGAATTCATTTTATTCTTATCATAACTCACATGGAAAACCTGCGATTCGGTTTCATTAAAAGGAATTAACTCGAGATTTATAAAATTAACTTGCACAGCTTTTTCAAGAGTGTTAACTATTGTCGTCAAGGCAGTATTATTTTCCTGAACCTTGAGAACTGCTTTAGCTAGGAAAACTCCGTCGATAATAGCCTTATCGCAAAAATATCCTTCTTTGACTTTATGACCATTTGTGATATTTACTCGTATTACCGTCTCAGAACGCGGTTGCAAGACGTAGATTTCAGCATCGTTTGCATTCGAGCAAAAATGTATTTTGATTGGAAATGGAATAGATTTAAGTTTTATCTCATTTTTACTGTAGGAAAACTCTGTTTCTTCAGCTGTTAAAATATCATTACCTATTAAGCCATCAAAAGGAATGTTTGTATTATCTCTGATTATATGGAACTTAGGATTGAACTCGTGTTTGTCATGAAATTTGATACTTAATGTTATGGTACCTGCAGTTTCAATAGGCTCACTTTTGTTTATGCCATGTAATAACATTTTTTCGTGTGGATTGAAATTTAAATCAGTAAGTTTAAGTTTTGGAATTTTTATTAGAGATACTTTGGCACCGGTATCAATTAAAAATGTAAAATAAAATAAGTTACCGTTTTTGTCGAGATGAGGCATTTTGACAAAAGACATGCATTTATCGCTATTTACGGTATAACATGGAATAGTTACAGATTCTTTGTTTAAACTGATTGGATTATTAGTAGAATTGATTTGTTGTAAGTATTGAGATTCAGAGTTAGAGTTAGTATTTGATGTGTCGATTAGGATTTTGTTTAGTCCATCAGAGCGACACTGGCGGTGGACTGCTCCCAGTTTAAAGAATTGGAGTTTTGTTGTTTTGTTTTGGGCTGATGACTATTATTTTGATTTTGTAGCCTGTTATTGTAATTTATTGAATTAAAGTTTCGGGAATTGTTAGAATTTGAAAAATTTTGAGAATTGTTAGAATTTGGAAAGTTTCGTGAATTGTTAGAATTTGAAAAGTTTTGGGTTGCCTGCGAATTAAATGATGTTCTAGAATCAGATGGACGCAATGAATTGGAGTTGTAAGAATTGTAATTTCGATTTTTAGAATAACATTCTCTTAAAGTGTGTCCTTTTTTCTTACAGTTAGAACAATAACTGTTTTCAAATGAATTATAGGTTTTCGGCAAATTTTGTTTTCTAGCTAAGAGATGCTTTTCCTCTAAAAGGGCTTCAGAAAGAGCTGCATTTATATTTTTCGGCTTAGATCTTCGCAAACAAGAAGATATGTCATTCATTAGAATGTAAAATAAAACGTTGCAAAGCTATTTCTTTGATCATGGCTATTCTGCCCATTGATTCATCTTCATCTTGAAGTGAAGTAGTATTTAAAGCTAATGTTTGCAAAAGTTCGATACGACTAAAATAACTTTGAACGGATTCCATTTTTCCTTGCCTTAGTGTATTTAATTCTTCAAGAATTTGAGATAAATCACGTCTATCACCGAATAATTCAATTAAACATTCTTTAATGTCATCAAAATCGTAGAATCTTTTAAATCTAGTTTGAGCACGAGCTGATCCTTTTAAAGAGAGAGATGGAATGAAGTGGGTCTAGAGCTGACTAAGTATAAATGTAATAAAATATAGGAATAAGCGTGGGAATATAACAATATACACACGTGGATGATATATAAAAAAAAATGATAATAAAAAAAATGGAATGTATGATGTCATATTATTGCCAAATAGCGAGTATAATCTAGTCATGAAATTAATCCAATTATTTTTTAGCGCCATGAACTAATAAGGTGTGATAAAAAATGTTTCGCTGAAGAGGCGAATATTCCTGACACGACGCTCCGACAATCTTGTTGGTTGATGACGAGCTACTAACATAAAAGTTCGACGTTGTTTACATGACTAATTTTGATCACGCGGTGCATACACGGGATTCCTTGCTTTACAGCATTTGGAAAATGAATTTCACACGTTCCATTTTTTATTTTTTTTAATGGAAAATGGATCGTAGATACTAACAAATAAATAACGGTTACAGATGATGCTAAAATTAATTTTGTTATAAGACATAATATTGTATATTAAGCCTTAAGTAGCACATACTAACCTTTTGTCTTATATTTCATGTAACACTGAGGGCTATGTAAGAAAGAGGCGAACTATGATGAGCCATTATTGTTGTTGGAACTCCCGATGGGCCTGTACGTTGATACGGAGGTCCAAGCTAGCCGAATCATCGATTCAATAATCGACCCACACCACAAACATTTATGGAACAGTGATCACAATGGTGTTCAGTGATGTGAGATGCGAAGTTTGGCTCATAGGACTAAGCCTCAATTGAACTTTTCTCAGTGTTGCAATATTTTATTTTTTTTTTTTTTGTTCTGCCATTGCCGGAACCGAATAGATTAAAAGTGCATGATATTGTTTATGTATAATTTCAGGAGAGGAAAGATTTTATTGAGTTTCTTGTTAGAATAAGTACTAACTTATTATTAAGAAATGGTTGTAAACTTAACTGGGTACTATGAAATACTCACATATGTAAACTTACTAACCATTTATCAGGATGCCTTGGTATGTACACATGTAATTTTTAAATTTATGTTAACGATATGTTTTTTCTATTGTTTAAAGTTTTTATTATTGTTCATTTAAAACTGGGGACCAGTTTTTCTGGGGCGGAGGCATATGTCACGAATGGAAAATCCGTTAATTGGAAAGTTGGACTGATTAACTTAAAAAACATAAGAGTATTCGAGGATTGCGAAATATTAAGCGCACGAGGCAAGGTCGCATCACGATGCACCGAATGTGTCATGCACCGAGTGCACCGTATCGGTGATGAGTCACCACCACCTGCTTTACAGAAATGTGAAAAACAAGCGACAATAACAAACTGCGTCAGCCGATCAATCGGGTATAAAATACGCCGATTTTAGCAGTATAGGATAAGTGTGAACCGATCAACGGTAGTGCGACCAGCTGACCCGAGAAGTCGAAATGTCGACTCTCCTCGGAAAAAGATCAAGTTAATTAGTCCGTTCTCCAAAGTTGTTCAAACGCGAAGTGACCAAGCCAGCCACCAGGAAATGCTAAGTCCTCAGCTTGTGACTATGTAAGTACAAGCGTAAAATTGTCAACTTCTAGTATGTTTACAACCGTATTGTGCATCCATTTGTGTATACTATATTTAATAGATTTAAGTGTTATATGAGAAAAACTCAGCGTTTGATTCCATCCCTAAAACTGAGATCCCGGCGCGACGTTTAACGTCGTGAGTCAGTTTAATTGGTGAACCCAGAAGGGCTCATAAATTAAACGTGACAATATAAAATTATTTGTATATAAAGTTCCATTAAATAGGAGTAAAATAAAAATAAAAGGAAGAGGTAAATAAAAGGTAAAAGGGTATACAATGATAATATTAGTAATGATAAAAGGTAATGTATATAACAAATAAATTATAAAATAGTACAATTCCCTTTTTTTTATAAGATAAGATAATATAGCCTTTTGCGATAATTAGAGTTTAAACGCTTTTCCTCTGAGATTCTTTCGCGCACTTTTTACACTTGAGTCTAGACTTTCACTTAGTTTATCTAGTTCGATGGGCACTTCGTTTTCATGGTCTTCGGGAGACGTCATCATCAACGATTCCCTCGGGGTTGGAATCGGCGGTCGTTTTTGGATACTCTTCTGTTTCGGATTGATGTATGAATCAGATCCTAAACTGCTATGACTGATGTTGTTATGGCTGTTAATGCACACTAAGGGGTTACAGTTGGAACCACGACACATCCGCGTTAACCAAGAGATTAATGGCCATCGATATTTCGGCAGCAACACCAGCAAAATGAAAAGATATATTGCAACTGCAGCTATTATTCCAAAGAGAACGTTGTACCATTTGGATTTAACCACATACAAGGGTTGGTTAATCCTTTCAGTTAGCTCATCGTCAAATTGTTGAATTTTACTCTTAGCATGACGTAACCGTTCAAGTTCAAGTTTGAGAGTCTAATCGGCTCCATTTCTTCTGTTGCTAAGTAGTCTTGTTCCATTATGCAGCAATTGTCTTTGGTGATGTCGATAGTCGGTATATAATTGCAATTTCCGGTCTGATTGGAAGTGGATGTTAATAATGTCGATGTAGTATAGCATTTGCATCTGGGTTGTAACATAAACATTCCAACGCCTTGTAAGCTGATATCATGGACTTGTGGATTAGAGTCGCAATTTATGGTTTCTATGGTATTCTGGCTCACGATGTATAACCACTGATTGGGTGCCAACGGGTGCCAAATCTCGATTTCCGATTTTATGGTTTTTGTCTCGCATCTGCTGGGTATTTTTAAATCTATTTCGCATGTGGGTCGTTCGTTGACTAGATGTATGACGGCTCTCGTGCAAATAAATTCCATTGATAAACTTTTCTCGCACGTTGACAGGTCGTTGAATTCACTGTAGTACGTCCTCGTAGTGCTCAGTAATAGGTAAGGTATAGAATGGTTGATATAGGAGTAGACGTTTGGTTGTTTCGTAGGTGCAGGTAGAGGAATTAAATTATATATTTGATAAGTTTCTTTGGTTACAAGTGGAATTTTTATCGCAAAAATTAAAATTTTGTTAGCGTATGCTACTGATAGTTTGTTTACATAAGTCAAAATACTTATATGAATTATCAAAATCGTGTAAATCATAAGGTAATTCCAAATTTGATATTAATTTTAGTTTTGTCAACTCATACCTTAAGTGCCTTGGGGTAATTATGTTTGGGTGCAATATATTTTGCTGTGAAAATAAGATTGATGCTATCATTACATCAAATTCTTCGTTTAGTTCATTGCATAATTGACTAATTAAGTTGAGATGATCAGTAACCGTTCGACTGTAAGTAAAGGAGTTGATTCTTTTTACAGTATTTTTAGAGAAATTATTGAATTTTAACATATTTTCATTAAGTCTTTGTTCGTTAAATTGAAGAGTAGATGCAGTTTTATTATAATCACTAATTGCGTCAGACATTACGTGAACTTGTTGTTTCATCAATAACTGCATGTCGTGATTTTGTTGAGCGACGGCTTCAATGGCTTGTTATGATGAAACCTCACGTTAATGAGATTTCAACACCCTTTAATTAGATAGCTCAAGGTCGTGGATTAATTGCATGAGTTCATAACTAGCTATAGATGAACACACTTGGATATACTGCAGGAAATCAAACGAGCCACTTGTTGTATATGTACACGTGTATATTACAAATTAAAATAACTACAATATTTACAAAAATTTACAAAATTATTTACACACTTTACAAAAAGTTGCCGAGAAAATTAAAAAGACAAAAAGAAAGTTAAATTTGAACAAATGAAAAAAAAAACAAGAGAAGTTAAATTTGAAATTTTAAAAAAAAAACAGGAAAAGTTTTCCCAGTGCCACACTGTCTCTAATTGCCCTTACCAGCCGTCAAAGACGATGTTTGGGTCCTGGAACCTCCAGTATCCTCTTCCCAGTCGTCAGTAGTGGCCACCGCTGATTTCCAGGTAGGAAATGGAGTCCAGAGACTGGTGACAGGTACCTAGGGCAGAAAACAGCAGAACACCAGGGAAAACGAACAAACAGCTTCAACACTTGTTCCGGCAACCAAAAAGGTGACCAGAGGCGATGACAAGTGCTGAAGTTGTTCAGAGCAAATTGATATAAACTAAAAAATAAAAATCAAATGAAATCAAATAAAACTAAGTCAAATGAGGAATTGTCTTGGTGGTTCAACTCTGACCTTTTTAAACCTCTGTGGCCGGTGATCGGCTTTCCCAACACGTGGGCTGGTTTTTGGACTTTTACTTTTCAATCCCCGATTGAAACGTTCTTTTCTCGGGAAAACTCTCAGACCTCTGGTCAGGAGACCCTTGGAATTCCGGTCGGAAAGGTCTTTGAAATTCCGGTCGGAAAGGTCTTTGAAATTCCGGTCGGAAAAGTCCCTGAATCTCCGGTTGGGAAAAGTCCTTGAATCTCCGAATATCCGGATGGGCCGAACACAATGCTGTGTTGGAAAATTGGGCCGATACAAAATAATTCAAAAGAACTAACAATAAAACCAATTTACCTGTAATTCAGCCAGATGATCACGGATTAAAAATCAAATTCACACACACGCCACACGGCTCAGAAAAAAGGATCAGATGTCGGCAGTTCGAGTGCTGTAGTGGTAAAGAGACCGATATCACAAAGTGGGGTGATTAAATAGGCACATGGCACCTGACACAAAGAAACACGACCACAAACCGACGCTCCCCCGACAAAAATCGAAACCAATCACGTGACTACGGCACCTGATAACTTATCAGGTCACGCACCCACATTTACAACAAAATGTGCACAAAGTGCAATTGGAGGATTTAAGCGATCGGAATCGGTCTACCAGTGTAACTAGGCCCATGTACATTAAAAACACAAATCAAACGAGTTAACGGACGAAAACTCTATTTCGTACGTAACAGGCTTCTGTGTAAAATGTTGCATCAAGTTAGAATTTCAAAAATGAAATTTAGGTTTTTAAAAAATTTATTTTGCCAAGAAGCGAATACAATGGATGGTACTAAAGAACTAACTATTATCATGCTTAACCTATATTTAATACATCTACATTTGCTGAGTTTGCATGGGAATATAAAATAGGCGAATAGCATGGGAACTTAACTAGCTAAGCACTATTAAGATTATCGTGGGAATTTAACTCCTCCCCTCGTAAGATGAAAGCACATAACATAAAAATGTGGTTTCACTTTTTCAAAAAACGTTATTTTCGGGATATTCATTTTCCGGCACTTTTTTACAATTTTCTTGTAAATGAAGTACACTATTAGGCTCGTGAAAACTACATACCAGGTGTCCAAGAGCACCCTGGACATAGGAGATTAACATGGGAAAATGGTTTTGATTTTTTTGCGCCTGTACGGTTCATTTAATGGAAAAACGCTTTAGATAAAAGTTGTAGAGCACATTTTCGGCTATCAACTCGTAATTTTTTCAATACCGTAGATTTGACCATTAAGACGAAAAACGGATCAAAAATTCGGAAATTTTAAATTTTGCGCCAAGCGGTCGTTAAGGAAAGTTTATATCGGGTCGTGCTACCAACTTTTCAAAATCATAACAAATCGCTCTCAGTCATTCTGTAATCAAAACATTCAAAACAAGTTTATTTAGTAATAATTTTGAGTTACTACCCACATACTGCGAAGAAAATACAAATAAATCGTGATAAAAACACTTCATCAGGAGCCACAGTCCAAAAATCTGGTAAGGTGCGTTTATAACCTCATTCAATGTCTCTACTAAACTTATTTACTTTGTAGCAAAATTCTTTAAGAAAACACTGGTTTTGCTTGCAAATATTTAATGAGGATGACCGAATCACCTATCTCAAGCCTCTTCATAACACTACCAAACGATTTAAAGTGATAAAAACAATGGAGTAGGAAGGCCTGCAGATGTTTGAAGATAAGTTGCTTCACTCTACAGGGACCGCAAAAGAGGGTAAATACTACCCTCAAAAGTGGTACAATTTAGTGACCTATGTGACTGATAGTTTTATTGTATCCTTCTGTTTTGTAGTGTTATCAACACACCACAGTGTTTAAGTGGTTTTACATTGTATGATGTTAATAAAAAGGCATTTTTTATAACTGATTGTCAATGTTTTTTCCTAGCTCTACAGGGTAAGGTAAGTACTGATATTTAATTAGCTCCATTAGTTAACTTGAACATCATTCAAATACAAGGATACTTGTAAAATGTCTACTAACCAAAAATAGTTTATTTGCAAGTAATGTGTAACTCGAGTTCACATTTGATTAGTAAAGGTATGTCCTGTGAAATGGTGTATTAAATTAGAAGCAAGTTGTTTCTCTTTAGAGACTTTCAATCACTATATTTCACCTACCTTTGCTAATTTGGAACTCCACTATTATCCAAACATTAGGTTAGTAAGACAAAGTTGTTTTTAGCATAGCTTGTATGGTGAAAGGTTCACCCACTCACACTCAATCTGTGGAACAATCACTGTTTATGTGGTAAGACCAGTTTTTTTTGCCACCTATTGTACTTAAGCTTTTCACTTGAAGAAAATGTATACTGTACCTTGAACTGTGAATAAATAATTAATACAAACGTTCAGTGTACAAAGTTTTATTTGGAACAATTGAGTGTGTGGAAAAAAGAACACAATTATAATGTTAATACCTAAACCTAGAATAGAACAGCTCATGTAGATAGCTCAATTGAAAAGTTGGTTTTTTCATAATACCTACCCATATACAAAAACTTTTGTCACCTGACTGATAATTTGACTGTGTAAATCCATATTCTGTTCCTAGAAGGGGTTTCTCAGAGGTTTTATAGCCAGTTTAAGATTCTTCACATTTCAGTCAGATCAAATTTTGAGATTTAAGTCAGGTATCAACACTGAATCATTTTAAGTTTTAGTTGCAACACTGATGAAGACCCTCGCTGATGATAGTCCATGAAGTTAAGCACATTGAAGCTAAATCACACCACTTTTGAAGGAAGTATTTGGCCCCTTTGGTGTTGTCCCTGTACAGGAGGAAACTTATCTTCAAAGATCTGGCTTCATTGCCCACTGTTTTCATCTTCATCACTTTAAATCGTGTGGTAGTGTTATGAAGAGGCTTGAGATAGGTGATTCGGTCGTCCTCATTAAATATTTGCAAGCAAAACCAATGTTTTCTTAAAGAGTTTTGCTACAAAGTAAATAAGTTGAGTAGAGACATTAAATGAGGTTATAAACGCAACTTACCAGATTTTTGGGCTGTGGCTACTAAAAAAGTTTTCTTGTCACAATTTATTTGTATTTTCTACGCATTATGTGGGTAGTAACTCAAAATTATTACTAAATAAACTTGTTTTGAATGTTTTGATAACAGAATGGCTGATAGCGATTTGTTATGATTTTGAAATGTTGGTAGCACGACCGGATATAAACTTTCCTTGACGACCGCTTGGCGCGAGATTTAAAATTTCCGAATTTTAGATCCGTTTTTGGTCTTAATCGTCAAATCTACGGTATTGAAAAAATTACGAGTTGATAGCCGAAAATGTGCTCTACAACTTTTATCTAAAGCGTTTTTCCATTAAATGAACCGTACAGGCGCAAAAAAATCAAAACCATTTTCCCATGTTAATCTCCTATGTCCAGGGTGCTCTTGGACACCTGGTATTTGGCTGGACAAAACCAGGCAATATGAAAGCGCAAATCAGGAAAGCTTTCAGGACAATATCCCCTGAAATATTTAACAATGTCGCTGAAAGATTTCAAAAGAGAGTACGTTGTGTGTGAAGAAGT
Source organism: Ips typographus (assembly GCF_016097725.1). Lineage (NCBI taxonomy): Eukaryota > Metazoa > Arthropoda > Insecta > Coleoptera > Curculionidae > Ips > Ips typographus. The sequence goes on from NC_138436.1 coordinate 5,172,114, forward strand.
ACTTAATTTAATTTCTTCAAATATATTATGATTTTATGTCTCCAAACAAATATTGACATTATTAGTACTAATGGCAATAATTATGTATAATTATGTAAAACCGTTTTCCCTATATCTGTATCTCCTATGTCCAAGGTGCTTTGGTATATGAGATACACGCGTATAAAGACACGTTTTATTTGCTCTTCAATAAAGTGTTTCTTGCAAAGTAGTGACAACTTAATTTTGCATTTGGGATGGCTCAAAACAGTGGCGGTTCCAAAGACACTGACAAAAAAGTGATTAAATTTGTTGAAGAATTTCCACGGAAAAACAGATCCAATTCAATGGGTTTAACAAAGTTTTCAAAGTTTGAAGTAGAAGTCCATTGTCTCGCAGTGGAGGTGTAAGAATACAGGGTGCGGAATAACACACAGTCTTCTCCACTATAAATTTATTAACCCACCAGTTAATGGGGGCGCGCTCGACTAGTTTCGGGCATAGACATGCCCATCATCAGGAGCTAAAAGGATTAAAACGCTCTAACAAAGGTGAACTCAAAAATGTGGACAATGGCGAAGGACATACCTTAAAAGCTGCTTAACACATTAGACGCTGTCTTTCTATACAGGGATAGACAGCGCGACCCATTAGTAGCAAAGAGTTATCTTAACATTAATGGAAGGCAACTAAACTGTAAAATGGTTGAAAAAGAATTTGGAATATAAAATTAAAGTGTAAAAGAGTTTCATTACCTTATCATGGAGAAAAAACACTTAACTACACTTAGTAACTATTAACATTCTAAATATTAATTATAAAAATTATAAAAGTAAAAACCGCGTGGCGGGGGACCCCATCCCGTAGGTGCGGGAGCCCCAATCGTACAGGGGAGTGCAAAAACTTTCAGATGTATGTTGCTGAGGGCAGAACAAGGGCAAAATGGACGAAGCAAAGTGATTTATTGAAAAAAGTTAATTTGGATGTGCGCATAGGAAAACTGTTAAACTTAAGAGTGGGGAGGAAGGTAGGTGTCAAGAAAGAGGAATTATTGATTAATAAAATAAAATTCAAAAATTGAGAGTTCCGCAACCCACAAGACAAGGCACGCCGTGACCCGCAAAGCAAGAATACGCACTCAACAAGTTGACACCTGACAGGTGTAAAAACACTGGAGTGGCCAACATGGTGGTCGATTTCTCTGCAATTCTAAAGACCCCACCCCTCTTCTTAACAGATCCGGAGTGTATCAGTTAACTTGCTGTACCCCAAACTGCAATTCCCGTTACGTTGGCCAGACTGGTAGGAAATTCTCCACTAGAATCCATGAACACCTTAGAGAGTTTGACAAGTTCCAGAAAAAACCTACTTTGGACGCCACCAACATGAGATCCAATTTTTCCCGCCACCTTCACTTCAACAACCATACTTTCACTACCGAAGAGGGCTTTAAATCCTTACATTTTTGTGATAAGGGTAACCTTATGAATCTGCTGGAGGTGTTGGAGATTGGCAGAGCAATAGAGGATGAAGAGCACCCCTGCCTCAATGACCAGCTTAACCACGTTGCTACAGCATTTTTCAAGTCCTTGACCATTTAAATTATCTTTTTCCATTCTTTTAACTCGATTAATATCCTAATTTTTCCTTCTGCATCACATCACACTAAACTCCCCTCTCCCCTTCCTACTGTAATCACCATCTGTCTTTTCTCAGCCGTCATTCTTTCTGTCCACCATGTTGGCCACTCCAGTGTTTTTACACCTGTCAGGTGTCAACTTGTTGAGTGCGTATTCTTGCTTTGCGGGTCACGGCGTGCCTTGTCTTGTGGGTTGCGGAACTCTCAATTTTTGAATTTTATTTTATTAATCAATAATTCCTCTTTCTTGACACCTACCTTCCTCCCCACTCTTAAGTTTAACAGTTTTCCTATGCGCACATTCAAATTAACTTTTTTCAATAAATCACTTTGTTTCGTCCATTTTGTCCTTGTTCTGCCCTCAGCAACATACATCTGAAAGTTTTTGCACTCCCCTGTACGATTGGGGCTCCCGCACCTACGGGATGGGGTCCCCCGCCACGCGGTTTTTACTTTTATAATTTTTATAATTAATATTTAGAATGTTAATAGTTACTAAGTGTAGTTAAGTGTTTTTTCTCCATGATAAGGTAATGAAACTTTTTTATACTTTAATTTTATATTCCAAATTCTTTTTCAACCATTTTACAGTTTAGTTGCCTTCCATTAATGATAAGTTAACTCTTTGCTACTAATGGGTCTCGCTGTCTATCCCTGTACAGAAAGACAGCGTCTAATGTGTTAAGCAGCTTTTAAGGTATGTCCTTCGCCATTGTCCACATTTTTGAGTTCACCTTTGTTAGAGCGTTTTAATTCTTTTAGCTCCTGATGATGGGCATGTCTATGCCCGAAACTAGTCGAGCGCGCCCCCATTAACTGGTGGGTTAATAAATTTATAGTGGAGAAGACTGTGTGTTATTCCGCACCCTGTATTTCTATGTTTGCTATGTTGTTGCATAAATTAACTATAATATATCAAAGACTTTATATCCGTTCAGCCAATTGTAACTGCTTGCTTAACCAATCCTTAACCGCTTTTGAAAAAAGCTTCTAATTATTAAAGCACACATAATTTACAGATGAAATGTTAAAGGTAACAAATGTGATTATTACAGGTTACTGGGTCAATATTTCACACTGGACAGACATGACTGACTGACAGACCTAAATTGACATACATCACATTTGAGTTTCAGTCCCAACCAATATCGGATCATGCCTCAAGTCATGTGAAAAAAAAAACTTGATTGTTTTTATTTACTAAAGTTCTAATAACAAACATTCTGGATAGTTCTTAGGAAACACACGTTATTGGCATTGATTCTTCGATATAAATAGGAGCTAACCCAGCCAACAAGTAAATGACCAATTACGTCATAGATACGTCCTACGACGTTTATTTTATTGAATACCGCAAAAAATTCGTCTGCTAAGGTCATTTTGTAGACGTCACAATAACGTCCAATGTTAACGTCTTTATCGACGTTATTTAACGTTAGTTATCGTCAAGTGGTTTTATATGACGATTGTGGACGTCATTTCCAATCGTTAGATTACGTTGACAATTAACGTGATTCGCAAAGTTTTTGTTGACGTTACTATCGACGTCAATATATGACCAAGTCGTAAAATAATAAATGATGGCGGAATTTATTTAAAACAAACATATTTTTTTTGAGACCGGGGATCGAATCCTGTTCATCCCTCATTCACACATAATTATTAGTCATGTTACACTGCTTGTATTTACTAATTGGCTTGTCATGTGATGAACTAAAACAAACACGCTAAAAAATATTTATGTGATCACTATCGTTTGTCGACATGTCTTTAATGTCATGACTGTCATGTCACTTGTATAAGCTGACGGCTGACGCGCGTCGCACCGGCGACTTGACAATCAACAGAGTCCTTTCGTCTTGGGCTTACCGGGCTTGCGATCGGTGTCGGGGCTTTGTGGGTGGCTGGTTGATGGTTGATGGTATCTTACCTTCTGATAGTTCTAAATGGGTGGCGATTATCAAATTTTCAATATGTTTTCGGTCGTCGAATTTAAGCCCTCAGACAACGGTGATACAGGCGGGCTTGCAGTAATAAGTCAAGCGTGGTTGACGCCATTAAAGCGTGAAGTTTTTTGGCCGCCATTTAAGGATCGGGAAAAATTTAATTGGGCGGTAAAAAACAGTGCAAAAGTGGATGAAGAGAGTTGACGACTTTTCCCAATAAATAAAATCTTTTATGAAACAGGTAGGAAACAATTTTTTTTTCTTATATTTTCTCAACATCAGTTTTAATCCCCATATAATTATTATATTAGGTTTGAAGTTAGTTGATAAATAAATGGATTCGGGCTGAGGTTTAGCGTCATTTTGATGAAAATTGGATTAATGTAATAAACATTTAAACAGCAAATGAACAGTGAATATCACAGTCCAAAATTAACTTAATCACTTGACTAAACCAAAATGACTTTGAGCTTAGGGTGCATAGGCCCAAAACTCATTTTATATGCAGGCTTCTACTTTAGTTTTTCTTTTTTATGGAAAGAGAACTTTCTAGGGGGATATAAAACCAAACACATCTTTACTCATTTTTAGCATTCAAATGAGCATCTTTGCTTAAAAGGCAAAGCACATAACTATGTTAGTCAGTAAAGCCAGCTAACTTTGATGCATGAAGGCAGATTCGAGTTTGAACTGAGGTTTGAGACAATTTTTAATATTGTAGACAGTTATAGTGAGGCTCAGAAAAAATTAAAAAAAGCTGAGGTAACCTCGAATCTTGATGACTCTGATGAGGAGCTAAAAAGAGAGTACCAAAAAAAAATAGAAGGATCTCTTCATCAACAGAAGATTCATCCGATGGGGAAACCACTCGAGAAACAGTAAAGAGAAGATTTCCGAAACCTCCACTAGTAAAACAAAGGAAAAAATCATCAAGTGGTAAGAGTTGAGAGCTACTAATTAGATAATTAACCAAATTTGAGTTCCAAATTTGTATCCTTTTTTATTTTGACCTTTCAGATACAATTAAGGTTATTGATTATAACATCCAGGAGGTTGTTCAAGATACTCCTACCCCCCCACAACATCTGCAGCAAAAGAGATTTATTCTAGTAGGTTTATGAATTTGAAATTGTGTGTGACAATTAAAAATCACTTTCTTCTTATTAGGATCAATTCCAGATGAGGCAATATTGACTTCTACTCCTATAAGAAATAGTCAGCATCTGACCTGTAGCCAGTGCAGTAATACTCACCAATTGAGTATGTATTTTCTTAAATTGATATTTCAAAATATGTATTTGCAAAAAGTTGAAAATTTATTGGTTAAATTAGGTTGATTATTGGTTTTACTAAAGAGCAAAAACGTATTTTTTTTTGTTAAAATATTTAGTTTTCAAAAGTTTTTATAATTTTTTTTACACAGGGCTGAAAATTCTGAAAGAGGTCTTATTCATTAAAGAACAAAACAAGGGGATTTTAGAAGCCCTAAACAATAGAGGCACTGGTACACTAAGAAAATTGCCCGAAGATATACCAGTATATCTGCCACTGAGAACGGAGACTGACTTGTCTATGCTTGAAACCTATTTGGAAAATAAAACTAAACTCAATGAGTTGGTAAGTATTAGCAGAAAATTGTGTAAAATGCATGCTTAAAAATACTGGGTGAATGAAAAGAGTTTGTTTGGAAAAATGTACTCAATTGATTTATTTATTTAAATCTGTTGTTAAATTTCAGATTTTATACTTTTCTGGTGACAGGAGCAACACACAATTTAACACAAACAGAATACTAAGAGCCCTGCTAACCGACGAACTGGCTTCATTATTTAGTTTTTACGGAAAACGCAGCGGGAAAAAGGCCTTTGCAAACTTCAAGCTGAAATCTGTAGTCATTGGTAAGTTGTGTTTTTTAGACTAGTTTTATAAGTAGTAAAGTTATAATTAAAAATGTAGCTGCTACGTTTTCTTTTGGTACATTTAGTGCAAAACTAACTTTTAGTTTCATGTTTTAGTATTTTTTATTTGTTTTATGGTTACATTGCAATGCCTAAGAGTCGTCGCCACTACAAATCTGCGGTCGGGACCAGGCAAATTGATAGAAGGATAAATGATGAAATAAAACTTGTAAGAACATCTTCTGATATAAAACCATTGAACACTACCTCTCATCAATTTATAGCAGAACGTAATATAATACCTCAATGCAACGCTTACAATACTTCTGAATTTACCGCTGATAATAACAATTCGTCTGGTGAATTTGTCTTAATTAATCATTCTAATGATGTTGATGCTTCACACACTACTGAAATAATTAACACAGAATTATCTCTCACAGATTCTCATCATACAGATGCTTACTTAAAAAATGGTTTAAAACAATGGGCTATTGAAAATAAAGTTAAACATGGAACCGTGAACAGTTTGTTATCTTTTCTGAAAACAATTCATCGTAGGCTACCATTAGATGCGCGTACTTTGCTTGAGACTCCGTCACGAACGCCTTTTAACCCTCGCTTTACTGAAACTGGGTCAGCGATGACCGAAATCAACAAATTGATCTATAGTTCTTGGCTTTATAACTTTTTCTTGTTGCCCTTTCTAGAATTCTTCTATTTTCTAATGTTGATGATGTTTTGACTGTAAATTTTTTCATTACACACTTTTTTCTTCAAAAATGACCGTTGGGTCACCGTTAGTATTCGACGTTACACGCTCTACCCAAACTGGCCGAAACGACAGGATTCAACTAGATTTGTACGCTGTACTCTATCTCTCTCACACACACACTCTCTTTGTTTACACTTGTTATTACTTGGTTAGACGTCCGGTCGTGTGCGTGATCTTTCAGTCTCAGTTTATTTCTGACTTTTGTTGAAGTAGCACTAATCAGTTTGTAGTGAATAATAATGTCGCGAAGAGGCCTTAGTGAGAAAGAGTTATTTGAAATGCTTATGCAATCGTCCGACGGAGCCTGACAGGGATGTGACTGAAGACTTGAGTGACGTATCCGACATTGATGATGCAGAACCAGAACCCGAGATAAATGAGGAACACCCGTCATTCCAAGAGTTAGAAGAGGAGGCGATTGATCTACCCGTTCAGTCCGAAGACGAAGCAAGATCTGATGGACAATCATATGAAGTAAATGGTCGTGTATGGTCTACAAGAGCACCTAAAACAAGCAAGTCCAGATCGAGTAATATCTTGCGCGAAAAAAAAGGTTTGACAAACAGAAGTAATAATGTGAGTTCTATTATTGACTGTTTCAAGTTATTTTTTTCTGAGAACTTGATGGAAATTGTTATGAAATACACGAATAAAAAAGCTAGAGACTTTATCAAATCTTACAATGATAACCACACAAACCCAGTGGAACTTTGGATAGATGTGGATTCAACAGAAATGCAGGCCTTTCTAGGCATACTGATCCTTAGTGGCAGATTTCACGAATCTAATGACAGTGCCCGAAATTTATGGTCAACTACAAATCCTGCTTTCAGTAGACCTATTTATCAAGCAACGATGTCCAGAGACAGATTTGTTAGCATTTTACGTAATCTTCGTTTTGATGATTTGTCTACAAGACCTGAACGAAAACTTTACGACAAATTGGCTCCAATTCGTGAAATTACGGAACTACTTGGCAAGAATTGCCGGGAATCATTCAACCCTTCGGCTTGTGGTACAATTGATGAACAGCTGGTATCTTTCCGAGGTCGTTGCCCATTCAAAGTGTATATTCCAAGCAAACCAGGAAAATATGGTATAAAGGTATGGACGCTTTGTGATGCAGAAACTTTTCATTGTTGTAATTTTGAAGTGTATTTGGGAAAAGTGAATAACACCGCAGAAAAAAATCAAGGCCCTCGAGTGGTGAAAACTCTGTCCAGCCATTGGTGTGGCAGTGGTCGCAACATAACTACTGATAATTTTTTTACAGACATTACGCTGGCCGAGGAACTTTTATCCCAAAATCTAACAATTGTCGGTACAATTCGGAAGACGCGCAAAGACTTGCCAAAATGCTTATTAGATACTCGTGAAATTTGTTGTTTTGCTATCTTCCATACACCATGAACATGATATTGTCACGTTTTGGGGGTAGCGCAGGAAGAGAAACAACAAACGTAGCTCAAGTATGTCTTCTTTATTAGGCAGTGAACACTGACCAAGAGGGGGTGTGTGGGTGTGCACGTCTAGTGGTAGGTGCGTAAGCCCTTCTGAGGTGTCGCCAAGCCGTCCAAGTGTAACGAGCCGTCCGGGCACTAGAAAGTTCGGACTGTCGCTCGTGACCTCCCTCTGGGGATGACCCCAGAGTTCGGTCTTGCTGATTCAGACAGTGCACTAGGGGAGACCGGGGCCCGACTAGGTAACGGAACTTAGTGCAATTTATGTTATTCGTGACATCTCCCCCTTCCAACAAGTGTTCGCCCCGAACACTAAAAGTCCATGTTTACAAAATCAACTCACTTATTTTCTATTCTTATTTTCTAATGCAGGTGGGGGAGTACTTTATTTAAACCAACCTATCATCAAAGATTACTTCTTAAACTAACACATGTTACTTATCTTCTAGAAAAGGGGTGGAAAAACTTTATTGAACAAATATCTTAACTACTTCTCGATTTTTAAACGTTGCCATGTTTGCATACCCAAAAAACACTTATTCCTTTCGTTGGGTCACCTTTCAACCTTGTTGTTGCGTCCATCTTCTTGCCTTCTCATTTAAGCGTAAATTGTCCCCTGCATCGGGCACCATCTTCTAGTACCTTCTCTCGGCACTACATTGTCTAAGCGGAAATCCATCGCTTAGCTTCGACATCTTTGGTCCATTGCGTGCTCTCTTTTTAGCACACGTTGCTTTGGACTACTATACATCATTTCTAAGCCCATCTGGAGAACCTTCTTCAGCCCGTCATTTAAGGGACTCTGGGTGCACGCGGCTGTAGAACCGACGGTGCGGAACCCATCCGAAGATGCTGGTTTCTCCTAGGCTTGCTCCTCTTCTTCTCGCTTCTTTAATCAGGTCAATTTGTCGATGGACGCAACGAGGTAATTAGGTGGCCCCTAAAGTCAACAATTAATTAGCAAACAAGCCCGACTCCAATAACATAAACAGACATAAAATGTATTTATAAACAAAACACCTGATACTTGCGCGATTTTGCTACCTCAGCAAAGTACCTAGGTCGGGAATGGCGTCACTGGTCTAGAAATCGAGATACTGTTATTTCATTAACTATACATACACTTATTTTACGAAACCTAGTCATCAAAAAATTTAGTTTTATCTTACCCAATACTATACAAACTAATATGTGATCCTATACACTAAAATGTTTAGGGCAACCTACAGGCCGCTCTTGATATTGCCCTACTCAGTTCAAGCAACTGCGGACCTGCAGGCTGGTCCTTCAAAACTCGCTTGATTCTTCTGGGGTGGGCATTGTTGTGTCGTTTTCCTGATCTCTCTTTCTTTCTCTCTCTTTGTCTCTCTTCTGGTCTTTGCCTCTCTTCTTTCTTCTCTGTTATTCCTTCATCTTCTTCCCGTGACTTAATCGGCTTCAATTGGCGAGGGTGTGTCTATCAATATGAAGATTAATAGACGGGGATTGAACGGGGCGCCTCCACCATGTCACGTTTTGGGGGTAGCGCAGGAAGAGAAACAACAAACGTAGCTCAAGTATGTCTTCTTTATTAGGCAGTGAACACTGACCAAGAGGGGGTGTGTGGGTGTGCACGTCTAGTGGTAGGTGCGTAAGCCCTTCTGAGGTGTCGCCAAGCCGTCCAAGTGTAACGAGCCGTCCGGGCACTAGAAAGTTCGGACTGTCGCTCGTGACCTCCCTCTGGGGATGACCCCAGAGTTCGGTCTTGCTGATTCAGACAGTGCACTAGGGGAGACCGGGGCCCGACTAGGTAACGGAACTTAGTGCAATTTATGTTATTCGTGACAATATTGCAGATGAAAACTCGAAATTCAAGCCGGACATAATTATTTTTTACAATAACACAAAAAGTGGCGTTGACTGCTTGGATAAGATAGTTCGACAATACTCCTGTTAGCGAAGCACCAGAAGATGGCCTTTGCGTTTATTTTTCAATTGGCTTGACATTGCCGCCTATAACGCTTTTTTTATTTGGATCCATAAAAATCCGGACTGGAATAAAACGAACTATAGCATAAAATTAAGAAGACAATTTTTTCTACAAGAACTTGGTCATATTTTGACACACGATCATATAGTAAGGCGTGCTGAGAAAATTCGTGAAGACGGTAGAGGATTTTCTGCACATACATGCACTTCTATCGAAAGTACAGGAGTTACAGTCAATAAGATGCCGTCCATTTCTAACGTCCCCGTCAAACGAAGTAGGTGTTTTATGTGCCGTGGAAATGATAACAAATATTCTTCAAAATGTGACAGGTGCAAACAGTTTGTTTGTTCACGTCATTCTCAATGTAAAGTTGCAAAAAGCATAATTTGTTCTTGTTGTTGCCAAAAAGAAGACGGAGAATAGTGCTTATCGTTAACTATTTGTTTGTTATATATTTTGATGCATGTACAAAATATATTATGTTTTATTAACTGCGTTTAGTAAGTTTAAGTTTCGTATTGTAATAAGTTTTATTTTTTGAATAATAGATAGATAATAAACCGTTATATTGTGCTTATATATACACATTTGATTATGGGTCAGTGGGTTAGTTTTAGTGAACTACGTTTTTAATTTATTTTCGTAAAGCGAGGGTTAAAGAACTTACAAATGGGCATTATTATCATCATGGTTTAGAATTTAATCTTACGCAGTTTATTTTACAAAACAACCACTATGAATTTACTGATTTCCAAATTGCGTTCAATATGGATGGAATCCCCTTATTTCGAAGTTCTAAACTAACCATGTGGCCTATATTAGGTCATTTGAAAAACATATCTTCAGCGCCTTTTGTAGTTGGTATGTTTATAGGAAAAACTAAGCCTTCATCTGTTAAAATGCATCTGGAAGATTTCGTTAATGAACTAAATAAACTGCTTACTGATGGATTAATTTATGATGCTGTAACATATCCGGTGAAAATTCACAGTTTTGTCTGCGATTCTCAGGCGCGGGCCTTTGTTAAGTACACCAAATCTCCAGGTGGATACTCCTGTTGTGACCGATGTACAGAAGTAGGAAGCTACTTTAGAGACAAAGTTATTCTCAAAGGTGTAAATACACCAAAAAGAAGTGATCAATCGTTTTTGCTTAAAACTGATTCTGATCATCACATTGCCAGTATTACAAGTCCTTTAATTGAGTTAAATGTTGGTCTAGTTTCAAAATTTTCGCTGGATTACATGCACTCAGTTTGCCTCGGAGTCATGCGAAAATTATTGGTAACTTGGGTTGGAGGCGATTTACCAGTACGTTTAAGAGCTGGTCTTGTTGACGAATTATCGTTAAAACTGGTTAATTTAAAAAGATACGTTCCCAAAGAATTTAATAGAAGACCAAGAAGTTTAAGAGAATTATCGTATTGGAAAGCAACGGAATTTCGCAACTTTTTATTATACTTTGGTCCAGTTGTTCTAAAAAAAATAATTGACAAATTTATATTTGAGCATTTTATGTTATTTCATTATGCTATTTCAGTTTGGGTTTCTCCCTTTCATATTAAAAACATAGGGGTAGACATACCACAAGAGTGCTTAAAAATGTTTGTCTTACATTGTATAAATACAGGGTGTCTAAAAAGTCTGGAATATTGCAAATATCTCGAAAACTGCTGATTTTATTTTTCTCAAAATTGGCGTCTTGTTATAGTAAATAACAGCGCATGACGTGAGGGTGAAATGAGGTTCGCAAGTATACAGGGTCAGTCACAAAGTATACCAACTTTCTTAATTCAAACCTAACACACTGTATATTACTTCAGATTTTAAGAGTTCTCATAAAGGCCAATTCAACGATCTACAGTATTTTTAAAACACCGAAACGGACCCTTGTTGGACAATGTTAATAGATGTCAACAGTTCAAAAGAATGATTTACAAAGGTACTGATTTTGAAGTAAATTCCCATTCCATTGCTAATTCAACATTTCTTACCAAATGCGGATATATTGCAAAACTAAAATAATATTATTAAAACTCCAGATAACAAAATATTTTTAATATGCCAGAAATATTTACAACCTTACTTGCCTTTGTATGATTATCCGTTTTCTTCCCAAAATCTAAATATCCAAAGAATCTGTAGTACTCGTATGTCGGAAAATGTTTTGTATGAGATTAGTGATATTTCTGTTAAATGTATGATATTGCCTTATAGTCATTGTTCATATGTAGTCTTTCCATTACTTCACGATCCACGTATATAATGATTTTTATAAAATATTTTCTTAATATCAACAATTATTTAACGCTTAGCAACGATTTAAACAATGTAAAGGTACGAGTCCACTGGATACATTTAAATCGCAACAATGTTGTACAAAATGCTGGAAACTCATGTTTCGATCCTGTCTACATAGCGAATCAAATATGTTTTGCAACAAAAATCGTGTTGCGGCATAACATGATTTATTTATGTTTTATTCCCCGTGAAGACAGGAAACATGAGTTTCCAGTATGTTGTACAACATTGTTGCGATACAAATGTACACAGTGGACTCGTACCTTTATATTCACTTGTGAACTAATTTTGTTTTAAACCACTCTCGCTTATTTACATATGTAAAAAAACGAACATTTAATAGTCGAAATAGTAGAAGTAGACAAACGTCAAAATTTAATAAAATATTGTATAAAACACGTGATTTAAACCTATTTATTCACTCGAAGAACTAGGCAACTCGGACCTAATTTTCTTTGCTCTTTTCGTGAATAAACAATAGTTTAAGTAACTGTATAAATAATTAATATCAGTTGAGTAATTATTGTTCACTCTGTTTAATCAGAAGATTTTCTTACAAATACTTATTTGTAAAATGTGAGGCATTTATTCCGTTCAAAGAATGTTATAAAGGGTGTTCAATAATTGTAATGGTCAGGTCACCTATGGATGGCAATTGTCAAAATAAACGTATCCCTTAGATAAGGTTGTAAACAATTATTATATGACAGTGACAGTTGATTTCAAACCATATACGAACTTATCTCCGCACTATGTTCATGCTAGAAAGAGAGAACCACAGCCAACTATACGACCATAACAATTATTGAACACCCGTTATTTACTACCGAGTCGTATTTGTTATAGCTATATGTAATACTTAATCCAAGTTAATTAAACAGTTACATGAGTTGAAGTTTTATTTCAATATAATTTTCCCATTCTTAATTAAGTATAAATGGCGGATTACACCGACGTAATTAAGGGCACCGTCGGGTCCACCTAAGCTAGGTTTTAATTTGACTGTGACATTTTGCACATGATCTACAACCTAACCTACGGTGCCCTTAAATATATGTCGGTGCAATCGGCCCTATATCGGTTACTTAACGTCAAGTAACGACATTATAGACGTAAATTAACGACATTGTGTCGTGTGAATGCCACGTTAAGGGACGTTTATAAAAGACGTCGATTCGCTGTGAAATTCTGCTGTCCACGGGACGTCAAGTTACGTCATTAAAGACGTCATTTAGGTTAGAAAATGACGTTCATTTACGTAAAAAGACGTTATTTTGCTGGCTGGGGAGCAGACACAAAGATCAATTTGCTGTATGATGTTACTCAGTTGGAAATTAAATTGTATGTTTGATAGATATGAATGACTGATTGCTGGTCTTTATTCACTCCCAATGTCAACTTCTGCACAGTTACTCAGTTCGCCATGCGTAGATTGACATTTAAAGGAATGATAATTTTTCTAATACTTCACCATTTAGTCGGACATTAAATGGAAATTATTTGGCCAGATATTGTGGATAGAACAATGCTGCATATGACATAACTCCAATTTGAAATAGCAAATAAAACTACACACAACCCGCACCCCAATTTTTAGTTTATTATTAAAATAAATACAAATTCCGAGATTCACCTTTATGACTTTTTGTTTTGCTTCTTGTTTCACCGGGAGAATATCTGAAACAAAGAAAATAATATTACGACGAGAATATAAGAAATGTCAATGCGTTTCAACCGATGTTAGCTGAAGCTTGATCTTATATTGTAGCATGAAATCAGTATAAAATAGTATATTCTATATTAAGAGCGGAAAGTATATATTTGCCGCTTGCACATGAAATTTGCAGCTTGAGGCGAAGCCGAACGCTGCAATCATGTAAAAGCGGCAAAAGTACTTTTGGCTCGAAATATAGACGATATTTTTTCGACGACTGCTGTGGGGTGGATTAGAAGGACAACTCACATCATTTTCGTCGCTCGAACTCATTGTCACCGATAAATCACTTTGACGGAATGTGGTTATTTCAAACAGGTATGTCAAGCGTTGTTATGGAAACGCCGAAAAAAGTTGGTGACTAGATTGTTAGTAGAAAGCGAAAACGCTCTAGAGCAGAAAATGATTCACTTTCTGCGCACGTGCGGCGAATGACCACTTTCTGCTTTGAAATGGAAGCGTACATGAGGTACTTTCAAAGTCAGTCGTCGAAAAATTCATTTTAATTGAATCAAGAATGGTAATCTAGCACCCAACTTTAGAAACGTATGAAAATTATACGCAAAGTTGGGAAGAATTTATTTACCCTACACATTTGATTTTGTGCAAAACACGTATTTGGCAGCGCTTGGGAAACCCCATCAGTTAAAAACAGCACAAGAAATTTATTGCATTTTTGGAAAGTCTTACTGATTATAACAAAAATGTTAGTGGAACGATTCAACTTTCAAGTGAAATCGTTTCTACTTGCAAAAATTCAGGAAACCCACAGCATTGCACTTAAGGAAAGATCGAGTGCACATTCTGATCGTACTTTTTCTGTTAACCATTTAAATATGCCACTTGCAATTTTCTTTGGACAAAACATTTTTTATAAAATTTATCATTTTAAAACAAAACCAAAAAAATGGTGCACGAAAACGGTGTTATTCGTCTAACAAAATCATTCTTATAGCCAATAGGATTATCCAAAAATTCAATAATATATAGGGTTTTCCAATTAATAAAAAAGCAAAGTTTGGTCTGTCACAATGTTATGAGATACCCTCTAACTACCCACTTTGGTTAAAGTGTGGTTCCCTTAGATAAATCCCTACAACGTTTGTATTTACTATTTGTTGTTGTAAAATCAAGTAGAAACAATTTAAGGTTGGGTGCAAAATAAAACTGATCACTTTGTACAGGTGGAGCAATGAGAGAGTAGAGTTTATTATCTCATTTACTTTGAGAAATACAAAAAAATGTTAAATACAACTTTTAGAGAATATTTATATATTTTATAGTTTCAAATTGCTTTCGGGTATACAGGTTCATAAAGGCGTGACAGATAAAACTTTAGATTTTTTAAAAATAAAACCCCGTCGTTAAAACATTTTTTGATTCTTCATAAAATTCTAAAAGTTTTTTGTTAATAATGTCATATCTAAACCTAATAGATCATCTAATTATTGAATGCATTGCCATTGTTTCTAAAAGTAGAATACTCATGTTAGTTTATATGATTTCCGATTGTTTTTGTTTCGTATTTTAGATATTGGCATTTTTTTAACTTAGCAAACGACTTTTTGTTAAATAAGAGGATTAACCTCTACAAACTTATATGTTGTAATACACTGTTGAAAAGGTAAAAATAAACAGAATTAAATGACGTACAAATATATAGGGTGTTCCATTTAAAAAAATGTAAGTTACTGCCATATGTCAAAAACTAAACCTAATAGAAAAAAAACCGGTTACGTGATTGGATTCTACGTGAAAAGTTATACTAGATACCGTTTTTATTTTTTTCATAACTTTTATAGCAAATGAAATACAGAGGAGGTTCCAAAATGACCAATTTTCAAAAACCCCCCGTATCTTTGAAACAAAAGAAGTTTGCGCAGCCCACTCTTCGCCAGTCATCTCAGCTCGGAACACGTATGCTACTTTTTTCTATCTATTACTGTTTTCTCTGTACCCCATAAAACCATCGAAAATGCAGCACCCTGTACACCTCGGCCGTGAAATAATTTTTTCGTCCTCAAGATTGTTGTCCTCGGCCGTAAGATGGCCTCGGAAGCCAAACTTTCTTTCAGCCGAAAAAATACCATTTCACCGCCTAGGTATACAAATAACTATTTTGTTTAATTATTTACTTTTCAGATACATGTTTGAATTTGTGGTTGAGTTTTGATAAAACAGCTTTCTTTTTAGTGTTAAAAAGAGCAAAACCTAATTATTAAATCATATCAAACTAAATTATCTACTAATTATGACAACACATAAATTTCAAAGGCATATTTGTTTAAAAAAAAAAGTAGGTACCTAAGTACACTACTGAACTAATGCCCGTATTTATAAACGAATCTCAATCTCATACTCAAGTACAACTTCGCGAAGTACGTCTCGAGTCTTAAGTACGACACAAGTTTTATAAACAAAACTTCGGTAATTCTCGGCAAAGCATAACCAAAGATAGTTTTGCTAGTAATTTTTAATTTTTTAACTTCATTTTCTAGTAACTTTCGTGTTACCTTCAGTGCCAATGTCAAAAATGTTTAGCAATTTACCTGGAACGCGGAAGTTGTTGTTTGAGCGTTGATTGTAAGTTATTTGAATTTGGTTTGGTTTGGTGGTTTTCTTTTTAAAATATTAATTATTTCCCTTGAGGTACGTATTCAACAATAATTTTATACATATCTTTACCATCTATATGCCTATAGGATCATAAAGAAATTTTTTGATGGCTAAAATAACAGCCTATACCCAAAAAGAGAAGCTTTTGTTGGCTAATTTAGTAGACAAACACAAATTAGTGGAGGACAAACAAACGACGCAGCAACTGTACACAAAAAAAACAAGCAGAATGGACAGAAATTGCTACAGAGTATAATTCCCAAGGATCTATAATAACTGTGCCCAGGAATGCTGTCAAACGTAAGAAACTGTGGAATAATTTAAAACAGAAGTAAGATGATCAATAGAAATGTTTATGTGGGTTGCTCTATATAATTTTATATCGTAGAAAAAGAAGACAACACACAGAACAAACATTTCACCGACTAGCAACTGGAGGAGGCCCACCTTTGTAACATATTTTCATCATTGGTGTATTCCAAAAATTCATCTGTATCCTCTATATCAGCATGTGCCATACTGCAATTATTAATTATATTGAAGATTTATGGTTTATACTTGAACAATTTGTGGTAACTATACTTACACAGTATCTATTTCCTGAAAAGTTGACGAAATAAACCACAAACTTTTTGATTTTTTTATTGTGTTTTGATTTGAGTTTTAAAAATGAAACCAAGCAATGCTCAAGTCAGGTCAATACCTAACTTGAGCAAGTCTCGATGTAAGCACGACAGAAGTACGCCTTAGAGGTTAAGTTAGGTTTACAAAACAAAAAACTGTACTTGAGTACGACTTAAGTCTGAGAACGAGCGAAGCATTGTTTATAAATACGGGCATAAGTGTGGCACATTATTATATTATCATACAGTGCTTTAATAAAGTACATACTGCCTAAATTCAATAAAATTGAAAAGACTAACTTTTATCAAAAATGCTTGATGCTTATGTTTTTATTTTTATTAACTGCTGTTGTGTTTGGAATGGATGTTGTAATTGGAATTATACAGGTCCCAAAAACTAAGTATTTAAAATATGTTTGGTCTTTTAAATGGCAACACCTCTTTATTATTGTATAAGTTTCTAGACTCAAGCAACAATTCTAAACATCATTCATCATTCCATGCAAGTTGTACCACAATTATTGTTCAGCAAATATTAATATTTTGAAACCAACAATTTTCCAAGAAGTCGAATTAACATCCTCAAAAATTATTGATAACATTTAAAAGAAGTTAATAAAAGGTCTTTGTTATTGTCAAACAGTCGATAGAATTAATTTTGAACTGATTTTAATTTTTTACTAGGTATTTTTTTTAATAAAAGTTGGGAGACTTATAGTTTTGAAAAAGGTGTTTTTGACATTTATTTGAACAGAATTGAAAATTGTTGTAGTAATACAAAATCTCTCTTAGAAATAAAAACATAAGGTACTGAATGTTTTTGTGGAAAGTAAGTCCCTTCCATTTTATCAAATTGATGCAGTACTTAAAAAAGCCACTGTATAATACATATTTACTGAAGGGTGAACAATGCAGTTTACTAAAGTGTATAATTATTAATTATTGTGTTCAATGTAACAATAATAAAAACTGCAATGCTTGGATGTTAATTTAAGTAAAATCAGTATACCTACTGACCTTAAAACTTGGTTTTTTATCCACTGTTCTAATGTAAGTAGTTGAACCCATTGCACAGCATTTCACTCTTCAACTATGTTGCAATCTTCTTAGTGGGTAATTTGTTCCTGGCTTAGGTCAATTTTTTCATAAAAGTTGTGTTTTTTCATCCACATGAAAAAGTAGTAAAGTATTCAGCATATACAGGATACAGATCTTTGAAATAGGCCCAATTTCTTGCTTGAACCACCCTAAAAAATGTCAGACTACCTATAAAAGTTAGTAAAACGATCTCCAATGCTTCTGTATGAATCTGGAGTTGCTAAAATAAAAATAAACAATTACTGGAATATAAAGTTTTCTAATACCTTGAAGGCTAATTAAAAATACTTCTCATATAACTTACCCAAAGTCCATACTGTTATTAACAAAGCATGCAGTCTTTTAATTGGCGGTCTTCCAGGGCCAATGTCTTCATTATATTGTAATTCAGAACACAGATTCTTGAAGTAAAAGTTTAAAAGTAGATAACATTTTCTTAACTCCTGTACTAAGCTTACCTCAATTGCTGCCTTTGTCAGTCGAAAATGCGATTTAAAATCATCTAATGAGTACCTAGAAACAACCTGCTCTATGTATTCATCTATTTTATGGTGCTTCTCTCTAGATGCAATCAATAACAACTCATCTGAAGAAGAACATGAAGAATCTGAATCGTTTCTTTTTTTTAGTGTTGCCATTGCTGCAACAACTGCAGCAACGTGTTCCATTTTTTATGTTAATCTTTTTCGCTTCAAAACTTTCTCAAACCAAAAACCAAACAATGTTTAGGTTTATGAGGTTTAGACACCGGTTTAGGTAATTTAAAATACAAATTTGTAAAGGGTGTTTGTTATTTCAACGGTATTTTGATGCCATCACATCTATTGACAACCAATTGACAGAACATCAGAGAAGCACCGAACTTCCATCTGATTCACCATAGCATAAAACTATGTTGAATTTAAAAACGCCCCTAAAGGTGAAGCCGGCCGGCAAACGAAACGAGTTTGTCAATAGTGTCACACACGTCAACATATTGTCACGATCTAGTTTTTAGTCGTAACGCGGGGACGTGTAGGCTGGGGTCGTAGTCAAGTTAAACTTTGTATAACAAAAACAACAACGTTTAGTCATAGAGAGAAACAAATAAAGAAAGATTAAATGAAAACTGAATTTATAAAAAGCATTGTCAGACATAAGTTGGTTTAATTCAAATTATAAGGTTCGTACTTACATGATAATTAATTCACAAACCATTTTGGACGGGGGTAAGTATCAGGGTAGAGTTCCCTTAACTTTCGCGACCGAACCGTTTAGTTTCGCGGATAATTTCTAACTAACTTCTTTCCAAATTTCTCGGCTATTTATTGTAAGGTATTGCGATCCCTTAGTCAGTTCAATTTCTTAATTGCTTGTCTAAGCACTTGGATCATTGTCCGAACAATTGATGACTTATTGCTGACTGGCGATTGCAACACCTTAGCTAGCTTCCGTTCTAGAAGGTTCAATTGCTTACTCTTCAATTTGAGTGGTCAACGACTTGTTTCGGTCAGTGGCCGATTATTTGCTGACTAAGTAATTAACGTATTGGTAGTAGTTAGTATTAAATTAATTAACGAGAATCTACTTGTGACAATATTGCGGGAAAATCAAACTATTTGTGAAACGATCGGCTTTACGAATGACCGAACGCGATCCGAAAGTGGCCTGTGATGAAAGTGTAGAAGAATTTATAGCCTTTGCAGCTTGTTCCCAAGATTGTCTTTTTAAATTTGGGGTACCTTTTCCCCACTTTAAAACCTCAGAACTTTCTAGCTCAGTTAGAAGTTGAATATATTGCTGTCTTGAGGCTTTCTTAGACATACCTAAAATTGATTTAAAAATTAAGTTTGGTACTTTATCCTAATTTTGAATTAAGTACTTACCGTTGCCGGGAAAAAAAACTGAAAAACACCAAAAGCCGTTTAAAATTTACATAATTTGTGAGGTTAGGTCGGTACTTCTCCGTCTGGTTTGGTCTGGCCATAACACAAATGCAATGTTGCCATAGTGAAGCTTGAAATTTTATCAATCAATTGAAGGGTGCACGGGAAAAACAAGCTAAGTCAATTTTTGGCCAAATTGAGAAAACAGCTTCACCCGATAGACAATAGCGATGCTATACAGGGTCCAAACTTAGTCAGAAGAAAAACGAGCTACGTCGTCTAATAGAACATATTTTAGGATAGGCGTACACGGGAATGACCTACTTACCTTTTATCCTTTTTAGTAACTAATTAGTTTAATAATTTTTTATCAACAAAAAAAAAAACAAGGTTTCAACTAATTATTTTTTGATATACATTTTAATTTATAAATTATCTTGTTTGCTACTTAAGTTTGACGAATTTAATATTTATAATATAAATCTGGTGAAAAACAGGCTAAGTCAAGACCTATTTTTGTATTTTCTTCAACAACAACCTTGTAATTATTATATTAAATAAAAAAGCATGCTGCTTTATATATAAAAAAATATTTATGTTTCTAATGCCTATAGATGACCAGTTAACAATGATTTTAGAAATAAAACTGCTGTACTCAAAAACTTCAAAATTTGACTTAGCTTGTTTTTCCCGTGCACCCTTCAATTGTTACCTACAGTTTTTTTAATCAATTCTCCTTAGTGCATATCTATGTGACCAAAAATGTAAATAGTGTTCAATTTTCATTGAAATTATTTCAATATTGATATTAAGTCAATGGATTTACGGCATAAGGCTGAACATCTGCATATCAAGTACTATAATTGTAAAGAAAACATCTTTGTGCTGCTGCAATGTTCTTTTAAAACAATAAATCCAATACTTAATAAATATACATTTTTAGATATTTCGTTTAGTCGAACTTACCCCTTCCTATAAATACCATCTCAGAAGAATGTAATGTCTCCACTCTGTGAAGATGGACTATCAAATAGTAATACCAAACCACGGACAACGCCTGTAATTCCTTGGGTATTAAGTGCATATTATGCACCCGAGCATCCACTGTGACGTCACCCGGCGTATCGCATTGAGAAAACAAGTTCCGCTGATAGGCCAACTTGGATCTGTTGTGATGTCAAATGCCAACTTGTCACTTGGCTTTTGTTTGTTGTGTCAAAAAAATTAACATGCAGCTAAAATAATTGTATTTTTATTACAATAGTCTAATAATTGGTAAAGATTATACACTGAATTCAAGTAAATGTATATTTTTCAATGGTCATAATGCACACAACGCCTGCTAGCCCAGGTAAGATTACAATGACAATTAGGCAATTTCATACCTAACCTATATAATCTTTGCTGATGCATCACTTGTATACATTACTAAAAATTTGTCTAGTCTGACAATTTTTTAAGGGTGGTTCAACTAACAAATTGGGCCTATTTTACAGATCTGTATCCTGTATATGCTGAATACTTCAACTGGTGTGAAGGCAGCAAGCCGGTAATAATGTGACAAAATTCCCTTTGGTACATTTATAGGACTCATAATGAAGTATCTTTAGAGGGTAGTGACAACTCTTTACACCCCGTCAGAGGGCGGCAATTTTGAATTCAGATTTAAAAAATTCGCGGAAAGCACGGATTAATTTGCCGACAAAAGTTCTCCACTCTGAAAGACTTGGTGTCGGAGAAAATAAAAAAAGTCGGCACGCTTTGTGTAACGGTCAAAAATGTTCGTTCTTCGTCTTTCTTATAATTTTTGCCTTTATCTTTGTTTATTTTAAAGTTTCGGCCATTCCAATTTTGTCCGGCGTCAGTTATTTTGCTGGATAGTGCATTCATTTTTATTTGGTTGGTGGAGTCAGCCAGAGGCTGTGGGTTAAGAGTTGCTGGAAAAATGTAAGTAATTAAATACTGGTCTAGCATCAATGATATCTGGTGTTAAGTAACTAAATTGCTGGCAAATTGAAAGAAACCGCTAGATTTCTTTCAAAGAAATTTCAGTTAAAATATTTTGAAGTTTAAGCAATATGTTTTAATTGCCCAGCGTTTAATTTAGTAAAATTAGACTAGTAGTGATCGACCGATACCGATACCGATATAGCGGCCGATATATGTATAAAATATCTGCCTCGCGGGGCCGACATTTTTTTATAAAGAATTAAAAGCTACCAATTTTGGGAAGGAAAAAACAGTATGGGTCCAAAATTTCATATCGGTCGATCACTAGACTAGACTACATTGTTGGTTGTTTAAATTACCCGCTTTTCAATTACATTACCAAATTGTTTCAGGAGCGAAAATAATACTAAAATAATGTGGGTGAAGGGATGATGCCAGAATTTAGTCTGGCATCCATCCCTGAAGAGGATGAGGACATTTTGTTGTCCGATGGTATGTAGAATTAACATTTACAACAAATTAGCGCACCACCAAAACTTAAATAAATCGGAAAAATTTGTATTTTTTTTTTTGCAGATTCGATGGTGGAGGAAGTGGAGGAACAACCACGCCCGCAGCGGCCCGAGCCTGGTCAACAGGCCAGCGTGCCCGCCTGCACCTGCAAGTGCAGGGGGGCAGGGGGGGCACTTGCAGGTGCTAGTGGCCCTGCAGCTGCAGCTGGCAATCGAGGCTGGGGAGGTTGGGGCCGGAGCCGTGGGCGTGGAGGTGGGCGAGGAGGCCGTGGAGGTGGGCGAGGAGGCCGTGGAGGTGGGCGAGGCCGTGGAGGTGGCCTTCGACTTACCAATAGTAAGCTTTCAGCAATAAAGCATATATTTTTTAAATAATAACTATTTTCTTCTTTTTGCAGACCAATTAGTTGTAGCCCTCCTCAGGAAAATACTAAGTTAAGATTGTTAAGAATAAAATTGTTTGAAAATACCATGTTTGCTTTATTTACTGCCAACTCGTTACAGCCACCAGAACAGCAACAATTTTGAAACTTATTTTTTCTAGGAATAATATACTATATAGGGTGATTCACGGTGATGGTTAATTAGAAGTATCTAGAGAACAACTCAATATTTTTTGTTGAAATTTCGAGTGTAGCCTAGGTTGGGTCCAATCTCTCTATTTAAAATATTTTGAACTTTCCGGTGTTGCCAGATCAGTCAGAATAAACACCAACTTTTGATTTTTAAATGGAAGTCTGTTTTTAATCTCATTTTTGAATTCCTCGCAAGAAGGCTAGTAATTAATTGTTAATACTTCCCTATACCTATCGCACCGTTCCTTAGATATTTTATAAAAATGGTGAACTTGTCAGCAAAACGGTGGTCTAAACTTTAATTAATTTCTCAAGTCCTGACAGTTTTGCTGATGTGACCTTTTGTCTTCAGTTAGACAATACTACATGGTTGAAAAGCCCAGACACAAAAAATGAAAAAAACCTACAGTGTGGTTAATATTAACCTTTTAGTCGGACAGATAAAAAAACTGCAAAAAGTCCATTTTTTTTAAATGGATATACCAGGTGTCCAAAAGCAGCCTGGACATAGGAGATTAACATGGGAAATCGGTTTTGATTTTTTTGCGTCTGTACGGTTGATTTGTTTGAAAAATCGTATTAATGAAAGTTGTAGTACCTATCACGAACTAGTTTTCTGTATTTTCTCAGATTTTTTCAGATCTCTAGCTTCAGCCCTTTTGTCGTTAAACACGAACAAAAATGCGAAAATTTAAACTTTTAGCCTGCACTGTATAAGCGGTTGTCGAGCAACGGATAAACAGGTCATTGTTGCTGGTACGGTTAACCAAAATTGAGATTTCCTCTGACCTAGTGTTTTTTCTTCTACACGTTTTCGTTGTACATTGGTTAAATTCAAAACAGTGAGAAAGTCTTGAATCTTTTTTCTTAAAATTATACTTTTTACTGTTCTTGTGCAAAGAAAGCAACTGTACGACTGATTTGGGTCCTACGATGGATCACAAATTTGGTGTACCCACCTGTCACATAGATCGCACTGAACCCAATAAGCGGTGGTGGTCAATGCTCCACAATTACAATCATACACATCATACGAAAAACACTGTTTGCAAAAATAGTTTTCGGTATTTGAAATATTTTTGTATTCTGTTATACATAGGTCGTGCACCCATCCGTTACACATATCGCATTGATGCCATGACACAGTGACATCCAATCCACCAAGACCACAATATAGGCAATTTTCGCTATTAATTGGACCATTTGATTGACGTTTTATTTTGTCATTGGATAGTGAGTGGTTTTGAAAGTGTTTTAAATAATTGCCAGAAAAATGCGTTGAAACGGTAGCCTTTTTTCGCTTCCAACTTTCTTGACTATTTAACTCGTTGATTAAAGGGTCTTTGATAAGAGGTGGCCGAGCGAGGTTCGATTTAGATATTCCGCATATCATTTCTTTATAAGCGGCCAAAGTTAGTTCTCTAGACTTTCTCACAAACCTACTACATTTTAGATTACGGTTACCTGCGAGAACGTTCGTTTTTAAATTGCCAAAATGTGTTTCAACATAACAATTACTCAATCTATTTAATGAGTATTTTTTGGAAATCATTATTCCTGACCTTAAAGGAAGAAAAGGCATATATTTTAAAGTAATTACATTAGCCCACTCTGGAAAATAAAACTCATTTTTTTTACCTTCACTCTCTGACAGTATCACAGCTTCTTCTAATTTAGAATGAAACAGTACATAAAATGGGCTACCTTTGTGTAATGCGTTATCAGAAGACGACAATTCTTCTTCCACTTTAATTACATTACTTACCGATTCCTCATTACTTATTACGTCATTTTCCGTAGCACAACTTTCGAGTTTGCATAGCTTTTCGTAAGCAGTTTGTACATGTTGATTTTCGTATTGGGATAAAACCAGAATGCAAATACATTCGAACCACACAGTAACATCATTAAGTGTTGTTAACATAATACATTTTGCAAATAAATTTTTTAAAATTTTTTCTATATGATCATTATTAACAATTTTTTTCAAATCTTTAGAAACCATTTTCATAAAATGGGCACAACATAAATGTAACAAAACGAAAGATGAACCCACACCTTTCTCGTCATCGTGTTGAGTCAATTTATTGTAACATTCGCTCAGATAATGTTGCAAACTCATATCATTAAATGCTCGGGTCACAGCATGCATACTAGCGAAACTAAAATCTGTGACTACGGCACCAAATAACGGCCATTTCCGCAAAGTTAAGCAAAAACATTTAAAATCATACAAAAATTTAAAAATTGCATTTGTGAAATGCCTTGAAGAAATCATATCCAAGACAGAAATTATTCTATTTGTTTCTGCTATGTGAACAACCCCGGAGTATAAATATATACGCTTGCAATTTTTCAATACTTTTGGGGCTCGCACTATGCTGCCTGTAGCATCAAAGTACAGAATTGGTAATTCATCCCCAATTACTTGTTTTTCGCAAAGACTAATTTGTTCTTTGCTAAATAATTTAATTGAAAAAGGAGAAGAAACTTCTTGAACGTATTCAGGATGATCACGCTGCATAAGAAACATATCAATTAGGTCATCATTATTTCTGTCAAAAGAAGCAAGAGCTTCTGATCTAATTTTTCGAAATGTTGCGTCAGATTTAATATTTTCGAGATTTTTACTTGTGTTTACAAAGTCGGCATCAGCTTTCAGAAGTATACTTTTTTGACATCAGAAGGTTTCCTACTCAGTAACTTTTGTTGCATAGCAGATCTCTCTTCCCTTGACGTAGCCGATAAGGACTCTGATACTGCCACTGATTATGGCAAAAATCTTTTGAGGTACTATAAACGGTAACTTTCCGCAATTTATCAATATGAATGACAAATGCTTTGCAATTATTAAATTTATTATGCCGACATACCCCAAATAATGTTAAACTACCGTCTAAACATTGTTTTTTGCTTTTAAATGCAATAAGGCAAGTATTATTCACAGATTGAGACATTTTCTTTCTTAAATAAAATGGGTAATTTTTGGAATCTAGTTTGTTGTTTTTACATATTAAATTCCATTCGTTAACAGGAATTATAAAACTTCCTTCAAAATCCTACTTTTTGTAATTTTGCTAAATGTTCCTCTAAGTTCTCTGAATAAATAATAATATCATCTAGATAAATTAGTATGTCCTTCCATTTTAGGTCCCTAAATATTCTATCTGCCAGTTGTTGGAAGGTTGCTGGTGCATTGCATAGACCAAAGCTTAACACGTTGAATTCGTATGATCCATGTCCCTGTGCCGTGAAAGCGGTGTATTGTTTGGATGACTCTTCTATAGGTATCTGCCAGTAACCTGAGAACATGTCCAAAGTTGTAAAGTACTTGGCATTTCCCATGTATGTGAGAATGTCATCGATTTGTGGTATCGGGTAACATGATTTTTTGGTGACTGGGTTTATAGTTCTTTTGTAATCCACGCAGAACCTCGTGGTACCATCTTTTTTTTTCACCAGTACAACGGGGCTCGCCCATGGCGAGTGGCATGGTCTTATTACTCCGCAATCGAGCATTTCTTTTATTTGTGTGTCAATGATTTCTCGCTCGGATTGTGATACTCTATAAGGGCGGCATTTTACTGGTTTATCTTCTGTCACTTCTATTTTGTGCTCTATAAGTTGTGTTTTGCCCATATATTTTGGTGACTTGCAAAACACATCCTCATATTCAACTAGTAGACTCTCTAGTTCCCTTTTGAACTGCTTATCCCTAATGTGGTCCAGTTTGTGGTCTTCTAATGTCACCACTTCTTCGTCTATTCTCTGTGTTGTAAAGAGTGCTGTGGTGCTCAAACCACTGGGCTCTTCTAGCCGTGCCACCGTTGTGTCTTTGTAAATAACCCTTCTAGTTGGCCCTATGTTCTCGAGGGTCAATGATATAGAGTTTTCGGCTCTTTCTAGGTTGCATAGTAGGTTGTTGCCTACTAGCCATCCCTCGTTTTGTACTAATAACATCTCTGTAGATAGGGGTATTTTTGGTTCAGTTTTGATGGATTTTTTCTCTCCTGGCTTCAGAGTGTAATCTTCCTTTGCCTTCAACTTAATTATCAAGCGGTCATCGTTTCCTATGTAGTTCGGCAGGGTGTTCCAGGAGCTGGTTTCTTGTGTCTTGGTCTTTCTTGGTCGGGGTTCTCTATTTTTTGAAACCAGCACCGTCACACTCGTTTCCTTGAAAGTCTCATACAGCAAGTCTTTAAGCTTCTCCCAATCTGACTCGCTGTTTGCGTTTGCGGATGTCAATCTAGGTATAGCCACCTTACTTATTTTATTTCGTATTGCCCAATCTTTCAATTTCCTACAGCAATGTTGGAGCGTATGAGTAGGGATATATTCGCTCCCCTCTTCTTTTAATATCATCTGTAGGGTATGTCTGTTTTTCTTAAACAAACTGACCACGCTCCCTATGGGTAGTTCTTCTGTGCTGTGATCCGCCAAATGGTCCCTGATGGCTTTTCCCACTCCTCTATCTCTACTGGGAGCCGAAGAGACTGCAACGGCCCATGCAGTGCTGCTCGGAAGACTGAAGATGGACCCAGGTATTTCTTGGATCACTTCTCTCCAGCTTCTTGTTTTGCATGGTTTTTTGGATGCAGAATTTCGCTTTCCCCCGAGCGTTAACACCAAATCCTGATCTAGGGTGAGTGTATTAGATATTAAGCAAATTGCTGCCTGCATTTCTCTTAAGAACTCCATGCCCAAAATAAGGGGTTGTGGTGTATTCTCCAATATCGTTGCTTTAATTTCTAATTTTTTATTGTAATTGCCTCTGAGCTCCAGTGATGCCAATGTGTCGCCTAGACTTCTTACTTTCTGACCGCCAGCTGTCACAAGCAACGTGGGTGGGTCTCTGATCCTATGTTTTTTGTTGACCAGGATATGGCTTATCACATTTAGTTCCGCACCTGTGTCAATGATCGCCGGTACGTAATAATCGTTCACAACAGCATTTATGTATAGTATCTTATGGTACGTTGGGCCCCGAGTGGAGAGGGTGACGGGGCTTAGTTTTGCCACCCCCTGGAGTTTGGGTGCTGCTGTCTACTTCTACACACAGCAGCAAAGTGGCCTATTTTACCGCAGTTGTAGCACCTGAGCCTGTTGTCATATGTCCTCGTGGATTGGTACTGTCTTTCTGGATTACTGGCATGGTTTGTGCCATAGTCTCTCCTGAGCGGTGGCGGGGTTCTGTAAGGGCGGGGATTGCCAAAAGGTGACTGTCTTTGTTCTACTGGTCCAGCGGCCTGTTCTTCTATTTGATGCTGCGGTCTAAAAGTGAGCGGTGTCGAGAACTTTTCAGTAGCGTTATCTATTGTGATGCAAAGTTTTTTGACTTCGTCCAAGTTCCTAGGTGGGTTATTAGGAAAATTTGTGAGCCAGTAGTATTTAGCTCTTGGTATATCTTTTAGCCCACTCTGGAAAATATCTACGAATTCGTCGAGATCCACGTTTTCTTTGTATTCTTCGTATAGGACCCTTAGATCATAGAAATAATTCTTTGTCTGTTCCAGGTCCCTTTGCTTCCTTTGCCTTAACTTTGCAAGCAAATGGCGACTGTTGATACCGTCGCTAAACTCAGTCTTGAATGCTTGACAAATGTGTTGCCAGTTGCTGTCAGGGTTTGCTGCTTTATATTCTCTATACCAAATGTTTGCGGCGCCCTGCAGGTACGAGTGAAAGTATAGTATTTTTAACGCATCGTTCCAGCTATTGGCCACTGCCGTTCGCTCGTATGTGCCGATAAACTGAGGGGCTGAATCACTGCCCGGGTTGAACGTTGGTGGGCTGATGAATTGAGGTAGTGCGGGTGTTTTTTCCCCTGCCTCAACCGCCGAAATGGTAATGTCCGCCATTTCTCTTGACCCCTTCTTGCCTTCTAATGCTTTATCTCCTTTCTCAGGGTGTACTTGTGCTCCTGTCTCTATCACTGTATTTTCCAGATCGTTTTCTGGTTCTTGTGGCTGCTCAGTGTCTTCCCTTCTTGTATTTACAAGCGTAAGGGTTAGGTAATCTGTTTCTTGCATCCAAGGGTCTCCTACGCTTGAACTCCTGTGCCTTGGTTGAAAGGGGCTGCTAGGATTTGCTGATCTCAAGTTGTACGCTTTTCTCATTCCTGTTAGGGCGTACGGCTTGGTTTGGCCACAGATATGGAGATCAGTAGCCCCGGGATTCAACAAGGCACCTCCACCATGTCACGTTTTGGGGGTAGCGCAGGAAGAGAAACAACAAACGTAGCTCAAGTATGTCTCCTTTATTTTTATACTGAAGATGATGCCTAACTAAACCTTACCCCCAGATTAAGAGGGCCGCTAGTACCGCTACAGGCGGGACGCCCATGGAACACTCTCTACGAGGGGGTGCGTGGGGGTGTGTGTGTGTGTGAGTGTGCGTAAGGCCTTCTGATGTGCCGCCAAGCGGAACCCGCTCGATACGAGCAGGGAACCCCTATGTCCGACAAGCCCGAAGGATTTACTTTAGGCACAGCAAGCCCCCCTTGAAGTGTCGCCAAGCGAAACCCGCTCGATACAAGCAGGGAGCCCCTATGACCGACACGCCCTAAAGGACTTACTTTAGGTACTGAAAGGGTCAAGAGTCCCGACGGTCACCACTGGGTTGCGTAAGGACTCTAGTCTGTTCAGCCTGGATTTCCAAGAAGGTATCGAGCCGTCCGGGCACTAGGAAGTTCGGACTGATGCTCGATAGACCGACCCAGAGACCAGTAATCTTCGATGGCTTGAGACGCTGATTAAATACTCATCTCATGACCCCAATTTGCCGGTCTCGCTGATTCGGCAGTGTACTGGGGGAGACCGGGGCCAGACTAGATAACGGAACATGGTGTAACTTATGTTATTCGTGACAATATGATATATAATAGATTTAAGTGTTTAATAGAAAACTCAGTGTTTGATTCCATCCTTGAAACTGAGATCCCAGCGCGACGTTTAACGTCGTGAGTCAGTTTAATTGATGAACCCAGAAGGGCTCATCAATTAAACGTGACATTTGGTGGAGGTGCCGGTCTGTTTTGAGATGGATGAAAAACAATAGTTGAGTTTTTTATTTTTATTTTTTTGGGGTATGATACCGATTGAGGAAAATAATGTGTGGGCTATAAAAGACATTTTAGGCATTATTATCTTTTGGCTAGGGATAGTAACGTTGATTTATTTAGTGATATTTTGGGGATTACCTTGGCTATTGAAGCGCTCATTTGATAAAATTTTGGTTTAATATGGGTGGTACATCTTCAAAAGAGGAAGAAATTATTATCTCTCAAGAAGAAAACAGTGGAGGATTATCAAATAAAAAAGAAACCAAGAAAAGCCAACAATATATGCTTAGTATCCGTATTCATTATGTTCAGTTTTCAAAGTCCCTACGGCATGCAAGGACAAGTGATTGGTACCAAAATGTACCTACTAATAGTCACTATTAAAAGCCAGAAAGACAATGTGGGAGGGAGGACAGTATGTCCAGAAGCCAAGAAAAACCATCAAAATATATGCTTAGTATCCGTATTCATTATGTTCAATTTTCAAAGTCCCTACGGCATGCAAGGACAAGTGTTTGATACCAAAATGTACCTACTAATAGTCACTATTGAAGGCCAGAAAGACAATGTGGGAGGCGGGACAGATTGTCCAGAAACCAAGAAAACCATCAAAATATACTTAGTATTCGTATTCATTATGTTCAATTTTCAAAGTCCCTACGGCATGCAAGGACAAGTGATTGGTACCAAAATGTACCTACTAATAGTCACTATTAAAAGCCAGAAAGACAATGTGGGAGGCGGGACAGTTTGTCCAGAAACCAAGAAAAACCAACAATATATGCTTAGTATTCGTATTCATTATGTTCAATTTTCAAAGTCCCTACGGCATACAAGGACAAGTGATTGGTACCAAAATGTACCTACTAATAGTCACTATTATAGGCCAGAAAGACAATGTGGGAGGCGGGAGAGTTTGTCCAGAAACCAAGAAAAACCAACAATATATGCTTAGTATCCGTATTCATTATGTTCAATTTTCAAAGTCCCTACGGCATGCAAAGACAAGTGATTGGTACCAAAATGTACCTACTAATAGTCACTATTATAGGCTAGAAAGACAATGTGGGAGGCGGGACAGTTTGTCCAGAAACCAACAAAAACCAACCATATATGCTTAGTATTCGTATTCATTATGTTGAATTTTCAAAGTCCCTACGGTATGCAAGGACAAGTGATTGGTACCGAAATGTACCTACTAATAGTCACTATTATAGGCCAGAAAGACAATGTGGGAGGCGGGACAGATTGTCCAGAAACCAAGAAAAACCAACAATATATGCTTAGTATCCGTATTCATTGTTATGTTTTAATAAATCCATACTATCATTTGTTAAACAATGATGAGGGCAGCTTTCTGGAGGCTTTGGCACTCGCGATTTATTATAATTTAGAAAATGGTTTACTATTTAATTAATTTACGAACCCGGTGCGGGTTGCAGAATTCGGGACGACTACATTTTGTGGTGCGAGCCGAGTCTTCTGGCTGGGCTCTACCGTCTGAGGCAGAGTCTTCGACTGTCTCTGATCGTCTCTCGTTCATAACGCATGTCGAGCTTAATTTATACCCGATTGACTGGCTGACGTAGTTTGTTATTCCTCGTCGCCTGCATCGCAACAGTAGCGGGGATTTGTCATCGCTAAAAATAGAGATGATGCACTATGGGCATTCTGACTGTAACTTTGCCTCACGCATTTTATTATTTTGCCATCTCCGAATATCTGATTTAATTTAATGAATTTATACTTTTTGAATAATAAGTCCATCTTTTAAATAAATGGATTTCCCATTCGTGACAATATTTTGGAACCAATAAGTGACAATGAAAGATTTGTTTGCACGAATCAGACAAATATTGAACTTTTAGGCTCATTTCAATGTAAGGTTCATATTCAAACTTTGAATTTATGTGTACAGCTTTATGTAATTCCTGATTATGCTATGAATCATTCTTGTCTAATAGGCAGAGATGTATTATGTCACGACAATGTCAAGTTTACTGTTGAGGGAAGCAATGTTTGTATTCAGCAAGTTAATGATAATAATTTAGAATGTGATTTAGATTTAGAGATTGACAATTTTGATAAACAAATTATGATGATAGATGTGATTGATACTAATGATAATTTTCCAGATTTGGATGTCTACGAAGGGCTAAATCCAATGGACAGATCTAAATTTGAATCAGATTTTCAAATCACAATCCATTTCCACACAAAGAGAGACAGGAGGTAGGTGAAATAATACAAGATTTATGTTAGAGGAAAATTATCCGAAAGAGCAATTCACAGTACAGTTCTCCTATAGTTCTTGTTAAGAATAAGTCTGGAAAGACTAGAATGTGTGTTGATTTCAGAGATTTAAACAAGATTAACCGTCGAGATAATTTTCCACTCCCGTTGATTGATGACCAAATTGAATTGTTGCGAAACAAAAAGTTTTTTACTAAGCTAAACACCACACGTCCACAAGTTCAAAAAAAAGGCAACTACACGTGGTGTTCCCAGGCGGTCACCCATCCAAGTACTAACCACGCCCTACGCTACTTGACTGCGGTGATCGGACGGGAACCGGTATATCCAGCGTGGTATGGCAGTTGCCTATAAAATTATCAATAACCGAGTAATAAAAACCACCAAAAGTGTAGGAGAAATGCAAATGTCATTTTCATGGTTGAAATGAATGGCTAAATTATCTCAGAGCTGTAGTTAGTTTCTAAAAAGATGATATAACCGACTTTAAAAAAAGCATAAATTTCATATCATTTTCGTTCACAAGTGCAAAAAAAAAGCAACAACACGTGGTGTTCCCAGGCGGTCACCCATCCAAGTACTAACCACGCCCTACGCTGCTTGACTGCGGTGATCGGACGGGAACCGGTATATCCAGCGTGGTATGGCAGTTGTCTAAAAAGTTATCAATAACCGAGTAATAAAAACCACCAAAAGTGTAGGAGAAATGCAAATGTCATTTTCATTCACAAGTGTAAAAAAGGCAACTACACGTGGTGTTCCCAGGCGGTCACCCATCCAAGTACTAACCACGCCCTACGCTGCTTGACTGCGGTGATCGGACGGGAACCAACAACAATAAATACAAATACATATATTTCAAAATTACAACAAATTATTACACTATGGATGTAAATACATAAAATGAATGTTGTTACAACTGTTACGCCGAGCGCACTAAGAAGCAACTTCAACATCGTGATAAATCACGGTGGTCGATGTTTTGACCAAGAAATACATCCAGGGAGTGCGAATACAGACGCATCAGTGGGTCTGCCACCTGGGTTTCAACCCTTATGCAGACATTTGAGGAATAAGATATCGCTAGCGCGAGAGATAAGAGTTAGTAAAATTGCGTATGTATATTAATTTTGATTGCTGGAAAAATAAAATTCAAAAACCAGCTCAAAAATTGTGTATGTTTAGATACGTGTGAAATAAATAAGTAGAAATTTATATTGTTAATAGTGAGTAAACTGGTTGTCATTGCGATAAAAAGATAAACAAATTTAGAAATTGAAGAATACCAATTTCAAACTTTGCAACCTGCCACCGCATTCGAGCGCTGTAAATATTTATGTCCATATCTAGGACGTTTATCGTACCCTTTTTTTTTGGGAATCGCTAGGAATTCCCCTTTTTTAAGGTCGTTCACCATAAACAGCAAGCACCTGAACCAAACAATGACAGTTTTGCGGTATAAAATTATTCTGATTGTTCACCTTTGTGACCTAATTATGGAGGATGCCACCGCTCAAAAAATAACGGAAGCCTTTTATAAGGTGGGCCGTGTTTGATAGGTTTTGCGGGGTCGAATCTTACTCGGGTTAAATTTTTTGTCAGATGAGATGCGGATATTTTTGATCTATAAAATTTTTCAGATAAGTCATCTATATATTATGAAATATACTCTATACCGGTAAAATCGTGTAGATCTTGAATTTTTGTGTATTTTGAAGCTGACAGTACACCTCGGAGAATTCTGTTCTGAAAAACCTGGAGCCGCTTTCTTTGGGTGTCAGATATAGAGCACCATATAGGAGCCCCATAAGTGAGGGCAGGTCTAATTATACACTTATATATTAATAGCTTATTATAGGGACTTAGTGGAGATTTTGCACAAGTAAGGGGATATAATTTTTGTTGGGCGGAGAAAGTGCGGCTCAAGGTGTAAGATATGTGTTTATGGAATGACAGACGATCATCTAACATTATACCCAAATATTTTGCAGCTGTTTTTTGATGGATTGCGGCCCCATTCACAATTAGGGGATTTATGATTTTTGTTAGGTTCGATGTTGTTGAACAAGTAAAATTCACGAGTACTGGTTAAGGTGTTTAATGACTACGTTCTTAAACTAAAAATCTATGATGAGATGTGGTTGAGAGTCGGAATGGTAATTGAATGCTACAGTAATGCTTGCGGCCTAAGACTTAAACTAGTAAGCGAAAAAGAATTGCGATTAAAGAGAGAGATGGAATGAAGTGGGTCTAGAGCTGACTAAGTATAAATGTAATAAAATATAGGAATAAGCGTGGGAATATAACATCCCTCCCTCCTTAAGATTAATCAATAAGATAAGAACAAGATATCGTAATTGATTAATTCAAGAAGAACAAAATATAAATTTACAATAAAATTAAGAATATGAATAACATCTAAAAATAATGATTTAAAATAATAACATAAAATAACATAAAGTAGATAAATAAGATAGATAGGTAACTTAAACAACTAAAAATAGTGATTAAAAATAACAATACCACAAATAAAGAATATAGGTAAGTTTAACTAGATAAATAGTTAATTGTCTCTGATCGAGGTGGATTTTCGCGATTTAACGACGAAAGGATTTTTGTAGTCTTGAGGGTTTGTACTCCTGACGACTGGTACTCTGGTCGAGGTTGAAGTCATGGTAGTCACTGGGAGGCTGGAGTTTAAGGGTAGTAGCTTAGTGGGTCCTCTGTCTCGTCTAAACTGTTGCAACACTTCTTCTGGTGCATTTGAATGTATAAAAATGTTACTATTGGAGATAGAGGAATTGTGGCTATGAGACGTCAACTGGTGGATCACTTTCTTTTCAGGCAGGAATCTTCCAATAATCGGTATCCATTTACAACTGCAGCAATACTTGCAACAGCAACAGCATATGCCGACAGCAATGACGATTATTATAGAGCCAGAAATGACTAAGTTCCACAAGGTATGATGTTCTCCAAAAAATGGTTTGTTGATTTCACTTTAGAGGGTTTCTTCAAACATTTCCAATTTATGTTTGGCATGCCTCAATTCATCAAGATTGATGTTATTTAATTGGAGTGGTTCCATGGTCACTTTCTTTAAATCTTCTCTATCCTTAATACAACAGTCATCTTGATTGATGTTTACATTGGGGATGAAGTTAGTGAAATTACTAGTTCGGTTAGACGTTGATTGAAGAACAGATGATAAAGTAAAACACTTGCATCCTGTGTCGAGTTTTAGAATTCCCGTTTTACTAAGGGTAAATTCCAAAAGAACTTCCGAGTTTGGCTCACAAGAGAGGGTTGCACTGACAGGATCGGTAGTGATGAATAACCATTCATTTTCTGTTAGCTTGTGATAAGCCTCCAAATGAGCATTGATGGTTTTTGTAATACAATCCACGGGAATTGTACTGGATTGGCTTATTTTGAGCTGGACCTCGCACACTGGTTTTTGCGAAGTTAGATATGTAGTTGTATCCTCGCAGAGTTTGGTAGTATCGTCCAGGATTTTGCAGTTAGACAAGTCTTTCAATAAAGCAAATCTTGTTTTGGTAGTGCTTATCATTAAGAAACGACTTGAGGGATCAATAAATGAATAAGTGTAGGTGAAGATGTCAAAAACTGGAAGAGGAATCATGTTGTACAAGTTGTACGTCTGATCAGAAGTT
Source organism: Ips typographus (assembly GCF_016097725.1). Lineage (NCBI taxonomy): Eukaryota > Metazoa > Arthropoda > Insecta > Coleoptera > Curculionidae > Ips > Ips typographus. The sequence goes on from NC_138436.1 coordinate 5,208,014, forward strand.
ATGGGAATTTTGATCGCAAATATTAAAATGTCGTTATTGTAAATTACGTGTAATTTACAAATTGAGAAATATTTGTATACATTATCATAATTGGTCAATGAAATTGGACAGTTAATATCATTATTTAGTTTTATTTTAAAAATTTCATCTCTTAATTGGATGGATGATTCCTTGCTTAGCAAAAAGAATTGATGAAATCAAAATGTCATATTCTTCATTTAATTCGACAATTAATTGCGACAATAAATTAATGTGTTCAGTTATTAGTCTGATGTGCAAAAACTCATTGATCTTGTTAGTCACTTTTGTAGAAAATTCATTGAATTTTTCAAAATTTTTATTTACTTTTTCTTCATTCACTTTTAATGAAATGACAGAATTATTATAGTTTTCAATTGCTGAAGACATTATTCTTATTTGTTGTTGCATCAAAATTTGCGTCTCCCTATTTTTGTTTGTTAAAGCATCAATTGCTTCACTATAATATTCTGCATCGTCCGCATCTGGAGTTCCAAATAACCATTTAAATGCAGTTGAGACTCCGTTAATTAATCCGCGGCGTTTTCGTCTATTATCCAAAGAATGACCAACTAAATGAATAATAGTATCAAGTTTCCTTTGTAATGTTTTGATTTGATACTCAAACTTTGTAATAGAATCAGAACAGTGAAATGTATGAGTGTATAGGTTATTGTTTTCGATATCCGAAGAAAAACATATAGTTTTAGATTTTACATTCACATTTTCGATTAATTTTAATTTATTTATGTAAAAGGTTATGTTTCGTAAACAAAGAAGATTAAATGAATCGACTTGTAACTTAAGCTTCCCTAAGTTTTGATAAAAGACTCCGGCTTGTTCGCTAATCGGAGTAATGTGATATGGCTGATGAGCACGCGTCGTCGTGTGGGCGATTATGGACCACGTTATCGTTATCAACCAGAGAAGTCGAATGACACCTGTTTTCATCTGAAATAAATGGTTTCAATAAGTCTTTGTGATAAGAGACTATTTTATTTTTTATTTTAACGGACACGGAATTATTGGCATTGACTTTCATTATTTTATATGGACCTTTGTAATTCGGGGATAATTTTTTACTCATTCCTGGTTTTGAAGATTTATCAAGTACATACACTTCGTCTCCTACGGAAAAGTCAAAATTATTTATTTTTTTATCGTAATTAGTCTTGGACTTTTCTTTAGATTTTTCAATGTTCTCTCGGGCAATTTGATATGATTTATTTAATTTCAATTGCAGCTGTTTATGATATGAGTCATACGTGTAAAAGAACTCAGGATTTTGCGTGACTTTATTGGGAATTAGAGCTTTGTGTCCGAACACCAACTCGTAAGGTGTAAATTGAGTAGTTGTATGGATAAGTGTGTTGTACGAAAACATAGCTGTGTGGACAAATAAATCCCAATTGTCTTGAGTTTGATTAACAAAATGTTTTAGATAATCTTTTAAGGTAGAATGTGAACGTTCTAACGCTCCATTACTTTGAGGTCTATAAAGAGAGGTAGTGATATGTTTTATTTTGAAGAGCTTATTTACTTCTTTTAATAGATTAGATGTAAAATCAGTACCATTATCGGTAACAATAGATTTTGGCATTCCAAAAATTAACATAAATTCACAAAATTTATCAGCTATAGTTTGAGCTTCATGGTTAGGTATAGCATACGCATAAGAAAATTTAGATAGATCATCCTGTAAGGTTAAAATAAACCGATTTCCAAACTCAGTAAGTGGCAATGGACCTACAATGTCTAAAAATAACTTTTCAAAGGGTTGTTTTGAGGTAGAAGTAATTTGCATAGGAGCTTTAATTGGATGGCGATTGACTTTATTTTCTTGGCATTTTTGACAAGTTTTGATAAAATTTCTTATATCTTTTGTCATACTTTGCCATTTAAAACTTTCTTTTATTCTTTTATAAGTTTTACTAAAACCTGGATGACCCGAAATTGATGTACTATGATTTTCTTTAATTATCTTACTTATTTCCTCTTTAGTGTGTGGTTTAATTTTTTCAGAATCTACTATAATGAATTTAAGAGCATCTTCGAAAAGATAGAATATCATTTCATTAATTATATCTTTTTTTAATGAAGGATTATAATGTTGCGGATTTTTTAAATACAGAGGTGTATTAGTAGTTTTAATAATAATAATAATAATTATAATAAAGCCGTTTATTCCGACAGATGTATACATCCACTTACAGGAAAAAAACTTACTAAACTAAACTAAACTAAACTAAACTAATCTAAACTAAACTAAACTAATAGCAAAGAAAAAAAAAAATAGTGAAGAAGAAGAAGACAAGAACAATAAGGCAACAGAATGTCACCTACAATAAGAGGTTTACAAAAATGTGCATTTCACTAAAATTAATGTCACAAAGATTACTCATACTGTTAAAATTCTTACACATTACATAGATGGGGTTTTGATATAGGACGTTAGATGAGGGAGTATCAACATGAAATGTTACTTGATGCTTGGAGTTTAAACGTGGCACGTGAAAATTTACAGATGAAAGCAATAAGGGACAGTCGATCAGGTCGTGCATGAGTTTGTACAGAAATTTCACAGAATGAACAGTTCTTCGTTTGCAAAGGGAATGGATCGAAAATCTTGTTAGAACTTCGGTATAATCAATTCCGCGGTCGGGATAGACTTCGTCTTCTTTGAAAATTAAATATTTCAGAAATCTCTTTTGCACAGATTCAATTGAATATTCGTGACACTTATAGATAGGATGCCAGATGATACTGTTATATTCTAGTTTGGATCTTACAAGAGCAAAGTAGAGTAACTTAATTGTGGAACTGCAGGAAAATTTTCTACAATTTCTGATAATAAAACCAAGGGTCTTCATGGAGCGGCCAACCATCTGATTGATGTGTGGTACAAATGTAAATTTTGTGTCAAATATGACTCCAAGGTCGGAAACTTCCCCCAATCGAGTGAGTTCCATACTGTCAATGGAGTACTGAAAGATAAAAGGATTCTTAATGCGATAATAGCTTGTGACACTGCACTTGCCCACGTTGAGATGCAGTCTGTTACATAGCGACCATTCATGGACAGTTGAAATGTTTTCCTGCAGAGAAGAACAATCTTCAATGGTGTCTATAATATTATAAATTTTAAGATCGTCTGCGTAAGCAAGCTTGTTGCTGTCAAGCTTAGTCAGGAGATCGTTGATAAACAAGTTGAATAAAAGGGGTCCTAAGTTAGATCCCTGTGGCACGCCAGAGTTAGCAATAATAGCATTCGAAGTAAATCCTTCAATTTGAACGAATTGTCGCCTAGATGATAGGTATGATTTTACAAGGTCAATTAAAGAATCAGAAAACCCGAACAGTTTATCTAATTTGTCGAGCAGAACGAAATGGTCCACTCGATCAAATGCTTTCTGGAAGTCGGTGTAAATAACATCAACCTGTTTCCTATCATTTAGCGCTTGACAGACATGCTGTGAAAAGCAGGCTAAATTGGTGGCGCATGATCTATGAGAAAAGAAGCCATGTTGATAGGTAGACATACTGTTTTTAACTTGACAGAAAATGTATTTATAAAGTATTATCTCAAATAATTTCGAAAAATTGCTTAGAATGGAAATGGGTCGATAATTTTCCACTATGTCGGAAGAACCCTTTTTGAGTACAGGGCAGACTTTGGCTTCTTTCCATTTGTTAGGAAAAGTACTTGTTTTTAAAATTAAATTAAATATATGTCTAAGCGGAAGCGAAGCAGCGCCGACACGCAATCTTTGACGACGAAGCTGGGGATAGCATCGGGACCAGATGTCAATTTATTGCTTAGCGATTTGGCAGCAAGCAGAATATCGTTTTCATCAATATCCAATACTTTTACTGACGCAGGAATACAGGCACTTGCATTGGAATGTTGAACTTTATCCAAGGGAATTGAGTCGGTATACGTCGAACGAAAATAGTCAGCAAAAGCCGATACAATATCTTCGGATCCACGATGAACCCTGTTCGAATATGTGACGGTATTTGGAATTTTTGAAAGTTTCTTTTTATCTTTGACAAAATCCCAGAATTGCTTGGGATCAGATGGTAGATTTTGCTCAATTTTTCGTAAATAAGTCGTGTAAGCTACATGGGTCTGGACTTTAATAATAGAGCGCAGTGTTCTGAAACGTTGAAGTAAGTGTTCAGTACCATGCTTTTTGTAATTTCTATGGACTTTTTCTTTACTGAATATGTTGTTAATTATTTCTTTATTGAACCAGGGTGGAAAACGGCGACGACGGGTGATTTTATGAGGTACACATAACTGAAATATGTTGCACAAATTAATATAAAATTGATTCAATGTTTCATTGACATTATTGTGGTTGGTGACCGGGCTCCAATCCGTCTTTAGGATCATGTCATACAAAACGGGAAAATTCGCTTTTCTGAAATTAAAAGTGACCTTATTGACTTTATTTATTTGAAAGTTGTCAGAACGAGGAATAGAGGCTGAAAAGTTAACCAGCAATGAAGGATGATGTGCGTCCTCGTTTACAAGGGAATATTCACTCCCTGACACCAGTAAATTAAAATTAGCAAAAACGAGATCAAGGCACCGACCACGTGCATTTGGAATATTATTATGTTGTGAAAGGTTAAGCATCATAGCGAAATTGGTCAAGAGTAGATGTTTGGGGTTCGGGTTGGGCGGATTTAATGTGAAGGTTGGGATATTGAAATCACCCAGAATAAGAACATTCTTACAATATAAATAATCAAGATATGAGAGCAATTCCAACAGCAATACACATTCAAGTTGAGTTGTTTCCACTGAGGGCGGTATATAAAGTACAATTATATACATTACCAAGTGGCCAATCATTAACCTGCAACCCACGATGTCAATAAAAGGCGCTTTATCGCAAAAATCACTGAAGTCGAGACGCTGAGCATTAAGGGTATCCAAGACAGCCAGCAATACACCGCCACCCCTTGAAGCACCAGTCAGGTCCCGAGATCGATCACAGCGATACGTTGTGTATGTGTTGGGGAACAATTCAGCATCAAGTATGTCCGAGTGTAACCATGATTCGGTTATGGCGATTATATCATTGTTGGAGGTGAGAACGTTGAGCAAAAAGTTATCTGTTTTGCTTCGCAGTCCACGTGCATTCTGGTAGTAGCACGTAAGTTCTTTATTAGTAGACCTTGATGGGCGTGATGGGGTTGTGACGCTCTTTTGTTGGGGGCAAATGAAATACCCCTTTTGGTACTAGTCTGATTGTAATTGCCTCGGGCGCCACCTGGTTTCAAATAACCGCGGAGCGTAAACCAGGAAAACGCTCCGTCTAACGGGGTAACTTTTAAGACAGTCGAAGAAGGAAAGCGGGCGCTAAGGTTTTGCAAGGCTGACAGGCCCAATGAAAGACAAAAATTAATTTACAAGCTCACCGGGTCGTGTTTTCAAACAAACTGAACAGAAATTAACACTCTGAAACACTTAACCAAAATTATGACTACGGACCTACGGTGGTTAACGAACAGAACCAATCGGAAAAACAAAAGTCGGAACCCTAACGGTATCTTAAATCTTGAACGGAAACAACAGCAAGTGTAAAAATGAGAGAGAGCGTGTAACTTTGTTTTAAGTGATCAATTTCAACCTAAAGCGTGTAAGTCGGGACGCGGGTGACAAAGCAGTTAAACGTACCAATAAAAGCGGTCAAATAAAAGGTGTACACGTTAACGGTGTCCACGGCAGCTGTCCTGGCGGTCAAGAACAGGAGAAATGCGGGTGCTAACTACGGTATACTAATTACTGGGGAAAATCCGTCGGGTCAATACGAGTCCAAACGACGGCTAACTACGGTGTACTAATTACTGGGAAAATCCGTCGGGTCAATACGAGTCCAAACGACGGCTAACTACGGTATACTAACTACGGGGAAAAATCCGTCGGGTCAATACGAGTCCAAACGACGGCTAACTACGGTGTACTAATTACTGGGAAAATCCGTCGGGTCAATACGAGTCCTAACGACGGCTAACTACGGTGTACTAATTACTGGGAAAATCCGTCGGGTCAATACGAGTCCTAACGACGGCTAACTACGGTGTACTAATTACTGGGAAAATCCGTCGGGTCAATACGAGTCCTAACGACGGCTAACTACGGTGTACTAACTACTGGGAAAATCAAAAGGAACGGACAGGTATTGCGGTATAGGCCCAGAACAGATGCCGTACCGGTACACGTGGTTGAATGGTACTTACTGCTGGTCGGGTTTCGTGTCGGAGCAGGCTGGCTGGTTCGGTCGCTGACCGCAGGTGGAAGAGACCGTTTGCCACGTGCAGGCCAGTTTTATTTCCTGCAATCTCCCACTCACCTACGTACCATGTATGGGGGACCGGAACCGCGCGCACTGCCACACACTGGGTGCCGGCAGGACGCCTTTGCAGGTTAACTGCGGTACTATAGCCGCTGAACATTCGGCCGCGTAAAACTTATTAACCACGCACTTATCAATTAGCGGCTTTCCGCGACACATCGCTATGACCCTAACGAAAAGTAACCGACGTCCCGAACCTAAACTGACAAGAACGGAGAAAATCCGACTGTTGGAACTTAAGTAATTAAAATGATGATTCCGGTTGATCGATTTAATTAAGAAAACGGTGGTAAAACTTAGTAACTTCGTTACACACCCCCTCTTCGTACGGAAAAAAAAAACTTTTCGAAATAGACGGCCTTAACAGTAGCGCAACAGTAAACAGTCAGAAATTACAAAACTAAATCACAGACTCAATACAATGAAAAAAAAAATAATCACAGGCTCTATAAAATTACGAAACCCTAGCCTAACTTAACCTAAATCGCGGAACCCGAACACCTTTCTCACTTCCGGTCTCGGCTACAGATGGCCGATGGATAAGTAGGTGCAGAAAACGTAGGTTCCCCCGGTAAGCGCCGCCGGAACTTCGGTAAACACTTTCTTTCGGTCATCTAGACTAACGGCTACGGTCGGTACGGTAACAAATACGGTTTACGTTACGGTTGCTAACGGTTGTCACCCGCCCCAACTCACAGCGTGGTTTACACGCGGGCTTCATTAAATTCGGCCCCGTCATGTGCCGCTTTTAAGTCTTTAATATGAATACGGCGCAGAATTTTACCGGTGCAGCTTTTAAGATCATACACCACCGGAGAAAGAACCCTAACCACGGTGTAGGGCCCTGAAAACTTAGGCGCTAGCTTTGAGGCAAAACCTCGGACCGCTGAGGACAAGGGGTTTTCACGCCGATAAACCTGATCTCCCACATGACACCGCCACTCTCTTCTCCGCAAATTATAATGCCGGCTTTGAGTGGTGAACGCCCGACCCAGATTTAAACGGACCAGCTCATAAATATCATTGAGCTGTTTGAGCCGGTTGCTGTGCTCCCCAATATCGGCGTGCTGGGGTTCCCCTAACGGCTCGGCGCCGTCGGGTTCCGGTCTGACAGAACGGAACAAAGCTTTTGGTGGCTCTAACTCCCGACCAAAATTCAAGTAAGCCGGCGTGTATCCGGTAGAGTCATGTTGCGACGTGTTAACGGCGAACAGCAAATCGGGGAGCAGTACGTCCCACTTACGGTGATCCCCTTCGCAAAACTGGGCGATCATGGTTTTGAGAGTCTTATTAGCTCGCTCGACGGGGTTGGCTTGGGGCGTATACGGTGGAGTTAGCCGGTGATCAATGCCCAGCTCCGCAAGCAATTGCTTGAACGGTTGTCCGGTAAACTGCGTGCCATTATCGGACAAAACGGTTCGTGGGCACCCAAATCTAGTTATAACTTCGTCGTACAAAGCTTGGCTTACAGCTCGAGCCGTTGCTTTCCTAATTGCTCGACATTGTACCCACTTAGTAAATCGGTCTTGAAACACTACCAAGTAATTGTTTCCTTTTGCGGAACGGGGGTAACGGGCCAACTAAATCGGTACAGACGGTTTCCCAGGGGCGGTTATTTCGTGACGGTTGCATGTACCCAGGCGGTGCTTGTTGCGATACTTTATAACGCTGACAAGAAGGACAATTGCGGACGTAATTTGCAATATCCCGCATCATTCCCGGCCAATAATAGCGCTGAGCTATACGGACGGTGGTTTTTGCAATCCCAAAATGCCCGGCGGCCGGCTCATCGTGGTTTTGCCGAAGAATGGCCGCCCTAGCGGTCTTAGGGACGCAAAGTTTCCACGAACTGGCAGACTCTGCAGACGTGACTTCGTTTAAATCCCAAAAATGGCGGTAGAGACGGTTTTCTTTAATACAGTAGTCAGGGAAATTTTTGGGATTTGCTTCGACCGCCGCCATTTTAGCGCTATACCAGGAGCACGGTTCAAAATTTTCGATCAGCGCTATGGATTCGGGTGGATCGCCAACCGAGTTGGACGGCACGGGGTCCCGAGATAAAGCGTCAGCTACTTTATTCAGTATCCCCTTTCGGTACTTGATTTCGAAATCAAATTGTTGGAGATAGATACTCCAACGGGCTAATCGGCCAGATGGGCTTTTTAGAGAGTGCAACCAACGTAAGGACTGGTGATCCGTCACCACGGTTAAAACGGTAGCCTTCAAGGTACGGTCTCATTTTTTCGACTCCCCATACTATTGCCAAGCATTCTTTCTCGGTCACCGAAAACTTTCGTTCAGTAGCTGTCAACGTTCTGCTAGCATAAGCGATAATGTGATCGCCATTGGAATCATGCTGTATTAATGCAGCACCTAGCCCATGATCCGACGCGTCTGTTTGTAGTACAAACGGCCGGGAAAAATCTGGACAGGCCAAAATGGGGGCTTCGGTTAGGCACTTTTTCAGCTGCTCAAATGCATGCTGCTCGTCCGCTGACCAAGACCACTTCACTCCCTTCTTTAAAAGTCGGTTTAGAGGAGAAGCAATTTTGGAAAAGTCCTTGACAAAACGGCGGTACCAGGACGCATCACCGAGAAAACGGCGAACGCCTCTCACGTTGGTCGGAGCCGGCAGTTCCTGAATAGCCGACACTTTTTCTGGATCGGTACGGATACCACTGGACGTAACCAGGTGGCCCAGGTAACGGAGGGATTTCCGACCAAATTGACATTTATCCGGATTCAGGCGCAAGTTCGCAGCTCGGAGACGACGGAAAACCTCGGACAGATTGTCGAGATGTTGTTCAAAGGTTTCCCCAAGAACAATAATGTCGTCCAGATACGCAAAACAGTACGGATCCATATCGGGGCCGATGACTCTATCCATTAATCGTTGAAACGTAGCGGGAGCAGAGTGTAAACCAAACGGCATGACTTTGAATTGAAACAAGCCCATGCCCGGCACCGTAAATGCGGTAATTGGTTTGCTAGCTTCATCAAGAGCTACTTGCCAGTAACCCTGTTTCAAGTCAATACTGGATATATAACGGGCACGGCGGAGTTTGTCCAAGATTGCATTAATAAAAGGTAACGGGTATGCATCTTTTCGGGTAACGTCATTGACTTTTTGAAAGTCAATACAGAAACGGTGTTTACCATCCTTTTTACGGACAATTACTACAGGGGAACTCCACGGACTGGTTGACGGCTCAATAATACCGTCTCGCAACATCTGCTTTACCTCGGTATTAATAATCTCCTGCATACGAGGATTGCGAGGGTGATAGCGTTGCTTAATCGGCTCGATTTGCTCCAAATGAATGGTATGTGTGGTTAGTGGAGTTACGCCTCTAATTCGGTCAAACTTTGGAAGTTCGGCGTTTTAAAAACTGTTGCAGTCTGGCGTTTTCGGTTTCGGTTAACGTTAAAGGCTCAGGCGGTTCAATAGTGTTGACTGGACTAATCTTTTGCGGTATACGGACTGGTCTAGGGCTTACTATTTGTACAGCCCTTGTCTGCAAATTTACTTGGAAAGGATGTTTTCCTAGTAAGTCCATAGCAAGTACGATAAATACGGTTAACCCTGGTAAATAGTGAAACACCTCCGTTACAGTCGGGTAGCCCTCAAAATTCAGTTTGACCCTGAAAGCCTCGGTAATATCCACCTTACTGCCATTTGCAACTTTAGCGTTTTCAACAGTTGGACGGAGAGGTGTGCAATCGTGCCTAAGACATAACTGTCGTACCACGGCCCCTACGTATGAACGGGCAGCACCAGTGTCTACTAATGCCATAAAGTCTGTGTGAAATATTCTGACAGATATGTGGGGTCGGTTGTCAGTTGACACGAAAGCATTAAGGGCGGTAACTGCTGGTATATCAGCAACAGACGGTACTGGGACGGTCGGTACGGTAAGGTCTGGTGTTGCGGTCGGATAAACGTAGTCTTTTGTGCCAGAATCGTTATCCAACGTCTCGGTCGGTACAGGGTAAATGGTAATAACGTTAGGTACTTTAGTAACTGGACTAACGTCGGTACGGTGTAGTGCAGACACGGTCGGTACGGTAATGTCAACTTTGTCGGTGGTATACTTGGGTACGGTATAACAGGACACAGGAACAGGCGGTACGGTACAACAGGTGACAGGAACAGGCGGTACGGTGTAACAGGTGACAGGAACAGGCGCGGTACGGTATAACAGGTGACAGGAACAGGCGGTACGGTACAACAGGTGACAGGAACAGGCGGTCCGGTATAACAGGTGACAGGAACAGGCGGTACGGTAAAGTTAGCTGGAGTAACGGTCGGTGAGATGTTCGTCTTATCGGCGGTATTCTTAGGTACGGTATAACAGGATACAGGAACAGGCGGTACGGTACACGTTAGCTAAGGTAACGGTCGGTAAAATGGGGTTTGACGGCTGAACGGTATTTACAAAGGACGGCTGACAGGCGCGGTAACGGTCGGAACAAGGTGGGTCGAGGCTGTTACGTCGGGCGGTTGTGCTTTCCTCGCATTATCACAACGCCCTTCTAGTTTTCCGGCCGTGCACAATTACAATGCCGAGACTGTACACATTGTTTCCCACATCTGGAACAGAACAGACGGAGTTCTGTACGGAAATGCCCAGTCTCTCCACATCGCCAGCATATTCCTCCAGGATTGCCCACGGGAGCATCCTGACGGTTTTCGGTACGGGATGGGTGGCCTGTTGTGCGTTGTATTGAGAAAACTGGTTGGGGCGAGGCTGTCGACTCACTTCATTTGGTCGTGGGCGGCCTGGTACGGTAACCCGTGTCTCGGTACTGGTTGTGAATTTTACGGTCGTTTCCTGATTACTATTCACTCTAGTAAACTCAGGTTGAGGGCGGGTAACTACATGCCTCTGCCTGCCTACCTCCTCTAAGAGGCGTTCGGTCTCACGGGCTTTCTGTGACAGAGTTAACACATCGTAAAATTCGGTCGGCCGGACCATCTGTCTTAATTGAGGTGTCATACTTGCGGGTACAACCAACGTAGCTCCTGTTCAGGGGTTATACTGCCATGTCGGCGGATCATAGTTTGTAAGTCAGGTGAAGTACAGACTGACAGATTTCCCTTGTTTTTGTAATCTGCGGCTTATTCTGCGCCTCAAGATCATCATAGTACTCCAGAGGGTAATAAAAGTGCGGAAATCAGTCTCAAATTGCTGCCACGTCGCCCAACGGTGCCGGTGTTTCGGAACCACAATAGCGCATTACCACGCAACACCATAGGTAATTGCGGCACTAATAAATCTGGATGGATTTGATTAGCGGCGCAAAATCTCCATTAATTGCTCCAGGAAAGCAACAGGATCATCCTGTTCATTAAAGTAGACTTTTCAGTCTTGAGCTCGAAAATACATGGATGTTTGCCGGTTTCAGGGTCGGCGTGGGTTCCGGCAGACAGGAAAGTGGCTTTGTTAACGTCCTCATTGGCCGTGGTCATGGGCGGTATCCAGAGATAAGTCACCGGTAAAGTCAAAGATAGAGGGGGGCTCGAACCCCGGGGATCGGTAGCGTGGTGTAAGCCGAGGTGAACGTTACGGCAGTGTTGCAACTGGGGATGGGGCGCGTAGTACCCCACGTCGATGGCGTTGTAAAAATGGGGGCGGTCGTCGTAAGTGACTCGGTAACTTTAACTACTACGGTAGTCGGGGGTAAAGTTACTGTGGTAGCGGTCGGTTCAGAGAAAACGGTAATAGAAAAAAAGTAGCATACGTGTTCCGATCTCTTTTTCCGAGCTGAGATGACTGGCGAATAGTGGGCAGCGCAAACTTCTTTTGTTTCAAAGATACGGGGGGCTTTTGAAAAATGGTCATTTTGGAACCTCCTCTGTATTTCATTTGCTATGAAAGTTATCAAAAAAGGAAAAACGGTTTCCGGTAAAAGTTTTGACGTAGAATCCAATGGCGTAGTCAGTTTTTTCTATCACGTTTAGTTTCTGACATATGACAGTAAGTTATATTTTTTTAAATGGAACACCCTATATATTTTTAGTTCATTTAATTCTGTTGATTTTTACTTTTTCACGGTGTATAAAACATATAAGTTTGTAAACGTTAGTCTGGGTAATTAGAAAAAAAGCGTTTCCTTAACAAAAAGTGCTAAATAGTATGTATAAAAATACCCCAGTCGAAACAAAATTTGGCTATGTTCATATTAACATGGTACATGTCGTTTATAAACAGTTTTTTTAACTTCTACCTTAAAATAGTAGAAAATAGAAATTACCACTTTTCTTATTAAAGTGACGGTAGAACTGTTAGAATTTGTTATAACTAATCTTAAATAAGACGAGTTAAAATTATGTCTAGTTTGTAAAAAGGTAAATTACCTTTTTGTAATATGGTACAAGTTAGTTTTTGAAGTTGATGTTGTGACATTTTTCGGGCTGTCTAATTTAATTTTCTTATCCTAAAATAAACGTTTAAAGTTATTACTCTGTTGCTAATTACAACCCAATAGGTTATGGGCCCAGAGTTCGTTAAGCTGCGGAAGTGATTTTGAAGATAGTGTTACAGAGGTCTTCAGTAAAAATAAAATCTGTTTGTTAAAAAAAGCATTGTATGGGCTTAAACAAAGTCGAATGAGGTGGAATGAACATTTTACTTCTGTTTTAAAATCAATTGGTTTGATACACCTTAAAAGTGAACAATGTATATTCAAAAATGAATCATCCACCTTATTTCTAGCGATTTACGTAGATGATGGTCTAATTTTAGGAAATGATGAGGACAGATTAATATTTTGATTCAGAAATTAACAACTAATTTTGAGATAGTGTCCTGTAAAAATCCAACTTCCTTTTTAGGTATTGAGATTTGCAAAGGCAAGATTCTATTAAACTTTCTCAAAGTAAGTACATATCAAAATCTTGGATGATTTTGGTTTGGAAAACATGAAACCAGTTAGTACTCCTATGATTTATAATCCAAGCACTGATGATACTTGTTTGAACAAAGTTTTTCCTTACAGAGAATTAGTAGGTACATTGCTATATGTTTCAAATAAAACTAGGCCAGACATATCTTATGCGGTATAATTAAAAGAATTTTGCGTTATTTAGTTTCAACAATCAATTTGGGCATTCATATACAAGTCATAGTGAGGATTTAAATTGATTAGCTTATGGTGACTCAGATTTTGCAGGAGATATATACTCAAGGGAAAGCACTACAGGGTACATCATAAAATTTGTGGTGGTCCTGTAGCATGGTGTTCTAAACGCCAACCTATAGTATCACTTTCCAGTACTGAACCAGAGTATATAGCTGCTGCAGAATGTATTAAAGAAGCTTTGTTTTTAAAATCAGTTATAGATGAGCTTTTGGGAGTATATAATATAAATCTACATGTTGATAATCAAGTGCTATTACTATAATTAAAAATGGACAGTTTAACAAACGCAGCAAGCACATTGATGTTCGGTATCATTTTATTAATGAGAAGGTATCTGAAGGTATTGTTAAATTGTTTTATTGTCCGAGTAGTGAGCAGCTTGCAGATAGTTTAACCAAACCTTTAGATAAAGTGAAATTTCAAAATTTTAAATGTTACGATGTTGGATTAGATTTATGTGTTTGTACTTGTAATAGATAAGTATTCTTATTTAATATTAGGAGAGGTTGTTAGAATTTGTTATAACTAATCTTAAATAAGACGAGTTAAAAGTATGTCTAGTTTGTAAAAAGGTAAAATTACCTTTTTGTAATATGGTACAAGTTAGTTTTTGAAGTTGATGTTGTGAAATTTTTCGGGCTGTCTAATTTAATTTTCTGATCATAAAATAAAACGTTCAAAGTTATTACTCTGTTGCTAATTACAACCCAACAAGAACTGTTTGTAACTTAGATTTTTAATGAGATTTATTAAAAATATTTAATTTCCTGATGTGTTAGTTTATATGATTTCCGATTTTGTTTGGTATTTTAGATATTGGTCTTTTTTTAGCTTAGCAAAGGTCTTTTTTTTAAATAACAGGATTAACCTCTACAAACTTATATGTTGTAATACACCGTTGAAAAGGTAAAAATCAACCGAATTAAATGACGTAAAATATATAGGATGTTCCATTTAAAAAAATATAACTTACTCTCATATGTCAGAAACTAAATGGAATAGAAAAAAACTGACCACGCCATTGGATTCTAAATCAAATTTTTTGATAACTTTAAGAGCAACTCAAATACAGAAGTTCAAAAATTACCAATTTTTGAAAACCCCCCGTATCTTTGAAACAAAAGAAGTTTGCGCCGCCCACTTTTCGCCAGTCATCTCAGCTCAGAAAAAGAGATCAGAACACGTATGCTACTTTTTTTCTATCTATTACCGTTTTCTCTGTACCCCGTAAAACCATCGAAAATGCAGCACCCTGTACATATAATGGTTATAACGGCTTTAAGGATTTCATTCCATTTTGCAAAATTCTATTTTACATATTAGCCATTGTAACATCAGGGTCTCATAAAAATTGTGCAAGAAAGTTACAATGGCTTAAAGAGCAGTTAAGCTGCTCTTAAATCTTTTGATTTTATGAAATAGCCATTTTAACATAAGGGACCCTAAAAATTGTACATTCAACAGTTACAATGGCTTCAAGGACTTACGTTAAATCTTCTTCCGTTTCATAAAAATGCAAAAAAGTTACAATGGCTTCAAGAACAATAATTTTGGTACCGATCACTTGTCCTTGCGTGCCGTAGGGACTTTGAAAATTGAACATAATAAATTCGAATACTAAGCATATATAGGGTGATTCTTCTCAGCTCCCGTCTTTTGTAGCTCAGTTATTATTTAATTTAGGACTTTCAAATTTTGTACACATTATCTTCGAACCAAATGCATTTATGGAAAATAGTTTTGGTTATACAGTGTCCCACAAAAATGTGACGTTATGATGACATATTTTCCTTCATTGCAACCCCCCTATTTTTCTACATGTTTAGGTGTTTTCTATGTTTTTCTACATAACCCTAAAACTTTATTAAAATCGGTTGACAAAGATGGGAGCAAAAAAATTAAATGTAAAAAAATTGGTTTTACATCACTGTATATACCAGGTGTACCGGTATGAAATGAGCGTTAGGATACCATTGTGTCGGTAGGGATTATTCGTTGTGAACGGGCCTTAATTTTTTTTCTGTTTGGTTGGTATGACATCTGTCAAACATAACCAATAACCTTCCAGTCATTGAACAAACAACATCATATTTTTTATTGTGTTGAAAATGTCAAATTTTATACCGGAAAGTGATGATTTGCGGAAAGCATTGATTTTTTGTTTCCATTTGAAGAAAAGTGCTGCAGAGTCGCATCGAATGCTTGTCGAGGCATATGGTGATCATGCTCTATCAGAAGCAACATGCAAAAGATGGTTTCAACAGTTCAAAGATAATGATTTTGATGTGAGAAATGAAGAACGTGGAAGACCACCAAAAAAGTTTGATGACGCCGAACTGCAAGCAATATTGGATGAAGATGATACTTTGAGTCAAAAGCAAATGGCAGAAATGTTAAATGTTGCACAACAAACAATTTCTGACCGTTTGAAAGCTATGAGAAAGATCCAAAGTGTGGAAAATGGGTGCCACATGAATTGAATGAAAGACAAATGGAAACCGGAAGACCACTTGTGAAATTTTGCTTCAAAGACACGAAAAAAAATCAGTTTTGCGATGAAAAATGGATTTATTTAAGAATCCTAAACGAAAAAAATTACATCACTGGATATACAAGTTTCTAAAAAAAAACTGGTAAGTGATTATTTGATTTAAACCAGAAATGCATTAACCAAGGCTTAACAATCATACTGAGAAAATTTGGACGATCTATATTATACAGGGTCTCCAAAATTTACCGTCAAATCTTTGGAACTTTAAAGAGCTTTTTCATTCTTATTGTAAATAGAACGCTCTGTATATTTTGATGTCATTGGATGTTGAATTAAAAACAAAACTTTTTTTCTAATTATATCCTTACCGATATTCATAACCGTTTTAAAGATTTTTACCAAAAACCCGTTTTACTCAGCGTTTCAAAAGCAGGTTCGGTTAAAGTGACATGAGGCTTTTTTTGCCAATAAGAATAATTGTTGTATGACATTTCATATCTTACTTAAGTGGTTTATGCGTCTTTTATAATGAATTATAGCAGAGAAGAGCTTGTGGATATGATTTTCATATTGGGAGTGCTTTTCATATTGTGTCCCAAAAAAACGAGCGGCGAGTCGGATTTACGCAGAACGTTATCCAGAACGACGCCATCCAGATAAGCGGAGCTTTCAGAATCTATTGGAACGGTTTTCACAAACCTGGAAAGTGGATTACCCCAAACCAATTTGAGATAGGGCGGTTCAACAGAAGAAAAGGAACTGGATGTAATGTTGCAAGTCGTGGAAAACCCCTCTGTAAGTCAGGAGAAACTGGTTGATACGCAGAACGTTAGTGAAAGCTCCGTGCAACGTATTTTAAAGGAAAACTATTTCCACGCGTATTGCATCATGTTTCATCAGGAACTTCTTGAGGAAGATTTCCAAAAACGCATGGAATTTTGTAACTGGGCCCAGGCTAAAATAAGGTTCAACTTGAACTTTTTTGACACGGTGTGTTCTCGGGTGAGGCCACCTTCCACAAGAACGGGTTCGTAAGACATAATTTCCATTATTATTCGGACCACAATCCAGAATATTTAGACAAATTGATAAACAACATAGATGGTCTATTAATGTGTGGGGGGGAATTATTGGAGGTTTTTCTTTGGGCCCCACTTTTTTAACGACCCCGCTTGTGTCAAAATATACCTTTAGCCACCAGGAATGCAATGTTGCTGCAACATGATGGAGCCCCAGCGCATTACTCAATGCAAGTTAGGAACCACTTGAATCAAGCTTTTGGACATCGTTGGATTGGAATAGGAGGACCAACTAAGTGGCCGCCACGGTCACCTGACCTAACTAGTTTAGACTTTTTTTTATAGGGTTTCGTTAAAGAAACTATTTACCAGGACCCTCCAACCACTCCTGAAGATATGCAGCAAAGAATACAAAATGCATCTCAAGAAATTACCCTGGTATTTTGAGAAGAGTGCAAGGTCTTTCAATACACGCCTTCGTTTAGCTTGGAAGAAATGGAAAACATTTTGTACATGAGCACAACATAATTCTAATAAAAAATTGTTTAAGTTTATTTAGTTATATTTTTTTGCATTTTGTCAAAACCTTTATAATAGATTCTGACGCTTGGGCGCATACCTGTCAAAAAAACCTTTTGATACTATTAATCATTAAAGCGGGCATTAAATTGATTTATGGCAAATATCTTTAAAACGGTTATGAATATCGGTAAGGACATAAAGAAAAAGTTTTGTTTTTTAAATCCGCATCCAATGACATGACAAAATATATAGGGCGTTCTATTTACAATAAGAATGAAAAAGCTTTTGAAAGTTTCAAAGATTTGACAGTAAATTTTAGAGAGTTTGTATAATTTAGATCGTCCGGATTTGGTCAGTATGATTGTTAAGCCTTGAAATATGATTAAATCTTTGCTAAGCGTTGAATAATTGACTAATAACAGGACAAAATTTAATAAAATATTTCATTAAATTAAATGAATAAAATATTTTTAAATTAAATGAATAAAATATTTATTAAATTTCGTCCTGTTTTTAGTCATTATTCAACGCTGAGCAACGATTTAAACATATTTTTTCTAATTTTGGCATATAAAGTGACACTTTTCAAAACTGAGTAGTGACAAAACGTTTTACTTTATGTAACTAGTTACATAATATCACTTTATGTAACTAGTTATGAAAAGTTCATTTATCACTCTCTGTTTTTTGCATTTCCGTAGAAACATATGGGCGACATCCATCATAACATGTCGTTGTCACTGTTTATACAAGGTGCTATGAAAGTGAATATTTGTGTTAAATCACTTTAAAAGATGGTTTTAACCGCTTTTTGGTCAAAATTAGAAAAAATTATGTATGCAACACGTTTCGAAAACGTCTTATTGTGTAACTCATTCAAATTGTAGGACCTCGCTGCGCTCGCCCTACAAACATTCATTCGTTACACAAAATCGATCTTTTCGTAACTGGTTACATAAATAGCTATTTTCACTAGATGTTTAAAAAAAATTAAATCACTCTGAATGCCATTGGCCTATTTACAGATGTAAACAAACAAACATTAATGTCACATCTACGGGGCGCAGTGCAATGAATGGGTGTACCTACAATTTTAAATTAATAAAATATTTTATTAAAATTCGTCCTGTTTTTAGTCAATTATTCAACGCTTAGCAACGATTTAAACATATTTTATTCACTAGATGTTTAAAAAAAAAATTAAATCACTCAATTGACATTGGCCTATTGTTAGGACCGTCACGTAGGCCTTCTTTTATCATTAATTAATTTCAACACTGTTCCTAATAGTTTTAGAATAGTGCGATAAACCCTATTATAATGTAACCTTTTCCCAAATATTTTAATATTGTTTATTACTAGTTGTCGCATAAATCTGTCATATTAATTAAGCTATTTTTCGGTCGATTAGGTTTGGTTGCCCTTTTAATTACTTTTATCACTTAAAGGCCACTAATAAATCTAATAAGATTCCCTTTCGGCAAGAGCACATAACCCATTTTCCCAGATAACAAGTAGTATAAAAATCGACCCTATCGCTAGCTCTACGCATTCTAGTCCTTTGACAAGTTCTGTACGGTCGGTCCCCCGACATTTGTAATTCATATTTTTAATAAAAGTCATTTAGTGTTTGTGCAAGTTTTAGTTCCAAGAGGATCCCAACATAATTTTGGCGCTGCGGACAGGATACTGGTCACAACGTTGGTCAATAATCTCTAAGGCCCCAAGAAGCCACTACTTAGACTTCAAGACTCCGAGCAGTTCTCAACGTTGGCGAGTTTCAACTCCTTGGACTAGTCACCTCAAGAAGGAAAGAAGAAAAGGAATTTTTGTAAGTGCTACTTCCTTTTACTCCTCATATTACTCCTATTTTTTCTTTCTTCAATTTTGAAAATTATTATCTAAAGTAAAAAAAATAAAAATTATCCTTATAACTTGTTTAGATACACTTTCTCAAAGGACTAAAGTTGCCACGATTCCTCATAAATGTTTTAAGCTTTTACAATCGTATAGATCGACTTTGTAAAATGAAAAATGTGGTCGAGTCCAAACAATTAAGAGTTATCATTACAACGATTTATTTTACACAGTTCTCCTGAAATTTCGCGTTTTCTTAGAAGCAAAGAACCAACAACTCTTTCCGAAGCCTTTAACTCAGCTCTAGAGGAAGAAAGAGCGATACAAATCTCTAAACCTTCTCACGTTCAAAATAAATATTGCTCTGTTTGTAAAACCAAATCCCACAATACTCGCGATTGTTTCAAAAACAGGAATAACCAAAATATCCAAGTAAATCAAAAGGTCTCTCCTCCGAACTCAACAGCTCAAAGTGAAAATCGTGCTCAAAAATTCTGCAAGTATGGTCATTTAATATCGGAATGTTATAAAAGACAGAAACGCAATCAGAATCAATTCAATGAAAATCGCAACAACCATACAGCAAATGTCTCTGCTGTCTCAACCATCCTTTAAACGGGGAAGCCCCTCAGAACAACGTCGTTTCTTGGGATTGGGCGTAAATCAAATCGGCGTCGATTCTACTAATTCAAATACAAATTTACTAATCGACGACCATCAATATTGCCATACTCCACAGGAAGTCGTGCAAATCTAAATTTTAAAAAGGGCATCATAATAATTCACTATGCTCAAAAAGAGGTCAGTCGAATTTCTATAATCCATAGTGAAAATGATTCTAGCGACAATGATATCCAAGCCTCCGGTATGAGATATTCGCGGAACTCAATTTTCACCTATGCGATTTTTAATAATTATTCTGAAGAGGGTACCATTCGAGATAATCACTATTATCTCTCTTGTTTAATTAATGGATTACCATTCAGATTTCTAATAGACACCGGTGCGTCCGTGTCTCTTATAAAATTGCTAAAATGCAACACATCGATTATAAAATCGATCATAATGATAAAATTCTCCTAAAAGGCCTAAGAGCCAACATGCCCATCAATACAGCTGGAAGCTGTCTATTAAACCTTTCATTAATAAATAAGTCTTAAAAATAAAATTCCATGTTGTTAGCGATCCAAATTCTAATATTCCCTTCGACGGGATCATAGGAAATGATTTCCTATCTCCAAATAGAGCTTTAATGATTTAAATAATCTTGAACTTAATCTAAAATGTCTAAGTATACCAATAAAAATTTCCGATTCAACGAACTATGGCGATGCAGATTTAAATTATACTTATTTACAACCTAGAAGTGAAACCGTCAGTTTTCCATATCTGTCCAAATGAAGTAGAAATGGGTATTTGTCCTGAAATTGAAATAACTAAAGGAGTTTATTTAGCAAAAGCTTTACTCTCAGTGAAAAATGGAAAAGCAATTACTACTATCCTAAATATGACTGATAAGAAAATTCGCATTAACGAAATTAGTCTCACTCTCGAACCTTTTCAAGAAAGTTCTTCATTTTTTCAGCTATTCAGTATCTAACGACTTAGTACTTCCAATATTAGAAAGACTTAAAATTTTAGAACAAAATCTCAGATTAGATCACTTAAATCCAGAAGAAAAATATACAGTTTTAGAAATATGTTCAAAGTATAACGAGATATTTTTCTTACCTAGTGATAAATTACGTACAGATGTTCTAAAACTGAAATTAACGTTACAATTCCTACTCCAATAACTTCGAAAATTTACAGATTTCCTGAAGTACATACAAAGAATTAGACAAACAAATTTCCAAAATGCTAAAACAAGGAATCATTCGAGAATCAGTTTCACCTTATAATAGTCCATTATGCATTGTTCCTAAAAAATTAGATGCCTCAGGTGAACAAAAATGGCGAATTGTAGTCGATTATAGAAAATTAAACGAAGTAACTACTGGTGACGCTCATCCTCTACCGAATCGAAGATATTCTCGATCAATTGGGTCATCAAAGTATTTCACAACCCTCGATTTAGCTTCCGGATTTCATCAAATTCAAAGTGAAAGGCTATTCCAAAAACTGCTTTTTCGACTCCTAGTGGTCATTATGAATACCTCCGTGTGAATTTTGGTCTAAAAATGCCCCTAGTACCTTTCAAAGGAACGCTAATGACGCTTGTCTTACAGGTCTCCAAGGTTTGCAATGTTTTGTTTATCTTGACGATGTTGTCATTTTTGCTAGTTCACTCGAAGCATTCCAAGAAATTAGAAAAGTTTTCGTACGTTTTCGTACGAATCGACTTCTCCTTCAACCCGATAAATGTGAATTCATGCGACGAGAAGTAGCTTATTTGGGTCACATTATAAGTGAACATGGCGTTTCTCCAAACCCTAATAAATTTCTTCTATTCAACAATCCACGTCCAGGAAACCCTAAACAAATCAAACAATTTCTAGGTCTTATCGGATATTACCGACGATTTATTAAAGACTTCTCCAAACATGCGAAACCCTTAACTAATCTGTTAAAGAAAGATACCCCTTTGTTTGGTCTTCTGAACAAGAAAGTTCATTCGAGTACTTTAAAAATGTTCTCTCACTACTCCGATACTTCAATACCCCGACTTCAATAGAGATTTCATCTTAACAACCGATGCCTCCAATTATGCGATTGGCGCAATTCTTTCTCAAGGCGAAATTGGCAAGGATCTTCCAATCGCATATGCTTCAAGAAATTTAAATAAAGCTGAATGTAATTATTCGACATTGAAAAAGACTCGCTATTGTCTGGGCTGTCCAACATTTCCGTCCTTATTTGTATGGTAGAAAATTCTTAATTCTCACCGACAATCGTCCACTTACATGGCTTTTCAATTGCAAAAATCCAAGCAGTAGACTTCTTCGATGGCGACTCAAACTTGAGGAATAGTTACGAAATCCAATATAAACCAAGTAGTTAACTCAAATGTTGATGCTTTATCTCGTAATCCAATTGCTATCAACTTGATTAAATCTTGTTATCCAATTTCTACGGAATCATATAGCGATTTTACAAAATTTCATTATGAAAATCAAGATCTACATAATAAAATACGAGAGACATTTTCAAATGCTACCCTAATGCTCTCTTTTTCTCCAAAGATTTAGATGAAAACATTACTTGTTTCTCTAATTTAATCGCTCATCAAGACATAAATAAATTAAATCCCGACGAAATAATATAAATAATAATTAAATCCCGACGATGTCAAAGCTTAACAATAAATCGAATCAAAAAAGTTATTTAATTTTTGCAGTTTAAACCATTTTGATAAGTTGACATACAATGATTTATTTTCTCTTCAAAATTTACGTACTAAATTATTGGAATCAAAACATTCAAAATATTTAAAAATCCTACAGAAAGATCTACTAATTTAAAGCAAGATCTATTTTGCGAGCTTCTTGAATTTTTATTTACAAAACATGAAATCGATGTAATCCTTATCAACAGGCCGAAAATAAAACCCCAAAATAAAAGTGAAATCAATCAATTCTCAAGAAAATCACGAATCAGCAATCACTGGACATTCAGGCTTTAGAAGGACTTATACAAGAATAAGAAATTATAAATGGACATATGAAATCTGATATTCGTAATTTTGTAAAAAATTGCACTTCTTGCCAAAACATAAATTCAAGGACTAAATCCTAAAGCACCAATGGAAATTACTACGACAAGTGAAAGACCTTTTCAAAGTTTAGCTCTTGATATAGTAGGACCCTTACCGATAACCGAATATGGAAATAGGTTTATACTTACTGCAAGATGACTTAACAAAGTATTCTTACGCTATACCTATCCCCAAACCACGAATCCAGAACTATCGCAGGTAAATTTCTTAAGTTTATTTGTCAATTTTGGTATTCCCGAAACTATTCTCACAGACAATGTTCAGATTTTACCTCTGCTTTAATCAAAGACGTCAACAAACTATTTAAGTCAAGCTATTTTATCAAGCCCATATCACCCTCAAACCAATGGAGCTTTAGAACGCTGACATCAAACTCTTAAGAGTATCTCAACATTACATAAATTCGCAACAAAATTGGGACGATATGTACCCTTAGCAATGTTGACTTACAACCCATTTCCACAAACTACTATTACACACCTTTTGAACTACTTTTGGTCATAAAGCTCGTATTCCAAATTCATTAAATTCCAAACCAGAATTTATACTATGATGATTACTACAATACCTTAAATTAAAATGAATAAAAGTTTCGAATTGCAAGAGAAAACATTTAAATCAAAACAATCGAAGACACATTATGACAAAGATCAAAATTCATAAATTTAATAAAGGTGATTATGTGTATGTTCAGAATCATCAGTAAAACAAGGAATGAACAAGAAATTACTTCCAAATTTCAAGGACCATTTAAAGTAATAGAAGTTATGATAATCAAACTGTAAAAATACTTTTAAATATAATAAAACAGCAACTATCATCATAATCTTCTGAAACCTTTCTTTTCAGATGATCAAAATGATACTATTGATCGCGCTTAGTCTCCTACTGTTGTCCTTTGTGACGATCCAAAACCATATTCCATCCAACCCTTAATGCTTCGGCAGGTATATTTTTCCATCACATTGGTAACGCAAGAATATCACTCGACTCATACTCTGTTGTCCTATACTAAAATAAGTCTTTATGAACAAAAATTCAATCTAATTAGTTACATGTATACCGCACCATTGTGCCAAAAATTCAAAATTGATAGTAAAGCAGTAATAAACTAAAGACCAAAGCAGTAATCTAAAATTCGCTTGTAGAATCATTAGAACTTATAGAGCATCATATTGATAACTAAATAATAAATTCGATTCGAATGCCAGCTTACGGACACAATGACGTCAAAAAGTTTACACGCGGATTATTCGACGATGTTTCATATGCTATCAATGGCTTTTTTGGAACTCCTGATGCAAAATTTTCACAGAAGCCATTGAAGCCGTCGCTGAACAAAATCACGACATGCAGTTATTGATGAAACAACAAGTTCACGTAATGTCTGACGCAATTAGTGATTATAATAAACTGCATTACTCTTCAATTTAACGACAAAGACTTAATGATATGTTAAAATTCAATAATTTCTCTAAAATACTGTAAAAATAATCAACTCCTTAACTTACAGTCAAACGGTTACTGATCTCTCAACTTAATTTCATATGCAATGAACT